>NC_142593.1:55287518-55890018 GCF_965207765.1 Zootoca vivipara
CGCAAAACGAATTCATCTTGCGAGTCACCATCAGATCGCAAGACGCATTCGTCTTGTGAAAAATTCGTCTTGCAGGGTATTCGTCTTGCGAGGTACCACTGTACCTTGGAATGAAATCCTCGTGTAAATGAGGAGTTGCCATATTTCAAGATGTAAAAATCTGGACACAATAAGTTATTAATAATAATAATAATAATTTTTATTTATACCCCGCCCTTCCCAGTCAAGACCGGGCTCAGGGCGGCTAACAACAAATAATATCAACACAAATATAAAAGAAACATTTCAGTTAAAACAACAGAATAATACAATGTTAAAATTCAATTTTAAAATTAAAAATCTACGAATAAGATAAAACCATTATAAATAAAACCTTAGGGGAGGGTAACCGTGGGGTCAGACTGCGTCAGTCCGAAGGCCAAACGAAACAGCTCTGTCTTGCAGGCCCTACGAAAAGATGACAAATCCCGCAGGGCCCTAGTCTCCTGGGACAGAGCGTTCCACCAGGTCGGGGCCAGTACTGAGAAGGCCCTGGTCCTGGTCGAGGCCAGCCTAGCCACCTTGTGACTCGGGATCTCCAATATGTTATTATTTGTGGACTGTAATGTCCTCTGTGGGTCATACCGGGAGAGGCGGTCCCGTAGGTACGAGGAATAA
The DNA here is from genome assembly GCF_965207765.1 of Zootoca vivipara. Classification (NCBI taxonomy): domain Eukaryota; kingdom Metazoa; phylum Chordata; class Lepidosauria; order Squamata; family Lacertidae; genus Zootoca; species Zootoca vivipara. The sequence goes on from NC_142593.1 coordinate 55,288,176, forward strand.
GTTGGGGAATAAGTTTTATATGCAGAATTCATCATGCGAAAGGCTGGACTAGATGAATCCCAAGCCGGAATTAAGATTGCCGGAAGAAATATCAACAACCTCAGATATGCAGATGACACAACCTTGATGGCAGAAAGCGAGGAGGAATTAAAGAACCTTTTAATGAGGGTGAAAGAGGAGAGCGCAAAATATGGTCTGAAGCTCAACATCAAAAAAACCAAGATCATGGCCACTGCTCCCATCACCTCCTGGCAAATAGAAGGGGAAGAAATGGAGGCAGTGAGAGATTTTACATTCTTGGGCTCCTTGATCACTGCAGATGGTGACAGCAGTCACGAAATTAAAAGACGCCTGCTTCTTGGGAGAAAAGCAATGACAAACCTAGACAGCATCTTAAAAAGCAGAGACATCACCTTGCCGACAAAGGTCCGTATAGTTAAAGCTATGGTTTTCCCAGTAGTGATGTATGGAAGTGAGAGCTGGACCATAAAGAAGGCTGATCGCCGAAGAATTGATGCTTTTGAATTATGGTGCTGGAGGAGACTCTTGAGAGTCCCATGGACTGCAAGAAGATCAAACCTATCCATTCTGAAGGAAATCAGCCCTGAGTGCTCCCTGGAAGGACAGATCGTGAAGCTGAGGTTCCAATACTTTGACCACCTCATGAGAAGAGAAGAATCCTTGGAAAAGACCCTGATGTTGGGAAAGATTGAGGGCACAAGGAGAAGGGGACGACAGAGGACGAGATGGTTGGACAGTGTTCTCGAAGCTACGAACATGAGTTTGACCAAACTGCGGGAGGCAGTGCAAGACAGGAGTGCCTGGCGTGCTATGGTCCATGGGGTCACGAAGAGTCGGACACGACTAAATGACTAAACAACAACAACAACAACAAGTTTTAGGGAAAGTCATTGAGCTTTTGGGGGGTGGGGTGGGGGAGTTGTTGAGCTTTTCTTGGAAAATCGTCCTAAGAAAGTTGTTGAGTTTTTTGAAAAAGTTTCAAAGAGCCCGGACATTTTGCCAATTCCCCCCCCCAAAAAAAACCCCAAGAACCCCAGAAAATCCAGACATATGGCAACCCTGCCTTTATGGGTCTCTACCCAAGGCCTTCTATGCCATCTAAAGAGCATAGATGAGCGAAACTTTCCCTTTTACTTTAAATGAGGGGGCAGCTCTACATGGAGATCTCTTTGAACACAAAATATCTAACCCAGCACAAAATGGCAACTGGGAACAAATGGCTCGTGAAGACTGCATGGTCCTCACCAAAGTGTGAGTTCTCAGAAAACTTTGGGTGGAGACTGGGAGTCCTTCAGCCCCACTATGAAGACTTCTGATTAAGCATGGATTAGGCATGAAGGAACACAACTCCCGATGACATCACAGTATGGCGATCAATAGGCTTTGGCTGGTGAAGTCATCCCTTAAATTTGACGCCCTCGGCAATCGCCGGTCACGGCCAGAAAGGCTGCAAGCGCCATGCTTCCGCCTACCCATGTGTTCCTCTCCGACGTGAACCGAACAATTTCGAAAGCGAGAGGAAGGAATGTCAAGTGCCGGGGCTCGATCCAGATTTGTTCAGACAGTTTCCAACTGTGTGATCTCTTGAACTTTTTGCGCTTTAGTGATTTCCTTACTGACAAGCGGAAGAATGTAACCAGGAACTATGGAAAGAAAGGCCAAGTCAATCTTCTTGGAGTCCTTTGCATGCCCTGTTCGCCTTGAATAAATAGCAAAATATACTGTACCTGCATGCAGAACACACATCCTCGCTCCCATTTTGGATCTCAACAGCTACTTATTTGAACAGCTTGATATATTTGTTTAAGACAGTCTTTCCCCACATCTCTGATTCTCCCTTTTTTAATAGAAAGGCCAGGAAATCACAAGGTGTTCCAGCACACGTTAAAAATTGTCATTTTTGATTATTCCTTTTTTATTCTTTAAAAATCTTTGAATTAGCTCTTCTTGCACTCTGCTACTTTTACTTTAAATAAGGTCCTTGAAGGGTCAAGCAATATTACCCTCACAAGAACTGTCAGATCAAAAGTGTTAATCAGGTTGGCTCCAGATTCAAATCTTCTCCTCAAAGTGGATTCAAGCATTCGTTCCCACACACTGCAAAAAAACCCACATAAAAACCCACCACTCAACCTTTATTTAGGTTCGATTTACTGCCAACACCACGTTGCCATTTCCAACTTTGTCCTGCGCCAGCCAAAACTAGGGTGGGTGGGTGTTGCTTTCAAGATTTCCAAAGAGCCAATGAAGTTAATTTATAATGCAATTACAGGTTTAAGGTTCATGGTTTACCTAAGCTTTGGGTTTTTTACTCATTATCCAGCCGGCGAAGCAAGGAAAACACAGCACTATTAACAAAAAAGTCAAATATCTCCCCCCTCCATTTTTTAAAAAAATCTCACATAAAAGCTGAAGACAAACTTTTACAAGGATGAAGACAATTATTTTCTTCTCAGGAGGCCTGAGAAACAGAAAATGAAGGTGGAAGATGGAACACAGCTGAATGTAAACAGTTTTTGAAGAGAAGATCTTTTGAATTACCAACTTTCAGTCTCATTATAATAACAGGCTTAAGGCCAATTAATAGGCTCAGTTGAACTAGTAATTTTGAGAAGGAAGTATATTTACTTTGGGAGGGAAAAACACCTGGCAGATTCACATTTTGACTTCAGACAATTTGAAGGGAAATTCCCTAAGAAGTATCTGGCTTCCACAAACTTGAAAGTGGAGATGACGCCCCCAACTTTTGGAAACAGCAGAATTTTCTCTCATTCCAATGAAGTTGAATTAGCTGAAAGTTAAGTGAAAAGAAACAACAATATGGTGACATATTGAGTATCCTGCTTTCCAGCTCAGGACTTCCATAATAATTTAGAGTGCTACCTTTCTTGTATCGGAAGTCCATGTGAGACACAGCTTGGAGACAAAATAATTTGTCTGCCAGAGCAAACCGTGCAGCGGGCCAAAGTGCCAATGTTGTGGGGAAATATCTAGCTTTTCTGAATCATTAGTGTTGTCCCCACAAAAAGCAGCCATATTAGTTAAGGTAAAAAATTGTCCAGTAGCACCTTAAAAGGTAAAGGTAAAGGGCCCCTGACAGTTAAGTCCAGTTGCAGATGACTCTGGGGTTGCGGGGCTCATCTCATTTTTAGAGCCCAACTAAGTTTGTTCTGGGTATAAGCTTTTGTGCGCATGCACACTTCTTCAGATACCTTAGTTGGTCTCTAAGGTGCTACTGGACAATTTTTTTTAATTTTTTAATTTATTCTGACTGCATCAGACCAACACGGCTACCTACCTGGATCTAGTTAAGGTAAAACTTCCATTGTGTTACTCTCAATGTCTGATGTGATATGCAGTAAGCATAGCGATCACATTCAACTACGGTCATCCCTCAGTTTAAGTATGCCTCCGTTTGAGTATTTTCAGTTTCAAGTACTCTGCGGACCTGTCTGGAACAGATTAATCCACTTTCCATTACTTTCAATGGGAAAGTTCGCTTCAGGTTAAGTACGTTTCAGGTTAAGTACGGACTTCCGGAACCAATTACACTCATACCTCAGGTTAAGTATGCTTCAGGTTGAGTACTCCGCGGACCCGTCTGGAACAGATTAATCCACTTTGCATTACTGTCAATGGGAAAGTTCACTTTAGGTTAAGTACGCTTCAGTTTAAGTACTCCACGGACTGTCTGGAATGGATTAATCCAATTTCCATTACTTTCAATGGGAAAGTTCACTTCAGATTAAGTACGCTTCAGGTTAAGTACAGACTTCCGGAACCAATTGTGTTTGTAAACCGAGGTACCACTGTATAGGGAGAGGAAAAGATGCCATGGAGCACACCAACTCATTCAAAGTTACATCTCAGTTCTGATGTTGGTGGTGCCCAATCATGAGATCTCATGGCACTTCTACATCAGGGGTAGGCAACCTAAGGCCCATGGGCCACAAGCGACCCACAGGGGTCATTTAACCAGCCCACGAGCCAGCCCCGAATTGAGCCGCCCGCTCGGCGAGTCCCCACGCGCTGCGCTAAATCGGCACAACGTAGCGCGGGGACTTGCTTCTGCGGTGCTGGAAATCGCGTCTGCGCAGACACTGGAAATTGCGGGCGTGCACACAATCCAGCCCACGGAGGGATCTCCACTGGAGTTAACTGGCCCAGGCGAGGTAAACCTTGCCGACCCCTGTTCTGCCTGGTGTAGAGAGCTTGTGCAGCAATTGCAACTGTCCCCAGGGACCACCACCTTAAAAAAACAAAAAAACACCACACAATTTCACGAGTAAGAATTATGTCATTCGCAGCACTTCTGTAACATTGGTGGCATGGAGAAACCATCACGGATAAGCCACTTCCGGATCATGTCACATTACAGAGGTAATAAATGGAGCAGCCTGAAGCAACAGTCATGCTTGCATGAGATCCCAACCAATTTCTCAGCTGGCTTCATGCATGTGATGAACTAAGACCCTGCTCAGTAAATCCCATGCTACCATTCACCATTTTGTCTCTAAGGGGCTACCACACTTTGAGTACCATAGTTCTAGAAGGCATCATCTTATGGCGTCGTGCCTTCTGTGCTACTCTTTGACCTGGGGATGTCTCCATCTCCTGATACCCATCCTGAGGCTGCAGGGATAGTGTAACTAAAGCAACCGGCCGCCATTCGCTAATAGCTATTAGTTCTTAATAGAGGCCAGCACTTAGGCCCAGGATGCAGTTACTGTCAGAAGGGTCATGGTTAATAATGATTAATCTGATCCTTACCAACACAAGCTGCATCAACCATTCACTAAATAATTGCTCAACAGCCTGGATATTATTTCCAGAGAAGCGGGGGTAAGAGGCACACATCTATCATTGCAAGATGAAACCTAAAAATGAAACAGGCCAAAGGAAAAGGAGATGTTAACTCCTAGGGATGCCAAAAATCTTGAGAAGAGCTGAAAGAAAGCCCTCAAAATGAAGTGGCACACAAGTGATGGAAACAAGAAAGAAAACTCAACAGGGTGGCACATATATCGTTTGCTGATAATAACCTAGTTTCTTTTGCTTCATTTGTGCCTGAGACCTCCTCAAAGTTTCTTCCACAATCCGATTTCCAACACTGAATAAAAAAAAATGATGATGTCATTAATACATTTACCCATCTGTTTACCAAATTGGTTCAAGAACTCTTTTTAAAATATCTGAATTCTCAAATGCTTTAATGCTGCTGAAAGCAGCCACCTTGCCTCTCATCCACACAAGCTATAAAACAGCATGCGGGGGGGGGGGGGGTCACCGCAAGACGCCATGAAGCTGGGAAGTGAAGGGACTTTATACATCATTTCTTCTCCAGCTTCTCCAACAGTCTCCTCCACCCAGGTGATGAGAAGTAAGCTGCCCTCTTTCAACATGGGTGTAGATTTGTTTAGGGTTTATAACCCCTCCTTTCGCCATAAACCACTTACAAAACAAAACAGATAACGTTGCACCAATCACATATCCAATTATCGCCAAAAACATTTCCATATAGCAAATGACAATTACTAAAACAAACTACAACAGAGTGGGCAATGAACTCAGACAGCAATTGGCACATCCCTTCAACCCTCTCCAAAAGCTTGGGGAAAGAGGTGGGTCTTTAAACCAGCACAGGAAAAAATAAACAACATTGATGCCGGGCACAACTCAGAGAGGAGAGGATGCTAAAGGCAGGGGAAAGGACCCTTTTCCTAGTTGGGACCAGTGCTGAGTTACACACTTCTGGGAAAGTTGTGTGTGTTGCTATTCCCATGTGTCTGTTGCAACAACAACAGCAAGACAAGGGTTTATATCACTGTTGTCATTTCCCAGCACCACATACAACCTTCTCCATCAACAATACTGAAAGCCATTAGCTGCCTATACCACTTGCTCAAAGGCACCTACTTGGACTCAAGGAAGAAGGGAAATGGTAGTGAAAACTTTAGCATTAAGATGTTCTTAGAAAGTTTCATTATATTCTAAATAAATAACTATTTTCTTTGGCATGCAAAGTCAAACTCTTGACTTCCTTTTCCTAAATTGCCCACGTGATTCAAGATGCACCTTGTGGATCTCTGCATTCTTGTTTTAAAGCCATCAAGCATCACTTTGTGTCCCCATGGACTGGAAAGCAATAAATATATATGATATGTTGCTCAAATAAATCAATGGAATGCTTTATTCTGGTGAATTGTGACTTGATGTGAGCCTTAAGGATGGGGCTGGCTATAAAGACAATTAAATACACATTGAATTGGCAGCGATGGCAGGAAAATTCAATCCAGTTTGCATTTATAGGCGAACCTATGAAATTTGCACAACACGAAAACTGAAATCTGCATTATCTGAATTTTGTGGTGCAGTTCTTCAGCCACATAAGGTATATAAAAATTTGCTTTAAGGTGTCTGTATAAATGCAAATATTACACCAAATAACATTCAACATTATTCCAGGGGAAATTGCTTCACAAAAATGTGTTTATTAGACCAAGTTGGATACAAACATGTATATTAGGAGGAATTTTCGCCAAAAATGCTAATCGATTTTTGTGAGGGCTTGATTTTTTTTTATAAAAAACACACATAAGAAATTGAAAGAGACTGAAATTGACTAATTTGTCCATTTCTGATTGCTGCGTCAGGGGACTTCACTACCTGAAACTGCCCCAGACCTGTAAACCAACCCATGTTAATTTTCCACATTTCCACATTTCAATAAGATGCTTTCCCGGTTAGGAGCATTCGAAGAAGATGATGTGGGCTGTCACTTCTGAAAATAAACCTTGATCAAGTCCTGATCAAGCAGCTGCTCTCTATGCAACACAATATTTTAAGAGGCTGCTGTCATAAATGTGCCAAAGCCTTGGGAGAGCGACCTGATTTGACTCCTGTGATGAAAATGTGGAAGGAGCATTTTGGGGAATTCTCTGAAAGGCTTTTTTTTTAGTGTCTATAAACATTTCTTTTTTTCTTTTCTTTTTTTTTGCTAATCCCCCAAGACTCTAAACTTCTTCGATTTGAGATCCATCCAGGAAGATGAGATCCGTTTCACTGCATGACCCCTCTTCTTTCCCATTACCCACCCAACAGACAGGAATCTCTCCCCTTCTCCAGCTTTGGATGTCTGCAGAGAGAGAGATAAAATGTGTGGTGCTTGCTGAATGACAAGAGAGAGAGAGAGAGACAATCCACTTGCTTTGAAGATGAGGGAGAGGGGTGAAAAGAGAGAGTCAGGTTTATATGGAGAAAGGATATTGTAGCATTAAGGAGGTTAATGAGTTTGGCAAGGCGAAAACTCGATGCCCTAAATGGAGGGGAGGGGAGAAGGCTCTTTTAAAGGAATTGCATCCATTTCTCAATGTCAGGACATGGCAGAGAGGTGAACCCCCTGGTGTCAGTCATTACAAACAGGAAGATAAAATCCACGTCACCCTCCTGAAACATGGTGGCAGCTCTGAGGCTTCAAGAGCCCACACTGTCTCACTTTTTTATTTTTGCCTCTGGGTCTGAGGAACCTGCAAGGAAGACCCATCAAAGAGCCTGGGGTGCAAGACTAGCTTTGCATACTTGAAATTTTAATTAGGGTTGAAAGACTGAAATTTGAATGCCAGAGAGAGACACAGAGACAAAAGAGAGAGAGTATTTGGAAAATGTGGATTCACATTCTGTAGAGACACCCCCCCCCAAAAAAAGTCAACCAGTAGACTGAGTTTATAGCTAGCCAGCAAAAATATTTATTATCAGCTTCTCTCTAGCATAGTGTCCTGGGATTGTCTACAGATAAAAGAATAAGACAAGACTACTGAAAACAGAGCAGCTTCAATCCAATGAACTAATCTGAACCTTGGGAAAGGTGACATCTAACATTAATCGTAATGAGAGTAGACCCACTGAAACAAAAGTTCATTAAGTTCAGTGGACCTACTCTTAGTATGACTAACCTTGGATACCACCCATCCAGGGATGTGGGTGGCGCTGTCGTCTAAACCACGGAGCCTCTTGGGCTTGTCAATCAGAAGGTCGGGGGTTCGAATCCCCACGACGGGATGAGCTCCCGTTGCTCTGTCCCAGCTCCTGCCAACCTAGCAGTTTGAAAGCACACCAGTGCAAGTAGATAAATAGGTATGGCTGCAGCAGGAAGGTAAAGGGCATTTCCATGCACTCTGGTTTCCATCATGGTGTTTGTGTTGCACCAGAAGTGGTTTAGTCATGCTGGCCACATGACCTGGAAAGCTGTCTGTGGACAAACACCAGCTCCCTCAGCCTGTAAGCGAGATGAGCACCACAACCCCATAGTCGCCATTGAGTGGACTTAACCATCCAGGGGTCCTTTACCTTTTTACCTTTTTTTATCACCCATCCAGTGTGCCTGGCTTCATAAGCCCTGTCAAGCTTTCATAAAACCTGGTCAAAAAACATCAGTCCACAATTTCACCTATAACAGGAAACAAATGTTTCCAGAGTTGTGCAAGCCTGAGATACTCTACACTTTGGTGCCATCTGCCTTTTGGGGGTTTGGGACACCCCAGAAGAGTTGGAAGGAGTTGGTTCTATCAGACGAGCAGAAATGCTATTGCTGATGGAGCAATCTCTTGTATACTGCTTAGACCAAGTAGTTCATAAATGTGTTTAAATGAATAATCTCAGACTGCACCGCAATAACATTGGCTTTAACCACAGATTCCTTATGTGTGAAGGAATGTCGGCAGAGACACCAAGATCCTCCACCTTCAGTATTTATCAGCCCTAAAAGTGTTTTGCAGGTATTATTCCTGCTTTTAACTCCTGTCCTTCACCTAGAACAGAGTTCTGGGCTCTTGAAACAAATAATGTTATAAACTGGAAAAGAGATTATGAGTTGGGCTGCCCTGTGGATGGAAGGAAATCTAGCAACTTGATCTCACAGACAACCAGAACCTTTGGCATTCATGCATGAAATACCATATCCATGTTTCCCTCTCTCTCTCTCTCCTAACCTCCAGGCAATAATTGCATTGTTGTTGATGGAATGGTCCCTGGAAGAGGGGAGTTAAAGGACAAAGATGAATTATTTTGCACCACCCTGTACCGGATTACTATGTATACATAATGTATATATTATTTTAGTACAAATCTCTCCCTCTCCCCTCTCTGCCCCCCACAAATGCATATTCATGGCCGCTCAGTTTTTGATTCTGTCACCAGGCAAAAGATGATATTTCAACCTAAGCTAGCATGGTTTCCTTTCCCGTTTCAAGCTGCTGTTGATCTACTGCACATCAAAATGTATGTCAAAAATAGCTATTTTATCCCCACTTGTTCCCAATTTTAAACTGAGGGCCACTTTGCATTGCTGAATTACAGATTCTCCACTTCGGTCTTATACCCGGCGTATAAGACGACCCCCGACTTTTGAGACGATTTTCTGGGGTTAAAAAGTCGTCTTATACGCCAGAATATACGGTAGTGTGATAAGGATGCAGGCCTGGCATATCCAACACAGACTTTGAGATTTTGTGGAATCTTAGCTGTGCAACTTTCCCCCAGTGACAAACTGCAATTCAGTCCATGCCTACTGCTCTTCAACCTCCAGAAGCTTTGGGTAGCCCTGAAGTCACATGGGAAAAGGAGGTTGCGCTCCAAAATGGACCCCTGCTGAAAACAAATGAAGTACTTCCTATACTAACATTGGATTCTTTAGGAATGCTTTGGACCCACATTTTTAAAATCTTAATTTATTGATTTTTCACCCCAAAACCCCCGCTACAGATTTTAACATAAATCATAAATAACTATCGATTGACTTCCTGTCCCCACCTTAGGTGGTTTCCATATTTAACCTTAAAAAGGTAAAGGTAAAGGGACCCTTGACCGTTAAGTCCAGTCACGGACGACTCTGGGGTTGCGGCGCTCATCTCGCTTTACTGGCCGAGGGAGCTGATGTTTGTCCGCAGACAGTTTTTCCAGGTCATGTGGTCAGCATGACTAAGCTGCTTCTGGCAAAACCAGAGCAGAGCACGGAAACACTGTTTACCTTCCCGCCGGAGCAGTACCTATTTATCTACTTGCACTTTGACGTCTTTTCGAACTGCTAGGTTGGCAGGAGCTGGGACTGAGCAACGGGAGCTCACCCTGTCACACAAATTCGAACCGCCAACCTTCTGATCGGCAAGCCCTAGGCTCTGTGGTTTAGACCACAGCACCACCTGCGTCCCATATTTAACCTTAAAAGCTGCATATTTCACATATAATATTCAATACATCCATTTTAACCTATTTATCTTAATTTTTAATGCTGCTGCTCACATTTCAAGTCCTGCTCATGTTTTCATCACACTACCATAGTTCTTTAAATACTCAATAAAAGGACTCCAGTCCTCAAGAAATTTTTCGTCATTTTGTTCTCTAATTCTTGTTGCGGTTGATCTTGACAGTTCTGCAAACTCCATCATTTTCAAAAGCCATTCTTCCTGTGTTGGGACTTCTTTCCATCTTTGGCATACAGTATTCGTGTTGCTATCGTTATATACATAAATAAGTTAACCAACTCTTTTGGTGTACAGTGGTACCTCGGTTTAAGTACACAATTGGTTCCAGAAATCTGTACTTAATCTGAAGCGTACTTAACCTGAAGCGAACTTTCCCATTGAAAGTAATGGAAAGTGGAGTAATCCATTCCAGACAGGTCTGCGGAGTACTCAACCTGAAGTATACATAACCCAAAGTATGAGTGTAATTGGTTCTGGAAGTCCATACTTAACCTAAAGCGTACTTAACCTGAAGCAAACTGTCCCATTGAAAGTAATGGAAAGTGGATTAATCTGTTCCAGACGGGTCTGCGGAGTAGTCAACCTGAAGCGTACTTAACCTGAAGTATGAGTGTTATTGGTTCCGGAAGTCTGTACTTAACCTGAAGCATACTTAACCTGAAGCAAACTTTCCCATTGAAAGTAATGGAAAGTGGATTAATCTGTTCCAGACAGGTCCGTGGAGTACTCAACCTGAAGCGTACTTAACCTGAAGTATGAGTGTAATTAGTTCCGGAGGTCCATACTTAACCTGAAGCGTACTTAACTTGGAGCGAACTTTCCCATTGAAAGTACAGTGGTGCCTCGCTAGACGAATGCCCTGTAAGAGAAATTTTTCGCTTAACGAAGAAATTTTTCGAGCGGAGGTTGCCTCGCTAGACGAATTCGTTTTGTGAAAAATTCATCTAGCGAATCGCAGTTTCCCATAGGAATGCATTGAAATTCAATTAAATTCAATGCACTCCTATGGGATTCGCTAGACGAATTTTTCGCAAAATGAATTGACTTACAGAACGAATTAAATTTGTCTTGCGAGGCACCACTCTAATTGAAAGTGGATTAATCTGTTCCAGTCGGGTCCGCGGAGTACTTAAACTGAAAGTACTCAAACCGAAGCGTACTTAGACCGAGGTATGACTGTATCATTATCTAAAATTCCTAAAAGAAAAGCTTTGGGTTCCTTGGGAACTTTGGACCCACTTCTTAGCACGCTGAATTAAGAACATAAGAAGCTGCCTTCGATGCAATTCAGACCAATGATCCATTTGACTCAGTATTGTCAACAGAGATTGACCGGGGTTCTTTGGGTTTTCAAACAGGGATCTCTTCCAGGCCTATTCTGGAGATGTCAGGGATTGATCCTAAAACCTTCTGCATACCAAACAGATGTTCTGCCTCTGAGCTACCATCCTTGGCCATCAGCTGTCTATTCAACATGTCACACCCCTAACTATTCCAACATTTTAAAAACCTTCTCATTCATCCAGAGTTTTCCTGCTCTCTTAATGGCGGCTGAATTCATACAACCTCCACACACATCCACAAACACACTTTATGTAGTCAACAAGTGGCTAAACCAAGGGAGAACAGGATGTCAGAATGGAACCAGCGAGGAATTCATTCTCAGACCACCATAAAAGCAAGATGTACACAATTGATGGGTATTTGGTTTTGGTTTTATCCTGGGGTCACATAAGCCTGGATATAGGTGCCTATGTGTGCCATTGGGCACATGTAGTTCTGACAATTTTCAATCAAATGTACTGTGAGGATCAAGAAAAGAACGGAACCTTTTAGGAAATATGGGTTGGGATTCAATGAATCGATGATTTATGGATACTTGGAAATCACCTCTATACGCTGGAATATATAAAATTTACCAGTGCCTTCTCTAGGATGTTATTTTGAACCTATCCCAAAATGCTGGTCCAAAACTAACATATTTCCCCCTCCGCTGCCCAAATCATTCCACTTTTGATATAAATGTGAACTCTGCTAAAGATGTTATAATATACTTTTATATATAAAAAAGTATAGCACTCAGAGTAGACCCACGGAAAATTAATGGACATGATTGCATTCGGTTCACTATTTTCAACAGGTCTACTCTGAGTAAAATTTAGCTAACTACCAGCTTCTTTGACAATGCAAAATAATATTCAAATGAACTACACAGACCTTTAGTAAACTTTACACGCAGTGCACTAACAATTATTGATGTTGTTGTTTACTACTATTATTTTTAAAATATTAATATTAACAACCCAGATCCCAGCTTCTCCACCTGCTTCTTCAACTATTCTTTCACTCTCCCTCCGTGCTAAAAGAGGAATCAACTTGACCCTTACAGCTTAATCTGCCAGTGACAAGGGAACGGAAGCCTGAAAATACTGAATCCCGCCTCCCTCCATTTTCTTTAAACTTCTCCATCCAACCCCTCTTGGAATCAGTGGGGGGGGTGATATCCAGTCTCCCTTGGTTTTAGAACCTTTTGGCCATTCCTAAGGGAGAACCAGGATGGGGGTGGAGGCAAGACAGACCACGGCTAGCCGAGCCAAGGTGGAGAGCAGCAGCAGCAGCAGTGCAACGGACAGCTGGTGTTTGGGTGGTGGTAAATCACCCTGAAATGAGCCTCTTCCCTCGGCTCAATGAGGCCTAAATAACAAAGGAAGGCACAGCTTGGAGCCGGACAGCCCGCTAGCCAGCCATAGACACACATGACAGCTTCATTCAGGAGCCCAGAGTCGATACAAAAGCTCCGAAATCAATCCGACATCCCGCTACCTCAGACAATGCCCCCAAATCTTCTCAGAATTGGAGACCCAAATGAGGGGACACCATTCAAGGGAGATCAAAACCACCACAGTCCTGGCATTGAAAGGGGCTGAAGTAAAAGAAGAATTTATAAAAGGGAGGGGGGAGAGAGAGAAAGAAGCAAAGAATGCTCCTGGGGTTGTCAAAGGTATGGTTGGGGCTGCTGGGTTATATTCACATTTTATGCAAAGTGCGTGAGCTCCTGTGTCGCCTCTGAGAGACAGAGAGATTGTGTGTGTGTGTGTATGTGCGCGCACGCACGCACGCACACACACACAAAATGACTGGGATTTACATTATCAGGGGTCTAACCCTCCTTCCTTTAAAAACTAGGGTTTTTTTATCATTTGTTTTATTCATATCAAAATCCATACCCTACCCAAAAAATGTACAATTTTGTTTAACGGGAAACATACAGCCACATAGCTAGTAAAACTCCCACAAAGCAATCACACCCCAAGGATTGTAAAATTAGAATGATACACAAACTCCAACCCATTGCAATACAATACTTGGCACTGATTTGGGGCATTTCAAGGACACAATCCAATCGGTTAAGCACTCTTAAAAGGCCTATTTGTTTAAGAGAGTTTTAAGCAGGTGGTTGACATGCACATTAACACATAATCAGTGCGACTCAAAAGTAGTTAACATTGGCTGTGTTGGGTCCCAGGGCTGAAAGTACGGAATGTATTTTCACATACATACCCTCAGTAATCTTTACATCCTCCTTGTAAGGTAGGTCTATGCAGCCAGAGACCTGAAGTTGAGGGTCTATTGGTTTGCCAAAAGAGCAATAATGATTGTTGTTGATGCTGCTGCTGTTATATCTCTTATTATAAAAGGCCTGTAGTCAGTTCATTGCTGAGAAAAATGTTTGAACCGAGGACTTACTTCCTTGCTCACAGTTCATCTTGTTAACCACTAACTACACCAGCTCTCAAACAATTAAACAGCCTTTAGTCAATTAACTGTGTGGCTTCATCCCAATTATGTTTTCTATTTGTTAAATGTGCACATATCTCCATACTGCAATTTCAGTAAAGATGCTTCTTTTTGTGAACCCTGAATGAAGGCCACAGCCTGCCTTTATTGGATTACGTAATATTTAAACACTACTCAACAGGACATAAGGAGAGTCCTGCTGGATCACACCAAAGGCCCCATCTAATCCTGGATCTTTTTTTCACACGGTGGCCAACCAGGTCTCTATCGGAAGCCCACAAACAGGATGTGAGTGCAACATCACTCTACCATTCATGCTCTCCAGCAACTGGAATTCAAACATATCACTTCTGATACTGGAGGTAATATACACTCGTACCTCGGGTTACAAACGCTTCAGGTTACAAACTCTGCTAACCCAGAAATACTACCTCAGGTTAAGAACTTTGCTTCAGGATGAGAACAGAAATCGTGCTCCAGCGACGCGGCGGCAACAGGAGGCCCCATTAGCTTAAGTGGTGCTTCAGGTTAAGAACAGTTTCAGGTTAAGAACGGACCTCCGGAACGAATTAAGTTCTTAACCAGAGGTACCACTGTATAGCCACCCTGGCTAGCATAATTTTGTCTAACCCCCCTTTTAACGCCATTCAAGTGGGTGGCCATCACTCTTGTCTTGTGGCCATGAGTCCCACAGTTTGTCTGAATCTTCAATCACACAGCTTCATTGGATGACGCACATGGCATGCACACAATCATCAGCCAGGGAAGGTAAAGCCATATCTGGAAGCACACCTGAAGTCTCAACAATGATCTAAATCTGTATTGGTCAATGTGCACCAACAGGTGACATTTTAGACATGGTCCAGTGAGGCCTAGGTCCAAATCCAAATTCTAAGGCATGCAGATCAATGGCTGGCCTGAAAAAGTCACTTCATCTTAGCCTGATTTCATGAGGTTGCTGTTTGCAGGGGAGGGGAGAGATGACAGGGTAACTCCATTGTAAAAAACAACAACTAACAAAAAACAAACCAACGCATAGCCCAATATTTGCTTCCCTGCATTCGACTTGGAATGATGGTGGATGTGCATGTGTGACACACAGACACACACACACACACACAGAGAGAGAGAGAGAGAGAGAGAGAGAGAGAGAGAGACAGAGAGAGAGATCGTGATACTATGTCTCTTTAAGTCTCTTTATGTCTCCTCTTTAGAAGAGGAGGAAGGAATCTCAATGGTATGAAAAGAAATGGCTTTATTATTAATACAACAGTTTGTGGAATCATGCATGTTTTCTGACATATTTCTCTCCCAGCAGCAAACTGAGAAAACCAATAGTTTCCATAGGCAGCAAGGGAAAATAGTTTATATGCATATATTTCACCATGATTTACTGAGTGGCCTTTCCCCACAGGAGAAAAAGTAACACCACCCTATGCAAACAACATAGAAATAGCATCTTTTGTAGCCACTAATATCAACAGCAGTCTATTAATAAAATGAACAACTTTGACGAGCTGCCTGTTCCGTGGATTCTTTCCCCCATTCATAACTTCTTCTCATTACTGCAGGGTACATCCCTCTTCAGTATGAAAATTTTAGAGTTTTAGATACATTAGCTTATTAAGATTGGCAAAACCAGGAGATATGAATATTATATCTAGACCACAAGCAGTGAAGGATACTGGGGGCTAGGATACCTCAAACTTACTTTGTCCAAGTTGCATGTACATTAGTGGGTGAAAAGATACTTCATGAATCATCATGGAAGCCCTTCCCACAGATTTAAGAACTGAACTTCTTCTATTTCATTTCCAATATGTTCATTAATTATCCATAGCATCACTTCTAAAAGTTGCAATAGGCGTTCCATTAATTAAATAACATCTTCATACAAGTACAAATGTTAATATTTTTTTTCTGTTATTAACTGTTGCAGTGACCTATTACCCTACCTTGTGCTCCCAGTTAAAACAGAGTATTCGGGAAATAAGCAATTGTCAACTCATTTCTCCACTGCATGATTACAGAGCCAATACCGACTACAGTATTTTAAAATTTCACTTCCTCCAAACACAAACAGGTTCTATATCAGGTGCCACTCAACACAATCAATCCCGGCTGCCAGCGGGAAACGGTTTAATATACGGGGGTTTCCCGCGAAAAACAGGAGACTTGGCAACTATGCTCCAGATCCCATTAGTCCCAACCACCATAGTCAATGGTCAGGGGCGATGGGAGTTACAGTGTGCACAAACAAATGGAGGGCCAAAGGTTAGCCACCCCTAATTGCATATGCCTTGGGCTTGCATGCTTCCTGCTTCTCATATCCTCATTCTATGTGGCTGGTACAACTTTTGAAGTTTTAACTTTTCCCTTAAACATGGTTAGGCATCGTAGCCCAATCTGAGATTCTGGTCCATCACTAACGATGGCCAGTTTTTAAAAGCTGGCTTCATAACCCATGGATTCCTGCATGAACACACACACCATAACTGAAGCTTGGATTTGTTACAGCTCATGTATATTGTGCTAACACATGGTTTCATGTGAAGCATGCATGCAAAACCATGTGTCTAATAATGCTGCCACAAAGCTACTCCCATCAGCTATCAAGCCGCCATGTTCCGCACCACTGAAGCTTCTGGACCAGAGTCAAGAGTAGCCCCATTTAATGTGCATTGTAGTAATCAAGCCTTGAGACTACCAACACATGGGCTACAGTGGTATCTGAAGAAGTGTGCATGCACACGAAAGCTCATACCAATGACAAACTTAGCTGGTCTCTAAGGTGCTACTGGAAGGAATTTTTTTAAAATTTTGTATAGGCTACAGTGGGTAAGCTAAGGGAGAAAATTCATATATCATATTCAGCTAGCCAAAACTACTTTGCAATTATGAGTTCATAAAATAAAGTATTTTAAAGGCAGAGGGGCCTGGTTTTTGTGGTCACTTCTCATGCCTAGATATTGATTAAAGCATAACCACTTCCCCTTCACTGTCATAAAAACAAGGATATATAGCTGGATGCACCCTAAATGATAAGGCAACCACAGGAGAAGAACTACAGAACACAGAAAGCTTTGAGAGAATATACTCTCATTCTGGATTTGATGCAGTATTTGGGGAGTAAGGGAGCTTTTAAGGCAAGCCTGAGAACTGATTTGATGTAATCTCTCAGAGATCAACAGCATGAAATCAGGCGCCATTTCTTCTGACCACCTTGTAAATATTTATAAAGAGGGGGTTTTTTGCCATGCAGATTTGTAGGGTATTTCTTTTGTATTTATAAAGAATTTTTGCCATGCAAATTTTGTAGGATGTTACTTTTTTAAAAAATATGCACAAAAATGGGATGGAACCGACATCAATGTGGCACATGATGAAATGAGATCGTCTATAATCTCAGTTTTTTAAGACAATATCTGATCATCTGAAATCTCCCATAGTTTTTAACACAATGAATAGGGAGCCCACTTAGACATGTGTCAATTGGATCTTCTGAACCTGAAAGAGATCACCATTTTGGGATCACCCATTCCCTAGGCTTCCATTGGTTTGGTTTGGTTTTTAAAAGCCTGATTCCCACTGGTTCAACTTTGGCCACATCATTGCACGAATTATCTTTCAGCCCTGATCACCTTCATTAGAGCATCTGCGGTTGAGTCAAAATTATGCCATCACAGATACAGGCAATGACAACTAGATGTGCATATGTAAATCATCTCTGGCAGTTTTCCCTACAGGGCAGGTGTGCAAAGAGAGAAATCACCAAAAGGATAAATGTATTTTTCCGAAAATTACTACATGGTGGTTAAAATCAAAGGAGCGATTGACAAGGGAAAATATTAAGCCAGACATTGACTTGGTTAAAAAGCATTCAAACATACCTTCTAATCGCAAAGGAAACTTCAAGCAAAAGGGTTCTCCTTTACATTATTATTATTATTATTATTATTATTATTATTATTATTAAAGTCTGCAACAAACTACCTGAGGATACAGTCTGCATAATTTAGGTACAGACTCTCCATTAGTTCCAGTGGGCTAAAACCCTAATTTTAGAGGCCGGGATAAACCCCCACTTTTCCCCCCCTCCCCAAACCAGACTGCAACCTAAACATCTTTTTTTTTCTCTCTCTCTCCTTGGAATGGCATTTTCCTTTCCCTCCCCTTGCCTTTTTAATGGAAGAAGCTTGCTTCATTAGTCCTTCCTGTCTAACGTTCAGACACAAAAGGTCAGTGGCAACAGCATTCCACGCATACACTTGTGTCAACCTGGAAGTGTCCCACATCCATCATAACCTCAAGGTTGGGTGGAAGGGGAGGGAAGGTGGAAATTGGAGACAGTGCCCCCCTCCCTCTCCTCTGCTGCTGCATTTTAAAGCAGACAACTCCATCTTTACTCTCTCCGTGGAGCTGACAAGGCTTCCATGGCTAGCTGACATGGTAGTAGAGGAAGCTCGTTTACGGCTGTGTGACCAGAATGCAGCCAAGAGCTTCTCGCATCTCCCCACCTTCTCCTTCCTTCAAAACTGGCCACCCTCACGTCTAGGTCACGTCTCTCAGGAGAGGCAGAGAAAGTTCTCTGCTTCAGTTTCTTCTTCTTTTCACCAGAGCTTTCCCACTGAACGACCTCCGAAAGCAGCACCGGCAGAAAAGAGGAAATTTGAGTTTGGCCCAGATGAGTTTGGCTCAAAGGCCCATCTAGCCCAGCACCTTGTTCTCATAGCTGCCAACCAGATGATTTGGGAAGCCCACAAGCAGGGCATGGGCGCAACAGCACTCTCCCCACAGGTGATTCCCAGTCTCAGGTATTGCCTCTGATATTGGAGGCAGCAATCATAGCCAGTAGTCATTGAAATCTTTATGCTCCTGCTGAGTTCCTGGGGATTCCTACCCCACTTCCTAAAAAGAGAGAGATGCTATTTCTGCGTTCTCATCTGTTTCAGATGGGCAAAATAGGAGCAATGAGGAAAGGTCATTGCAAGGCACTCTGCACATGGTCAAAGCTTACATCTTCGTCATCAATCCTTTGTATGCCCCAAAGGCTGATCTCTCTTGACACTGAAAGGTTTGGTGGTTATGGGGCTGGTGACCCCAGTCCAAATTAAGCTCCCCCCCCCAGACTTCACTTTCACCACCCAATATTTTTAGGTGGGCACTGAATATGTCTGTCCCTCTTCTTCCTTTCCTTCCTCCACAATCCCCCCCATCTCCTTTCAAAACCTTTCGTTGTTTCCCTCCATGTCCTCCTCCCAAACTGGCTTAGGAATTAAACAGGCCGCCCATATGCCACGCTTCACTTCTTCGCTGTTGCTGCCCCCCTGCCATCTGGCCTATGTGATCAAGCAAAAGGGGGGGGGAGAGAGAGAGAGAGAAACAAAATAAGGAGAAAGGTAAAGACAGACACAAAGAGGAGGAGGAGGAAGAGGAGGAGGAAGAGGAGGGAGAAGGGGCGATGCCGCCTCTCCCATCTGCTCCTTGGCCAGACTCCCGGATAGATCAGTAACGCAGAGCAGCAGAACCAGCACAATTAACCCAAACAGAGGCCTGTTTATTTAACCTGTTCAGATAGATCAGCTCAGACATGGCTCCTTTGGCACAAAAGAGCCCTCTCCCCTCCATCAAGAAGCTTCCCAGTGCAGAAGCCTCACCATGGGCCATATGGAAAAGAGGCAGAGAAA
Organism: Zootoca vivipara; assembly: GCF_965207765.1. Taxonomy (NCBI): domain Eukaryota; kingdom Metazoa; phylum Chordata; class Lepidosauria; order Squamata; family Lacertidae; genus Zootoca; species Zootoca vivipara. The sequence continues at coordinate 55,307,941 of NC_142593.1, forward strand.
GGAGATCCCCCACCACTACCTATTTTTTCTCATGGCAACAGTCCAGCTGAACTGACAAGGACCAGCTTATGCGTGGCCAGTAGGAGACCCTATAGCAGTGGGAAGGAATGCCACTCCATGGGCTCCTTCTGGTAAATCCTGGTTCCCTCTCTGAAGAGGGGGGATGCCTTCATCACAGAAGGTGCACCACTGCCCCTGAGCGGAAGAGCCGCCTGCTGGATCAGGCCAATGGTCCACCTAGTCCTGTTCTAACAGGAGCTAACCAGATGCCCGTGGGAAACCCACAAGCAGGATTCGAGCACAAGACCAACTCTCTCCTCCCGTGGTTTCCAACAACTGGTACTCAGAAGCATTGCTGTGAAGGAAGAGCACAGGCATTGATAGCCCTGTCCTCCACGAACTTGTCTTGTCTCTGTTGGTGGCTTTCACTGCTTCCTGTGGGAGCGAGTCCCGTAGTTTAACCATGTGTGGTAAGGTAAAGGTAAAGGGACCCCTGACCATTAGGTCCAGTCGTGACCGACTCTGGGGTTGTGGCGCTCATCTCGCATTATTGGCCGAGGGAGCCGGCGTACAGCTTCCAGGTCATGTGGCCAGCATGGCAAAGCCGCTTCTGGCGAACCAGAGCAGCACACGGAAACACCGTTTACCTTCCCGCTGTAGCGGTTCCTATTTATCTACTTGCATTTTGATGTGCTTTCGAACTGCTAGGTTGGCAGGAGCTGGGACCAAGCAACGGGAGCTCACCCCATCGCAGGGATTCGAACCGCTGACCTTCTGATCAGCAAGCCCTAGGCTCTGTGGTATAACCCACAGTGCCACCCGCATCCCTGGATTGTTTAGTCCGGTCAAAGGCAACTACGGGTTGCATACCGACAATACTGAGCTAGAGACAAATGGTTAAACCCACAGCACCACCTGTGTGGAGGTCTTAATTTTATCTGTAACCTGTCTGAAACCCTGGAAACTGCTGCCAGTCAGTGCAGACGATACAGAACCAGATGGAACAACTCAGCAGAAGCCAAATTCCTATGTTCCTTGTACCAAGAGTTAGCTAAGTTTGACTTCAGCAGTTTGACTTCCACCGTGAATGACACTTGCAGAGCAAAGGTTTTGGGTGCTCGTTGTTTTTTCCCTTGACCTAGCATTCGTTTGTGCAGATTTAAGGTCCTCCGGAGACCTTGCAGGAAGCAAGTGCCTGTTTGTTGCTTCATTAAACTTTCACACAAGAGTGTGAGCATGCCCAAGAACAAGGAAATCTCACACATGCAAAAAGGGGGAGGGAAGGGGGGTGTCAGAACACATGGATAATTGCCACAAAAAAAGCTCATCAGATCATGACAAGGGACAGCCCCCCCCCTTCCTCCCTGCCCCACAGAAGAAGCAGCTGGGGACCCACAGCGCAGCCTGCTTTTCACAGAGGCAGCAGCAACCCGTGTTGAATACAAATGAGGAAGGATGCCAGGTGCTCCCCGTCTCCTTGTGGGAGAAGGTGGCTGGAGGAGGGGAGGAGTCTGGGGAGGAAGAGAAGGATACTTGCTTTATTGCACAATATTTAGTTGCCCTCAAGATGCTCCCTGAACAATGAGCACCTTTGATTTCTGCACCACGGATTCCCGGCTGAAGAGCTGGGGGCTTTCTAAAATGTGCAAATAGAGGAGATGGCCGAGGGCAAACAGCTGCTGGTGTCAGTGGTCCTCTGGTACAGACATCCTCAGCACCTCGTCTGTGGGGCCCCTTGTGTGTTAGAACGCGATTTCCTGCAGCTCCCCAATCGATTTCATACCTTGGGGTATCAGGTTGCGGTTCGAGGACCCACCCACCGCAAGAAATAAAGACACAGTGACACATGAATTTAAGTTAATGGGAAAAATAAGGCCACAACTTTATTGGTTAGAGCAAGTGAGAGGTATTGGCTTAGGCATTGGACACACGAGCAAACACGACTCCACCCCGCTCAGTGGGGAGTCATATAAGGTTAACAACCAGTGGGAGGAGCCTGTTGATGCAAATACAACTGAAAGCTTCCCCTGATGTCACCGGGGGTCATGCCATGGCCCTAGCCACCAGCAGGGCATCGGACAGGATCCACGACCGCCAGATCCCTTTTACGGGATACCCCTAAAGAGGAGGGTTGGATGATGGCCACAACCAGTCCTCAAACACACCAGATAAATACATATTCCAGTGCGTAACCGCCAATACCAAACAAAGTTGTGACAAATTGCTATGAGGTAGGCGAAAAAACCAAGAGGCCGGTGCCAATTAGCCAAATGGATAAAAAAAACTGCTGCCACACAGACTTAAATGCAGGTAAACCCCGCCCCCCAGCTGGCCCTATTGGCCAGCCAGATGCTGGGCGTGGTAGCAGGGATAGGTTGTAGCAGGGGGCTGAAACACGCCCCCTCTGCTTAGCGCAGGAAGTGGATCCCGTCCGCAAAGTCTCCCCTCTCGCAAAGAGGAGAGATCTTTCTAAGCAGTGCAGGGAGCCTGCATGCTTACAGTGGATCCCTGCTGCAAAGGTTTTGCTTAGAAGGCATGGGGGTGCTCATCTAGACCATTCTTCAGCCAGATGCATCCATAGATCTAGTTCCTCGTCTATGTTTAAAAGTTCCTCAAACTACCCGTATATTCCGGCGTATAAGACAACTGGGCATATAAGACGACCCCCAACTTTTCCAGTTAAAATATAGAGTTTGGGATATACTTGCCGTATAAGGAATACGACCCGGCGTATAAGACGACCCCCGACTTTTGAGAAGATTTTCCTGGGTTAAAAAGTAGTCTTATACGCAGGAATATACAGTACTTCCAGGACTCCCTCCCTTGATTCCTCATCTCCTGTACATGCTTTTCCAATTTATTGGTCTCCTGCTGGCTAAGGAATTTTGATTTAGTGGACTCTTGCTTGGCTTGCATTTGATGACCATTCAGTTTTTTTCTCCACCCCTCCTTAGCATATGGAGCAAAACCTTCTCTGGGTTGTAAACTGATGGCTAGGGTTTGTGGTTGTTGTTTTTCCGTTAACACACACACACACACACACACACACACACACACACACACAGCATTTTCTATTCATTGCAATGTCTCCATCCCCCATATAGCTGCACAAAATGTAGAAGATTGAGGAAGTTGACCCAGAGGGTGACAACTGTTGGAGATCTAAGTGCTCAGCTGTAGGAAATCTCCTCTCATATGAGAGCACTGTGGAAGCAATTATGGAGACAATAATGGATGGGATGCAGTGAAATAATCCCATGGTAGAGGGAAGCCTTCTGGTGAGATCATAGGCCACAAAGAGCAGGAGTGGTTTATGATGCCATTGCCGGCAGATTCCCTGGACAGGATGAATTCATTTTCTCAAATCATTTGTTATGCCTCGTTATTATGGGGCTCTCTTTTCAATTGGTCTCCCTGCCTTAAATGATACATTATTGACCTCAAACTACCAGCTTCGGCATTTCTGAACTCTGGCTGCAGATAGAAAGGGCAAACAGTCTCTCCTCTTCCAAGAAATGTCTCAACTTGAATGCATTCTGCCCGGCGCACGTGAATCATTTCCCAGCATTTGGGTCCATCCATCTCTCTCATCAATCAAGCCGTTCTCCCACTCCATGCATACTGGCCCATCCATCCCAATAGTCATCTATATAGCTATTTTATCATTAGTATAAACCGTCCCGGTGGACGCATTTGATGGGTGGTTAATCAATATCCAAAGCTAATAAATGAATATATAACATTTCTGCTTGCAGCTATACTTAGGGTGTGTTCTTTCTTTCTAAAATAACCCTTTGCTCTCTATATATATTTGCTATCAATGGCTACAAGCCATAATTGCACCTCAGCCGATAAAGACCAATGTTATATATAAACTAGGTGCCAAGTGGCTCCTTAAACCATGGTTTGCAGTCACCAAAATGGAATGTCTAGTTGCCATTTAGGGGCAAGACGGCTCTAAAGTCTTATATCCAATCACCGTCAGTTCATCATTTGAAAAATAAGTTAAACATCTGGCTGGTTCAGGTGGCAACCTTGAGCTAGGTTAAGGACTTTGAGAACTGAAAAAAGAAAAGTCACTCGATCCGGGGACAGTCCACATATATATTGGCCTATTCCAACCTCTTATTATTATTTATTTTCTGCACAGAAAAAGCATTTCGGTTCCAGAAATTCATTCCGGTTGTGCAGATAAAATATAACGGATAGAATTCTACAGGATGGGGTATTAGTGTGTGAAAATAGTCCAGATCCAATGATCCCCAAGTGGTTTGGGCCATCTTGGTGCCCAAGCATCTTCACCTGGTCACAAGTGGTTGATAGACAGGTGCAAATGCACCTGGAGCCTGGCCAATTTCGAACACTGATCATTGGAGGCATTATGCTTCCAAATGCCAGGTACTAGAAATCACAAGCAGGGAGGGTTTTGTTGTCCTCAGGACTTGCTTGTGTGCTTCCAAATAAGCATCTGGTTGGCCACTGTGAGAACAGGATGCTGGACTAGATGGTCCACTGGCCCCATCCAGCAGGCTCTTCTTTTAAGGCTCTCCACCACCACAGATATATATCATGATATATCGCAATATCGTGATATTTAGCTGGTGATATATAGTGATGTTGAAAACCAGATTCCATATCACCCAGCGCTAGTGAACACCAAGCTGAGTTCCTTGTTAGAAGAAGAAAAGTGGGAGATAGATATATGTACTAAAGGAATACCCAACAAGGAAGAAGACCTTTGCTCCACTCCTTTGGTTAAGCACAGTCTAGATGGAAACTCTTCCATCAATATGCCTGTTCTCTCAGCAATGGGAGGGATGGAAGAAGTGAGGAAATCTCCTCCACCTTCCCTGCACCAGAGCACTGGAATCTTAGAAGTGTGTCTCTCCACCACCATGACTCTAGAGATGCTTCAGAAACGGAGCCCTGGAATTCCGTGGCATCCAGCCCATCCTTTTCTCTCAGTAGTCAAACATCCATGACTCACAGTTGGGTTTCCTGCACTTAATAACCAGCAGTATTTGCAGACCTTCTGACAAAACATTGGGCACTTTAACAAAACCCACACTTGACCATAAAAGCTTCTGAGCTTCTCTGGGGCATCTTTAAGGAGCTCGGGGCTTCTGAGGCCCCAGATGCAACATTACATGTGGTCCACTGCTGCTTCTGCCTCTTGCCAAGATCCTTCCCTGCTCCAGTTCTTTATTAGCGGACATGGCGTTCTGCAGAAAATGTTTTTACAACCTCACTTTGGGTTTTATGGGATTATTCTATCAGAGCAAAAGCAAACTTAGCGGGCTAAGCGCACTGTGTTGTTTCTTTTCAGCCCCAGCTAGTTGTGCCATGGCAGTGGTGTTTGTTCCACACACACACACACACACACACACACACACACAGAGAGAGAGAGAGAGAGAGAGAGAGAGAGAGAGAGAGAGAGAGAGAGAGAGAGAGAGTTCTTGCCTTGACTTTCCCACCACCCTCTCAACTAACCACAGATTTCTAGATAGGCAGGAAATTGCCCAAACTGAAATCCCTTACTGTCCTTTGTCAGCGTCAATCAAAAGAAGGCTCTGCAAAGGGGCTTTTTTTTTCTTCACTAGGCAAGGAATTCTGAGTCATTTCTTCCTAGAAGTTGAGAGTCAGAGGTGAGAGCAAGAGATGGGTTAGTGAGATTAAGGCGACACACACAACCCAGGATGGAATTTACTCCATTTAAGGTGCTTGTGCGTGGGGAGCAAGCAGTGAACAGATTAAACATTAGTATGCTATTTAGCTCATTTAGTGATGCACCAGGGAAGCAGCACTTCCTTCCAGATCTCTCCCCCCCCCTGTGATCTCATCAACACAGGGTCCTCCAGACTTACAAGACCAGATGTTACTTCCTGGCCATTCGACTTTTGCAATCACACACAAGCAAGGAATTCATGAAGGATATTGGGTACCTGCCACAGAATTTCCTAGGGACCTTAGCTTTCATTGTAAGAAAGTCCATTTTTGAGAACCTCAGGGCGGTCAAAACAGATCTAGAACCACGCTTCTGAAAATCCCAAGTGAAAATAAAATTTGTTACTTAGGTCAGGGGAATGCAGCTGTTGCGGGAATTAAGACAGCTAAGTCTGGACATTGGAACCTCTGGTTCAAAACCTTTCCCCTCTGGCACATGGAAGGCAAAACGCCTCTATTGGGGCAGTCAATCTCCAGCTGCTGATGGGCTTTTTATTCAATAGCTGTGTTCTCACGTCACACTAAACTGTGGTTTGGTGCAGGGTTGGCTAACCTATGGCCCTCCAGATCTTGTTGGGCTCCCTACTCTTATCAGGCCCAGCCGGTACGGCCAATGATGAGGGAAGATGCGATACCACATTCCAGGTCCCAGCATTCAGGCTTTGCTATCTTAATTTCCACACTTCTGCTTCCAGAGGCTGGGCTCTGAGCTTTAAGGCTACAGTACCAGCCTGCTGGAGTACTCAGCTCACTGATGACAAGGACTGATTAAATCTCCATCTTCCTATAATTTCTGTTTCTTCAAAATGATCTGACTTAAACAAATCTGCATTTGTGAAAATTGCCCTCAGGGTCCTACCCAGCACATGGACATACATAAAACAGATTCATTCTCTCTCTCTCTCTCTTTCTCCAATTCATTATGCAGCCTGCCTGAATACCACTCAAAATATTTTTCTCAATTAGGAGAGAAAACAGAATTTGCCACTTGTCTGCCTCTATTCTGCTGCCTGTCAGCATTCGGCAAATATTTCAATCACAGCTCTTTGCCTGCTGCTAACCGCTCGCATTTAACCTTTGACCTTCCCCTGGTCTAATCCATTGGCCTTTAAGTTCAAATCTTGGCAGCCACAAAATGACCAAAGGGCATGCATGGAGAGGAGCTGTAGATGGGCTTCAAGATCTAATATTTAGGATTTGGGGGTAGGGAGGGAGGGAGGGGGCAGGAGAAAGAAATATATCTCCGCCAACCCTAATAGCTCAATCAGACCCACAAAGGGCCAGTATCTGTTGCCATGTTCCAAAGGAACTAAGGAGAAAATTGCATGTGTCAAAGGGGGGAGGGGGGAAGAGAGAGAGAGAGAGAGAGAGAGAGAGAGAGAGAGAGAGATTTAAGGAGCCCACATCACCATCTGTAAGGTATCTAATTGTCAATCAGTAGTGACAAACAACAGAGACTCTCTCTGACTCACAACTCTTGCCAAAGTCAAGCCACGCAAATTGGTGCTTCTGGGACACGGATAATGGTGATCAATGTAATTTGAATTCACTCTGTGATAAGGAAGGAACTTAACTGTTGATACTTCTGACCTCCCAGCAGAAGATCTATCAATTAATTAATAGGAATCCTGCTAAAGATTGAGGCATGAAATGAAAGAGAGCCATGAGGACAATGGGCGCAGAATGTTTGCATTCCAACGATTTGGAGACACTGGTAGAGGAGTTCAGTGCTGTTTCAATGGACGAATAAACGAACGAATCTAGGGAGGGCCAAGAGGCCACAGGATTTCCAAGTCTCTGGGAGTTTGGATGCCAAGAAATGTCAAAAGTGAAACATCTTGAGTTTTGTTTTTTTTAAAAAAGGATTTTTGAAGCAGAAGTCCAGATTATGTTTTTAATGATATATAATATTCAGGTAATCCTCGTTTTGTGCACGGTTACGTTCCAGACTGTCGTGCCTGCTATGCCCCTGTTCTGACCTTTTTGTAACATTTTCAGGTCTCTTCTGGGTTTGGCGCCATGCGCACATGCTCAATGGTGCACCAATCGGATGTGCATAAATTGGTTGTTGCCAGTTTGGACTTTTGGCTGGTTTTAAGTTAAATAAACAAAAAACGAAGATGATGATAAAAAATCTAGAGAAAGAGGAAAAAGAAGAGTTGCAGCAAAAACATGGTATTGCAATCGCAAAAAAGTACAATATTTAGGAATATGGATGACAGCAAAGAATATAAATCTATTCAATGATAACTATGAACTGGTTTGGAAAGAAATAAAGAAAGATTTAGAAGTTTGGAACCGACTGAAGTTGTAGTTTCTTGGAAGAATAGCAGCAATAAAGATGAACGTGTTACCCAAAATGTTGTTCTTATTTCAAACAATACCGATCATAAAGGGGACAGGACAATTCAAAGAATGGCAAAAGGAATTGTAAAGATTTGTCTGGCAGGGGAAGAAGCCGAGAATAAAATATAAAATTTTGATTGATAGGAAAGAAAGAGGTGGATTCTCCATGCCGGACTTAAAAACATATTTCGAAGCGTCCTGTCTCTGCTGGATAAAAGATTGGATAACATTGGGAAACACGGATTTATTAGATTTAGAAGGATTCAACAACAGAGCCGGTTGGCATGCATATTTATGGTATGATAAGAAAAAAACACATAAAGGATTTACAAATCATGTGATAAGAAGAACATTATTTGAAGTTTGGGAAAGGAATAAGATGCTGTTAGAGACTAAGACTCCATGGTGGATTTCACCAGTGGATGTATTTACTGTGAAAAAGGTGAATATGGAAGGAGAGAGATTAACATATGAAAAAATTCTAAGGAAATCAGAACAAGGATGGAAATTGAAAACATATGAAGAAATTAAAGACTCTTTAACTAGCAGTACCACCAAATAAATGATATATTCTCTAAAGATAAAAAGATAGGTTTTGAAGATAAAAAATCCAAATTCCACGTAGAGCTGCTAGAGGGCAAAACAAAATTATTGTCTAGAATGTATGATTTGTTGTTAGAATGGCATACAAAAGATGAATTGACAAAAGAGGCGATGATTAAGTGGGCAAAAGATTTTGGGCACAATATAGATTATGATTGTTGGTTGAAGCTGTGGAACCAAACATTAAAATTTACTGCATGTACCGCATTGAAAGAGAATATTTGGAAAATGATATATAGATGGTATTTAACTCCAGTGAAATTGTCTAAAATGTATAGAATGAATGATAGAAAATGCTGGAAATGTAAGGAGGAGGAGGGAGATTTTTATCATATGTGGTGGAAGTGCGACAAGGTCAAAGAATTTTAGGAAATGATATATAATGAACTGAAGAAAATTTTTAAATACACCTTTCCCAAAAAACCTGAATCATTTCTCTTAGGAATGATAGGTCAAGAAATTAAAAGAGAGGACAATGTATTATTTTTATATGCAACAACCGCGGCTAGGACTTTATTAGCCCAAAAATGGAAGACACAGGAATTACCGACGATTGGAGAGTGGCAGACAAAAATGATAGACTATGCTGAATTAGCGAGACTTACGAGCGGGATCCGGAACCAGGGGGAAACAAAGTTCCTAAAAGACTGGAGTAAATATGTGGACTACATGGAAAAGAACTGTAGAAGTTTAAAAACTCTTGCAGGGTTGAAGTAAATCCTGCGAACTGAATTTAGGAAGAGGAAATAAAAAACTGCGGGATAAGCTTTGATTAGAAAACCTTATGAGGGGATGGAGGGAAGTCACAGTGAAATACATGTTACTGTGTTATGGTGTTATTTGTTATGTTTAAATGTGTATTAATTGGAAAATCTAATAAAATGTTATTTAAAAAAAAATTGGTTGTTGCCAGTATTTAATTTCTGTTCTCATGAACTGAACGCTGCACATGGATTAAGGTGCCACCACTTTCTGGTGAGGGACTGGTCCAGTCTAAGAAAAGGATGACAATGAGTTCTTGTTGGGTGCACCCATGCCATATAATTCTCTCTTGCAGAAGCCCTGCAAGACTTTATCAAGTCCAGCCTCCTGTTCCTAACACTGGTCTGCCAGCTGTTTTTGCTAAGGACATGGCACAGCTCGAGGCTCTCACTTTTTCAACTGAACAGGAAAGGGTTGCAGCTCAGTGGTACATCATCTGCCTTACATGTAGAAGACCTCCAGTTCAATCTCCAGACAAGGCTGGGGAAAACCCCTGCCTGCAACCTTGGACATCTGCCACCAGACAGAGGGGACAACATTGAGCTAGGTAAGACCAATGGCTGGACTCAGCTTCCTAGAGATTCTATTGTGCCATCAGTGCTAATACTCACTGACAGGCCTCTCATGCTTCCTGATGTGAGTTGTAGTTGAAAACATCTGGAAAGCACCAGGGCTGGCAAAGGTTGCATTATCCAATCCTCAAAAGCCCGGCTAAGTGGATACAGCTATTTATTTATTTGTGGGATGTACTGCCAGTATTCTCATTGCAAAGCAATTTAAGCCAGCGGCCATCATTGTGCCTTGTGGAAGTGCATTCCAAAAAAGAACAATACGCCGCCTTTACTTAGCCAGGCTTTCAAGGACCAAATGATGCAACTTCAGTGCCTTCCAGATGTTTGAGACTACAACTCCCACCAGTCCCAGCCAACATGGCAGCTTTCTTCCCTGCAGTGCCCTGATCAAGGGACTCTCGAGCAAAGCCTTTGTTATGGGACAAGGGACACAGGGTAAATCTACTGAGACGATCTAATTCCCCCATGGGAGGAAGAATGAGGCTGCTAGTTTCCCACTCACACAGCCATGTGGGTGTCCGCATCACTCTCCACATGTTGGGGGCCTGAAAGTCTGCAGCGGGGAACCTTTTCCCCTATTTCAGGCTCCCTGGGGGATTTGAATTCCTGATCTTCCAGGGTTCCAGGCTGCACAGGAAGCCTGCAAGAGAGTAAAACATGCACCACACAGAAAAAGCTCACCCTGCAACTCGCAGTGCGAGGGGATGGGCCCCCACATGTCCCTTCATCCGAGAGAGAGCCCCTGAAAAGGGCTACACAAACTCCAAAACAAGTGGCGTTTGTGCCTTCCATTTCTGCTAGGCTCCCCATTCAATCCAAGAGTTAGAAAAAAGCAAAGGGCTAGAGGAGGGCGGTGGGGAAAGAGAGTCATATGACTTCTGGAGGTTAAGCACTGTAAATGCTTAAATCATGCATTACATTTTTTATTGTGGGCTTCCTTCCGGACCCAGGGACCAGCAAATCACCATGTAGGATGCAGGATGCCATCGTATATATCACCAAGATCATCCACAGAGCTCATGGGGGAGATCTTCTACTCATATTTTATGCCTTCTAAGATACCTGAGCTCTGAAATGTGTTCAGTTCACAAATTGTGACTATTTTATGACTGCACTGGCCAAACAGCAAGGAGATTTACTTCCTGTCTCGTGAAGAAACACTGTTTTGCCCAGTAGCTGCCAGTCCCTCCTGATGAGATGGCTCTGGCCCCACACAGGCTGATCCTAGCATAGCATAATTACTCAGAAGTTAAGTCCCACTGGGACTCATTTCCAAATCCACGTTCGCGAAACTGCAGTCCCAGCCTTCAAGTAAGTGATCCTGCATAATAGCCTTGCATGTCTGCAGAAGCAAAAAATGGGAAACAAAAAAAATCTGTCTCCCCTCTTTAAGCAGGTATAATTTTGCAGCAAGTGTGTGGGCTCCGTGAGCAAAGGTTTTAGATTACGCTGCTGGAACATATAAAGGCTCCATTTAGTCACAAACCAAGCGGCTAGGTAACACGCATGCCGGTTCAGGAAACGTAAGAATTTCAAAAATGGGAGGCTTGATTTTAAATGGGTGATTAAACGTCAATCTTCTCTCCTTTATTTTTTTCCTTATTGGTGATTTGAATCCTGATCTGAACCTCCCCCATACCCAACCTGCAACCTCTCCCCTTCACAGTATGAAAGAGAGAAGAAAGTGGCTGACCTTTTATTCCCATGGCCAGATTAATTGTTTGCAATGGTATTTTGCTTCTCTCTGCTGAATGCAGTTGGTTGTCTGTTATCTGTCCTTCACATGTAATTAATTGTGCTTGGCTCTTGACTCATTAGAAAGTGGCTTCCCTCTCCCTCCAACAGCCCCACAGCCCCCACCCTGAATGACGTGCCCAAGTCCCAGTGAGTATTATATAGGTTAAATCATGTTTAAGTAACTACATAAATAGTAGGTCAGTTTTGCCTTTTGTCTAGGATTGAGGCCGTTGCCCGGTTCATTTCTCAACATGCCAAACCCTTCACTGCTGATCTGTCTTCCCGTGTGGGGAGGAGGTGGCCGGGAGAGCGGGGGGGGGGGAGAGAGAGAGAGACACATTGTTGTGCTTCCATCTCGCTCCATCCAAGAGCAGCTCCAGCAGGTCTTCTCAGTGATTTTCCATTCTGGTTCTGATGTGATCCATATCCATCTGCACAGCTTCAACCATGAACATTCACTCGGATATGAGCTACGTAAAAAGAAATATCTTCCCAACATGTACCCTGAGGAACGCATGAGGTGGAAACTGCAATCGTGGCTGTTAGCCTTGCCCATGACAAGGTGCCTGCTGGTCACATCCCCAGCAGGCCATGTGCTAATGGCAAGCTTCCACCCGCAGTCTGAAGAGGCACAGCCTGGACTCAGGTATTCCACCCCGGTGAGAACTAGGCAGGACCTTCGGCAGGCTAAGGTTGACACTGCATTTTGCCTGGAGTGAAATCTAAAGTCGGGATTTGGAGTTCTGCACATTCTTCCAAGACAACACAACAATTTCACTGGCTTGCCTCAAACTAGAGGAGGAGGAGGAGAGGGGGAGAAAGGGAGGGTGCAATAAAAGATATGAAAGGAGGGGCTGGGAGAGGAAGATGGGAAGGCATAGACCATCTGAAATACTGCATGTGAATGTCCAAAAATAACACAAGCAGAATCTCCCCACCATCTGCTCCTCTGCTTCCTGAATGGCTTTCAAAGCAAAACGTCTAGCCAAAACCTCACACACCGAACAGCAATCCTAACAGGATACCAAGAAGGGACAGTGGAGGAATTTGTAGAGGCTGCTTCTTGCCGTAAATGACTTGCTTATGAATCCAAATTGCAACTCCAAAGTGGACTATGCACATCTCCAAATGTAGCAATCTATTTGGGGGGGGGTTTGCTAGAAGTGCACAAAGTTTTCCCCATCCCCAAGCTTCCTTCATCTCAGCAGCCTAATTTAGAAGGGATGGGGAACCATTTTGATGTTGCTGATGCTAAACGATTGTGAGTCAGAGTGTCCTGGCTGATCTGATCTACTGCAAATGAGTTGGAAATCAATCAATAGATTCCAATCTTTCTTCTGTCCACCACAAGGGTAGTGGGTGGGGCAGGAGACAGGAATTCAGTCCTGTGTCACTGTGTGAGCTTGGGACACTCTGTCTCACTCCCAGCCTCACAGGGTTGTGAGCACGACATGAGGGGAGGAATTATGTCACAGCGTAACACTTGGAGGAAGGATGGGATGAAATTAAAAAGAGGTTTCAAAGTTCTCTTCTTCTCTTTTAGAATCTCCTCCTCTCTAAGGTGCATCTGACACCATGCTGGTGTTGCAAACTTTTTGGTGGAAGTGAAGGACACACCTTTGTGTAGCTTGTTGGAGGAGAATTAAGCAATTGGGGCAGCGTCATCACTTGCTTTCAAAATCTGATATTTAAGAGCATACACACAATTTTATTGCTTGTTTGGGAATGTAACCCACATTAAGTGTGTTTTTCATCATGGGTGGGGCTTATAAAGTGAAGGAAACAAATTATCTGCTACCAAGAACCTACAGACAGTTCTGAAACCCACTCAGATATAAAAAGATTGCAGATCTGTAATCTCTGACTTCTTTTTTTTTTAAAAAAGATAATTTTTATTAAATTTCAAAATAAACAAAAAAAACAACAAACAAAAAAAGAATTTTCCCATTTTATCTTCTAGTCAACTATTCTAATTCTCTTGCTCTGCCGAGCTTTGACTTCCCTCCCTCCCATCATTCAGTTTTCTTTCCCACTCTTATCTCACAGTTCCTTTTAGTCCATCTACTTAAAACCAGTTCGTAGGATTTATTTCAGTCCTGCAAGTGTCTTTAAACTTCTAAAGTTCTTCTCCATATAGTCCATGAATTTACTCCATTCCCTTTGGAACCTTGTCTCTCCCTGGTTTCGGATCCCGCAGGTCAACTTTGCTAACTCTGCATTGTCAATCATTTTCATCTGCCACTCCTCAATCATCGGTAACTCCTGTAATTTCCATTTTGGGGCTAATAAGTCCTAGCCGCGGTTGTAGCATACATAAATAATTTTTTATCTCCCTTTGCAATCTTCTCTCCTATTGGTCCCAATAAAAAAGCCTCAGGTTTTTTTGGGGGAAATATACTTTACAATCTTTTTCAGTTCATTATATATCATTTCCCAAAATCTTTTTACTTTTTCGCATGTCCACTCTGACTTCAATTTGATAGGACTGCTTATCATTACAGGTGGGGGCCTTCGGTTATTTTTCTGTATGTAAAGTCCACCCTTTACAGCAGAGGTGGCAAACTTTGGGCCTGGGTGGGTCAAATGTGGCCCTCACATGTCTTTCCAGGCTATACCTCCAACTGGCTCTACCTGCTCCACTGCTGGAGTGTATTTGTCTGGCTTCAATCTGTCTTCTGAACTCTTGACAATACCTGTTGCTTGTCTGGGTGAAGAGGTGTGTGAGCATATACAGAAACTAACCTAGTGTACCAAAGCAAAATTTGCATTTGCCTCTCAAGCCACTTTTGCCCCTGGCCCCACCCAACAAGCACTGACACGTGGTCCCTAAAAAGTTGCCCCCAAAGGAATCGGGGACCCTGGGCTGAAGAAGGTTCCCTATTCCTGCTTTGCAACACCCAAACCTGAAGAAATGCAGTGGAAGACACAGCAACAATTAATTCTCTTTTTTTTTAACATGGCGGGGAGCTGGACGATGAAGAAAGAGGCTCGACTTCCAAGACTGAGGAACCCAAATGATATGGAAACAGGCATGCGGGTTAATTTGCAAGACCTAAAATTGGGAGCAAAGGTCGCCCATAATCTAAAGGAAAGAAGCTCGATCATACAGAAGGTCAACCCTCCACAGAGGCCCAGCACCAGATGGATCTCCGAATCAGAAGCCACAAGCGTATTACAAAGTCACTTGTAAGACACAGCATAAGCCCGCTTAACGTCCCCCAGGAGCGGCGAGCAGGCAAAGGACGTTAGTTCCTACAGCTGTCAAAGATCTGCGATATGTCCACAGCAAGATAATGGCTGACTTCATCCTCAGATGTCGCTTCAAAGTGGTGTTTCCTGCTGCAACAGTCTGACATAAGCCACGAGGAAAGTTAAGGTTATGTCCACCGCCAGTTGCACCAGTAACATAGGATTAAAAGTAACTGTGAACAGGGGAAACTGAGGCTGTGGACACAATGTACGTTTTCAAGCACATTATTTTCCCCGCAAAGCACCCTGCGGACTGTAGTTTGCACCACAGAGAGATACAATTGCAAGCACCCTTTAACTACATTTCCAGTTATTCTTTGTATACAGACTAAGTCACAATACGGTGGTACCTCAGTTTGAGTACACAATTGGTTCCGGAAGTCTGTACTTAACCTGAAGCATACTTAACCTGAAGCAAACTTTCCCATTCGGGTCTGCGGAGTACTTAAACTGAAAGTACTCAAACCGAAGCGTACTTAAACCAAGGTATGACTGTACACACTTCTAATAATAGCACAATATGAGTCTGCCCATATTATTGGTTTGTTTGGGGGGGGGGTTGGCTATATATTTTGTGTTCTTATTTTGTATTTTTATGTTGCAAACCACCCCTGTAGTCTTCAGATGAAGGGCAGCATACAAATGTAATTAATAAAGAAACATAGTCTGAAACTTCAGTTGGTACCAAACCCTGCTGCCAAGCTACTGTGTGACAACCGAGGGCCTAATTTTGTCTTTACTGGGTGTTTATCTGTTTCGGGGTTCGATTTAGCTGGCCAGGGACCAATTTACCTCAGAAACTGCTTCTTACCCTCAATGTCATTTATTTGCAGCTGCTTTTCCATGGTGAACCATGCTCAAAACCTGCATCCCAGACTAAGGAAGTTTATGTAAGATAATTCACTAACAGGAACAGGACCTAACAAAACTTAAAAACTCATCTAACCAAGAGTCTAAGGCAGGTGGCTTGTATTCCTTTGTATGTTGCTGAACTACAACTCCCATTAGCCGCAACAAGCATGACCAATGGTCAAGGATGATAGGAGTTGTAGTTTAGCAACATCTGGAAGCCCAAATGTCTCCCACACTTGGCCTAGCGCACCACAACTGTTGTGACATTTCTTCAAGACGCCTTTCTTTATGTGCAACGTACAATTCATCATATTATATTTTCTTTTTATCTTAAGCCACATTGCGCATTCGTTTAATTCAGCCTTCCCCAAACAGTGGTTGGGTTTGGCAGGAGTCGCCGCCATCCAAAACATCTCTATGTGCACCAGGTTAGGTAAGGCAGGTCTAATAGAAAATACAGATATAAATGCAATACACTAAACTATGACTAATACCATCATGCATTATGAATGTTTCAATGTTGGCATTTCAGAAACAAGCAACGCTACTGCTCTACTGTGTTCTCAAGGACATGAGAAATCACACACCCAAGAAGGACAGCTCACACCCTCGGTCTTTGTAGGATGGCCAATGATGCCAAACACATCATTCAAACATGGTAATGGCTGTTTACAGGACATCAGGCTCTCTTATATAATAATGACCAAACTTGTCTACCAATCCCACTTCCTGGTCCTCAATACTTTCAGCAGTGAAGGTGGGACAGATAAAGCTGAGTGGCAGGCAGTAAATGATGCAAATGTGCAGCCTTCGGACGCTTGGAACTGGACCGGAAGTACCTCTGCTTGCCCTTATTTCAAGCAGGCACCAGAAACTCCATAACACCAGCTCACCAACCATTATTCTCACCTGAGACCTAGTGGCATGTTAAGCAACCCAACCACCTGCAGAGAGAACCCAGACACACACACACACACACACACACACAGAGAGAGAGAGAGAGAGAGAGAGAGAAAAAATGCATCTGAGAAAAGGTCAGTCCTGGTTCACCTTCCTGGCCATGCTGTGCTTTAAATCCCCGCCATCCTAAATTCACTTCGCATAGCCCAGCTCGGGTGATGCCACATCCCACCCCATGTCAGCCTCTGCAGGCCAAACCCTTAAGATTAGACTTAGCTTGTGAATTTTTTTGGGGGGGGGGAGCAAACTATTAGAACAACAATGTCCATCCAACAGCAGGGACTGAGAATCAATGGCCAGAGGGTGGGAATGCTGAAAAAAAAGCGTTTCTGCTTTTCCACCCAGGGAGATTAACACATGGAGATACACACACACACACACACACACACACACACACACGGGGGGGGGGACTCCCTTCCCCAGCTGAAAGCAGCAGCTGCAGCCTGCGACACGTTTGCCGAATCAAATCCAAGACAAGGAGGAGAAGGAGAAGAAGAAAGAGGACAACTTTTCCATGGGGAGCAAGAAACACAATACGAGTCTTTTTATTTCTTTTTTTTTCTTTTTTTTAAAAAGGAGAAAAAAACCACCCTGCAAATACTGGCCTGATTTGAGTTTTCTTTTAGAACAAAAGAGAAAATGCCGTAAAAGGAAAGAAAGGGGGGGGGGGGTGTTGAAGCTTATTCTGAAAGCCAGATCAGCAGATGGTTCTTTCCATACACAAGCAGGAGTGTTTTTTGGGGAGGGGGAGGGGGAGGGGGAGGGGGGAGAAGAGCTGCCACGAATCAAATCAGTGGGATGTGACCAAGGCAGGCATGTTGGGGCGGCCTCTAACCCAGCATTTGCACAAAGGGCTATTAAAGAACATGAATGAATAGGCTCCCTGGTACATGCAGTGAGCAGCTGCTGCTTTACATAGTCGCACTCCAGGCCTTACGAAAACAGAACAGGAGACATAGATTAGATAGATAGATAGATAGATAGATGATAGATAGATAGATAGATAGATAGATAGATATGAAGCCAAGGCTATCCCAGAATATGCTATAGCAGTGTGATAGAATGGAGACTAGACATTTACAGGGGGTGGGAACAAGTTCTGAGGAAATCATTAGCACAACGTATCAGTCATGAGAACAGAATCAAGGAGATTATTAGCCTGAAAAGGTATAGACAGAGACACTTCCTATTAGTTAGCTAGAGGATATTTTTTTTTAAAAAAAGTAAGCAAGCACTCTTATTTTTAACAGGCTTATAGATTCACTAGTCTACTCAACATCTCAAACACAGGTGGACTGAATGTATGGCTTGTGCGTCTTGTTAGGTTTATTTAAAAAAAACTAAATTAAACAAAGAAACAAGCTAAACTCCTCCCAAGAAGTGTGTGCAAGCTGTCCAGTTGGGAAGCAGAAAACTAGTTTCCTGTGTGGCTTGCTACCAAAGCCATGTTCATATTCCCTCAGCCCGATCCAGGAGAGCATGTGCTCATCAGGATGCTCAACAGATGCTTAGGAATCCAACTATGTACAATTCCATGTGCATTTGTCTATCACTGGATATTGACTATGGATTATAGAACACTGCATAGTATCTTTGCTTCAACTTATCCATGAGTGGTTGCCATCACTGGATCAGGGAGACTCCTCAGAAGTGTTCCATAACACATATTACCTGTTTGATCAGGAAGGGCACAAGGAAAAGCCTTGCAGGATCCGGTCAATGGCCCATCTATTCCAACATCCTGTTCTCATAGTGGCCCAACAGATGCTTCTGACAGTGAACCTATGACATAGCCCTATCCTTGATTTTTTCCAATCCTCTTATAAAGCCATCCAAGTTGGTGGCCATCAGTGTCTCTTGTGGGGATGAATGCCATAGTTTAACTATACGGTGTGTGAAGGAGCCTCCCAAATCTTCCAACAATTAGCTTCATTGGATGACATTGAACTCTAACATTATGAGAGGGGGCTTCTAATGTGTTTAGTCCTGAGATAGGTGGATGGACAAGGTGGTTTTTTTCCTCCTTCTGCATTTGATTAGGGATCTGCCTTGCATGCAGGACTCATGTTCAATCCCTGTCATCTCCAGGTGAGGCAGGGAGAGATCCCTGTTTGAGCCACTGCGACTCAGTGTAGACAAGACTGAGCTGAATGGACCAATGGTCTGACTCGGTATCTCTGTTCAGGCTCTGTTAGCAAAACCAGGAAGTCGGCGTGTCTGTTAGCATAAGCTTTCCCTTGCTGTTGATGCTCCTGCCTGTTTCTTTGTTGTTATTTTAAAAACGAAACTGTGGTTTTGAAAACAGACTGTTTCGCATTGGTTGTTTCCATTGTTGCAACTGGACGATTGCTTTTTGCAAGCCGCTTTGTGTTTTCATTGGGAGAAAGGGCAACTTGCAACTGTACGAAATGATTTCCAAAAATAATAACAGGCCTCCTCTTGCAACGCTACGATTTTATTGTTTGCTGGTGCCCTGAAACCAATGGGTAACTCCCCTTACGAGGCTCTGTGGGTTTCACGCGATCCGAGTTGTTGCTGCTGAACTCATTGAGGTGACTAAATATTAAGTGTTTCAAGTATGTACACACAATGTCGAGTGCATCTTTCAACAGGAATGATTGCCATACCACTACATAAAGTCTTTGGGCTTCTCCTTTAACCTATTATTACATTTCCCATCCTGAGCCTCTCCTGCAGCCTTGGCATAGTTCTCGTTTGTAGCTGGACCCTGTTATTCACAGGTTGTTATGTCAGGAAATTACACACCTGCTGCATCTCAAACAATAGACTCTGGCTGCCTGTACCCATAAAGCGCAAAGGAGACTTCCCACGGAACCCCCTGCTCCTGCAGATGCAGGTCTGTCTGCACTGCCACTGTAAACTTGTGCTTTCAAAGGAGTTTACAACACCCAGCCATAAAAAGCAACCACAAAAGCGTTCCAGGCTGGTTTTTAGTACAGAAGGTTTCAGCTGAGAAACACTGTGTTGCCTCTTTCTTTCTCTCTTTTCTTTTCTTTTCCTTTCCTTTCTTAACATATTAATAACAAAACAACAAGCACCAGCATGGGGAGAAGAAATGTTCAGGGGTTCAGATTGTAAAACTTATCCGTTAAATAATAAAAGCTATCCCACTAATGCAGTGAATGTCTCGCTGTCAAAACCCACAGATGTGCAGAGTTGCTCTCTCCAGCTAATGTCTTCTTAACCCAGGAGGTTGTGGAATGAGAAGGGACGGGCAAGAGAATTGGACCTTAGTCATTGTGCTTCATATGGTGGGAAACTGGAGGTCAGTACTGTAACTCACCTAAAAATACTCCATGCGTATGTTAGCACTTACAAGATTTTCTTTTAAGGTACAACCTTTTTCCTGATGTGTGCTAGTTTACTATATCCAGAGAAGTTTGCAGAAGAATGAAAACATGACTCGCCTACAGCCTAAAGTGGAGCAGTCCAGAATTTTGCCTTCTGAGAACTGTGTGCCTTCTGCACATCAAGGGAGGGATTAATATGGAAGAAATCAGAAGCCCAGATTGGCACAGAAAAAAGTAATTTCAGACCTCTTGTGCAAGCACACACGCACACACCACAAAGCGAAACCACACTCATAGACTCATAGTGATGAGCACAGTTCTCAGCTCTGAGCACGATCCTAATCCGACTTCTTTACCTCTGCTCTAGGGATGACTGTGCAATGACCACAGGCTCCTGCAAGCACGTCGTAGAAAGCAAGGTCTGGTGTATGCTCGCTAATCTTATTGGTAGGGGACACTCCTACCCCTGGTGTTTGGGAAGGGGCAAGAACATAGACAGTGAGGGCTAGCAGCTGGCCAACCAACTGCTTTATTTGGTTATCAGTTGGTCCTGGCAAGAACTTGTCCAACTGGCACTGCCCTACTGGCAAACGAAACAACAACTGTTAACATCTCTTAAGGATAGTGTGGTTCAGTTCTCAGTTGGACACCGAGTTATCTGAAACTCACCTGTGACCCCATATGCACTATACAATTAAAGCAATATCATAGCACTTTAAACAGTCATGGCTACGCCCAAAGGTTCCTGCCAATAGCAGTTTGCTGCTGGTGTTTCAAGACCCCCTATTCCCTTCTTCAGAATTCCCTGGGAAGAGGGATTGACTGTTAAACCACTCTGAGAACTGTAGCTCTAAACCACTGAGCCTAGGGCTTGCCGATCAGAAGGTTGGCGGTTTGAATCCCTGCAACAGGGAGAGCTCCTGTTGTTCGGTCCCAGCTCCTGCCCACCTAGCAATTCGAAAGCACATCAAAGTGCAAGTAGATAAATAGATACCGCTCCGGCGGGAAGATAAATGGTGTTTCCGTGCACTGCTCTGGTTCGCCAGAAGCGGCTTAGTCATGCTGGCCACATGACCCAGAAAAACTGTCTGCGGACAAACCTCGGCTCCCTCAGCCTATAGAGCAAGATGAGCGCTGTAACCCTAGAGTCGTCCGCGACTGGACCTAATGGTCAGGGGTACCTTTACCTTTACCTTAAGGGCGAAAGGGGCCCCCTACCTATTAATTCTCAGCAGCCCTAACAAACTAAAACTCCCAGGATTCTTTGGAAGAAGCCATGACTGTTCAAAGAAAAATGATACTGCTTTAGATGCACAGTGAAGTTGGGGCGTGTGTTGCGCTGGTCACCCAAGTCCAGATATGTCACAGATTTAGGATACCTTGCTATGATTGGCTCGTGGCCCTCAGCTTTGCTCTCTAAGATCACTCAAACATCATGTAGTGGGGAACTTGGGGTGTCTCACTGTAGGCTGATTCACACACCACCTTTTGCTTTGAAGAACGCTTCAAAATTTGCACTTATCCAAATTTCATGATGCAGTCCTACAATGAAAAAACATGGACCAAATAAAGCACATACAGTTGTACCTTGGAAGTCGAATGGAATCCGTTCCGGAAGTCCGTTTGACTTCCAAAAATGTTCGGGAGCCAAGGTGCGGCTTCCGATTGACTACAGGAAGCTCCTGCAGCCAATCAGAAGTCGCGATAGACATTCAGGTGCCAAAGAACGTTTGCAAAGGGGAACAATCACTTCCAGTTAGCGATGTTTGGGAGCCAAAACGTTTGTCTCCCGAGGTATGACTGTACTGTATTTGGAAAATGTCTGGAGAAAAAATGCCCATATTTAGCAAAAATAGCACCAAAATATGTGCCATACTGAAATTGCAAATAACAATAATAACAATAATAAAATCTACATTAGGAGAAATGCACACAACTATCAGTATGGATCTTCATACAGACTTTTAAATGGAATGATAATAATAATCAAGTTTGCAAACTAAGGCATACATAGGGTGAACTGAAACTAAAGTTGGAACAATGAGAAACTGTATATGGTGGTCTGCCACTTTGTCGCCTGCCTGAGGGGCAGGTCCAGAAATAGAGTGGGCAGGAGCTTCAGAAGGCACGCTACATGGCTGGTGGTCTTTGTTTGGCCTGGTGGGTCACAAGTCATAGATGCCTGCTTTACAACATTATGTTTGAGGGAGGAGGGGAAGTTATGGCCCCTCTCCCTCCACCCCTGCCCATTAACCTCACTTCCCTCCTCCTCCCATAAAATGACAGAAAAATCAGCCACACTAAACTGCTCTCTTGGAATGGCAAGTGTGGTGCTCTCTGCCCTCAGCTGCCCTTAACCAGTTCCAATTACTTCCTGACCACAGCAGCTCATTTCTAATAAATACACAAAGCAGCGCAAGGGACATTTTGTTTTATCATGTTTCAAAGAGACTAGAGGCTTTGTTTAAAGGCACAGGGACACCGAGTGCTAAATAAACCAGGAAACGCAACTGAGAGACTGCATGGATATATATATAAATACACACACACACACACACAGAGAGAGAGAGAGAGAGAGAGAGAGAGAGAGAGAGAGAGAGAGAGAGAGAGAGAGAGAGAACCAGGGGGCTAGAGGGCTATGGAGAGGAGAATTAAAATAAAATCCAGCCTACACAGTCAAGGAAGCCAAGTGAGTAAATTTGAAGGCTGTGAGGACCTTCCTTTCCATGGTTCGGTAGCAAAAATATGCGACAGAAATATCCATCCATTTACTGGAGGACGGAACAATGTCAAGTCTCCGCTCCCAAGGAACGCTATAAAAATGCAAAATATGAAAGCTTTGGGGGGGGGCGTAACTTTTGATTTTGTTCTTGTTTTTATTACGTATTTTGTATTTTATTCTTGTGCTGTGAGCCACCCTGAGAAGGGTAGTACGCAAATTTAATAAAGGGATGTTGAAATAACAATTAGTTACTGGGGAAACTATTCTGCGCTCCATGCAGCAGAGCGGCCCTCCCAAATGGTGGCTGGAGGTGGGAGATGGATGGGGTAGAGATGCAGCTGAGTGTGAGCTCTGTTTAACTCTTCGGTTCTGCTTTGACTCAGCCTTGGTCTGTGGTGGGTCTCCAGGAAAAGGACATTCCACACTTGATGGAAGAAGATATACGGGCAGGATTGCACTGCTGATCTGAGCATGTGGGAATGTGTGGAGAAGTCTCTGGGCCAAGGCTGTGGTTGGCTTCATAGGGTGGGTTGGCCGTAAATGCACATGGGAGAGCAGACCCACAGAAGAAACAGGGAGGATCTGGCTTTGCCTGGTCCGTGTCTGGTGGCTCTCTCAGCATGTGTGTGCGCGCTTTGCACTGCAACAGGCGTTTGACCTGCGGAATATATTCTGTACAATATATGGATACTGTACAACATCTGATGCTCCCCAGACCCCATTCACACAACTTTTTTTATCAAACTGCGTTCTTCATATCCCCCCATCCTTACATGGCTATTGGAAACCCTTGTGGGCAGTGATTGTTACGTCTACACCAGGGGTGTCCAACAGGTCAATCAAGATCTACTGATAGATCCCCACCGATCTCTGGTTCCCTTTCCTTAGTGTCACTAAAACTGTCTCCCGTCGTGCCCCCTCGCCCCGTCCTCCATTTTTGTTTGATCTCTGGAAGAGAAGACAGAGCTTTTTCTGTGCTGCTGTTTTCATCCATAGCGATCTTATTGAGAGTGACTTTACCCCTTTGTCCCTTGCCTTTAACCCCCGAAAAAATGGAAGTTCCCCCCCCCAAAAAAGCTTTTTTTATAACACCCCCCCAAAAAACCAGGGCTTTCCTTCCCCAGAAAAGCTCAACAGGTAGATCACTGCCAGTTTTTAATTCCGAAAGTAGATCGCAGTCTCTTGAGAGTTGGCCACCCCTGGTCTGCATCACAGTCAGCCTGGATAGCTCAGTTGGTTAGAGCATGGTGCTGATAACACCAAGGTTGCAAGTTTGATCCCCATATGGGACAGCTGCATGTTCCTGCATTGCAGGGGCTTGGACTTGATGATCCTCAGGATCCCTTCCAATTCTATGATTCTATGATTTTGTGTCTTCAGTACTGGCATGCAAACTGCATTGCTCCAAGCACATGGCTCCTTCTATATAAATATTATTCAGTAGCGCTAATCATAACAATAAACATTACAGTAACTTCTCATCCTTTCCCATGACACAGTATACTTTTATTTTTCATTATTTCCGTTTCTGTATATAGCTGAAGCACAGTGAAACCAGACGCAAAGTTTCACTTCCTGGTTTTCATGCGCTGCTATCACCTGAAAAGAGCATGAATCACAGCTGTGTTGGATTCAGCCTGCTTCAGCCACCTTCCCTGCAGAAGGATCTCTGCATCACCAAAACCAAAATCTTACACGAGTGCCTATCCTACTTCTCACTGGTGGTTTGGTTCAAATCTCACGTCAAATAGTGTTTAAGGAGGTTTAATTACAAATAATGGCCCAGTTAAGATCTTCCATCTAGGTTTCCGCATCTGGCCTGTTTCAGCCAAGGCACACCCACCCATTTTACAACTTACACTGGGCTTGCATTGCATCGTCATGATCACCAGCTCTCACATAGCGCAGCTTGGCAACCATGCAACAACCGTTGATTGGCAGGTGGGCTGCTCCCCACCAGTCAGATCCAGCTATCGCCCCTGACTGTTGGCCATACTGCCTGGGGCTGATGGAAGATGGAGTCCAAGTTGGGAGCTAGTTGCCAGGAGGCTTGGCCCACTTCGTGTTCAACCTACTCAAGGAGGTGGAAAGTTAAAATTTCAAGAACTTCTGCTCGAAGGGCACATTTCCCCATGTAAAGCTGCCCAGACGCCGAGGTCATCATTTGAGGGCCCTTCTTTGTGCGTCTCCTCCAAGGGAGTGGAATTTGCTGCCAAGGAGTGTGGTGGAGCCTCCTCCTTTGGAGGTCTTTAAGCAGAGGCTTGACAGGCATATGCCAAGAATGCTTTGATGGTGTTTCCTGCTTGGCAGGGGGTTGGACTGGATGGCCCTTGTGGTCTCTTCCAACTCTATGATTCTAGGACCAGCAATGGGTGAATAGACCTCTTCTATAGCAGCTCCCTGTCTATTGGGATGCTCTCCCAAGGGAGATCTTCTAGCACAAAACATTTTAGGCCTAAAGACGTCTTCGGTTCCCGGGAATTTAAGAAGCACCAATGACTGGATGTTTTTACTGCAACTGTGTTTATATGTCTTCATTCCTGCATTTTACGCTTGTTGTAAATTGCTTGGGGACTTTTGTTATGGGAAGCAATTCATAAATTCAACTAACCTGACCTAAGCTATTCATGGATCCCTAAGAAATATTAGTTACTGATCCCATGGGAATATAAAGAAAGGTGTGAGGAATAAGCAGAAGCAGGGAAAGTCCTATGTCCCTCTCTCATCAGCCTCTTCATCATGGAATATTTCTTATATATATAGAAAAACCCACAGCCTTCTCATGGAATGAAGAAAAAAGCTTATTCTGGCTTCAAATCCAACTGCAGATCCCAAAGGAAAAGATCATATGCTCAGAGGGGATCCCACGATGGGCTGCCCTTTTCAGCGAGAAGCCACCATGCAACGTGAACATCCAGGCACTCTGCTCAAGCCGCCCACAAGGGGAAAGAAGACGGCGCCAGGCTAATGCGGCGGGAGGCAGAGACACCAAGGAAGCCCCCAAGAGCCCGCTGGGAGGGAAAGCAAAGGCAGAGGCAGCCAGTGATCTGGAAGGGAAGCAAGGAAAGAGCGCAATGCCCACAGGGCCCTATGAAAAGGAATGGTTGAGCAGCGAGTGAATCCTTAAGGAGCAAGGCAAAAGGGAGAGAAGATGCTAGCTGGCTGGGATCGGGAGATAGGCAGTGCATTTCAACTAACACAGTCTTAATCCAAGTAATAGAGAAGGGAAGGGCCATAACTCAGGGGGAGAGCTATCTGGGTTGCATGCAGTGGGTCCACGGTTCAATCCTCAGCATCTCTCCAAGTAGGGCTGGGAATGTCCCCCTTCCCTGGGACCCTGGAGAGCTTCTGCCAGTCAGTGTTGAGAATGCTGAGCTAGATGGACCCAATGGCCTGGAAGAGAAAGGTTTTGCAAACGCCCTTCCAGCAGAAAATTTGGCAGCACACTAGAAGGATAAACAGCTCAACACAAAACACACACCATGCCATCTGGGCACAGGAGTAGGCAGGATACAACCTGGGGTGGGAGGGTCAGCACAGTGCCAGGAACCATCTTGAGTGGACTCTGATTTGGTCCCCGCAAGCCCTGCCTGCCTATTGTGGGGCAAGGCAGGGGGGATATGAAGGGCAACCAAAATATTGAAAGCCGCCCAGAGTGGCTGGGGAAACCCAGCCAGATGGGCGGGGTAAATTATTATTATTATTGCAAATGGGTGACAGAGGATCACACTCCATGTATCTGATGAAGTGGGATCTTGTCCACAATAGCTTATTCCATAATGAAAATAACATGGTTCAAGTCTTTGCCACAAGACCCTTTGCTGGTTTTGCTGCAACAGACTTGCACCTCTGGAAACCTCGGTCCTGCTTGTACAGCCCAGTCACATCACATAAGAAGCATGGCTAAGCATGGTTCAGAACATCAAGTTAAGTCCC
The DNA here is from genome assembly GCF_965207765.1 of Zootoca vivipara. Taxonomy (NCBI): domain Eukaryota; kingdom Metazoa; phylum Chordata; class Lepidosauria; order Squamata; family Lacertidae; genus Zootoca; species Zootoca vivipara. The sequence goes on from NC_142593.1 coordinate 55,334,715, forward strand.
TCCACTTGTCCAGAGAGAGTTTTCATTGTGCAGGTTTATTTGTTGTTTTAAACTGCCCACTCACTTTGCACAGAGACAGATGTTTCCCCAGTTACTTATTCCAACAGACTGAGAAATATATCAGAACAGCGAGGCAGTCCATGGGTCACCCATCGATGGTCCCTCATTGGTAGGTCCCTCAAGTAACACCCACCCCAACCACCCCAACACAACATTGTTTCATTATATTTGTTTCTGCGCCCTTCCCCACTCTGCTCTCCCTTGAAAACCACGGGAGGAAATTTACTACTTCTAAACCGGATACAACCCCTTATCACAAAGCTGATAATGTCAGTCACTCTTCCCAGAACAAACAAACATAAAAATGAAATTCCATTGTCTAGAACAGCGTGCTACATAAAGGAAAGGCGTTCTAATGAAATTCATAATTTGGTGGGCTGCTCTTTTTTTAAGTGTTTGCTATGACATGAGAGTAGGGAGAAAGTGAAAAGTTAAAGCAGCAAACAGAACTCAATAAGCCAAGAAGTTGCTGCCCAAAGGACTAACTTGACTAACTTTCCTGCTACTTTTAAGCATAGTATCACAGATGTATACCAAATCAAACACCTACTTCATGCTGGAGCCCTAAACACAACAACCTGGGGTGAGAAGCCTTTGGGTGACTGTAATAGCTATTAGCTTTCGCTACAACCACTCACTGACAGCTTCCTTTTAGCGGTTCTTGAGCACTGCCACCCTTGCACTGCAGTTGCTCACCCTGGCAATTTCCTTTCTGAACCTGCTGAATACGTCAGACACAGCTGGAGGACGAGTAAAGCAGGCCAGGGGGCTGTGATAAGAGCCGGAAGAAGGCTCTGCAAAACCACAACAGTCACCAAGAGGCTTTCCGTCGGCCTTCAGGCTAACTAACCACCCCCATCACATCCAACTGCAGGTACTAAAGAGATCACACTACAGTACTGTAGCTTAGTGCTTCCTCATCTTATGCATCAGTGCTACTCAATGTAAGAAACTCAAGAGATACAAGCTAGGTGCCAACCTTAAAGCAATTGGCACCTTAAAGCTAGATTACAGAAACAGAAATGGTACTGACTACAGACTAAGGCAGAGGTTTTCAAACTGTGGCCGCCAACCCGGCACCCAGAAATCTCCACGTAGTAGCAACTGGACTCAGGCCAGGAGCAAAATGTGCCTGGTGCCTGGAGATTTTCAAATACTGGTGCTGCCAAAAGTAAAATAGAAACTCGTACGTCAGATGTCAACAGCAACAACAGGGTTCACATGGATAGTCAAGCACAGTGATTCCCAAACTTTCCTGCCCCCCATGGACCACTTGGAAATTGCTGAGGGTCTTAGAAGACCACTTAATGATTTTTCTACCTGTTGTTGCTATTGTAATGTAAAAAAATAATAATAGTAAAGGTACAGTGGTACCTCGGGTTTCAAACACTTCAAGTTACAAACACTTTGGGTTACAAACTCCGCTAACCCGGAAGTAGTACCTTGGGTTGAGAACTTTGCCACAGGATCAGAACGGAAATTGCGGGGCGGCAGTGTGGCGGCAGCGGGAGGCCCCATTAGCAAAAGCGCGCCTCAGGTTAAGAACGGCTTCAGGTTAAGAACGGACCTCCGGAACGAATTAAGTTCATAACCCGAGGTACCACTGTAAAGGACCCGTGGGCAGTTAAGTTCAGTCAAAGGCGAGTATGGAGTTGCAGCACTCATCTCGCTTTCAGGCCGAGGGAGCCAGCGTTTGCCCACATACAGCTTTCCAGGTCATGTGGCCAGCTTGGCTAAACCACTTCTGGTGCAACGGAACACCATGACGGAAGACAGAGCGCACGGAAATGCCGTTTACCTTCCCGCCACAGATGTGCCTATTGATCTACCTGCACTGGCGTGCTTTCGAACTGCTAGGTTGGCAGGAGCTGGGACAGAGCAATGGGCGCTCACCCCATTGTGGGGATTCGAACCACCGGCATTCTGATCGGCAAGCCCGAGAGGCTCAGAGATTTAGACCGCAGTGCCACCCGTGTCCCTATTGTAATGTACTGTGCTAGACACTGTATGATTCCTTTGTGTTTCAAATGCCTCCTTCCCTGGTCACTTCAGGTATTTCCTGCTCCCCTTTGTTCTCCTGTGTTGACTATGTCTCTCTCTCTCTTTCACTGCTTCCTCTCGCTCTGTCTTTCACATTCTTAAATATTTGTCCTCTCCTGCCCTGGCCTCTGCCACTCTCTCCTTTCACCTTTCAGGTAGGCCACCATGTTCTTAGGGTGATGGAGCAGCTTTCACGGACATGTCGTGGGCCTCCTGAAGGAAGCTTGCAAAACACTGGTTGTCCACAGACCACATCTTGGACAACCCTGGTCAGGTAGGCAGGTAGGTCAGGTAGTGAAAGGGTGCTGTGACCCTGGTGCAAACACACCCTTCAAAAACAGGGTGGAAAGAGGTGCTTACAGGCCCTGTTTTCCTACTTCTAGGTTGTCTTGGAAGAGTTGAGTACTAAATCAAAGATTGCATTAATTTTCCATTTATAAGTAACAGCCAGAATCCGGGAAGCTCAAAATTGGAAGACTAATCTGGTCCCTTCCATTCATGCTTGGTTGGTTAAAGTCCAGACAACCTTGAAACGGTTGAAATTAACATATTGTATCAGGTTTAGAGAAGGGAGATTAAAACCCCTTTGATTTGGGGGGACGACTTTAGCAAAGTCATTCTAAATTAAGAGGCAATATTCCTGTGGCAATATTGATGATAGGGAGAAATGGACTTTACTTTGCATAGGGCTTGCATCATCCTGGATAGTGGCCACTTAGGGTGGGTGGGTGTGTAATGTTAAGAAAGGAACCAGGTTTTTAAAAGAGTCCAGACGCACCCTCCTTTTTGCATTTCCAGTTTCATGTATGAGCACCAAAAGATTGGTTCTGCAGTACAGATGCACCCTGAGATCAGAGCACCAGAATTTACTAAAATATCTATTTTATCCTTTAGAAAGCAGGATCAAATGAATAATGAGAGTCTGAAACATCCGAAAAGCAAGGGAGAGAAGATCTGGATGATGGAACCCAGGAGAACATTCACTCTGGCCCATTTACCACTGATTTACTCCTGAATGTCGCATCCCTGCAGTGTTAGAAACAGATATGAAAGCTACGTGCTAAATGACACCTTAAACCTAGGTTATGGGCGCAACAACAGATGTGCTTTTTTATAACAAGAATACAGTAGGGTGCTGAAAATGTATGAACCGCAGCTAAAATATTATGCTCATTTTTAACATGGTCTAGTCCAGGGGTCCCCGGACTTACCGGGCTTTGGGCCGGTGCCCGCCGCGCCGATCACGCGGCGGGCCGGAGGGCAGGGGAGTGCGCGCGCAGCGGGCCGGAGGGCGGGGGAGTGCGTGCCCGTGCGCATGCGCACACACACTTACTGGCGCGGTGGCGCGCTTCCAGGTCGAAAAAAATCGCTGAAAATCATTTGTGCGCATGCGTATGGGCCTCCCCCGAACCGGAAGTGCACCGGAAATGACCTCTTCTGGGTCGGGAGAGGCCCAGACGCATGCGCACAAACGATTTTCGGCGCTTTTTCCCGATGTGGAAGTTTGCCGCCGCGCTGCGCGCCGTAAGAGCGGGTGGCGGAAGCGGGGGTCGTCGCGGGCCAGATTGGGAGGCCAATTGGGCCGCATCTGGCCCACGGGCCGTAGTCTGGGGACCCCTGGTCTAGTCCTTCCCCTGCCCACTTCCCTAATATTCTTAAGAGGGTCTCTTCTCCAGTCTTCAGAGAGCGGCTGGAAGTGGGGAGGCAGAAAAAGGTATTCCTTTCTTTCCACTCTGCAGTTTTAATCTGAAATCTTAGGTGCGCCTGGAGCTCAGAAACTGCTTGCACTAAGGAAATTCCCTGTCGCAAAATGCGCCTAGAACAATGGGAGTTTTGAACATTGCATCCCTGCTGATCACTCTAGATCGGCTGTACTTCTAGTGCTCAGGTAAGCGCTGAAAGAGCTATGGGGAGCTTCCCGGCATTCCCCCTTTGCATGCAGGAAAAATATGGTTCTGAGCTACAGCAGGGCACCTTCTGCTTTCCTAGGCAGCATCCTCTGCGCATGTGGAAGCCATGGGGCAGCCATAAATCACAGTTCTGATGGTACAGTTCTGATACAAAGATGAAAAAGTGCCATGGCCAATGACAAGTGATTCAGTTAGCATTTCAAGGTGAGTTTACATAATTTGCAGTTTTCAAAACAATACACAAACCGAAATACAGACAGCCTTTGATAGTCACATCTCTCCAGATTATGCAATGCAGCTCTCCAGCCAAGTAGTGCGTAGTGCGTACAGAAAATGTATATGCTTGGGAAAGTTTTCATCTAAATGGTTTTTCTTAAAATAAAAAATAGAAATAGAAATATGCATTGTATTGGGAAAAACTGTTTTGCAAAAATGTGTGTATCGGACAAAACTGTGCATAATAATTGCATATATCAGGAGAAATCTGCACAAACACAGCGGGAAATTTTCATGAGGACTTGAAAAAATATCCCAAAACGGGCGTAGAAATGTGGAGAACTGAGCATAAGGTTGGACCAGTGAGAAACGGAAAGAAATCAAAAGTGAAAGATTCAACTATCCCTACCTGTGAAAGCAGAGAGCAGATTGTGCAAAAAAATGGCCCCAGATACAACGATCTGGGCAGACTTGCATGTTATAATCACTACATGGGGCTCTCACCAATGTTTCCCAAAGTATGCCATATCCATCTTTAAACATCCACGTGGACCTGCCTGGGCCTGTATTTCCAGATGCATGTATGTGCATGAGAAACATGCATGCGCACTGAAGTTCCCTGCAGCAATCACCATAACATGCAGAGCCGCTTCGTTCTCCAGAGAGAAGGCAGTCAAAGGAAAGAACAGTCATCCCCGAATTACTGCCTAAAAATAAACTCACCTCAGAACCACAACACCAGCGATTCTCAAAATATTTTTTCTAATGAGGAGCCACACCTTGGGAGAAGCGGAGATTGCCTTCTCCAATTGCCTTCTCTTCCCAGGTTGCAATGATCGCAAAACACCCCTGAGGCAATTAGAGCAACAGAGGAGAGCGGTTCCTTAATGTGTTTGCTTTGCGTCTTGAAATGCAACAGCGCAAAAGTGGCTGGCAACCAAGAGGATGTCCCCTGAGAAGCTGGAGCCTGACTGCTTCAGGTCCAGTGGCGAGTCCCTGGAAACTTGTCATCTTTTTAAATACATCCTCTGAGCACACTCAGATCCTGATTGGTTCCCAGCTTGGCCTCCTGCTTCGCTAGGAACCTTACAAGAACTCCCTGGCCTAAGCAAATCCCCAAGCTGCAATCCTATACACGCCTATCTAAGCGTAAGCTCCACTCAACTCAGCAGGACTTACTTCCGAGTAGGCATGCAATGCCTATCTTCAATAACCTGCTGTTCGCATTCCCAGACTCTCCTTCTGCTTTATCCAGATCTTGATTAAGTGACATTTGGTTTCCCCACAGGCAAGATTCCCGTACCTTTAGCAGTTATGCAATAAGCAGAAATCCAGCAGTTGAATATTTCCCCATCCTGTGAGGTGTGAGAATCAAATCGGAGGTGTCCCCTGCAATTAGGGATGCTTCACAAGTTTCCATATCCCCCACCAACAACAAGCATGGCTGCTCTGCCTTTGACAGCTCTGCTGCAAGCAAAAATACCACGGATGAAGCGCCATCTCAACATGGAAGGTGTCACAATAAGGAAAGTGACACTTGCTGAATTTCTCAACTCCTTTGCAGCAGTTGAAGGTTCAGGAGCCCCCACAGATTTGGGAAAGGAGAGGCGTTGGCCCTAGAATGATTTTGTTGTATATCCTAGACCTCACCGTTCTCGAAGCACACCAAACCAAACCAAGGCTGGTTTGACAAGTGGACCTTCCATGTTCTGTTTCGGTGCTCAAGAGCTAATCCAGTGGCCTCCCATAATAACACGGCAGAAACTTCACCCTGGCGTCGCATTTTAAGTGGTGTTGCTCACTTGAGTGGCCATCCTCTTCCACATATTTCACCCTGGGCCCTTCTGTACAACTAGATTAGAGCCACTGAAGGGATGTGTATTATCCCCCCCCCCCCGCTCCTCAAATTTCAGCATGCAGACAGACATGTTAATTGCAAAGCACCTTCTGAAAGCAGACTGACATTCCGAAGGTCTGCAAGATTGCTAATAAATGTACTTTCTTCCCAAAGATTCCTCTTCTACAGAATAAAACATCTCCCCACATCCATAACACACCGTGGAATGAGTCCTTGCTCCTGCGTGCTCTCAGGAAATACCCCAAACAGAAACCCCACCACTTTCTGAACATTTTAAGAAAGAAAGGAAGGAAGGAAGGAAGGAAGGAAGGAAGAAAAGAAAGAAAGAACCACTTCTGCTGTCCCATCATTTCAAAGCCTTCCACCTCTGTCTTTAAATCCCTAACAGTTGAAATGATATGGGGGGGGGAGAGAGGAGGTTGGCTTTCCCTGGAAAATCTACTTGGAAGTTTTTGCCTTGCACACAGCACCCCATCCATGGGCGACTGGACTTTTTCTTTAAAAGAAAAGAGAAGCAAACATCACACAATCCACCTAATGCAGACCTTGCTAATGGAACAACCACATGATCCTCCGCTTCTGGAAAACCTTCTCCCTATATCTATCCTTTCCTTGTCAACACAGCCTGTTAGAACTTGCTCTGATGCAAAGAAGACATTAAGAGAGAGACACACACACCAGCAGAGACTGCAGTTGCACGCTGGAGCCTTTAAACCGCACGAGCTCTTCCGGTCTTAAAGGCAAGGCCTTTGTGTGCGTAACACTAACAGGGCCATTATATTGCCCTTCAAATGGCTCTTTAAAACACCCTTCAGCTGAACCCCCTACAATGGCAAGGCAGCTGGTGTGCAGGGGGCCAGGGAGCCGCTTATGCTAATAGCATTCTCCCTGTTGTCTTGTTACGCCCACCCATCCCCCTTTCTCTACCTCCATCTGTTTATCCCATCCACCTGTTGTCACATATTTAGATTGCAAAAAAAAGAAGAACCCTTTTGGTGCACAGATTGCCTGTTCACTCCCGAACCAAACAAGGCTGACTTCGTGTGACAAAGGAGATCCCCTAAAGTTAGCAAATCAGAGAAGGGCAAAATGTTGCATTCAGGACACCAGCGGATGCAAAAACAAAATAAAATAGAATAAAATGAGGATCATGGAGAGGGAAGAAGGAATGGGTTCTCTTACCTTCTTCTTGGAGTGTGACCGGTCCTCCTCTTTAGCTAATTTGCTATTTTTCCCAGCTCTCGAAAGCTTTTGCTCCCCTGACTGCTTAATGGTGATTTTGATCTCGGGAGGGCATATATAGTTCTCCAAGTTCTTGGGGGGCTTCTTGGCTCTCTTTGTCGTCTGTATTTTCAGCTTAAGACTCCCCTCTGTAAAGTTCGCCTCCTTGATGGAAAACTCCTGCTCTTCCAAGCCGTCTCCGGCCACCCATTTCTCGCTGTCTGTGTTGGAAGCGGAATCCATGTCTCTCCCGGAACAGAGCTCGTCTTCCTCCTCCTGCTCCATCCGGTCACTGCTCACTGGGATCCCTTTGGCAGAGCCGGGCTGAGGCAGCATGGCCTCCGTCCCAGCGCCACCAGGGGCGCCACCAGAGGCCTTAGCAGAAGCAATGGCGGAGCCCAGGAAATCCGACTCTCCTCCCCTTTGCCGGGAACTACCCGAATTCTCCCTTGGCTCCATGGGATTTTTACACAGGGGGGAAGGGGAAGGTGAGAAGAGTTGGGGAACCCCAAGAAGGGAATGGTAGCTTCTCAGTTAAGGTCTCTTAGAGTCCCAATAGTCCAACCACTGTGACGAGCTCAGAAGCATTCAGGTCTGCAACTGGGGAGAAAACAGAAAGGAAAAAGGCTGTCAGAACTTCAGCAGCTACCAATAATGAGGTTTACGTCAACTTGGGTATAATCCTTCATTCATTTATGTCCTACAATCTCACTGCCATATGTGCAAGGATACATTCCAAACACGCACCTAGAATTCAAAATGGCACAGTCCAAGAAACTTGATTCACTTGTTTCTGCCAAATATATAAACTTGTTCTTTGGGCGAACGGAGACTTACTAAATAGTCACTTACCATGGTAAGCTTAGCTGCACATAACAAAGGCTAAGAAGAAAGACAATTTCTGGCTATGGACTTGACTTAGGGCAGGCATGTCCAACAAACAGATCATGATCTACCAGTAGATCACTGGGTGTCTATGGTAGATCACCGGTAGATCAGTGGCTCCCCCCAAAGAAGCTAAAAAACTTTGGCTCCCCGAAAAAAAGCTCAACATCTTTGCCCTGTACCCCTAAATAACAGGGTTTCCTGAAAAAAGCCCCACCAAAAACACCACCAAAACAGGTTTTTCCTCCCTAAAGAAGCTCAACAACTTTGACCTGAACCCCCCAAAAGGGGGTAGATCACTGCCAGTTTTTAACTCTGTGAGTAGATCGCAGTCTCTTGGAAGTTGGCCCCCCCTGACTTAGGGGAAAGGGAACTCCACTGCCCCCCACCCCTCAGACAACTGCGGTAGTCTTGGGGAAGGTGGCAATTCTCTACAACATTTGCATAGTGACGTCACCTTGTCTAGCATTTGGCCCGAGTCCTGAACAAGGCCTCACCTCAGATGAGGTCAGCTCTTGCATCATAACACTTCCAATGTGTACAGCGCTACTTAAGTCTTTCAACTGCACAGAGGCATAGGGTTCAAAACTGAAAGGCAAATGTCATTAATACAACCTGGGTCTTCGAACATTAAAGAACTAGGAGCCCAGACTAAGTTCTGAAACAAAGAGAGGAACACTCAACAGGGTTTTCATGGACACAAACATCATCTTCTCCCCATGCTGTATATTAAGAGGCTTGTGATTTGCAAATTTTCACTACCTCCCACAATGTAACTCCTTGCACAAGGCATTCTCAGCCCTGAGATTTCAAGTCAAGCCGCCTCTACTATACCTAACAAGTTGCTACCAAAAGGATCCAGCAACCACAAATATCTTAGTCTCATACTTGGAGCAGACCGCCCAAACCAAGTTAGGTGTGGGTGCTTTGTCAACATGAGTTAGTTGACCCCTGCATTGCAGGGGGTTGAACTAGATGACCTTTGGGTCCCTTCCAACTCTATGATTCTATGACTCAATCCCAGGTAAATGCTAAATGAACCTCAATGGTGTGGGGGACCAACAAAAGCATCTCATCAGATTAATCTCTCAGTGATTAAGTTGGAGCATAAGAAATCAATTGGTCCTTAAGGTAATTTAAATGTGGATAATACATGTTTAATTACCATCAATGGAAAACAATGTTACAATGACTCTTAGTTAAAAAAAAATTAAAAAATGTCTTGCACTGATTTTTTTATGAGGTGTGTCCACTAGCTTCTGTCTCTCTCACCTGGCTGTGGCACATACACCTGAGCTATCAATGAAAACTTAATCCACCTGCCTGAATAATAGTGTCTATCTAGAGAGCTTCAAAGAGGCGGTTTCACCACCTCTAATCCCCATCTTTCCTCAGCTTGGGCTGTGCCAGAGCTGTGGGCAGAAGGAATTAAGACCTTAGGACACAATGCGGTAATAAAAAGGGAGCAGCCACAGAGCTAAATCAGGAGGGGGAAAGGAAGCAAACATTTGCTTGATGGGTAGCTGATGATGTTCCTTCCTCAAAATGAATGAACTGTTAAGTTTTTGAGACAGACAGTCTGTTGAGGTCAAAGGGGGAACAGCAGAGAAAATCCAGGGGGGGGGAGAGAGAGAGTGAGTGAGTGAGTGAGAGAGAGAGAGAGAGAGAGAGAGAGAGAGAGATATTAGGTCAATCTAGTTTAGTACTGTCTAAGGAGCTCTCCGGGACGCGGGTGGCGCTGTGGTCTAAACCACTGAGCCTAGGGCTTGCTGATCAGAAGGTCGGTGGTTTGAATCCCCATGACGGGGTGAGCTCCCGTTGCTTGGTCCCTGCTCCTGCTAACCTAGCAGTTTGAAAGCATGTCAAAGTGCAAGTAGATAAATAGGTACTGCTCCGGCGGGAAGGTAAACAGCATTTCCGTGCGCTGCTCTGGTTCGCCAGATGCGGCTTAGCCATGCTGGCCACATGACCCGGAAGCTGTACGCCGGCTCCCTCAGCCAGTAAAGCGAGATGAGTGTCGCAACCCCAGAGTCTTCCGCGACTGGACCTTACAGTCAGGGGTCCCTTTACCTTTAAGGAGCTCTCCAGAGTTTCAGATGCTGGGCACTGAGCCTGGGACTTTCAGAGATTTCTGGAAGAGCCAATCAGAGCTTGAGGGAGGCAGCAGACCTAATCTTTGCTTGAAATATTCTGTGATCTGGGTTGCACATGAAGCTGTGCTGCTTGATCTTCAAGTCCCTTTCAACTCGTTCTCTCCCCTCACTGATCATGTTTTATAAACATCTCGCTCTCCAATGTAGTCTCCATAGTAGACGCTCCATCACCTTTCTTCATTCTAGTTGCCCTGCCTGCAGCTTCCCCTACTCAATATATATCACCTTTTTATCAGTTACTATCAGAAGGACTGACTCATATAAAGCCTTCAAAGGGAAAATCAAGTGCCAAGAAAGACTATCTCAATCAAAATTCTAAATCTTCTTTAAATCCATCAATCTACCACCACCCTTTGCTAAGGCATCCAAAACCCTGAAGGAGGGTTCAAAAATCTCAATGGCCCGAATCCTAGAAATGTCACATGGGTGCTGCTTAGAAATTGGAAATGCCATTCTCCAACTCTAAGTAGCACACCCAGAACTCTCGAGGCATGTGAAAAGAAGACACATGTGTCATTTCTGTCTTCCCAAAGCCGGGGTGTTAGGTAGTAGATTACGGAATCATATTTGACTCTGCAATTAGGTTTGAGATGCCATAATTAGATCAGATAGTTACCTTTCCATGTAAGTAGCTAACAGAGTAACAGGAGAAGGGATGGGAAGGCCAACTGTGATTAAACAACTGATGGCACCATAAATCACAAAAGCCCATAAAGGAAACACAGCCTAAGGTGCCAGCATGCCAGAAAAACATCGAGACAGAAAGCGCTGATGTTCGAGTGCAACGCCATAGACGATAAAGCACCACCACTGCCTGTTTGTACAAAGAAGCATTCGGCCTGTCACTTTGGGCCCTAAGGGCCTCTGCTATCTATGCTGTCCCAAATGCCAAGAGCAGGTGAAAAAGGAGGAGCATCCAAATGCTGAACGCTAAGCAAGGAAACAGCACATTAAGCTCGCTTATGGGAAATGCTAAGCCAAAGGTCAGATTCAATGGCGCTCACCAGTCCAGTCTGTGCAGTTCCTGAACACAGCGTGCCCTATTTGGAAAAAGCTACCTGGAGAGCAAATGGCTCCAGATTATAAAAGACCTGAAAATCCAAGACAGAGGCATTAAAACAACAACAACCGAAAAAACAGATTCAGGGGCATCGTCTGCCTGAAGAGACATGGCGTCATGACCTTCTAAAACTAAAAAGTATTGGCTGAAGTCAGGGGCTGGACCCAGTGTTAGAAACTCAGATAGATCAGCTAGGCATCAAATGGTTGCTTAAATCAGTCACCAAAAAGGAACACCTGGTTGGTTGCGAGTTTGGGGCCAGATGGTTTGAAAGTTGTATTTTTCGATACGACTTTTTGCTTCCTGAAATTCATTCGGATTATGCACATGAAATGTAACAGATAGAATTCTACAGGGTGTGTTGAAAACAGGGGAGATCCAAGGATCCCCAGGCATGTGCCTCCAGTTGGGGGAGATGTCAGGTGCCATTCTGATGACCAGGCACCTTCACTTGGTCACAAGTGGCCGATAGCCAGATGAAAAATGTGCCTGGGGCCTGGCAAATTCTGAACACTAACTGGACCCGCACCTCAGCAACCTCAACCACACCTCAAGGTCCATCATTTAAGAAGCATGGGGTAAGAATGAAATGAATGAATGAATGAATAGTACCTTGGAGAAATGAATGACAAATGGCATATTCAACCCATAATACAGTACTTTTCTATTCAGTACAGCTCCATGCCACTCACCAGCAACCTTGACAGTGGCAAGAGGCTTGGGTTTCTTTGTCCTCACAGCAACCTAGTGAGGCAGACCACAAACCATTTCTGTTTCACACCTGGGGAGCTAAAGCTGAATGTGAATGGCTGGCCAGTGCAGCTGTGCGGAAGAGGTTGGAAGAGTCCACTTCCGTTTTAGATTATCACCATTTCGCTTTGAGTCCAACCTCTTGTTTACGAAAGCAAGCCAACTGCTTGCTAAATGAAATTGGATTCCTTTAGTGAACCACAGTTAAAACTAACCACAGTTTACCTGTGCCCGGGTGTCATAACAAGCGGGATGAGTCTGTAACAAAAATTGAACCTCCCTGCAGCAGAAGAAGACAGGGAGCACACTAGCCTGAGGCTCCTCTGTGTAATCATTCACCATAGTTTAGTGTTTAGTTTAGCGTTGCAGCAAGAGAATTTTTAAGTTGGCTGGGACCAGAGCCATTCAGAATACAGAGCCTCTGTAGGATGCTTTACACAATATAATGCCAAGTGGTGTACATTATACACCCACACTGTAAACCAAGTTAACCAAATAGGTTATGCAGCCACTCCTCGAGTTGTAATACAAATCCTTTTAAAATTAGTGGTCACTGTGGAAACATATTGAGGGCAGCAGAATGCTTTTTTCCCCTTTTCGGAAGGCTGGGAGATGACTCCCCTGTATTTCAGACCACATATGAATATTTTGCAGGAGCATCTTCACCTCTACCAATGGAATTATAGATCAGAAGCTTGTGCTTCTTTTGGTGAAGAATTTAATTCAATTTTTAAACCTGAATATGGCTCAACGTAGCCTGGAAGGTGTTTGTGTGAGTTGTAATCAAGTCTGAATAATTCTGTGAGTCCCCCTTACACACCCATGTCCACACAAGCAAGGGAATTCTCTTAGTTTAAGGAAATTGCTAGGGCAAAATAAAGTTTAAGTACTGTCAGTATTAGTAACAGCCATAGGTATCAAAGTACTACAGTAGCAGTAGAAGTCAATATTGAAAGCAGATATTAATTTATTGCAAGACCCATAACATTTTTCCAAAATACTAAGTTCAGTGATGAAAATGTGCAAATTCCTCTGCCCAACCTTCATAACACAAGAAAGCTATCGATTTTCAGGGAGACTGAACCTGGTCTTTGTAACTTCCTCCGCCAGTAACTTTTTCTCAACTTACTTTGCATGACCCACAGTCATCTTTCCATACTGAATACCATCATTTGCATCCAACAATTGCACTTCGCAGTTCATAGGGCTCTTTTCCTCCAAGAGGCCATATGTGGAAAACGTGGGCACTTAAATACCATGCCATATTATATTCACAGAAATATAGACACAACATGTAGGCTAATAACTGTTAAAGCATATATAATAGAATAATGATATCATTCAAAAAGGTTTCAACAGAAGACGTCTCAAAAGTCTAAAAAGTAAAGTTTTCTCAGTACAGTGGACGCTGCAGGTTGCAAACGTGATCCGTGGGGGAAGCTCGTTCGCAACCTGCAGCGTTCACAACCCGTAGCACTGTATCTGTGCATGTGTGGGTCGCGATTCTGCACTTCTGTGCATGCGCAAAGCGTGATTTAGTGTTTCTGTGCATGCATGAGCGCCAAAACCCAGAAGTAACCCGTTCTGGGATTTTGGGGTTTGGCGTGGTGCGCAACCCGAAAACGCACAACCTGAAGCGGCCGTAACCCGAGGTATTTTGAGACGTCTTCTGTTGAAACCTTTGAATAACCATTGTGAGACTGACCTTTGATGGCTTGACGTACTGCACCACTAGCCTGTTACATTGCATATATGAACTCTAATAGATTTCTTTCTACTTTTTGAATGATCATTACTCTATTATATATGCTTTAACAGTTATTAGCCTACATGTTGTGTCTATATTTCTGTGATTGTTTCTCATTGCAACACAGGGGTTTGTTTTTGGCATATTATATTCTATGGCCTGCAGTATTATACACCGAGGTTGCCAAGGCAAGTGTTCAAAATCTGCCAGGCAGTGTTCAAAATCCGCAGTAGGTAAATGAGTATGGGGAAAGCGAAATGTCACCTAGAGAAGTGAAATATTTTCCTTGAAGCTTGAACTTGTTTTATTCTGGGTTGTTTTGTTGTAAACCACTTTGAGATTTGTTCCTTAAAATACAAAGCACTCTAGAAATGAAATGAATAAGGATAATAATAAATTGTTGTGGCAACCACAACCTAGTGATTGTGCCATTTAGTGATTAGCTTGTATGTCTGAGTTTTGAACACAGACCCAGGCTAACCCAAGGCAGACTGGTGCCAACAGGGAGATTGCAGTGGCAGGGCATTTATTACACATGAAGCCACCATTAACAGAAAGACTTGGCAACAACTGTGCATCCAGGCATACAGATATTAATCGGCCATCATCTCTTCATGGAGACCATAGTTCCAACCACAATAGATGCTCACACCTTCAGAGGGAGGGATGTGGAGGTGAAGGTTGTCTCATTATAGACAGAGGCATCTCCTGAGCCAAGAAGAGAGTCCAAATCAAAGAGCTATTATGCATTCGTAAGCATAAGGTCAAAGTTTAGCTGGCCCAAAGGGAGAAAGAAAACCAAGAAGAAGATTACATGCGAGCGATTGATCCTACCAAGAGAGCAGAAAACAGCCCAAAGTGAGATTAGCGAAGAATGTGTAACATAAGCAAGCCTCTGATGAGTGGCCCTACGCTGAAGAGCTATACATAATATAACGCATAATATGTTGCAGTTATGAGCCCTGCAACCTAACACCGAGTGATAATTGCTTCCAGATGAACCTCCCCTACTCGCATCCAGAAGTGAGGTAGGTGGCATCAAGAAGCAGGCAGGGCCCCCTCTACATAGCCCCCCAGTGGCGCAGTGCACCATGGCGGGGGGCTGGTAAGCTGGGCGCCGACCTGGCAAGGAGGGCGCCGCGCAGTGAAGCCGTGCGGAAACCAATTGTGCCCTGCGAGGGCGGGGCGGGCGGCAGAGCGATCTCCGCCCCTCAGCACCAGGGCGCGCGATCCGCTCAAGATGGCCCTGGAAGCAGGGGCTTTTCAGTGGTAATAATAATAATAATAATTTTTATTTATACCCCGCCCTTCCCAGTCAAGACCGGGCTCAGGGCGGCTAACAACAAATAATATCAACACAAATATAAAAGAAACAATTCAGTTAAAACAACAGAATAATACAATGTTAAAATTCAATTTTAAAATTAAAAATATACGAATAAGATAAAACCATTATAAATAAAACCTTATAAATAAAACCTTAGGGGAGGGTAACCGTGGGGTCAGACTGCGTCAGTCCGAAGGCCAAACGAAACAGCTCTGTCTTGCAGGCCCTACGAAAAGATGACAAATCCCGCAGGGCCCTAGTCTCCTGAGACAGAGCGTTCCACCAGGTCGGGGCCAGTACTGAGAAGGCCCTGGTCCTGGTCGAGGCCAGCCTAGCCACCTTGTGACTCGGGATCTCCAATATGTTATTATTTGTGGACCGTAATGTCCTCTGTGGGTCATACCGGGAGAGGCGGTCCCGTAGGTACGAGGGTCCTAAGCCGCATAAGGCTTTAAAGGTCAAAACCTTGCCTTGGTAGTGCCTTGCCTTTGGAATGCCTTCCCTCTAGCATTAGAAACTCAGGTAAATAAGGTAGGCACAAAACGGGTCCTTAATCAGGGTTACAGTCACCAAAAACTGAATGTCTGGTTGCCGTTTTGAAGCCAAGCGGGTCTAATTTGCTTCCTCAAATTCATTCTGCTAATGTCTGGTTGCTGTTTTGAAGCCAAGCGGCTCTAATTTGCTTCCTCAAATTCATTCTGCTTGTGGATAAAATATCACAGACAGAATTCTGCAGGATGTGTTGTTAGTGTGTGAAACAGGCAAGATCCAAGGATCCCCAGGCATGCACTTCCAGAGCGTGGAGATGTCAGGCACCCTGGCATCTTCACTTGGTCGCAAGTGGCCGATAGCCAGGTGCAAAATGCACCTTGCGAATTTCAGGCGCTGCTTCCTTTTTCCATCTGGCAAGTCCCCCTGCTTCATGGATTTTCAAACAGAGATCCTGTTTTCTCTCTCTCAAACTTCCAATAAAGTTTTATGCCATTTTGAAACAGCATTCAAAGTCTGGCGCTTTTTCCGTTTTCATTATTGACATCTTTATTTGGCTTTTGTTTTTATTTTTTTATTTTTTAAAGCCTGTTAGCCAACTTTGGAATCTACCAGATTAGAAGGTGGGTTATAAATACTGTAAGATAAATACTGCATATAATTCTACAGAGAACATTTATAAATACTGAACGGTATTCAATGTGGCATTAAGAACATTCTGTCAGTGCAAAGATTTAACATCCTCCAGCAAGCTTCTTCTGTTGTAACTTTTAAACACCTGCTGAAAACTTTTCTATTCCATCAGGCTTATGTGTGCAATTAAGACCACGTCTTTCCATGCTAATTATCTGATTTTAACCTTTTTACATGGTGTTTACTGTTTGGCTGTATGTACAGTTGTTATGTACAGGAACCCCAGCCAGATGGGCAGGATATAAAAAATAAAATTACTATTCTTTTTTTCTTTTCTTGTTTTGAACTGCTGGGATATTTTATTTATGAATTAGAGGTATATGAATTTTTTTATATAACTGAATAATAAATGCTCCTCCTCTCTCCTCCCCCTGTGTGCCCCCTAAATATAGCCTAAGGGTTCCTCCTACCCAGATTTTGGGGTGACATGGAGCACGTACACAGGGGGAGGAAGTGAGGAATCCCATTGCCCCAGCACACCATATTTCCAAAGCTCATTTAACACACATTTAAAACAGATGGTTTCCCCACCCCCGAGAAAATAAAGAATCCTAGGAACTGTAGTTTGTTAGGGGTGCTGGGAAGTATAGTTCTGTGAGAAGGAAACTACACTTCCCAATAGTCTTTGGAGGAAGTCATGTGTTTGAAAGATGGATTTAAATGTGCTTTAAACGTACAACATTTACAGGCAGCTCCCCATTTACGCAGGGGTTATGTTCCTGGGCAGCAGGCTTTTATCTCATGTATCTGAAATAACCCTTGAGAAAGCATACAAACACCTTCTAAACCTCTGGAAACACTTACTAGACACTAAACTCCGCCAAACTCCACCACAACCACGCCCTCCAAATCTCCTTGCTCCAAACTCCAACTCTCCACAGACCTCAACGGTCAGAGCAAGGGCTCCTGGAATTGCGCTTGCAAAGGCTCGTGGGATTGCTAAGCACTGTTTTCATGCCTTTTTGCCCTTTCTGGGCTCTTTTAGGACTGTTTTGGCCATTTTTAAAGTCGCTTCCAGGTTTGGCACAGCCGCGCATCAAACTGGACGTGTGTAAATTGGTTGTTGTTGCCTGTATTCCACAGCCAGTTCTGATTTATTCCATTCCCCCCCCCCCTGTACTGCCATCACGGCTTAGGGGCTACAGCACTCTATGCAAATGTTTCAGCCAGGGAAATATGTGCAAAACAAAACAAAACAGAAATTAAATATAAATGTTGCACCAACTGGGTTTTTATAAGTTGCAAAAACAAAGCTGATTTGCATAATTCATACCACTTTTGGAAGCCCTACAAAGGGACAAATAAAGGTCTTTGAGGCTCTACGTCCTATTCACTGGAAATCTTGCCCAGTCCTCCTGAGGTTTCTGACATTACAACAGACATTTCTCTTTCCCGTCCATTTTCACAGGCGTGATATTGTATTCTTACATTGTTGTTACTCGCCCTGGGACCTTAAGGTGGGGAAGAAATCTGGTAATAATGAATCTGCAGGTTGCAACCTGGCAACCATCTCCGTAAGGGCAGACACTCGCACTGCTGTTTGTTTATAAATGGAAGCTGAGAGTCTCGGGAAAGTGAAACTTACGTCCACTATCAAATTCCCCCCTGGTGTAATTACCAGGTGCACACAGCACACACACACCCCAATAATATGGTGACCTGAAATGCCTCATCAACTGAATTATCTGCCGCATTACAGCTGGCTATTTATAGAACGCTTCCAAATGCCTTTATATTGTTATGATTCACTGTTACTACTGGAGTCCCCATGCTAACAAAGGCACTGTACACAAGCCAAAAGAAAATACACAGGCCCTGCTCTCAAGGACGCTTCGTAGGTCCAAGAAAGCAGGAACAGAAAGGAATGGAGGCAAACGCTCACAAATCTCGTCTCCGTCCAAGATGGATTGTCCATGTTCCCATTGTGCTGAGGGGAAGGATGGGAAAGATCTCAGCGAATCTGCAGCAGAGGATGTGCCAAACCTAGGTGTTGTTATCACTTTAACGGGCCCTCCTTCTCTCCCTTTTAATACAGTGGTTCCCAACCTTTTTTTTGGCCATGCCCCACCTAAACATCTCTAAAATCCTGACATATAGTTCTTATTATTCAAAAAAGGTAAAGGTAAAAGTGGCCATCAGGTCCAGTCGTGTCCGACTCTGGGGTTGCGGCGCTCATCTCGCTCTATAGGCCGAGGGAGCCGGCGTTTGTCCGCAGACAGCTTCCAGGTCCTGTGGCCAGCATGACAAAACTGCTTCTGGCAAACCAGAGCAGCACACGGAAACACCGTTTACCTTCCCGGCGGAGCGGTAGCTATTTATCTACTTGCACTTTGATGTGCTTTCAAACTGCTAGGTGGGCAGGAGCTGGGACCGAGCAACAGGAGTTCACCCCGTTGCAGGGATTCGAACCGCCAACCTTCTGATCAGCAAGCCCTAGACTCTGTGGTTTCACCCACAGCGCCACCTGGGTCCCCTTTATTTATTCAAAAAGTGAACGCCTATTCACGTGGAGGAAGCCTAAAAGCCCACCAACTGTTAATAACTCATTCACGAATTGCCCCCCTTAAAAATCAAATTGCCCCCCTGTGGGGTGTGTGCCCCACACTGGGAACCACAACTTTAATGGCAGCCTGAAGGCCAAAGTAGCAGTGGAGAACCTTGCCGCTTGACTGCCCAGGGCGGCAAAGGCGGAGGCGCGGCGTGGGGATGGGGTGTCACGATGTCACAACACATACGCGGTCCGTCCAGGCTGGTGCTGCTGCTCCCGCGTAAGGTTGCTGCGGGAGCAGCAGCGCCAGCCCAGTTGCCGCTGGTGCACAGCGGCCCGTAACGGGCCGGGGCAGCCAACACTGACCGCGTACCGCGAAGGGATGCCCCGAATGGAGTTCCCCCCAGAGTGGAGCCCGGGGCGCCCCGCCCCCACCTTGCTACGCTACTGCAAAGTAGGCTCAACGACAGCAGCCGTTTTGTTTAGCCACCTGTCTGCTACATTCATGGAGAAATCAGGTCTGGATTTTAAAGGGGGCAGGTCGCAATCCCTCCCTACCTTATCAGCACCCCAATACTCAGGTACCCAAATCCTCGCTTCAGTTCCAGACGTTAACACGCCTGCATGTGAAGATCCTGAGACGACAGGAAACAATGAAACAAGGCTGTGGAGGGTGGTCCCATCTGATGTTAAAACACACCTGCTTCATACAAATGGGGTGATTGTGTGATTAAAGCATGTGTACCCTGGCGTGCAGGATTTTAAGGCAGAAGCTCTTTCTGCCAATTACACAGGAAAAGCCTCACCTGTGCCAGGTTGCCACAAAGGGCACAAGAGCAAAAGGTGGCAGAGTAGATAAGGCCCTGCTCACCAATCCTCTTACAAGTGAAGACAGGAGTGGTCACTGCAGAGGGCTAGTAGGGTTTCCAGACTCAATAGAGGACAGGACTTCTGTGCCTTTAATTGCCCTGTTCTTTTTTGAGTCTGGAAACCTTAAAGAGAAACCAGCAGACCCTTTGCTTGGAAATTAAACAAAGGGTCTGCTGGTTTCTCTTTAAGGTTTCCAGACTCAAAAGAGAGCAGGGCAATTAAAGGCACAGAAGTCCTGTCCTCTATTGAGTCTGGAAACCCTAAGGGCTAGTCTAGGCCATCCTTTGCCAAAAGGGGAGTCCTCCAGATGTTCCGGACCCCAACGGTTGGGGTTCATGGGAGTTGTAGTCCAAAACAACTGCAAGACCAGGTTGGCGAAAGATGTTCTCAGTACTATTTTTCTAGAAAAAGAGGTGCCAGAACTCACCATGAACGCCTCCCTTGTTCTCTTATAAGGGCAATGGTGCTCAGCTGAGAAGTGCTGGAACTGAATTCCGGTGAGTTCCAACTGGAAAAAAACACCAACCCTGGATATTCTAGATATTTCTCAATCTTGGGTCCCTAGGTGTTGCAGGACTACAATTCCCATCATTCCTAGCCAGCATGGCCATTGGTCAAGGATGATGATGGGAGTTGTAGTCCAAAAAAGGCTGCTTTAACCTGAAATTGGGGGGGGGTTAAGTTCACCCAGCTTCTTCAAGTTTATTTTATTTTAAATGAGTAAAATAAAACAGTAGAAAATACACAAAGGCCATATTCGGGGGTGGGGTGGGGTGGGGGACTTCAAGATCCAAATGCCTAGACAAACTAACATGTCTTATGTAGGAAGCTGCCTTATACAGAGTCAGACCACTGGGCCTTTTAGCTGATCCATCTTCAAGGCCCTTGGTACAGCAAAGGGTCTGGCCTTCAAGTTTATCTCTTAGTTATTCGTTGCATTTATATCCCA
Source organism: Zootoca vivipara (assembly GCF_965207765.1). Classification (NCBI taxonomy): domain Eukaryota; kingdom Metazoa; phylum Chordata; class Lepidosauria; order Squamata; family Lacertidae; genus Zootoca; species Zootoca vivipara. The sequence goes on from NC_142593.1 coordinate 55,355,431, forward strand.
TCTTTTCCTCCATGGTTCTGCTCAGCAGTCAAAATTCACCAGGTACATTTTTCACCTGGCTTTCGACCACTTGTAACCAAGTGAAGATGCCCGGGCACCAGGATGCCACCTGACACCCCCACCATCTGGAGGTGCATGCCTGGGGATCCTGGGATCTTACCTGTTTTCACACACTAGCAACATATCCCGGGGGATTCCATCTGTTATATTTTATCTGCACCATCAGAAAGAATTTCAGGAACCAAAAAGTCATATTGAAAAATACAACCTTTGACCTTTCTGGCCCCAAAACGCCAAGTAGGCATTCCATTTTGGAGACCGCAACCCTGGTTTGAGGAGGTAATTGGTCCCTAGCTGATATATCTTGAGTTCCTTACACTGGTTCCATTTCATAGGATCATAGAGTTGGAAGAGACCACAAGGGCCATCCAGTCCAAGCCCCTGCCAAGCAGGAAACACCATCAAAGCATTCTTGACATATGCCTGTCAAGCCTCTGCTTAAAGACCCCCAAAGAAGGAGACTCCACCATTTAGGAGGGGGTACATAGCTCAGTGGTACAGCATCTGCTTTGCAGAAGGTCCCAGGTTCTCAACATCCCAGGTCGGGCTGGGAAGGTCCCTGTCTGAAACCTTGGAGAGGCACTCTGAGTCAGCACAGACAATATTGAGCTAGATGGGCCAGTGGTCTGTTTCATTATAAGGCAGGCATCCCCAAACTTTGGCCCTCCAGATGTTTTGGACTACAATTCCCACCATCCCTGACCACTGGTCCTCTTAGCTAGGGATCATGGGAGTTGTAGGCCAAAACATCTGGAGGGCCGCAGTTTGGGGATGCCTGTTATAAGGCATCTTTAGATTTTCCTGTGCCCCTAATTTGTATGGAATGTGGAAGGAATGTTGAAGGGGCTTCAAATGCCCCAATACTGGGGCTTCAAATGCCACCAGGCCTTATCCCGGACACAGCAGCCCTACATGTATTTTTTTGCAAATTTAAAGGAAAGGGCTCTATCTATTGAACAGCCAGCTAGTTTCAGGTTCTACAACATTCCAGCTTCAAGCTTAAACCCAGGGCAGGGCTCTATACAAGAAGTCTACGCATTTAAAATCAGGCCTGAGAAACCTGGTGTACTCCCTGTGTGACTGAGGGGAAGCCCTTCCTGCTTTTGCCCTCAAGCTCCCTGTCTGTAAAATGGGGACAAAGACAATGAGCAAAACAGGGTGGTCCAAATGACTGGGCTCAGTTACCCCCCCTCCCCAACAGGACCCCCCTAAACTCCATTAATGCTGTCAAAATATCCAACAGGAACAGCTTTCCCACTTCACTGTGCTGGGAGAAGCTTCTCCTGCTGAATTTCTGCCTGCTGCAGCAGCTGTTAAAGGACAACGGAGCCTTGCAAGAAAAAAGGTGGAAAAACTGAACTGTCAAAGACAAGGTAGATTTGAAATAGAAATAATGTCCAAAAGGAGACCATAACACAAAGTAACAGATTCAAAACAAAAAACCGAGGAGGCGAGGGAGAGAAACTTTGTATCATCGGATGCTCAGAAAAAAGGAAGGCGGTTTTCTTAGGATCACACAGAGATAAAGCTTTGGCAGGGAAACCTACAGTGAATTCAGATTATCACAAAGTTGAGACAATCGATATGTCCCCCCCTTTATACTTCTATTGGTTAATAGTGTAAAAACCCTCCTTCTGTCTAAAGGTCCGGGCACTTGGTTATTTCTGAACTCCTTCAGCAAGTTGAGCCCAGCTCCAAAAGCTTGTCAGGCCCTTTGCATCAGATTGGCAGGGCGTGACTTTAAATACATGTGTCTCTTAATAAAAATCCATTGCCACCGAGGTTCCCAGGACTGAATGCACCCTTTCAAGCTGGCCAGAGTTGCAAGCTTTGGCCACCCTGCAAAATCCTCCTGTCAGTATGGAAGGGATCAAGTTACTTCTCTCCCCACCCGCCAGCAAGAAGATGAGTAGGATCAACAGTCGGCTTGCTTGGAACATCCTTTTCAACTCCACAGATGTACATATAAGGCAATGGCACACTGGGTGCCCCCACCCCTGAGCGGGCTGGCCGGCATCGCTCCCTCGCCTCACCACTTTGACCGCACTGCCGGGCTGCTGACAACTTAGAGTTAATGAAACACCTCTGCTTTCAATATAAAGTAAGAGGCGAAAGGGCGGGGTGGGAGGCGAAAATATGGGCCGCATATGCTTCCTCTCCCTTCCACTTGGTTACATGCCACCTACTTCCGACAGGGCTCTGTCTAGACCACCGTTTGCTTCCATAAGTCAAGAGAGGAAGCATAACAAAAATCAGTCCTCTTCCCCCTCTTCTCAAGCTCTCAGCTAATGTTCAGAGACCTTTCCTAGAAAGCTCACTTCCTACCAATCTTGAGGATTTCCTGCATCCTCTTCATCTCTGGGCCAATTCCGTTCCGGCTCCGTGAAAAGGCACCCATGTGGGAATCTGGGGCAGGGAGAGGGAGAACCGCTACATCAGAATGCAAACTCTAGGAAGTTTGTGCAGGAGCAGAGCATCGCTAGGAGCAGGGAGAGATACTCAGCTCTTGAGTTCAAGAGGACTTCTGCTAGGGTTCTCAGAATAAATAGCATTTCGCCCCCAGTATGAATTCATCCTAGGTAGCTTTCTAGAGAGAAGAAACAGAAACCGGGCTCTCTACTTCCCATTCCCATTCTCCTGGAATAAGGAGCCTAGATGCTCCAAAACACTAAACACAGGAACACTTGCCCTTCGCTGCCACTGCAGTCTCTCCTCCAGGCACTAAGGAAATAGGCCAGGAGCAAAAAAGATGCTTCAGATGACCCATGCACAGAAGAGCCGTAGGAACCACCACAGAGGAACTGATCTGGAGGAGGAGGAACCTTTTCAAGGCCATGCAGGTCTGAATCCGCTCACCCTCCCAGCCACCAGCTCCTCCCAGATCCCATCCACTCCTCCTTCACACCCAGACAACCTCACCCCGTACACCAAAAGCCATCCACCCCATGCAAAGGAAAACATCACTACTGCAACGCTGGTGGAGTTTTCCTACAAAAGCTGCTCTTCCCACTTTTCCCTCTGCCTCTGCTTCGGTTTGGATTCAGCAGTGGGGGAGGGAAGGGCATGGGTGGGGGAGGACTTGGGTTTATTTTCTTCCCTGCTAGGCAAAGTTGACACACACACACACACACACACACACTGTAAACAGGTTCAAACTCGATCTGTAGCCTCCAACACATCCAGATGAAGAGAAGGCACACACAAAAGCCAGTTCGCATATGAAATCATCACAACAATGCGAACTAGATATCCTAAACCACAACTTTAGTGGGTGGCCGAGATAAAATTTTGGGGAGGTTGCAATGTTCCCGGGTTGAGAGAGAAACCCCATTAAAATAAGGTTACCAGATTTTATTTTATTTTCAATGAATCCAGGGACACTTTTCAACTTCAATGGATTTTGTATGGGGACTGATTTGTAAATCTGGGGGCTGTCCCCAGGAAACAGGGGCATCTGGTAACCTTACATTAAAACTACACCGAAAGAAATCCTCCTCTTCTCTCCATCTTCTGGACACAACATAACCTGTATGGTGTTTCTATGATGCCCCAAATACATCACAATTCTGCATTACAAAGGAGCCATCGCTCCACCAAACACAAAAGTATATATTCCAGCTTATCACTTGATATCAAGCCCTGCAGCATTTGCTATCAGGCTATTTCAGCCTTTTATTTTTATTTCATTTTTCAAAGCACGCAGCATGAGCAGGGGAAAGGAAAGGAAAGGGAGGAAACCAGAGGCTAAGATCACCGCCTGCCCTCGCCCCAACATGTGCTACAAGCTCTTTCGCTTTCTTAATGCCTTCAACCTCCAGCATTTTCTCTCCTCTCTTGCAAATAAATAAATAGCTTTGGAAGGAAAAAGCACAGCAAGTGTTTGCAGGAATCAGAAGCAGAGCTCGGGGATTCGGAGGGGAGGTGGAGAAGAGGCAGACACTGTGGTTTTTGTAGGTGTTGAGTTTTTTTAAAAAAAAAAAACTAAGGCATGGGAGGGTAGCTGAAGGGTAATCCTGGATTTATTAGTAGCCGATCTATTAACGAGGTTGACTCTGACACAAACAGGGGGGAGGGGCGGCGAAGAGAAAACCTGCATTGTTAATTATCCAGCCCCTGCTAGACGGACAAACACACAGAGCGAGCAGGGCTTGTTTGTGCGCTGCAAACTGTAGTAGTTGCCAGAGTGTCCTTTTGCCAATGTCAAAATAGCACTCGAAGAGCCTCTCAAAAGGCTTGGACGGAGGAGGGGTGGGGGTGGGGAGCCAAAATATAATGCAAACCGCGGAAACATGAAACGGTGTGGCCATAGTGCACTGTGCAATACCCCCAAATTCTGATGCCTGCCCTTTTTCTTTCTCTCTCTCTCTCTTTTTAAAAAAGCAGCGCTGCCATCACATTCTCCTCGACAGCCAGCCACACTTCCCTGGCGCGAAGCTCGTTACTCTCGCAAGATCCACGCTGGAAGCTGCAAGCGAGAGCCAATGCTTGCCACCCGCTCCGCACACTTCAGACACACCAAGTCTGCCACCTACCTCTACCCCACCCCCCAGCCAAACCCCATAAGCAGGCGCGGTACTACGGGTAGGTGGGTCGTGGGGGGGGGAGGAATTTAACAGCCCAGTCCTATACGCATGCTTACTCTGGGATAAGTCCCAGGCCTGCCCCCTTTGTAACCCGATCCTGGCTCCTGTTTTGCTCGCAGGTCAGCCTACTCGCGAGCAAGTGCCCTGCAGGCCGCGCAAAAGTAAGCCTGCAACAGCCCTGCAGCCGGATCCCTCCCGCAGGAAGTCCTGCTTCGTCCCCCAGCCCCAAGTAAAGCGCGCGGGGAAATTGACAGCCGCGCAAGCGCCACGAGCTGGGCAGCTTTCCTCAGCAGCAAACCGACTGGATCGGGGCCTGCTCCCAAGCCAGCGCCTGCAGGGGCCCGATCCGACGCCTGTTCTCTCTAAATTCAGCCGAGGGTGGTGGTTGTGGGACTTACTGCCATCCCAAGTCACAGTGAGCTAGCTTAAAGGGAAGGGAGAGGAGTCTGCTCCGCAGGCTTACCTGGGTGTAAGCCCCATTGAGCACTGCCTGTGCCTGGAGTGACTGGATGGGGGCTTATTTCCGAGTAAACACGCCTAGCCGCATGCGTCCTTGGGCAAACTCCTTCCAGCACCCAAATCACGACCCCCCCCTTTCCCTCGCACCCCTTAAAAAAAACAAAAGCACATCAAACCCACGCAGATCCGCAACTAATATCTGCATATAATACTCACAGGTTATTGCAATACGGGTGACTTTTGAGCAGCAAACGCAGCGTCAAGAAGCAGCGGGGAAATCCCCCTTTTCCCGCGCCTCCCAAAAGGAGCTCAACTTTTCGTCCTCCTGGCACCCCTCCGCCAGCCTTCTGGAACCCCCCCACACACACACACCCCAAAAAAGCTCCCCAGCCCTTCCCCCAAGCACCCACCCATAGCTCATGAGGACTCACCCATTATCTTCTCGGAAAGCCAAGCGCCCGGCTTCGCTAAGCTCCCCAAGTCCTTCCTGGGAGCAGCGCGCGCCTCGCCTCTCCTTTCTCCGCGTTTCGCGAGGATTCTTTTCAGCCGGCCGCGATGCGTGTAGAGGGGAGGTTGGGGAGGCGTGTGAACGGAGTAGGGAGGGGCGGGTTTCCAGATCCCGACCCCTAAGTCCCTTTTTGCACCCCTCCAAAAGATTGTTTTTTTTAAAAAAAATAAAAATAAAAGCAAAGCAACGCACCCTTCCCCGCCCCCTAAGGTATTATTGCTCCTTCGGCTGCCGCTTCTGTTTGGCGATTTTGGCGCAGGGGCGCCATGGCGCGCGGGGAACTGTCAGATGGGGGGGGGGCGGGAGGGGGGAGGCGGAGGGGCGGGTTCGCGAGGGGCTGCTAGGTGGAGACCCCCACGCAGGAAAGAGGGAGGGAGGAGAAGGGAGGGAAGGAAGGAGGGAGGACGAGAAAAAGGAAAGGGAGGCGATTGCACACGGTCGAGAAACAAGGGAGATGGAAACAGATTTTCCCCTCTCCTTTTTTTTTTCCTCCCAAGGAGGTGAAAAATGGCGCCTCTCGAACAATTTCTCTTTTTTCAAAACAAATCACGCATGCAAAAACAAAAAAGATATATATATATGTATTAAATATTAAAAGCGGAGGGAGGTTTTAAAAATTGCTACGGGCTTTTTTAAAAGGGGGGGCAGTGGAGGGGAGGGAAGAAAAGAAGGAGAAAGACTGGGGAGGGGAGGAGAAAGGGAGAGGGAAGGAATTGCTCTTCTCGTTGCGAAGAAGGGAAATCAATGCTCTGGTGTAAAATCCCCGTCGACGCGAGGCGAGCTGCCGCTTGGGGTCCTCCCCGCTCTCTCTTTCTCTCTCCGGGGGTGCCGGTGGATCCGCGGGAGGGCAAATCCGGGGGCGCGAGCGGGACCCCAGCCTGCGCCCGGCTGCTCCCGCTCGCGGCTCCAAGGGCGACCTGCCTGGCTCCCTTTCGCTTGCTTTCCTCTCGCGCTCTGGCTCGGGGAGCCCTCGAGGGCTGCTGGAGAAACGGTTTCTGCCGATCACCGCAGTTTCATCCGAGCCGGAGAGGAGAAGCCTGCGCCGCCGCCGCCGTCGACACTGTCGCCTCCTCGGTGCGTCGTTGCTGCTGCTGCTGTTGCCGCCGCCGCCGCCGGTGGCTTCTGCAGGTCTCTGGCTTGCTCCATAGCTCCCCCCTCCGTCGCTTTCCCCTTCTCTTCCAGCGCCCCCGGTGGCCAAGCACGGGAAAGGAGCGTCGAGAGAGAAAGAGAGAATCATAGAATCAAAGAATGGTCGGAAGGGACCCTGAGGATCATCTTGTCCAACCCAGCAATGCAAGAATATGCAGCTGTCCCATAAGGGAATCGAACCTGCAACCTTGGTGTTATCCACACAGTGTTCTAACCTACCGAGCCATAACACACACACACACACACACACACACACACACACAAACATATTATTTATTTATTCGATTGATATATCACCCTTTATCTGAAGATCCCCTGGCACCATACAACATTAACAACACAATTTACATAGCATAATAACAAAACGAAACAAAACCCAATAAAATAGTAGTATTCTTGATGGTACAGTATCATAGAATCATAGGGTTGGAAGGTCCTCTAGTCCAACCCCCTGCAATGCAGGAATCTCAGCTGAAGGATCTATGGCAGATGGCCACATCCAACCTCTGCTTAAAAACCTCCAAGGAAGGAGAGTCCACCACCTTCTGAGGAAGTCCATTCCTCAATCAAACAGCTCTTACTGTCAGAAAGTAATATCCTTTCTTGTAACTTGAAACACCCCGGGGAGTTTCACTTTGGTGTTGCTAATGCACAGATTTGACTTCACCCCTGACGGCGCACTCCATTGTCTCTCAAGACCAGGGCCGTCTCAAGCCGGTCGGGCGCCGTGGCGCCATGGCGCGGAGATCGCTCCGGCGCCCCCACCCTGGTGGGCGGGCGCAGCGCACAGCACGGCTTCGGCACACAGCGCCCTCCTGCCAGCCCGGCGCCCTGCACCACCGAGACTACCCCTAGAGCCGGGCCTCCTCAAGACAGACGGGTGCAGCAACAACACTACATTGGATCACCACCGTTCTATTTGTATGCCTCCCTTCCACAGTTAAAACTATGCACAAAGTGGGTTACAACAGGGCAAGGTTTATATCACCGCAAACACAACGCAAGTCGTTGTCAACAATACCTAAAACACATCAAAAAGTACAGCGCCAAACTGAAACAATTTCCGCACAAATCATCATAAGGTCTGAAAATAAAGATGCAAAAGCAACAGCAACAAAAATAACCCCACAACACCCACCCCAAGGGTCTGATCAGCAGCCTCAGCTTTTGTAGCTGGAGTCAGTCCTTTTCCCAGGTCATGTAGGAAAAGGCCAGCAAAGCGGGGAGCAGGTCTTCCAGGACTCACAGCCAAGTTGGTCTTGGTTCTCTTAAATTCCAGGGAGTTCTCTCTGAAAGAGGCGGGTACCTGGGCTGAAAAGCTTTTCTTAGGAGACCCCAGCCTTATTAACCACCATTGTGGTTACACAGCACATACACCTTCCACCACCACCACCCCCCAAAAAAAAACCCTAGTCCCAATTTTATTCTATTTTATTATTTGGTAGATTTTTAAAAAATCGAAACACACAACAATAAATAAATTTTAGAAAGGGGCAAGATTAGATGCAGACATAAAAAAGGAAAGGTAAAGGACCCCTGACAGTTAAGTCCAGTCGCAAACATCTCTGGGGTTCCGGTGCTCATCTCACTTTACTGGCCAAGGGAGCCAACGTTTGTCCGCAGACAGTTTTTCTGGGTCATGTGGAAAGCATGACTAAGCTGCTTCTGGCGAAACCAGAGCAGCACATGGAAACGCCGTTTACCTTCCTGCCGGAGCGGTACCTATTTATCTACTTGCACTTTGACGTTCTTTCGAACCATTTACCTTCCTGCCAGAGTGGTACCTATTTATCTACTTGCACTTTGATGTGCTTTCGAAATGCTAGGTGGGCAGGAGCAGGGACCGAGCAATGGGAGCTAACCCCATCGCGGGGATTTGAACCGTTGATCTTCCAATCGGCAAGCCCTAGGCTCTGTGGTTTGGACCACAGTGCCAGCCGCATCCCAAGAGATGCAGACATACAAAGCATTAAACAACAACAACAACAACAACAACAACAACAACCATTCCTTGTGAAAAACTTCCGCTTTCTTCCTGCCCAAGGCAGCCCTGCCCTCTGGCGTATCCTCAGAGTCAGCACATGACACATGACTCGGCCTCAGCAATGGCAGCCTCTCCTCTCCTCCTCCTCGCCCGGTCTCCAGCAGCCACTACAAGCTGCCCAAGGGAGGAGACCAGCAGTAGCGGCCATGGAGAGGCCTTGGAGTGGCAACAGGTTGCCACAGCCACTGCAATTCAGGACAAGTGCTGGCTCCTCCTCCTCCCCAAGCTTGGTGGTAGCAGCATTGGCGGGGAAAATAGGGACTTTCTGGGGTCAAATCAGAAGCTGGGGTGGTAATTCTGGGACTGTCTCTGGAAAACAGGGACACTTGGAGGGTATGTGAGACCAGGGATGGTCCCCAGATGTTGCTGGACTCCATACGCAATGGTCCGGGAGGATGGAAGTTGCCTTAAACACTACACAACATCTAGAGGGCCACAGATTGCCTGTTCCTTCCATAAATGATAAGCTTGATGGACCCAACGGTCAGACTCAGTACTAGACAACATTGTACATTCATTTGTGACATGCTGATTGATCCAGGTGGATGGCTCCTAGCAGGGTTGTCTTAAGGGTATCCAGCGTTATGGCGCAAAATCCCTCCAGCGCCCCCCCCCGCCTGCTATGCACCATTGGAACGGTGGCTAGCAAGCCTGCTGTTTCGAGGGGGCTTGGCGGGAACAGCGCACCGAAAGGAGCCCTTTCGAGCGCTGTTTCTGCCACGTCCCCTCGCCTGGGCGGGCTTGCTAGGCGCCGTTGGAACGGCGACTAGCAAGCCTGCTGTTGCGAGGGGACGTGGCGGGAACAGTGCACCGAAAGTAGCCCTTTCGGGCGCTGCTCCCGCCGCCCCGAACATGAGCAGCATGCGGGGCTGCTGCGCACCCCAGCCCAGCGCCCCTGATGGGGAGGCGCCCTGGCGCACCGCACCACTAAGCCAAATGGAAAGGAAGGCCCTGTCTCCTAGCACAAATAAAGCATGGCCCTTCTGCAATACGCTACGAGCACAGCTGCAGTTCGTCTTCTACACTGTCAGGGGATATTTCACTTTTCCTATATATTCATCCTCCTATGGTCCCTGCACATCAGTGGGTGTTACAGGCCTGCTGTAGATAAGTCTGGAGATAGTACATGTCCCCTGAGCCTATTTTAAAAAATATAATAAATCTGGACGATCTTTTTATTTTTATTTTTAATATAATCATTTATTTATTTAGTGCTAAGTGCTTCTTCATTTAAATGTGATTTTCCCATTGCAACCCATGAAATGTCAGAAAACAAAGTGTTTTAGTGTTTGTTTTGGATTGGAAGTGTTTAATTAGGGGGGAAACACCTTGCTAAAATGGTGGTGACTGGAAAAAGTTTTTTTTAAGTGTTATAACACTTTCATTTAAGCAGTATTTTGCTAATATTTTCACATTTTGGGGAAAAATGGATCAGAAGTGTAGATTGGAAGTGTTAAATGGGGGGCGGGGAAAGCACTTTGCTGAAATGGCAATGACAAAGACCAGCATTCTAGTATAACACACTTTCATTTATGCAGAACTTTACTAAGAATTTACGTTCTTTTTCATATATGTGGAAAATATCCAGAAAAACATTTAGCACTAATTACACTAAAGATAATAAGGCCACACACGACTTAGGAACAGGTTTTCGAAATATCACGACAGGAAAGTTTCTTTTTCAAGCCACACAAAATCATAAAAGTGAAAGAGGAGGAAGAAGTATGGAATATTGTTCCTCCAGTGGGAGAGGGGGAACAAGACGTATGCTTGAATCAAGGAGTCCTCAAAGAAGAACCAGCATGGGATAATGTCCTCCCAGTGAGAGATGGAGGGCAGGATCTATGCTGAGGCCTGAGCTCAACTGGAAAGAAAATTGAGATAGGGCTGAAAAGTGGAAACATAGCTGGATGGTACTGCGCTACAGTTAGAAAATTGGGGGGGGAGGGGCAAAGAAGGGAGAGTGGTGGATAGGTGGCGAAAGAGTGGGAATAGGGTGAGGAGCAACAATGGGTTATTTTTTGATTGATTAAGATGGTCTGAAACTTAATCTGGTCTGAAACTGGAACGTTTTATGGAGCTGGTTGATACATCTGGGAGATCCGGAGTCCAGGGGAAGGGGGGTAGAATTAGATAAAAGTGGTTAAAGGTTATTATGATAGAAGAAATAATATTTGAATGTATGGAAAATTTTGGGGGTATAAATTGTGAGGCTAAAGGAAGAATTGGAGATGGGTGGGAAAATAAATTTAGATTTGGATTAATTAATGAATTATAGGTTGAGGATAGTTGATGTTTTTTTTCCCTCTGTGTAGATTAGATTTGGTTGTGAGATAATGGAAAAATTTTGTTAGAATGATTTAAGATGATAAAGGAAAATTGCTTAATTTAGTGTGGGGGGAATCGAGGAAGTCCACAATGTCAAGTTAATGTAAGAATTGGTATGTTTTTTTTCTTTTTTGATTATGTTTTCTTTTTTCTTTTTTTGTGTTGAAATGTTTGAAAATCAATAAATATTATTGGGGGGATCCTAAAAGTGACTTGGAGCAAGGCTTTGAATGTTGCTGCCCCTGTTCTGTAGAACACAAACCCTGTCTGAGATGCAACAGGTGCCCAATATTTTTTAGGAAACAACTGAAGACATTTTTCATTTGACAGGCTTCTCCAGCCAGATGAAAAGGTCTCTGACTTAAATATAAATTTTGCATTGTACTGCTTTATAACTGCTTTTAGCGGTTTTAAAGACGTGTTTGTAAATCACCTTGGCATACATGTATAATATGATTCATACCGTGTTTCTCATATTATAAGACATGTCTTATATTTATTTTTTCCCTCAAAAAAACACACTATGGCTTATTTTCAAGGGATGTCTTATTTTTTTCCTCCTCCTTCTGCCGTGGCCGGCATTGCTGCTACGCCTATCACTATGTCTTATTTTCGGGGTATGGCTTATATTCCTTGAATGCTTAAAAATCCTGCCATGGCTTATTTTATGGGTATGTCTTAAAATATGAGAAACAGGGTAAATCAATAAACAATAATTGCAATGATCATTAAAATATCAATTAGGTAATAATAATGGGACTGCAAGATTGTGCCCACCATTGAGGTTATCGTGAAGATGAGAGGTTTGTCTGCTTGGACCATCACTGTCCACATCCAAACCAAGTCTCTTGAAAAAGATGGCAAAGTCGAATCAGGGTCCTACATCCATGGCAGATGACCATCCAACTTCTACTTGAAAACCTCCAAAGAAGGAGAGTCCACCATCTCCTGAGGGAGCCCGTTCCACTGTTGAACAGCTCTTACCATCAGAAAGTTTTTTCCTGATGTTTAGTCAGTATCTCCTTTCTTGTGTAACGTGAAGCCATTAGTTCAGTTCCTACTCCCCAGAGCAGGAGAAAACAAGCTTGCTCTATCTTCTATGTCACAACTCTTGAGATAGTTGAAGGTGGCTAGCATATCTCCCCTCGGTCTCCTCGTTTCCAGGCTAAACATTCCCAACTCCCTCAACCGTTCCTCATAAGGCTTGGTTTCCAGAACCTTGATCATCTTGGTCACCCTCCTCAGCACATGTTCCAGCTTGATCTATATCCTTCTTAAATGGTGGTGCCCAGAACTGGACACAGTACTCCAGGTGTGGCACTTCCCTGGATTTGGATACTACACTTCCGTTGATGCAGCTAAGGATATTGACAGCCAAGGGCAATGGCAGTTATGGAAACTGGGCTACTTTTTCCATCCGTCACCAAAAATGAAACATTATAATAAGAACCCTACAAAATTCATGGAACAGACCTGGTAAAACAGCAGCAAAGAACTTGGGCAGCAAATCATCACAATCTATCAAATGCCTAGAGAAGAGATAATTTTCCACCAGAAGTTGAATGACCATTAGTGTTGGTGCCAGGTGGACCTTAATAGGGAGAGCATTCCACAAGCAAGGAGCCACAACTGAAAAGGTCCTGTCCCTTCTCACCACCTTGTTATCCAAACATCCATTGGAGGGGAAACACAACCTCAGATGAAGCTGTGATTCGCACAGCTGCACCCTCTGACCCATGCTAAATCAAATTACAGTAGTCCATGCTTGAGATTGTCAATGTGTCATCACCACAGCCAAGTCATGTTGGACTGAGAGACAGGGCCACCAGAACATATCTGTGGCAAAAAAAAAACACCATGGGAATTCTCCACATTTGTGCATCTATTTCCTACTTTTTATGTTTTTGCCTTTTCTGTTGGTACTCACAGTCTTTCATGTCCCATTTGTTGTTTATATCTGAGCCACTTTCAGTAACTAAGGAACTGACAAAGTTGATCGGTGGAGGCTGGAACTTATTGCAGTGCAAACGATTTTCTGTTTGCATAACATCAACAAAAGGATTGATTAATAACCAAATTAATTCCCAGGCTCATGCTTCTTGCTTAAGCTCAGATTTGGATATATTTAAGGTATGTAAGCAAACCCTATAATTATTTGTACGAACATATGAGGCTGCCATTTAGTGAAAGAAGTAATTTTCCTGCATGTGACGCCTAACTGTTGAAGTGGGAACTGACACCATTGACATGCATGGCTGCTGACGTTTAATCTGCTCTGTCTGTGGTGTTTGGCATAAGGAAGGAGGCAGGCCCATTCAATGTGCAAGCCACCAAGTGATAGATGCTCGTGTGGAAGCCCACCCACACCAACTGGCAGGGTAGTTTTCCAGTTCTGCCCATTTCAATACTATGGTGAAGGTCTGGCAGAAGGAATATCAAAAGCAGCAACCCTCAGATTCAGGAAACCTGAAAAACAAGACTAGAATAATAGACTCATAGAATTGTAGTGTTGGTTGGGATCCCAAGGGTCATCTAATCCAACCCCCTGCGATGCAGGAATCTCAAGTAAAGTATCCATGAGAGATGACCATCCAACCTCTGCTTAGAAACCTCCAAGGACAGAGAGTCCACAACCTCCCAAAGGAGACCATTCCACTGTTGAACAGCTCTGACCATCAGAAAGTTCTCCCCGATGTTTAGTCGGAATCTCCTTTCTTGCAACTTGAAGCCATCGGTTTGAGTCCTACCCTCCAGAGCAAGAGAAAACAAGCTGGTTCCCTCTTCCATGTGATAGCCCTTGAGATTTCTGCTGCATCAGGCCAAAATCCCATCTAGTCCAGCATTCTGTTCCCACAGTGGCCAACCAGGTGCTTATGGGAAGTTCCCCAAGCAGAGCCTCAGTGCAACAGCGCTCTCTCCACCTGTGATTCCCAGCGAAAGGTATTCAGAGGAATACTGCTTCTGACAGCAGTGGTAGAACATACATAACCATCGTGGTTAGTAGCCATTGAGAACCTTCTCCTCCATGAATTTGTCTAATTCTCTTTTAAAGCCATCCAAGTTGGTGGCTGTCCCATAGAAAACATGGTGCGACTAGCCGTTTCAAATCTACCGTGCATCAGAACTGCAAATCCTGCATGTTGTTCTCCACACTCGGGAGGCACACAGTACTTTCTGGGAAAGCGGCAGCCAGTCTCCCTCAAATGGTTAACAGCAAATGCTGACTGACATTTACACAGCACCTTTCACCCCCAAATTCCCAATGCACCTGACAAATTGTACAAACTGATTACAAACTGATTGGAAACCCAGAGCAGGAGCTGCAGCTGACGGCATAATGGTACGTCTTTAACGGAGCCTGATTAGTGTCTTCAGCTCTTTCTTATTCAGAATCATTGATCTGCCCTTGTTTTATACAATGGCCGTCTTCTTTCTTGTCACTGAAATGCAAATTCCTTTCAAGAGGAAAACAAAACAATCAGGGACCCCTCCCTCCAAGTGTGTGCAACAGGAAACCTAGACTTGCATGTCCAAGAGACTTAGGGCATGGCAGAGCAGTGAATCCAAAATATTCCCTGTGTATGGACTGGGTGACACAGCACAGTGTCTAGAGCTTGAATGTTAAAGGGTTATAGCTCAGCGATAGAACATCTGCTCTGCATGCAGAAGGTCTCAGGTTCAATCCATGGCATTTCTAGGTAGGGCTGGGATTGCTTCCTGCCTGAAACTCTGGAAAGCTGGTCAGTGTAGACAGTACTGAGCTAGGTGTACCAATGGTTTGACTGGGGCTGGATCTACATTGATCTTATAGAACGCTATATTTTATAACGTTTAAAATGTATAATGCAGTTTTCCATTGTTGTCTGGTGTCACGTTTTAATAATGCATTTTCAGCGTTATAATGGATGAGTGTAGATCCGCCCGTGGTATAAAGCAGATTCCTTTCTTCACATCAAAGGAATTTACCAAGTTTAGAATAGGTAGTGTTTAAGACAAAAGACAACCAACTTATTGAGCCTGGGAGGGCTGATTCCCGTCAGCCAAGCAGCACTGGTCTGGAGTCATCATTGCCTCATCACTCCAGCAACTTGGCTAGGGAAGGTTTCCCCTCTTCAGAGGTATTTAGAAGCATTATGCCACTGGTGGTGGAGGTAGAACATAGACATCATGACTAGCACCCATTGATAGTCTTATCTTCCATTTGATAGTCTTAGAATCCAAATATTGTGGGATAATTCAGCCTCATATAACCAACATATAACCAATAACTCTAATTAATGCATGGAGGGGTTAACACCATTGGAGTAAGCTGTCCTGCCAGGCTTAGCTAGGTCACACATCCTCACCTTGTGAGCATGGGTTACCTAAGCCTTTGTTCTCTCTTTTTTCCCTACCATGCAAACCCTTCCAGGAAGGATGTTTGAGCTAGATGCTCCAAGCCTAGACCATGTGGCTTTAGCAAGCCAAATTTGTGTTTCTAAACAAATAATTTAGGAACTCTTAGTATTTTTGAAACTAAGTTGTACTGCCTGTCTTTTTCTGTTGCCATATGGAAAAGCACATGAATCTGACCTTTGGAGAGTTTGTAAGTAAACCATTTTTAATTTAGCAAATTTGTGGTCTCAAAGTGGGAAACTTTGGAAAGAACTTAGGAGGGGATATCTACATTTCCCTCTATTTCCATGCTTTACTTTGCTGCGTTTTAAATCTCTGCTAGGACTCTCTCCCCAAAGAGTACTTGCCCCAAACCTGGATCTAGGTATCCAGGGGAATTCTCCTTTTATGCTTTAACCAAACTACTAATATGCCAACAAATCTGGCCTGGGATGTATAAGTGAAAGCCCAGGGTAAAGCCCGATGCAGCCCTTAGGACACCAGTTCAATATTCCTGGTTAAACAAATGGAAACACAGAAATATGATTGCATTTGATGCACAGGTGTAATAAGAACATAAAAAAGAGTCTGCTGGACTAGGCCAACAGCCCATCTAGGACAGCATCCTGTTACTACAGTGGCTGACCAGATGCCTGTGGGAGACGCAGAAGCAGGATTTGAGCACAAGAGCAACTCTCCCCTCTTGTGGTTTCCAGCAACTGATATTAGAAGTATCGCTGCTTCCTAGTCCAACAATGAACCTTCTTGCTTTCAACAAGCATATTTATAAGAAATGTTATACTATGGGATTAAATGAGATGGTTTGGCACCAACAGGATTGTAATTGCAATATTGCAAGGATGCCGACACCATGACAACAGATGTGGCTAGGTCAAGCTTCTGACAGGTCAAATTTTCTTTCACACTTTTGTGGGTAGGGCCTTGATCTTGGGGAAAGCATATGCAGGCATCTACATTTATCTGCTGGACTTTGTTGTTGTTGCAGGGTACCTCCTAGTCTTTCCACTGATGAGAATTATCTTGGAGGGACACCCACTTGTCGGTCTTTGCCCATTATCCTGGACAAGTCCTCTAAGCCTGAGAAAGGAAATGTCACGGTCCAGTCGGCGGGAGGTTGAAGCCCTGGCTGAGGACGTCAGGACCAGAGGCAAGATGGTGGTGTAGAAGCAGGAACAGGTGCAGGGCTGAGGGTCCAGCAGCAGGCAGTCACAGGGTCAAGGAGCAAGGCAGAGGCGAAGGTCTGGGAGTCAAGGATCGAGGCGTCGGCAAGGCAAAGGTCCAAGGGTCAAGGATCAAGGCTTCGGCAAGGCAAGGGTCCAAGGAGCAAGGAGCAAGAGGCCAGAGGCAAGCAGGCAGGGATAGCGTTGCTGTGGCAAAGAGCTGAAGGGAAATGCTGAGCTTTTATCCCTCCCAGCTCCTGTCACCAGGTGCAGTGAGGTACCAAGTGGCCTCACCTGAGTGACTACTCCTTGCCTCTCCAGCACAAGCTGAGGTCTCACCTGAGTGGCCACTCCTTGCTTCTCCAGCACAAGCTGAGGCAGGCCCCAGTCCTGCAAAGCACTACAGGCCCCAGAGCCTGGCTCCTGCCCATACTCCTGACAGGAAAAAGGGGAATGAGTTCTGCAAGCTGCCAGTTAACATTGGAACTCTTCAAGTACAAAACACTAAAGCATCGCCCTCTCCTAAAAATGCTAATAATTTGCCTCAGATGTGTGATCACAGATGCCTTAGAGCAGGGCTGTTTTGTAGTCCCTTGTAGTATTCCCCCCCCCCCTCTAAAAAGCTTGTAGCGATCAGGCCGAGCTGTGTAGCTCTGCCTCCTTGACGTCCCCATTGATTTTGCTGGATCCAGTACAAAGAAGAAGGATTAGAGATGCTCTTCTGAACGCTTACAAGTCACAATCTGCGGGAATGGAAGTAATAAAACCAATTCTATGGAGGGAGAAAATCAAATGGGACGAAGATGAGAAACCAGCTCTGCTGTCTTCTCCGCAATGATGCAAAACATTCTGAATTCCTGTTTAATCCTGGAGATGGACTTCAGCTGCCAAATTACAAAAATGAAACCCCCCCCCCCAAAAAAAGAAAATCCCATACAGCCAGGGTAGGACATTTAACATTTTAAAGTGCAAGCAATAGTTCGGTGATAGTACATCAGCTTTCTCTAAGAACAGAAAGAGGATGGTAAGAGCTGACAGTAAGAGCTGTTCGGCAGTGGAATTTGCTACCAAGGAGTGTGGTGGAGTCTCCTTCTTTGGGGGTCTTTAAGCAGAGGCTTGACAGGCATATGTCAAGAATGCTTTGATGGTGTTTCCTGCTCGGCAGGGGGTTGGACTGGATGGCCCTTGTGGTCTCTTTCAACTCTATGATTCTATGGTCTGCTAGGACTAGTGGAGCACAGCCTTCCCAATGAGAATGCCAAGCTAATTTTTAAAGGAACCTCTCCCCCCCCCATCTCAAAGCCACACCTTTCCTACCCCTCACACATTTTCTACTATGCAAATATTTCTGCTATTGTACTGTTCCTGGCCAGTCAGGTTTCAGTAGCACTCAGAAACTTTATTGCAAAGAGGTCTCTCCCACATGTCTCTGGGCAGAAAACAACAACAACAACAACAACAACAACAACAACAACAAGTGACTGACATTTGAAATGTAGGAGGACTGCGTCTTTTCCAGCCCCTGCTGCGAAGGCTCCTACTCCTATCCCTGCTGTTATGAGGGATAACCAACAGTCTTAGTATTGGCCTAGCAGGGTTGCCTTGAAGGGCAGTTTGAGCACGCTCAGATCTGTTTCCTTGAAGGCTACAGCTCAACACACATTCTTTATAGCTAGCTAGGAGAAGGTGGCTAGTTTGAGCAGCTTGGGTTTTTTAAAATTTATGTTTGTTAAGCAAGAGCAATGGTGGACAGGAGTGTATCTGTATCATTCTATAATAATCTATTTCTCATTTTTGTGAATGGGGAGAGGGACTGGGAGGAGAAATGGTGGGTGGCTTCTGGGTGTGTTTCAGCTCTCAAAACTTGTGTGCCATTGAACTACAGTGTTTGTGTGCACCCCTAGATTTTTCTTTAGGTTTTAAAAATGTGTGTTTGGCTGGTTGGTGACTGTGAGAACAAGATGCTGGATTAGATAGGCCTTTGGCCTGTTTCAGCAGGGTCCTCTACTGTGGTAGCTGTAAAAGGTACAGTTTATACAAAGGATACCAGTAGCTTTATCACTTCATTAAATCCAGGGGTTCCTCGCTGGTGAGACAGGTGAACTCTGTGCATGCTCATGTTATTTATTTCTGAGGCTTATATTTCCTATTCATGTCTCCTGAGGGTTGCTATATTTTGAAGAGCAAAAAACCTGACCCATTTGCTGACTTCTGCTTTAAACTATGGATTGTTATGATGACTCTACCCATGGAAAGAGGATGTGTCCTGGAACCTAGACTGCTCAGATTTGCGAGAGGACGTTGCGGTTTGGAAGGAGGATTTGGTGATGCTTAGTAGTGAAACCCTTTAGGCTGCATCAAACTTAGATTGGGCAGAATATTGCCTGCACATGTCCCTTCTCAGTAAGCCAATTGGCAAGAGCATCCATTGTCTGAATACCTTTAAAAACAAGCATACCAGAGGATCTGGAGACTTAACTTAAAAATATTCCTCTCTGTCGCTGGCTCATCATGTGCTGTTGGGAACATGACTGCGGCACCCTCTCAGCCAAAGGAGTAGCCAACAAGCCATGATTTATAGCAGAAATGAAACGATAGTTAAGGAACACTTTGGAGACTAGCAAATATATTATTCCATGAGTATTCATAGGTTACCAAGAATGATGTAACTGATGAAGTCACAGCCATTGCCCCACCCACTTTTACCTGAAACCCACTGCCCCAAATGGCGTAGTAGCAGATTATAATATAATATAATATAATATAATATAATATAATATAATATTAGTAACTTGGTTTATGTTACTAGAGAGCCAGTGTGGTGTGGTTACTAGAGAGCCAGTGTGGTGTAGTGGTTAAGAGTGGTAGACTCGTAATCTGGGGAGCCGGGTTCGCGTCTCCGCTCCTCCACATGCAGCTGCTGGGTGACCTTGGGCTAGTCACACTTCTCTGAAGTCTCTCAGCCTCACTCACCTCACAGAGTGTCTGTTGTGGGGGAGGAAGGGAAAGGAGAATGTTAGCCGCTTTGAGACTCCTTAGGGTAGTGATAAAGCGGGATATCAAATCCAAACTCTTCTTCTTCTTCTTCTTCTTCTTCTTCTTCTTCTTCTTCTTCTTCTTCTTCTTCTTCTTCTTCTTCTTCTTCTTTTACAACCATAATCCGTTCCGGAGGTCCGTTTGTAAACCAAAACAGGTTGTAACCCAAGGCGCACTTTCGCCAATGCGGCTTCCAAAAATTTTTGTAGTCTATGTCTATAGTCTGTGTGCTCTTATATAAGACACGAGGCATGACTAGCTCAGTCCTTAGACATGAGATGCCTAAACGATTGATGGATACCCTATCCTTGGGTGATCGGAAAGAATACAGTGGTACCTCGGTTTACAAACATAATTGGTTCTGGAAGTCTGTACTTAACCTGAAGAATATTTAACCTGAGGCAAACTTTCCCATTGAAAGTAATGGAAAGTGGATTAATCCGTTCCAGACAGTCCGTGGAGTACTTAAACTGAAGCGTACTTAACCTGAAGCGAACTTTCCCATTGAAAGTAATGGAAAGTGATTTAATCTATTCCAGACAGGTCCGCGGAGTACTCAACCTGAAGCGTACTAAACCCGAGGTATGAGTGTAATTGGTTCCGGATGTCCGTACTTAACCTGAAGCGTACTTAAACTGAAGCGAACTTTCCCATTGAAAGTAATGGAAAGTGGATTAATCCGTTCCAGACGGTCCGTGGAGTACTTAAACTGAAGCGTACTTAACCTGAAGCTAACTTTCCCATTGAAAGTAATGGAAAGTGGATTAATCCGTTCCAGCCAGGTCCGCGGAGTACTTAAACTGAAAATACTCAAACCGAGGCGTACTTAAACCGAGGCATGACTCTACTCAGAAAGGAAAATGCAATGGGGGAATGCAGGAGCATGCAACTGGATTTATACCCCTTTTATAGCCACATTATAATTGATATTATGAAAACTATTGATTAAGTTATAATTCAAAGACTGTAGACGTCCCCTGCTCCTTAGCCCGTTCTGACTGTCCTAAGCCAGAACTTCCTCACTTGCTGAACGCCTTAACACGGCACTGGAATTTTCTGCCAGGCATAGGAAATATGTTGCTCTGCGTGAAGGTTGCGCCATCATACAAACACAATCGAGTTGCCTGAAAAAGAAAGGCGGTGATAGGTGTTTTGGAGTTGCTGTGGATTAGATTAATTGAAGTGGGAAGAAAGGGTGTTTTAACTTTAGAACTTTGATCTCCCTAGGTGAGAGATAGGAAGAGGGTGTTTGTATAGACTCCTGTGAGAGATGGGAGGCAAACGATAGGTTGTTTTGGCTTTTCACCTATTGGGTTTGTACATAATTATTGATTAATGAACATCTGAATGTTCTGCTGAAGTGCGAATCGAGTGGATAGAGTAGCCTGATGGGGTGCACTGAGAGTGTGATTGTTGAATAGAGGGGTATAACAATACACATCCTGAATCCCTGATTTGTATTATTACTCATGATAACATTTTATTTTATTTGGTAATACAATGTGATTTCTAATAGGTATGTATTGTAATTATGTTGTATTCTAGTGCTGCATTTTGCTGCATTTTTGCTTTGTATCTGATTCAGTTTTGCTCTCATTTTATTTATGCACTTAGGTATATTGATTAGAGATTTATTTCTCAATTATATTACTTAAAATATGGAATAGTATCATTATCATTAACATTGTTATTAGCAGTAGCATCCGCTGTATTGAATGCAGAAATTTGTATTTTTTATATAAACCACTTTGAGATTTTTTGAAGTGTAAAGTGGTATACAAGTTAAATAAATAAAAGCTCTGCTTCGTCTTTCTAAAAGCCTCCATAATCTTCTTATCCAGGGCCGCCTTAAGCATATCTGGCGCCCTGGTGCCCTGGTGCAAAGATCCCTCCAGCGCCCCCCGCCCCGTTTCCCAGCGTGGCACCCCCTGGCACATTGCACCCCCCAGCCTTGCCTTAGGGCCGGCCCTGTTCTTATCCACTGTAACTACTTCTAACTTAGTTCTAGTTACAGGTAGGTAGCCGTGTTGGTCTGAGTCAAAGCAAAATAAAAAAATTCCTTCAGTAGCACCTTAAAGACCAACTAGGTTTTTATTTTGGTATGAGCTTTCGTGTGCATGCACACTTCTTCAGATACACTTGAAACAGAAGTCAGACCCTCATGTATATACAGAGGGTGGTGGTGGGGGTGGGTGGGAATGGGTGATGGGCTGATGGGAGTGGTAAACCTGTAGATAGCTGTTAACGACTGCTGATGACTGCAATTGGTCCTGCGGGGGGGGGGGGAAGCAAGGGCTGAGGCGTTAAAGAAAGCTTGATCATGCATAATGAGATAAGAATCCAATGTCTTTGTTCATCCCAGGTGGTTCCATGGTTTTAAGCTTGGTAATGAGTTCCAATTCAGCAACTTCTCTTTCCAGTCTGTTCCTGAAATTTTTCTGTAATAAAACAGCTGCTTTGAGATCTTGTATAGAATGTCCTGGGAGATTGAAGTGTTCTCCTACTGGTTTCTCTGTCTTGTGGTTCCTGATGTCAGATTTATGTCCATTTATCCTACGCCAAAGGATAAAGGTGGTCTTTAAGGTGCTACTGAAGGATTTTTTTTATTTTACTTCTAACTTTGGTTATCTTTCCACCTTCCCCTCATTCTTTGCATGTGCTTTGCCAGTGTCAGCCATAGTCATACTTTGCACACATGAGCAATGTTTGCACAGCCGGGTTTTAGCCCTCAATGGTTTCCAGTCAGTGCATCAGAGTACAAATAAATAAATAAATAAAAATGGCTGCAAACTTTATTCTTCAAGGGAGCATTGCAGAATACCAGATGCAGCACAAGCTTCTTCCATTGCTATATACAAAATTATTCTGTGCCCTGAGATTTTTTTTTAAAAAAAACCTTTATTATTTAGGAAAAGAAGGAATAAAAAAATATAGTCTGTTTTGTAGCTCTTTATGGCATAGTTTCAAAGTAGTTGGATGTTAACTGCTTGCATAAAGCACTTTTTTGAAAGGCCATTTTCAAGGTATATCTTGCTGGAGAGGACACAGTATTCTGGCTTCTCTCTCTCTCTCTCTCTCTCTCTCTCTCTCTCTCTCTCTCTCTCTCTCTCTCTCTGTGTGTGTGTGTGTGTGTGTGTGTGTGTGTGTTTCTGGCTGGCACTATGTGGAGAACTCCATTCACTTCAATGAAAAACACAAATCCACATGTGCAAAGGAACACCATAGAGGCAGCCATGGCTGATAGGAACACACACATTGTTTCTTTGTGTGGCCGAAACCATTACAAACCCCCCCCCCCCAGAACATGCATAAAGCAGAATAAAATACATTACGCAGCTCAAATAACTATTAAAACCAAGCATTCTGTCAGATAAGAGTTTGCTCCACTAAACAATTTAATTTATTATGCCCACAAAATTTTCTCCTTAAAATTGCTGCATCAATTGGCCACTTTTTCAGAGGTGTAAAATGTTTATCAGATACCCAGCTGATCCCTCAACTGGGACATTTTAATCTTTGAACAAAGTTGCTCCTAAATCCTTGTAGATTAAGCAGTGGGGTGAATCTTCAGCCACATTCCCTCCTCTCAAATATGTTAGAAAGTTACTCCAGTCTTTAAAAAAGACTTAATTTTCTTTTTAAGTTTCTAAATATAAGCATTTTGAAGGGTAAACCCACCTTGAAATTAGATTTCTTCTTCTTGATTTGCAAAAGATCTTACAGCAGACTTCAGACATCCATAAGGAGCACATAAAAGAAGTATTATAAATTAAATACCTTTGGTTCACCTCAATGGGGCTTATTTCAGAATACTCGTGCTTAGGATTGCAGGATTGTAACCTGTTCACAAGCACATTTACTTGCAAGCCAGCCCCGTTCAGTTTAAAAGGAGTTATTTACTCATAAGTGTAGCTATATCTCCTGCCTTAGGCTGCCAACTTCTTAAGCAACACATTCCCAAAAGTTGCATTTTTAATTATACAGGTGTGCAGTGGGTTTTTTTAGCACCGTCCTTTGAGTATTCTGCCCCCCCAGTCGCCTTGACCTTAATAAGTTTTGATTTATTATTATTTTTATTTTACTCTTCCCATGGCAAAACGCTTTCATGTCATGCCAGTGTTGCTATTTCTCGGAACGAGTTTCATCTTGATCCATAAACAAATTGATGCCAAGAATAATGTCGCTTTAAAGACAATGCATCTTTATTTCTGCCGGAGGCAGTCAGGAACCCTGTTTGAGCAACTGCGGGAATTACAGAGCTTAAGAGCATTCCCTTCGTTTCCAAGAGTTCCTCTTGACACTCTCAAACCAGCTGTTCAGAGTCCCAACTGGGGCCATAAATCTTAATTATAGACTGATGTTCCTTTGGACATCGTGCTCTGCGAAGTTCGTTCACCCTCTCTGGTGGGTGCCATCGTGGGCTGGAGTTTTCCGCGCACCGGGGTCCAATGTGGGAAGTCCTAGGGATTTTTTCCCAGGCAGCAAAGGAAGCCTCTTGGCTCAGCCTGCTGCCTGGGTAATTGGTCCTGCCTGCTTGCATAATTAGCGAATCGCGAGCAGGCATGGGCCACCAAGGGGCAGGCTTAGCCCACCCACCCAGGATATAACGTAGGCCTGTGGCTTGTTTCTCCCACCCTTTATATATTGCTGTTGCATGTTGTTCTTCTCAAACTTGCTATGGCTCTCCGGCAATTTTATGTACATCTATTTACATCAAAACACACACCCAGAGCATGTCTTCTCGCCTGTTCGCATTGACGATAGTTGGTCAGTCTGAATCTTCACCCCTCCCACAGCAGGAAGGACGCCAAACTCCTGCCTTTCCCCTCTTGCCCTTCCGTTGCCCTCTGATCTTATCCAGTCTCCTAGAACGGGGACTGAGAGGCTGGCCTCCACCCTCTGCCATCCCCACTTCCACTTGACACAGTCTCAGACCTCTTCTTATCTGCTGATTGCCTAGCAGCGCTCTGGCCGCCTTCCAACTCTTCCTCTTCTTGAGAACTAACAGAGTCTTCCCCAGGAAGCGGGGGGGATGACTGCCATTTATCGACTCTGTTCACCAGCTCTCATCTGAAGAGTCGGTCCATCTTTCCCTTAGCTCAATTTCTGAGTCAGAGTCTTCCCTTGCGTTCTGGTGAGCCACGTTCCTGACAAGATGCTTCTGTCTGTATGCACAGACAGCATTTCCCAGGAGCAATCCAGTGGGGATGTTACTCCTTGAAGTAGGTCAGGGACTCACTCACTTCCACTTGACCCAAAACACAAGGTCTTCTGGCAAGCGGGCCGGGAGGGGTAGGGTCTACCCAATGCCTATGCCAAACCTCTTACCTCTGCTGTCAATAAAGTTGTGGCCCGATTTCACCCAAATATTGGTTGTCATGTCTCTTATCCTTGGTATCGGGGAGGACAGAGGGGTAGGGAGAGAGGAAGTCTTTCCATGCAAGCGGTTCTGCTGAGCAAGATGCTTTCCTTATTCCTATTTGGCGCCTTCCAGGAACTGAGACCTGAAGCAGGTTCTGAACCTGGTGCCTCAAGGATGTCACCTGAGGTCTCAGACTGAGCCACCCGCCCCCAAGCTTGGAACCCCCACCCCATTTTTATACCTATATGTGCCGTTAGTAATCCCTGCTTGACTGGGACATGTGCCTAGGACAGAGTTGTGGGAAAAGGTTAAATCTGTGATGATTGTTGTTGTTGTTTAGTCATTTAGTTGTGTCCAACTCTTCGTGACCCCATGGACCAGAGCTCCCTAGGCACTCCTGTCTTCCACTGCCTCCCACAGTTTGGTCAAACTCATGTTAGTAGCTTCGAGAACACTGTCCAACCATCTCATCCTCTGTCGTCCCCTTCTCCTTGTACCCTCCATCTTTCCCAACATCAGGGTCTTCTCTTCTCATGAGGTGGCCAAAGTACTGGAGCCTCAGCTTCAGGATCTGTCCTTCCAGTGAGCACTCGGGGCTGATTTCCTTCAGAATGGATAGGTTTGATCTTCTTGCAGTCCATGGGACTCTCAAGAGTCTCCTCCAGCATCATAATTCAAAAACATCAATTCTTCGGCGATCAGCTTTCTTTATGGTGCAGCTCTCACTTCCATACATCACTACTGTGATGATACACTGCGCTAAAGATTTTGGATATAATATTCAATTAGAATCATGGGAAAGGGAAGGGAAGGAAGGTATTAATTTTTCTGTATGCAGTGCACTTAAAGACGCGGGTGGCGCTGTGAGTTAAACTACTGAGCCTAGGGCTTGCCGATCAGAAGGTCGGCAGTTCGAATCCCCACGACAGAGTGAGCTCCCATTGCTCGGTCCCAGCTTCTGCTAACCTAGCAGTTCAAAAGCACATCAAAGTGCAGGTAGATAAATAGGTACCACTCCGGTGGGAAGGTATACGCCTTTTCCGTGCGCTGCTCTGATTCACCAGAAGCAGCTTAGTCATGCTGGCCACATGACCCGGAAGCTGTACACCGGCTCCCTCAGTCAATAAAGCGAGATGAGCGCCGCAACCCCAGAGTCGTCCGCTACTGGACCTAATGGTCAGGGGTCCATTTACCTTTACCTATTAATTTTACTGTATGCAGTACTGTATGCACTTAAAGAAAATGTTATGAAAATGATGTATAGATGGTACCAGATGGTACCAGCTAAACTTGCCAAAATGTATAGGACAAGAACTAATGAGTGTTGGAAATGTAAAGAAAAGGAAGGTATCTTTTACCACATGTGGTGGACTTGTAAAGAGGTGAAAGCTTTCTGGGAAATGATGTATAATTAGTTAAAGAAAATGTTTAAAATACTTTTGTTAAAAAAAACCAGAAGCCTTTTTATTGGGTATAGTGGGTGAAGAGATACCAAGGGAAGATAAAATACTGCTTATGTATGCAACGATTGCGGCAAGAATTATCTTAGCCCAAAAATGGAAACAACAAGAAGTACCAATGAAAGAAGAGTGGCAGAAGAAGATGATGGACTTTGCAGAACTGGCGAAGCTGACAGGAAAAATATGAAATCAGCAAGAAAAAGCATTCCAAAAGGACTGGAGTAAATTTATACAATATCTGAAAGATTATTGTAAGCAATTAACATCACTAGCGGGGTTGTTTGAAGACTTGTAATGAGAAATTCTCTACCTTTCTATATTTATTTATTTATTTATTCAATAATAAGAATAATACCCTGTCCATCTGACTGTGTTTCCGCTGCCATTCTGGGCGACTTCTAACATATATAAAAACATAATAAAACAATAAATTATCAAAGACTTCCTGATACAGGGCTGTCTTCAGATGGGTCAGGGGTCGGATAACTCCCTACCTTCCAACATCCTTCTGATGAAAATAGAGACGTCCTAAGGAAAAGTGGGGCATTCTGGGATCAAATCAGAAACTGGGGCGGCTTCTGTAAATCCAGGACTATCCCTGGAAAATAGGGACACTTGGAGGTTCTGCACCTGATATAGACTCATTCCAAAATAGGGATTGCTGGATAAATATTTTTGTCATAGGCAATAAAGATACCAGATTTAAAAGGCTCTGTTGAGACCAACATTTTAAAGGATGTTTTGTCCAAAGGATCTCAATGTGAGTCGGTGGTTTTAAAGCCAAGTACTTCAGTTTAATCAGGAAGTGGATTAAGCTTGTTTTCCTCTCCTCTCAAAATAAGATGATCTTCTTCATGCCAAGTTTGGATCAAAAGACCCATAGTTTACTACCCCTAAAGTGTTGTTTCCTCAGTGGAGGCTGATGGTTTATTTAATAAACAGCTGCGCCAGGAAAACTTTATTAGCTCAGCTTCAAATTTTCCCAGTTGGACCAACTAAATTCCACACCTAAGATACCAATAAAAAAGGAATATTAACTCCTGTTTGTTTAGTTACATTCTGTGCATGGGTAAGTGAAATATAGCAGTCAGCTTTCTTTCCCATCATATACAATATCGGAAGGCAACAAAACTAAGCGCATTCTGTACAAGAGATATTTTTTTTAACCTCACATTAACATATTCTTGCAGAAGGTAAATAGTGTGCATTTTACTGTAACCCCTTTGCTTGGGAAGACTAAAGCAAGAGATTGCTCCAAGTTTCCAGTTTTGAAAGGCTCTCTCTCTCTCTCTCTCTCTCTCTCTCTCTCTCTCTCTTGCCAGGAAAACATAGGCAAACAAGAGAGCTTCGGAATGCAGGACTCTAAGAAAGCAGCTGTTTGCACCTTCTGCATGTTGCAAAAGTCCAGAACTGCATAAGAACATAGGTAGCTGCCCTATACTGAGTCAGGTGATTGATATATCTAGGTCACACAATCTGGTAGTGGCACCCCAAGGTTTCAGAAAGAGGCAATTCCCAGTCCATTCTGGAGACACCAGACTTAGACTGTTATTTTACATACTGTATTATTGATTTGAATGGTTGCGATGCAGAATTATGTCTGTAGCATATGCAGAAATCGGAGTAAGGCTGCGTTACAATACTTCCATCACCCCAAATGAATGCTTTTCAAATATTCTAGTCTAAGGTTGCCATACGTCCGGAATTTCTGGGACACAGCTGGGATTTGGCTGCCTGTTACAGTGCACGGTCAGAAATGGCTTTTAATGTCGGGGAAAATCCCATGCCAGAAGTGTAGATTTTGGCGAATCTCCTTAAAAATAGCTCAAAAACTTTTTTTTGTGATTTGCAAGAAAGCTCAACAACTTTGGCAAACAACAACAACAACAACAACATCAACAAATCTCAACAACTTTTGTGTCCTGATTTTCACTTTCTGAAATATGGCAACCCTATCTAGTCTACACCTTCTGCCTGCATGGCCATGATGGGAGTCTTAGTTCAAAACATCTAGAAGGCAACAGGTTGGGTAAGGTTGAGAACATGTGACACCATGATGAAAAACAGCTGCACTGGCAATCCATCTACTACTGATCTGGGTTCAAGGTTCCTGTATTAATTTACAAACATCTTAGTCTGAGGATACCTTCTCGGGCCTTCTCGGTAGTGGCACCCGCCCTGTGGAATGCCCTCCCATCAGATGTCAAAGAAATAAACAACTACCTGATGTTTAGAAGACACCTGAAGGCAGCCCTGTTTAGGGAAGTTTTTAATGACTGATGTTTTAATGTATTTTTAATCTTTTGTTGGAAGGCGCCCAGAGTGGCTGGGGAAACCCAGACAGATGGACGGGGTATGTACAAACAAACAAACACCTTAGGGATCTCCTGAACCCTTCTAACCCAGTTTGATCACTGAGACCATCTGCAGGAGTGCTGTTAGTCGTTCCCTGAATTCGTGAGGCTCCTTTGACAACAATGAGAATCCAAGCATTTATTGTGTTTGGCCCAGTCCTGTGGAACTCTCTGCCAATAGAGATTCAGCAGCCTCCTTCTGTGCCAGCTTTTAAATGCCTGCTGAAAATGTTCTATTCCACTGGGTCTATGCAGGCAATTAAGCACATAAGGTGCTACACCCAATATGCCAGCAAGTTTGGAAAACTCAGCAATGGCCAGAGGATTGGAGAAGATCAGTCTACATCCCAATTCCAAAGAAGGGCAGTGCCAAAGAATGCTGCAACTACCGCACAATTGCGCTCATTTCACACGCTAGCAAGGTTATGCTTAAAATTCTACAAGGCAGGCTTAGGCAGTATGTGGACCGAGAACTCCCAGAAGTGCAAGCTGGATTTCGAAAGGGCAGAGGAACCAGAGACCAAATAGCAAACATGCGCTGGATTATGGAGAAAGCTAGAGAGTTCCAGAAAAACATCTACTTCTGCTTCATTGACTATGCAAAAGCCTTTGACTGTGTCGACCACAGCAAACTATGGCAAGTTCTTAAAGAAATGGGAGTGCCTGATCACCTCATCTGCCTCCTGAGAAATCTCTATGTGGGACAAGAAGCTACAGTTAGAACTGGATATGGAACAACTGAGTGGCTCAAAATTGGGAAAGGAGTACGACAAGGTTGTATATTGTCTCCCTGCTTATTTAACTCATATGCAGAATTCATCATGCGAAAGGCTGGACTAGATGAATCCCAAGCCGGAATTAAGATTGCTGGAAGAAATATCAACAACCTCAGATATGCAGATGACACAACCTTGATGGCAGAAAGCGAGGAGGAATTAAAGAACCTTTTAATGAGGGTGAAAGAGGAGAGCGCAAAATATGGTCTGAAGCTCAACATCAAAAAAAACCAAGATCATGGCCACTGGTCCCATCACCTCCTGGCAAATAGAAGGGGAAGAAATGGAGGCAGTGAGAGATTTTACTTTCTTGGGCTCCTTGATCACTGCAGATGGTGACAGCAGTCACGAAATTAAAAGACGCCTGCTTCTTGGGAGAAAAGCAATGACAAACCTAGACAGCATCTTAAAAAGCAGAGACATCACCTTGCTGACAAAGGTCCGTATAGTTAAAGCTATGGTTTTCCCAGTAGTGATGTATGGAAGTGAGAGTTGGATCATAAAGAAGGCTGATCGCCGAAGAATTGATGCTTTTGAATTATGGTGCTGGAGGAGACTCTTGAGAGTCCCATGGACTGCAAGAAGATCAAACCTATCCATTCTTAAGGAAATCAGCCCTGAGTGCTCCTTGGAAGGACAGATCGTGAAGCTGAGGCTCCAATACTTTGGCCACCTCATGAGAAGAGAAGAATCCTTGGAAAAGACCCTGATGTTGGGAAAGATTGAGGGCACTAGGAGAAGGGGACGACAGAGGACAAGATGGTTGGACAGTGTTCTCGAAGCTACGAACATGAGTTTGACCAAACTGCGGGAGGCAGTGCAAGACAGGAGTGCCTGGCGTGCTATGGTCCATGGGGTCACGAAGAGTCGGACACGACTAAACGACTAAACAACAACAAAGCACATATCACCCACAATGGTTTATTAATGCTCGTTTTAAATTGTTTTGCTTTAATTCTTTTAAATTTTTTTAAATGCCTTTATCGTACGGTTTTTATATTTTTAATGTTGTCATCTGCTTTGTTTTGTGATTTAGAGGTATATGAGTACTTTTATAAATAAATAAATACTGGGTTATGCTTTCTATGGTTTACAACTTCGGATTGCAAAATTGTGCCCTGGATTCAAGGTGGGGAACAACTGACTCGCTGTATTTTATAATTCCCCACTGAAACTTTTAAAACAAGGACAAATGATAACCAAAATGTTAAAAGGGGGGGGGAAGGGAAAAGCTTGGAAAAGAATTGGACATTCACCGGTGTAGCATATGAAAGGGAAACGATCTGATTAAAACATAAGTGTTTTCAATTGGACCCCCCAATGCCATCTATCTCATTTTTGAGAGCTAAAATCTTTTTTCCACTGTGGAAACAAGATATTGAGTTCAGTTGGGTGCCTAAGGAAAAGGACACGCTTTGGACAAGTTAAATTTTCTTAGTTATTCGCTCCTGGCAAGTTGCATCTGCCTGCTGAGGTCATGTTCTGCAGCTGCCAGCAAAAGGAAGTCTCTCCCTTCACCCCCTCTCTCCATTAAGTGAATCTATTCACTCTAACGAATTTTGGAGTTGGGGTTGTGCAAAAAGGACTAAGAGCTTTGAAGTCTGGCCCTACAAATTGATTTATGCATGTCCTTAGATGTAGCCTTGCGTGCTTCCTATCATCTCTAAAGACGGCACTCCAGGGTTGTCACACTCTTGTGGTCTAGCACCATCTAGCCACTTTTTGTGGGTAGCACACCCCGTCACCATAGATAGAATAGCTTCCTAGTGTATAACAATGACCTTTTGAAGTTGTGCCATCGGTATACATTGATATGCTATGCTCATGGTGTCACCCTGATTCCATAATCAGGAGTGGCTGCCAAGACCACATAACACCAGTCCTGAAAGACCTACATTGGCTCCCAGTATACGTTTCCGAGCACAGTTCAAAGTGTTGGTGCTGACCTTTAAAGCCCTAAACGGCCTCTGCCCAATATACCTGAAGGAGCGTCTCCACCCCCATCATTCAGCCCAGACACTGAGGTCCAGCACAGAGGGCCTTCTGGCAGTTCCCTCATTGCGAGAAGTGAGGTTACAGGGAACTAGACAGAGGGCCTTCTCAGTATTGGAGTCTGCCCTGTTGAATGCCCTCCTGTCATATGTCAATGAAATAAACAACTACCTGACTTTTAGGAGACATCTGAAGGCAGCCCTGTTTAGGGAAGTTTTTAATATTTGATGTTTTATTGTGTTTTTATTATTCTGTTGGGAGCCACCCAGAGTGGCTGGGGAAACCCAGCCAGATGGGCGGTGTATAAATTTCTTCTTCTTCTTCTTCTTCTTCTTCTTCTTCTTCTTCTTCTTCCTCTTCCTCTTCCTCTTCCTCTTCCTCTTCCTCTTCCTCTTCCTCTTCCTCTTCCTCTTCCTCTTCCTCTTCTGTTTACTGTGTTTACTTCTCCCTATAGTGGAGAAGGAGACTTTTTTCCCCCTCCCTCCCTTGTATACTACTGCAGCTCGGGACCATCCAATGAAGCTGAATGATGGAAGATTTAGGACAGAGAAAAGGATCCCAGTATCAGTAGTTAGGGAATTTGATCCCATGAGATGCAATGGTGGTCAACAGCTTCGATGGCTTTAAAGGATGATGAGTCAGAGTCATGGAGGAAAAGACTACCAGTGGCTACTAATCCTGATGGCTGTGTTCTGCTTCCATTGTCAGAGGCAATATGTCTCTGAACACCAGTTGCTGAGAGTCAGAAGTGGGCAGAGCGCTGTTGCCCTCAGAACCTGCTTTCAGGCATCCCATAGGCATGTGGTTGCCCACCGCTTCTTCCCACATAAACCACCCCAGTCTCTTTGTTCATCATCTGAGGCCCTTCTTTGTGGGCCTCCTCCAGAAGAGGTCCGGAGGGTGGCAACACGAGAATGGGCCTTCTCTGCAGTGGCTCCCCGTGTGGAATGCTCTTCCTAGGGAGGTCCGTGTGGCTCCTTCATTATGTATTTTTAGGCACCAGGCAAAAATGTTCTTCTTCGACCAGGCCTTCGGCTGATTAATATTCTACAGCCTTTTAAATATGTCTGCGGGAAGTGGGGTGTGTGTGCTATTATTTTGCTGGTTTCGTTTGTTTGTTTTTATTTGCTTGTTTACTTGTTTTTATCCTGTATTTTATTCTGTGAGCTTCCTTGAGATCTTACGATGAAGGGCAGGATATAAATAAATAAATAAATAAATAAATAAATAAATAAATAAATAAAACACAAAGTAAAATAAAATAAAATAGAAATCCAGCAGGGCTCTTTTGAGGCCTTATAGAAAATTCTATTGTACACCTGCAAGAGGTATCTGGAAGTTAGCTGCAAGGATCCCCTGCTTAAGCGTGCTCCACAGCATAGAACCAGCATAGTTGAAGCCAGGTGGGGTTCTGCAACACAAGCAATGGGACGGGTGAGTAATTACCAGTGCTGCTCCAAATTACGCCGGTGATCAAACTGGGGTGGAAGGACTCAGGAGGTCCTTAAAGTATCCTGAATCCAAGTTGTGCAGGGCTTTGTATATAAATGTCAGAAACTTGAACCTGGCGTGGTAGGATATGGGCAGTCTGTGCAGAAGTTCAAACAGAGGTTTTGCATGCTCTTGGCCATCTGCCCCCATTAGCAGTCCAGCTGGCACATTCTGCATTAGATGGAGCTTCTGGACCAGGCTCATGGACAGCCCCAAACAGAGCGAACTTCAGTAATCCAGCCTCAATGCCAGCCTCGAGTCTCCAAGCTACATCTCTTCTCAGTTCTGCTTTAGATTCTTGCCCCTGCTTCCTTACAGCCATGTAAATTAAGCGCTGCAACATTGGTTGGGTCTCTCCCCTTGCCTCCAGAGCTCTAGAAGACCTAACCTCTCCCTCCCTTAAAGGAGGCTGTCTTCTTGCTTGCCTTCTTGTCTTTCTTGGGATGCCAGGAAGATTAATATCCCAGAGATAAGAACAAAACAAAACACTTCCCCCCACCTCATTCTGGGGTCTCTGATCATAAGGAGGTTTACAGCTCCAAATCTTTATCTTGCGATTTCAAAAACACAGGAATGCCGCCGGGGTCTATTTGCACTCTTGGGTCAGGGGTGAATTTCCCACCTCCCACGCTACACTGAGGGATGAAATGTCATGAAATATGACAATACTGATAAGTCAAGGCTGAGTCAACGCTATTCCACAAATATGTTTCGAGTCTGTGTAGTGTTGCGCTCAAAAGAGGAGTGGAGGGGCAGTAAAGCATGCTTTGAAAACAACTGGATGATGAGGCTACTTTATTTCAATATTTATTTCAATTTTTTTTCCATATTAAAATTTACATTCACATAAGAACACACCATATAAAAACTTGGGTTTCCAGATGTTGTTTGACTACAACTCCCATCACCTGTAGCCAGCAGTAGCAGCAGTCAGCAATGGTGGGATATGGTAGTACAATGTCATCTTACCACCAATCCCCGGGTTTTGAGCCTTCTTCCCTTGAGGGTCCTTCAACTGGTGCCTCTCACCATTCCTCTGTGTCCAGCCAGTCCATGACATCAAGGGAACCGTATATTGTGGAAGGGCCCTAGCTCAATGGTAGAGCATTTGCCTGTGCGCAGAAGGTCCCAGGTTCAAGGCGTAGTATCCCCTGCCTAAGACAATGCAGAGCCAATGCCACTCTGTGTAGTCAATACAATATGGTCCAACTCTTGTGGACATCAATCATACAAGAAATATGTATTAGAAGACACCCCAGAACTGGCCCTACTAAACATCTTCCAATATAATAACGCCCATTAACATCCTTTTAAAAATAAATAAATAAAATTGAATTAAATAAATTTCATTAAAGTTTTCAATCACAGAATTCACAACAAATACATTGGAAAAAGTAAAAATAAAATAAAGATAAAACTTACATTCATTGTACATTGCATTATTTCTTACATATTTAATCTTAGTGTACAATAGCTAATTAAACTGTGAAGCAAATTTATTATTGATAATTAGATAGAAAAAGAAAAGAATAGACATTGAAAATTAAAAAGTCATAAGATATAAAAAAAGAAAAAAAAGATAATTTAGAAAAGACGAGTAAAAGATATAGAAAGAAGAAAAAGAAGGGGGAAAAAGGTGGTTCACAGCAAGATTCTTTAAATCCTAGAACACTTCCACCACTTTCGGCACAGTAGTTTTATATTTTACCGTTTCTTTATTCTGTCTCATAATAATATACTATCTTATATCCATAATAATTAATCTGAAAATTTTTGTCTCTTGTGTTTCTTGTCCTGCAAGGTTATTCCAAACATAGCCATGTTTTATTTCCCAAGTCCATTTTCTTTAAATAATCATTTAAGCATTCCCATTGTTTCTTGTCTTTCGGTTTTTGTTGTATTAAGTCTGTTAATTTAGCTAGCTCCAGGTATTCACATAGTTTATCTATCCATTCCCCTTTTGTTGGTATAGTGGGCCCCTTCCAGGTTTTCTGCAATTGTTACTCTGGCCGCAGTTGATGCGCATAAAAAGATGTTAATTTTTTCATATGGAATATCGTTACCTAGGATTCCTAATAGGTAGGACTCTGCTTTCTTTAGTAAAAGATGTTTCTTCATGTATCATTTCCCAAAATTTTTGGACACATTCACATCCTAAAGAGCTCATAGCCCACCTACTCTCAGCAGCCAGAAACATCATAGCCAGACATTGGAGAGACCTGTCAGGAGTAAGCATGGACCAATGGTATCAAATAGTATGGGAAACAGCACTATTAGAAAAACTAACTAATAAACTGAAACTGACATGGGGACAAATGGAAGAAAACACTTTCACCCCCGTATGGCTCCCCTTTGTCACTTACACAGTCCAACAAGACAACGACAAGAATCCCCCGACAGCATACGAATCAATCTGGCTAACCTGATTTAAAAATGCACACTCACACCCCACACACACACAAAAACAATTCTCACTACAGCCAACCAAAGACAACCAACCACACACTAAGCCACCCCCAACCTCTCTCACCACCAAGGAAACACAACGAGTGAATAGAATCATAGAGTTGGAAGAGACCACAAGGGGCATCCAGTCCAACCCCCTGCCAAGCAGGAAACACCATCAAAGCATTCTTGACATATGCCTGTCAAGCCTCTGCTTAAAGACCTCCAAAGAAGGAGACTCCACCACACTCCTTGGTAGCAAATTCCACTGCCGAACAGCTCTTACTGTCAGGAAGTTCTTCCTAATGTTTAGGTGGAATCTTCTTTCTTGAAGTTTGAATCCATTGCTCCGTGTCCGCTTCTCTGGAGCAGCAAAAAACAACCTTTCTCCCTCCTCTATATGGCATCCTTTTATATATTTGAACATGGCTATCATATCACCCCTTAACCTTCTCTTCTCCAGGCTAAACATATCCAGCTCCCTAAGCCATTCCTCATAAGGCATCGTTTCCAGGCCTTTGACCATTTTGGTTGCCCATGTTCCATCTTGTCAGTATCCTTCTTGAACTGTGGTGCCCAGAACTGGACACAGTACTCCAGGTGAGGTCTGAGCAGAGCAGAATACAGTGGTCCTATTACTTCCCTTGATCTAGATGCTACACTCCTATTGATGCAGCCCAGAATTGCATTGGCTTTTTAAGCTGTTTTTTTAGTAATACTGACACAACCCCTCTCACACACTAAGTAGAATAACAGAAGCATAACTGCACCACACCACCCGCCACTCCTCCCTCCCCCTCTTCCCCCCTCTTCCCTCCTTTTTCTCTTCTTCCTAATTGTTTAAACCAATTCATAAACCAAGAACTCATGCATTGACCACTAATAATGAAACATACGTTGTAGATATTTTTCCAAATTTATTGTGCTATTTTTGTGATATACATATGACATGAGAAAACTTGGTATACTTGGCTCCCAGTACATTTCCGAGCACAGTTCAAAGTGTTGGTGCTGACCTTTAAAGCCCTAAATGGCCTCGGTCCAGTATACCTGAAGGAGCGTTTCCACCTCCATCATTCTGCCCGGACACTGAGGTCCAGCACCGAGGGCCTTCTGGCGCTTCCCTCGTTGCGAGAAGCCAAGTTGCAGGGAACTAGGCAGAGGGCCTTCTCGGTGGTGGCGCCTGCCCTTTGGAACGCCCTCCCATCAGATGTCAAAGAGAAAAACAGCTACCAGATTTTTAGAAGACATCTGAAGGCAGCCCTGTTTAGGGAGGCTTTTAATGTTTAATAGATTATTGTATTTTATTTTTCTGTTGGAAGCTGCCCAGAGTGGCTGAGGAAACCCAGCCAGATGGGTGGAGTATAAATAATATGTTGTTGTTGTTGTTGTTGTTGTTGTTGTTGTTGTTGTTGTTGTTATTTAGTCCAACCCCCTGCAATGCAGGGATCTCAGCTAAAGCATCCATGGCAGATGGCCACCCACAGGTGGTTGTCATCATCATCATCATCATCATCATCATCATCATCATCATACTTATTTGTGTAACATTATTCTTGTTTATAAAACCCAATAAATAAAATACAATATGGACCAGAGGTCAGTCTCCGTTTAAGGCAGCTCCCTCTGTATGCCCTGGGGGAATGCAAATGATCAATACCTAGGACAAACCCCAAGTGTTGAATCGACCTTTTTGCATTTCAAGGCAATTTGCATGCCTCCCCCACCCCACGAAAAAATGAGAGGACCTTAATTACTGTGTTCTTACATCCTTTTATGGATGTAATAGGTTTTTTTTGTTTTTTGTTTGCACATTATTCAGTTATTTTCATTATCCAGAGGTCTATCTGGCATCTACAGAAATAACAGTCATTCTTGAAAAGGTTCAGATCTCCCAGAAAGTAGCAAGAAAAGGGCCGGTGTGCTGTAGCATTAATCCTGCCATCTGTCCAATATTTCAGGACTGCTCAAATTCCAGTCCTCCCTTTTCTCCGGCATATGACCCCCCTACTTTGGCATGCTATGGAATCCAGCGCTGGGTAATGAGGGCGCTTTATGATTTGCAACCTGTCCAGCGGTGCCAGGAAGTGAAAGCCGGACTTTTTTCCCCAGGGAGTGGAACCAACCTGGATCTAGTCTAAACAAGGCGATGTGTTTCAGCCTAATAAAGGACCGAAAAGGAGGGGGTGTTGTGGTGTTTCCTCTATTAAAATTCTGACGATGACAAGCCTTGTCAAGCGTAGATGGTAGCCTGTCAAAGTTGCACGGAGAAGTCGGGAACTCATTCTTCAAGAAATGGAAAGAGTTATTCCTCCCCCTCCCCTTACTTTAAATCTACATTTAAGTTGGACCCCAGGAGAATATAAAAGTCTGTTTTCAATCAGACTGGGGAGGAAATATTTCAAGGGATTTCCCCCCCCCTCCCACAGCTGCAGCATAAAGTTATTTTATTTTATTTTTTAAAAAAAGTTGTCAAGAGACTTTGCAGACTTCAGCTTTTGAGGAAAACTGTATGTGCATTAGGAAGTTTGTGGGTTCTGTGTGAATGCAACACAATGGACACACATTCTCTGGTTGCGCATTGTGGGAGAACACTGAGAGGAAGAAGCAGCCTGTTTCAATCAGGGCTGCAGGTAGCTAGTCGAACCAGAGTCTATGCAACTACTCACTTGATTTGTAATCAATAAAGTTGTGGCCTAAATTCTGCCAAAAACCAAACCAAAATTTGAGTCCTGTTTGACTTGATTTCTAGGCCGGGTTAAAGTGTCTCCACACACAACTTTGTAAGTGTTTGGAAGCCTTCCTCTTGATTAGCAGATCCATGCCATTTCCTGAAGTGTTTTCCAGGGGCAAAAAAAATATGCAGTAGATCCAGACTATGATAAGAACTGTGGGATGGGTCTTTTAACTGCGATTCCAGCATTGCAGGGGGTTGGACTAGATTAATTGTGGTGTCCCTTCCAACTCTTTGATTCTATGTAGAAGAAACAAATCCTCTCTTTTCATTGATTCTGGAATAAGGAGTTGTGTATATGTAGCCCAAGTCCGTTTTTCAACTCGGAATCCGGAAACGTTAAGAGTTGCAGCCAATTTTTTCCTGAAGTGAATTTCCAAGGCAACTTGTGGTTTCTGACTAGGTAAAATGCCCATTGGATTTTTGAGAAAGGCGTGGCAGCAATAAGGTGGGTGCCCAGATTCCAATTGCTGAACCCACACCTAACACCCACACCCACACACACACACACACACACACACACACACACACACACCTCTCTTTTAACACCCTTGCCTGGTCCCCCCGGGTTCTCTTTCCAGCATCCTCTGCCTTCCAGCATTGCCTGCCTTCCTCTGTCTGTCATCCCTAAGTCAAATGAGAAATTTCTCCCCACCCAGCACAGAAGCTGGTTTGTTTACTGGCATTTTACGTGGCTGAAACTTTCACCCCAGGGCATTTAGAATGTTCCTGAACATTCCATGACATCACAGCAGCTCACCCAGTTATTGGAAGGGGAAACTTGGACACAAGCAGGCAAGATGCTAGATAAGGCTAGGATGTTGCTTTTGTGTGTGGTTTGTTTTTTGCCAACTCCATTGGAGATTCTCGCTCATCTCTAATTAATTGCATCTAGCCATCCCTTAAATGCAGGTATCTAAAGGTAAACACACTGCAAGCTCTCTGGGTGTAGCAACCTAGGGGTAAAAACATGATCTGTGTGTAATGCCTCCTGTCCCTTCTATTTTCCCCATATGCCATCTTGCTAATGAATAATGAGTCTTTAATAACTAAATTTATAACTTCGGGCAAGTAATCTTTCAAAACGTTAAACAGCATAAAAGACTAATTAAGCCACTCGGTGGAATTCTGTTCTGACAGCTGCCTACCTGCCTCTTACATGAGGCTGCACTTCAGAAAGTGCTAATTTCAGTCAGATGTCTTCATTTCCTCCACATTTCCAAAGCCTTCTGCCCTCTGTGGCTAGCAGCTTCCGCTTCTTCTGGTAGCCCAGCATTGGTAACTGTCTGTAGGCCAAGCCTGAAAAGCAAATGGGGTGCCCATGGGTCATGGGGTTGTGGCTCTGTGGATGCAGAAGGTATCTGGTTTGATTCTCAGTGGGGGCCCTGACTGACTCCAGCTACAAAAGCTGAGGCTGCTGAAGAGGCCAGAGGCCAGGGGCGCCAACTATAGGGGGCTCTGGGTGCCTGAGCACCCACACTGCGGGGTCCCCAACACAATGTCCGGTACCTCAGAAAGCACTGGACGTCATGTCCGAGGCCTTGGAACAGGCATGTCCAAAGTCCGTTTCGGGGGCCTAATCCGGCCCGCCGGTCAGTTTAATCCGACCCCCATGGCAGTATTATCTCCTGGGGTAAAAGCCTTAAAAAAGCTCTACAACTTCAATCTTCTTCCACCTGACCTGGGAGGGATGGCCCGGACTGACTCCAGCTGCAGAAACTGAGACTGATGAACAGATCCTTGGGCTCTTTTTTGTAAAATAAATACATAAAGATTCATTGTGGAGTCTAGAATTGCACTCAATAAGCTGACATGCTGCTGTTTTTCCACATTTTCCCCTGTCTTATTTCTGCTCAATGAACACACATTCGTTCAGCATGGTTTCCCCCCTTATTTTCCTTTCCACAATCAATAGGACCGTAAATTATGAATTTAGCAAAAAGCTGCATGAGTCTGCATAGTCCTTTCCTTGGACATGGATACCCTCGAAATCAATTGTTCTTACTTCCAGCCAAGCACGGCTGTTATTGTGATATCAATTCGAAAGTTGAAAGCTTCTGATGAGGGATCCTGCCCCACTCAAAACTATTTTGTTTCTCCTCCCCCAGTTTCTGTCCTAGATCCCCAACAAATTTGGCAAAAGTTCAAGGTGAATGGGGTGGCCACTTGTTGTTTAGTCATGTCCGACTCTTTGTGACCCCATGGACCAGAGCACGCCAGGCACTCCTGCCTTCCACTGCCTCCCGCAGTTTGGTAGCTTCAAGAACAATGTCCAACCATCTCGTCCTCTGTCGTCCCCATCTCCTTGTCCCCTCCATCTTTCCCAACATCAGGGTCTTTTCCAGGAAGTCTTCTCTTCTCATGAGGTGGACAAAGTATTGGAGCCTCAGCTTCACGATCTGTCCTTCCAGTGAGCACTCAGGGCTGATTTCCTTCAGAATGGAGAGGTTGATCTTCTTGCAGTCCATGGGACTCTCAAGAGTCTCCACCAGCACCATAATTCAAAAGCATCAATTATTCGGCGATCAGCCTTCTTTATGGTCCAGCTCTCACTTCCATACATCACTAGTGCCCACTTATACATCACCAAAACAAGCAAATGAAAGAGGGCACCAGTTCTCATTTCAATTTGTGTGTGTGAATGTAGAAATACACATTTAGAAATAATTACTATGATTTAAATAGAAACACAGTCCATCACACCTTAGTGGGGAAGATTGTGGCCAGGTGCCCTGTTTGTGCTTGCCTAGGGCTCATCCAAACATCATTCTGTGCCATGTTTCTAGGCACAGGTCCAAGTTTTCCAGGTCCAGGTCTGAGCAGGTTGTTTTTTTTTTTGTCCCAATGCTTTCTCTGGGAAAACCTGTGTTTTACCACAGAGTCTGAGCAAACGGCAGTCGGGTTTTCCATGGAAACCTCAAGGCCCCTCCTGTTCTCCCTTCTCATAGTTCTTCCTCTTTAAATAGCCTTTGGAGCCATACAACCCTTTCATCCAATAGACAGATCACTGGACATCTGTGGTAGATCACTGGCAGATCACTGCCCCCCCCCCGCCAAAGAAGCTCAACATGCACCGTGGTGTTTCTTCTCTCTGAGCTCCTCACAATGGTCATTCCTGCTCTGGTCACTGCTTGTCAGGGACTGGGCAGAGGAGGAATGGTGGAGATTGCCCCGCCCCCAGCCTGACCCTTCCAGAGAAGAAGACAGTTCAGAATCACAACAGGGGTTTGAGGGAGACCATAGCTCAGGGGGGGGGCTGGGAAATAATAGGAAAGGAGAAAGAAGAAGCACCACCAGAGGGGTGACAGCTGATGGACACAGTGTCTTTAGAAAGCATTCCAGAACCCCCCTCTCCCAGAACCTGACAGGCATTGAAAGTAGGAGAGCAAAGAGCTCAGAGGCAGAGAACACTTCTCAGCACCTGTAGTGATGACACATGAAGGGAGAGAGGGAGGTGGTGGAGACTCACTTGGAGCAACACCGTTATTCCGAGAGGCCACATTCCCAAGCCTCTCTCTGTGAATATTGAATAAAAGCAAATGTCCTTTTCCTTTGTCTTGTCCATTCCTGGCAATCTGCCGTGGGGGTTTGGTTCCTCTGCTGCCTGACACTGTTGTGGATGCACAACCTCACTGCGTGTCTCCAAGCACAGGACTTAAGTTGTGGCTAATTTGCCTCCTTGATCTCAATGGGATCCAACCATCTAAGGGCACTATCTAAGGGTATCCCATCAGTGCAACAGTTTCTGCATGTGAAATGGGATTCCCCAACCTCTCCCTGCAGAGACCCATCATCCTCTCCAAATCTGCTCAAGAGGGT
The DNA here is from genome assembly GCF_965207765.1 of Zootoca vivipara. Taxonomy (NCBI): domain Eukaryota; kingdom Metazoa; phylum Chordata; class Lepidosauria; order Squamata; family Lacertidae; genus Zootoca; species Zootoca vivipara. The sequence goes on from NC_142593.1 coordinate 55,397,586, forward strand.
ATGGAGAACTCCTAGAACAGGTTTGAGTAGGAGGAGGAGGGGTGGAAAGTCCCATTACACGAGCAAAAATCCTTATGCTGATGGGACTGTGACTTAGCCCTGCTTTAGATACAATCAAAAGCTTGGATCCAACCTTCTTACTCCTGAAGAAGATGGCACACAGCACAGGGCCTCTGATGTTGCTCTGAAAGAGAGGACAGTTGGTCCTCTGTATTATATTTTCCGATTTGTACCTGATAGTAATGTTGTGCAAATTCAGGTGTTTGCCTGGCCAACTGGGAAAAAGACCTAGATAGAAGAGAGGCAACTTTTTAAAATGGAGATTAGAAGCTGGATACATAAGAGTACAGTGGGACCTCGGTTTATGAACACCTCGGTTTACGAATTTTCGGTTTACGAACGCCGCGGACCCATCTGGAACAGATTAATTCATTTTACATTACTTTCAATGGGAAAGTTCGCTTCAGTTTATGAACGCTTCAGATTATGAACAGACTTCCGGAACCAATTGTGTTCATAAACTGAGGTACCACTGTATGTCAAACAGGAGATAACAAACAGGAAAATGGAACCAGAAGTTGTGTTTTTTTTGGTATGGGTGGGAACAGATAGGAAAGAAGTATGGGCCGCCATATTTAGCTCTCCTGAAGTCTAGAGGACAAAGGCAATTTCATAACTTTGGAGCACATATTGAAATTTGAAATAAGGTCTATAAACAATGGGAAATTCTATTCAGCTGACCAGCCAGCCATGTAAACGAATTAAAAAACGTGTTCTAAATCATGGGAAAGTGCACTGAAATTATAAGCAAGCCACTTAGCATTCCCTTCCACTTCTCTTCCTGGAAACATTTGCCTTGGAGATAGTGGCTCCAGTGGGTGACTGGAGTGTAGAATTAGTGCCATGGCTCTGAGACTGACAGGGAACTCACGGAGAAGTCTGGTGGAGCTTGGCAACAAAGATACCACACAGTATTTTCTCTCCCCTTCATCTTAAGTATGCTTTTATTGCTCTCAGTTGAACAAAGCAGATGCTCAGTTTGTTACATAAACCAGCAGAACAATATGGTATTCAGAATGCAGCTTGACTTGCTTCCATGAGTCACCTGAGAAGAGAAGAGTGAATTTGCATATTTTTTACATTTTTTTTAAAAAAAACATATTGTTGCAGATGAGATGGCTGTTCCAACCACAGATACAGAAAAAAGTGACGAGCAGTGATGGGGTCTAATCCATGAGGCCACTCTGACCAAGCCATGCCCATCTACATGTTAGGTGTGGGCAGGTAGAGACAGGGCTGGGACCAAATCGGGTTTGCAGACACTCCCAATCAGCTGACTGGCATAATGATTAGAGTGTTGGCCAAGGACCTGGGAGACCAGGGTTCGAATCCTCACTCAGCCATGAAGCTCACCGGGTGACCTTGGGCCTTCAACATCTCTTAGCCTTACCTACCTCACAGGGTTGTTGTGAGGATGAAATGGGGAGGAGGAGAACCATGTATGCCACCTTGAGCCCCCTGGAAGAAAAAGGTGGCATATGAATGTAATAAAATAAAATGTATAGCACAGTACATGCCACTTTGAAAGTCCCAATCGGCAGGGTTTGGATCTGCATGTTTTCATTTCAGACTGTGTGAGCAAAAGAAAGTCACCTGACATTATTATGACACCAAGTGATTGGAAGGGGAAGCCCCACCCAGCTGTCAAACCTGGATTCACAGGGATCATAGAATCATAGAGTTGGAAGAGACCACAAGGGCCATTCTCACTACAGCCAACCAAAGACAACCAACCACACACTAAGCCACCCCAACCTCTCTCACCACCAAGGAAACACAACAAGTGAATAGAATAATAGAATCATAGAGTTGGAAGAGACCACAAGGGCCATCCAGTCCAACCCCCTGCCAAGCAGGAAACACCATCAAAGCATTCTTGACATATGCCTGTCAAGCCTCTGCTTAAAGACCTCCAAAGAAGGAGACTCCATCACACTCCTTGGTAGCAAATTCCACTGCCGAACAGCTCTTACTGTCAGGAAGTTTTTCCTAATGTTTAGGTGGAATCTTCTTTCTTGTAGTTTGAATCCATTGCTCCGTGTCCACTTCTCTGGAGCAGCAAAAAAAAACAACCTTTCTCCCTCCTCTATATGACATCCTTTTATATATTTGAACATGGCTATCATATCACCCCTTAACCTTCTCTTCTCCGGGCTAAACATACCCAGCTCCCTAAGCCGTTCCTCATAAGGCATCATTTCCAGGCCTTTGACCATTTTGGTTGCCGTCTTCTGGACACGTTCCATCTTGTCAGTATCCTTCTTGAACTGTGGTGCCCAGAACTGGACACAGTACTCCAGGTGAGGTCTGACCAGAGCAGAATACAGTGGTACTATTACTTCCCTTGATCTAGATGCTATACTCCTATTGATGCAGCCCAGAATTGCATTGGCTTTTTTAGCTGCTGCATCACACTGTTGGCTCACGTCAAGTTTGTGGTCTACCAAAACTCCTAGATCCTTTTCACATGTACTGCTCTCAAGCCAGGTGTCTCCCATCCTGTATTTGTGCCTTTCATATATATTTTTTTTGCCCAAGTGTAGTACTTTAAAATTCATCTTGTTTGCTTTGGCCCAGTTGTCTAATCTGTTAAGGTCATTTTGAAGTGTGATCCTATCCACCTTTGGTGTCGTCTGCAAACTTGCTCAGGATGCCCTCAAGCCCATCATCCAAGTCATTGATAAAGATGTTGAATAAGACTGGGCCCAAGACAGAACCCTGTGGCACCCCACTAGTCACTACTCTCCAGGATGAGGAGGAGCCATTGATGAGCACCCTTTGGGTTCGATCAGTCAGCCACTTACAAATCCACTGAATGGTAGCATTGGATGATGAAAATGATTCTGTCCTCTGGTTCCAGTTTGTCACCCCTGGTCTATGACACCGTCTTGTTCCTTTTTGTCCTAAATAGAACTGTTTGTTTCACTCTGATGTCACCAGTGTGATGTCCCTGCCACACAGAGAATGGCAGTCAAAGGCAGTTTTCAATCCTTACTAGAAACTCAAATTGTATGGGACTCTAATATCTTTCTATCATTTGGAGAAAGGACTTTGTATCGGTTATCAGACAATAATAATTATTATTTGTATGCTAAAGCCTCTTTGGGTGTTTGATGCCGCTGCCATAAAAAAAGAAAGAAAGAAAGATGGGGAGGAGAGGGAGGGACAGGCAGACAGGCAGACAAACAAGGTTGTAAGGAAAATCAGCGGTTTCCATTTCTCAAAGTGAAAAAAACCCTGCAAATGCGGGAATTGCAGATAAGTGTCCTGTTTCTGAAAATTTACTGCAGATCTGCAGAAAGAAGCCATGAACAAAGTGGAGACTTATTGCAGTATTATTGCACAAACCATGCAATTTCACAGAATGGGTAAAAGGTAAAGGTAAAGGGACCCCTGACAGTTAAGTCCAGCTGTGAACAACTCTGGGGTTGCAGCGCTCATCTCACTTTACAGGCCAAGGGAGCTGGCATTTGTCCGCAGACAGCTTCCGGGACATGTGGCCAGCATGACTAAGCCACTTCTGGAGAACCAGAGCAGCGCACAGAAATGCCATTTACCTTCCCACTGGAGTGGTACCTATTTATCTACTTACACTTTGATGTCCTTTCGAATGGCTAGATTGGCAGGAGCTGGGACCGAGCAACGGGAGCTCACCCCATCGCGGGGATTCGAACCGCCGACCTTCTGATCGGCAAGCCCAAGAGGCTCAGTGGTTTAGACCACAGCACCACCTGCATCAAATCCTGGTGTTTGGAGTAGCAGGTTGCCAGCATCAACGGTACCTTTGAGGCAACTACAATAGCATTTCTAACCAAGCAAGGTCTATTAGGGTGACGTATTTCACAGAGTGTTGAACAACACAGTCAATTTCACAGAACAGAGAAGAAGCACAACATTCTGGTGTTGGGAGCAGAAGGTTGATACCGTTAAAGGTAGCTCTGAGGCTACTATGATAGCATCCGGGTAAGATTAGGTTAGTCAGTAATTTTCTCCTCCGCCCTGGACTGTCCTGTAATTGCTGTGATTCGTCCTACCGATGATGAACTCACGCCACTGATATTTTATGGTTCTCTGGTTTGGTATCACCGACGGTGGCAATTCTACAGAAGCAGTTCTGGTTGCAACCACTATTGACTTTCCAAACAGGATAGATTTGTTTCAGTTAGTGGGGACTCCGCTTGTTCTATTGCCAAGATTAGAGAGCGATTCCGTGTTCAGGGTAAAATGCAATGATGGGAAGGTTAGTGGAACATCGCGAGGAGCTGGACCCATATTGGGAGCAATTGCGGGAGGAAATGGCCTGGATTTATTGTCTACATTAAAGATACTGCAGGTCCCAGGGATATCGAGAGTGTCATGGAGACACGGCTAATAGGCTTTTTTTTTTTATTAGATTATTGTCAGTCTCCTGCACCTGCTTCCAAAATGGGGAAAGTGCAGTTATTTGCTCACAAAAACCCCTGGAGCAGAGAAGCATCAAAGAATTCTTTTTTTAAAAAAATAAAAAAAGCCAACAACCCTCACCTTACTGCAGAAAAGCTGCTTTCCAAGCACATCGCTCTTAACAACTTAACGCACACTGGCGAAAGTTTGCTGCTGACACAAGGGTGGGGGTACATAGAGGACATGAGCTTTAAGAGGAATAAACTGCACAAGACTCCAGTCAGTAAAAAAAAGTGCAAAGTTTCATCATTTTGTCATTTGTATGACCAAAATAAAGATCGAAACAAAATAAAAAAAAATCCTTCCAGTAGCACCTTAGAGACCAACTAAGTTTGTCATTGGTATGAGCTTTCGTGTGCATGCACACTTCTTCAGATACACTGAAACAGAAGTCACCAGACCCTTATATATAGTGAGAGGGTGGGGAGGGGTATTACTCAGAAGGGTGGTGGGAATGGGTGATTGGCTGGTAGGAGTGGTAAACCTGTTGATGACTGTTAACGACTGTTAATACCCCTCATGGATTACATGAAATTGATGAACAGATGCAAGAGGAATAGACACTAACATAAGTTTGGACCTGATCCATGAACTCATTAGAGTGTGTACTGATCTACTGACTCGTCTGCTTTTTCCGTTGTTTTTTATGACTTATTTCTGTTGAAATCTGTAATATTATACAGTGAATAATGTACTTTATTTATGCAAGAGTACAGCCGGTTACGTTTCGTGTTGGTTTTGAGCTGAACATAGCAGCAGCACAAGTTCAATAGCCGGCAGCTCTGCCTCCGCCTCCACTCTGAACTTTTCTGTTTGGAACATTCTGGATCCTACAGATTGGATCCTGGATCCATCATTTTCTCAAGCATCCCTCTTAGTCCACATCCCTCTTAGTCCCTGGATCCATCATTTTCTCAAGCATCCCTCTTAGTCCCTCTTAGTCCCTGCCTACCCATGAGGAACCTATGGCGACTGCCTCAGGTGGCAGGATCCACAGGGATAGGGTTGCCATATTTCAAAAAGTGAAAACCCAGAGCTTTTGGGGGGGGCAAAGTTGTTGAGCTTTTTTTCCTCCAAAGTTTTTTTGAGTTATTTTAGAGGAAATTCACCCCAAAAAACCCAACACTTCCAACATGGGTTGTCATATGCCCGGGTTTCCCCCAGACATTTTTACCGGTTTGCTAAAATTCCAACTGGATGCTATTTCCGGTGGACAAATCCCAGATATGTCCAGGAAATCCCTGATGTAAGGCAGCCCTACACAGGGATAGTAAAACCAACCTCCAAGGAATGTATCACGTGCTTCTGAGGCGGCATGCTCCTAGGAGGCTGGATTTGCCTACTTCTTGGCAGCCTCTGCGATGCCGCCTCTATTGCAACCTCTCGGTGAGCGTTAGAGAACTGCAACCCAAATACCTCGCCCCTAGCTCAGGACCAATCTTGCAAAAGCTTTGCTTTCAGAAAGTCCTTTGCCAGCCCTCTGCAGTTGCTCGCAACCTGACGCTGCCGGTGCAAGCGTGTGTTTACTTGAGTGTGGGTTTATTTTCATGCACTTATGGCCAGATAAGCTTTGACAACCTCCCGCTAAGACTTTTCCCCGCGTAAAGGATCACAGATGCTTCCGTTGCCCTGACCTTCCCCGATGATAATACGCGGCATTTAAAAACATGTGCACGGCCCAACTGAACTTGAGCAAACCACTTTAGGTGACACTCTCTACTTGAAAGGCCGGTCTGGAGTGGCGCTGATGAGAATACTCTTTCCCGCTGGCTGAATTTGGCAGACATGCTGCCACTCAGCACTTGGGAAGCCTGGATTTTTGCTCCATAATACCAACTGCAGTTCATCATCCGAGGTGTCACCCTTCATCCCTCTCCCTTCCCTCTTCTCCTTTTTTCCTTTTTTTTTTGAAAACTCATTTTTCATCCCTTTCAAAAAATAATGCATTGCCCATCAAACGTTTCAGCACTATCTCAACCATGTGTTTTGCTAGGCATGCAATTTCCTCCAGTACGGAAGGGCTGAATCGGGTTGGGGTGGGGGTGGACAGGGGGCGATACTGGTATTTCTCAATATCAACTGTGCAGAACGCTTTATCGCTCCAGTATATTATTCCGTCTAATCTTTCTGTCACATCAAAGGTGAAGTGATAAATTCACTGGGGGGTATTTAGCAGTGATGGCGATGGGGGTGTGTGTGTGTCTGAATCGAGATGCCTCCTAAGTCTTTCTGGCCCCTGCAAAAAACCATCGCTTTTACTGCCTACCACGGGGGGGGGGGGGCAGAAAGAAAGAAGGAGGAGACACATTGCGATTGATTTTCCAATTCCGCACACCCCGGGGTGTAAATGTGATTAGCGGTAATTGGAGAAGTTCAGCAACTGTTAATTTCGCCTCTCTTTGTTGTGTTCTCTCTTTTAAAATATTAACGAAATGCCTATGTAGGCCAGGACGAAGTTGAACAAAGGATACATATTTTACCAGAGCAGTGGGACCCTGATGTGAATGTCTGAAATAAATGTGACACGGGCTTCCTCTTTTGAGAGAGAGAGTGAAATAGATGTCAAAGAACTAATAAGCACCTGACGAATATTAGAGGCAGGCAGCAGGATCACAAGCCTCATATACCGTACTTGTCACCAGGCTACACCGCTTCAGACTGAAGTGGGGAAGGGACAAAGACCCCATGCCTGAAATTCTTCCCCCATGGTAAAAAAAGAAAGAAAGGTAAGTATGCATGCAGAACCAGCAAGTCATATTAGATTGTTCTCCCCATAGCTGCCAAGTCTCCCGTTTTCCCCGGGAAATCCCCATTTTTCCAGCTGTTCCTAGCTGAAAAAATGGATTTTTTTGTTTCCCCCCGGTTTATTCTGGCGCGGCGGCCATTTTGGAACTGGGCGGCGCATGCTTAGAAGCGACTTTTGATGCTGCTCTGCCCAGTTCCAAAATGGCTGCAGTGTAACTTCTGGTGCAGCGACCATTTTGGAACTGGGCAAAGCAGCATCAAAAGTCACTTCTGAGCATGCTCCGCCCAGTTCCAAAATGGCGGCAGCGCTACTTCCGGTCTGCTATTTCCGGCCCGGTCCTTTATTTCTCTGACAGCCACTTGGCAAATATGGTTCTCCCTGGAACTGCTCTTTGCTCTTTGGAAAATAGCAGTAATGGTTGGTGGGCTGGGTCTGGGCTGCTTACCTGACCTCTTGGCTCATGAGTCAAGGCCAGGCATCCCCAAACTGTGGCCCTCCAGATGTTTTGGACTACAGTTCCCATCTTCTCCGATCACTGGTCCTGTTAGCTAGGGATCATGGGAGTTGTTGGCCAAAACATCTGGAGGGCCGCAGTTTGGGGATGCCTGGTCAAGGCTCATCTACTCCAGCATCCTGTCTTGCCAGTGGCCAAGGTAGGTAAAGGTAAGATAAAAGACTCCTGGATGGTTAAGACCAGTCAAAGGTGACTATGGGGTTGCGGCGCTCATCTCGCTTTACAGGCCAAGGGAGCCGGCGTTTGTCCACAGACAGTTTTCCGGGTCATGTGGACAGCAGGACTAAACCGCTACTGGCGCACGGAGGACCGTGACGAGTGCCAGAGCACACGGAAACACTGTTTACCTTCCCGCCACAGTGGTACCTATTTATCTACTTGCACTGGTGTGCTTTCAAACTGCTACACTGGCAGGAGCTGGAACAGAGCAACGGGAGCTTACTCCGTCACGCGAATTTGAACCGCCGACCTTCCGATCGGCAAGCCCAAGAGGCTCAGTGGTTTAGACCACAGTGCCACCTGTGTCAGTGGCCAAGCAGATACCTCTGGGAAGCCAGCAAGGAGGACCCAAGCACAACAGCACCCTCCAATATGTGACTCCTATCAACTGGTATTCAGAAGCATCACTGCCTCTAACAGTGAAAGCAGTACAGTCGCCATGCCTAGTAGCCATTGATAGCTTTGTTCTCCATGAATTTGCCCAGTCCTCTCTTAAAGCAACCCAAGGTAGTTAAATAATTTTTTATAGGTTTTACATAAATTTATACACTATAACTTGAACCATTTCAAAACATAAAAATAAAAAGGTTCTTTTGAACCTTTGGACCTCCTCCCCTCCCTCCATGGGTTCCATTTCCAAAGAAAATACATTCTTTCCCCTTTTCTGCACCTTTTACCCTTATCTATCTGTTATATAGGGATGCAGGTGGTGCTGTGGGTTAAACCACAGAGCCTAGGGCTTGCCGATCAGAAGGTCGGCGGTTCGAATCCCTGCAACAGGGTGAGCTCCTGTTGCTTGGTCCCAGCTCCTGCCAACCTAGCAGTTCGAAAGCACGTCAAAGTGCAAGTAGATAAATAGGTACCGCTCTGGTGGGAAGGTAAACGGCGTTTCCGTGTGCTGCTCTGGTTCGCCAGAAGCGGCTTTGTCATGCTGGCCCCATGACCTGGAAGCTGTACGCCGGCTCCCTCAGCCAATAACGCGAGATGAGTGCTGCAACCCCAGAGTTGGTCACGACTGGACCTAATGGTCAGGGGTCTCTTTACCTTTCCCTGTTATATAATTGTAGTTTCCAAAGTTCATTTCACATTACAAGCGTCATTATATCCCTGCCAATTAATTTAACTGTTTACAGTGGTCTTTTAAGTATGTTATAAATTTATTCCAGTCTTTTAGAAATACTTGATCTTCTTAATTTCTTATCTTTCCTGTCCGTCTTGCCATCTCTGCATCTTCCATTAACTTTGTCTGCCATTCTTCTTTGGTCCTTCCAGGACTTCTCTTTCCTTCCATCTCTGGGCTAAACACCTTATCGCTGCCGTTGTTGCATACATGAACAGTCTCTTATCTTCTTTTGGTATCTCTTATACCTAACAAAAAGGCTTCTGGTAAGGTGGTGGATATGGTTAGAGCTGGCATATATTTATTTAGGGACTTATACACCACATTTTTTAAAAAAACGAAGCCATTGCAAAGTGGGTTACAAAATTAAAGTAATTCCTTCCAGCAGCACCTTAGAGACCAACGAAGTTTGTCATTGGTATGAGCTTCAGATCTGAAGAAGTGTGCATGCACATGAAAGCTCATACCAATGACAAACTTAGTTGGTCTCTAAGGTGCTACTGGAAGGAATATTTTTATTTTGTTTCGACTACGGCAGACCAACATGGTTACCTAAGTGTAACTAAAATTAAAGTAGCCAAATACAGCAGAAAGTAGTTTTAAGAATTCAGTATCACAGACAACACAGTGAAAAAACCTGACCAACCAGTTCCTCATCATTTTTGGAAGGCTTGAAGAAATAATATTTTTTAAGCATGCAGCAAAAAGCACAGATCATCAACGCCTGTCTAGTTTATAGGCAAAATTTGTTGCTAACCATATCCTTCTAAGAGTGACCAGGTTCAGTCTAGAGGAGATTGGTTGAGAATTTAATAGCTGCTTGGGCCTGATTTCTGCAACAGGGGAGATTTTGGCAAGTTGTTAAATTAGGTTAGCGTATTTGTATTATTTTACACAATGTTGTATGAATTGATTTTTTTTTTGCTCTTATTGATATTATGGTAAGTAGTTCCTAATATGTTTTGAATCATTACATTCATTTAATATGTGGTGACGAGCTTGTGGGGAAATGGCGTGCAAAGATCTAAGACTGGCATCCCCAAACTGCGGCCATCCAGATGTTTTGGCCTACAACTCCCATGATCCCTAGCTAACAGGACCAGTGGTCAGGGAAGATGGGAATTGTAGTCCAAAACATCTGGAGGGCTGAAGTTTGGGGGTGCCTGATCTAAGATGATGAAGATGTGTACTTTCCCCCTCCATCCTAGAACTATGATGAGAGAAGCTGCAATAGGAAAATATTCCCTCTCTGCATACTTGCTAAATGAACAGGCTCCCTGTTTCTGCATCTGAGCTCTTCATGCAAGGTTGCCCCTCGAATAAAGCCCTCTCCTCATTCTAGGTTCACCACTTAAGGATCTCACATTTTTCAGGAACCCACATTCTTGTCTTGGCACCTTCTACCTCATTCTGCTATTCACCCACCTCCCTGAAAAGCCCACCTTGGCTTCACTACTAAAGATTACCCTTGAAGGTATTTGCAGTGTTTTCTCTGCAGCAGAAATGAGGATCAAGGAACTGTGGGTGGGTTCATTTCCCTTTTCCAGTAAAACCTGACACTTGGAGCTCTTTGATAATTAATCTTTCCAAGCTGTTTCGCAGGGTAAGTGGTGTGTTCCCCCCTCCTTTTCCGAAGAGAGAGAGAAAAAAATGAAAATGACTTTTTCCCCCTCAAAAAAAGAAGTGCTTAAAATGACATTTCCCAGTTAGAATATTCCCTTCATGTGAAATGTTCCACACACCTCTACTGCCTACTTTCATGAAGGAAAAAATAACAATGACTCTGTTGTTGTTTAGTCGTGTCCAACCATCCCGTCCTCTGTCGTCCCCTTCTCCCTGTGCCCTCATTCTTTCCCAACATCAGGGTCTTTTCCAGTGAGTCTTCTCTTCTCATGAGGTAGCTAAAGTATTGGAGCCTCAGCTTCAGGATCTGTCCTTCCAACTTTCAGGATCTGACTCTGCTCTTCATTAAAAGCTTTTCTGGGACACACACACACACACACACACACACACACACACACACACACACACACTTGAATCCCATTTGGATAAAATCCAGCATTTATATCCTCATACATCTAGTCTATTTCCAGTCTGATGTAAAATCATGACACACTCTCAGGTTCCTTTCCTGCCAGTCTCTTTCTCTTTATTTATTATGACGGCAAAATTGATGGGCTGTGTGTATTTAACTTTGTAGTTAGCTTGCGCTGCTAACTGTGGAGCTTTGAAGAAGTTTCGTTCCCCGAGGACTCAGAACACAAACATTACCCCAGTTCCTGAATGTAGGCTACTGTGAGTTAGAACCGCACCACATGGAGGAATATCACCTCCGATAATTGCATTGCTGTTTGCGCTGCAAACATGACTCTCTTGCCAGCAATAATAAAAACAAATGAGCTTTAATGACAAAGGCTCCCTGCGTGTTAATTTGGTGCTGCATAATAGTGTGTCTTGTCAGGCGCAGCTGGAGAGATGCAGAGAAGTGCAGGAAGAGGACAATCTCTCTCTCTCTCTCTCTCTCTCTCTCTCTCTCTCTCTCTCTCACACACACACACACACACACACACACACACACACACACACACAATATCTCCCCTGCAGGCATTGATTTTCAAGAATCACAGTGCTGCAGGGGCTGGGGGAGAATTAGAGGCCATTTAGCCTGCCGAACAGAGATGAGATTACTGGTAAGTGGTTGGGTGACTGATGAAATAAGGTGGTCACCCAACTTTGCATGGGAACTCGCTGTGTGACTTTGGGCCAGCCCGTCTCTCTCAGATTACGCTACCTCACCGTGTTGTTGTAAGGATAACATGAGGAAAAGGAGACCTGTGGGTGGCCATCTGCCATGGATGCTTTAGCTGAGATCCCTGCATTGCAGGGGGTTGGACTTAATAATAATAATAATAATAATAATAATAATAATAATAATAATAATAATAACAACAACAATAATAACAATAATAACAATAACAACAATAATAATAATATTTTATTTATACCCCCACCCATCTGGCTGGGTTTCCTCAGCCACTCTGGTACTTGTTTTTCTCTTTGACATCTGATGGGAGGGCGTTCCACAGGGTGGGTCCCACTACCAAGAAGGCCCTCTGCCTGGTTCCCTGTAACTTGGCTTCTCGCAACGGGGGAACCTCCAGAAGGCCCTCGGTGCTGCACCTCAGTGTCTGGGCAGAATGATGGAGGTGGAGACGCTCCTTCAGGTATACTGGACCGAGGCCGTTTAGGGCTTTAATGGTCAGCACCAACACTTTGAATTGTGCTCGGAAACGTACTGGGAGCCAATGTAGTTCTTTCAGGACCGGTGGTATGTGGTCTCTGCGGCCGCTCCCAGTCACCAGTCTAGCTGCTGCATTCTGGATTAGTTGTAGTTTCCGGGTCACCTTCAAAGGTAGCCCCACATAGAGCACATTGCAGTAGTCCAAGCAAGGGATAACTAGAGCATGCACCATTCTGGCGACACAGTCTGCAGGCAGGTAGGGTCTCAGCCTGCGTACCAGATGGAGCTGATAGACAGCTGTCCTGGACACAGAATTGACCTGCGCCTCCATGGACAGCTGTGAGTCCAGAATGACTCCCAGGCTGCACACCTGGTCCTTCAGGGGCACAGTTACCCCATTCAGGACCAGGGAGTCCTCCACACCTGCCCGCCTCCTGTACTTCTGTCTTGTCAGGATTCAACCTCAATCTGTTAGCCGCCATCCATCCTCCAACTGCCTCCAGGCACTCACACAGGACCTTCACCGCCTTCACTGGTTCTGATTTGAAAGAGAGATGACCCCTGGGTCCCCTTTCAGCTATACAATTCCATGATTCTACAATGCTGCGAATGGTGGGCATTTCACTTGATAGGGCTAAAGTCTGGTTGTCCTAATAGACCAGCCTCCATTGCCAGTCCAGTGCCAAAATCTGCCCCCCCCCTGTTTTTCAGAAGTCTTGTTGGAGCAACTGAGCAGTGGTTTTCTTCATAGGAAAGCTATTGGGACCTCTCCACCACCCAATGTCCTGATTGCATGCAGGTCCTTTGCACAGTGAGGTAATTGTGCTTTGGCTTTTTAAAAATGCTTTATTGGTTTTGCAAACTGTACAACAGAAATGATCAATAAAAGTTGTTACCAAAATAAAAATAAACATTCATTCTTTGGTTGGTACTTGTTTTGTATATCATTCTGAAATTCAATTTAACATGACCTCCGATCTTCCCATTGTGTTCTGAGTCAAATTCCTTAAATACACACTTAACTTTATTTTCACCCTATTATTTAACTTAAAGATTTTTCAAGTTGTCCTATTTTCACACAGAAGCTCAATCAAGACCTGCCAATGGATTGATATTTTGACAATGTTCTTTTATATAGACTCTGTATATATTCTACTCTCTGGCTATTTTTTCCTCTGTAATGTCTTGTAGCCTTGCTCATAGTCTTGCTAATTCTGCATATTCTCTTAGTTTGTTTTGCCAGTCTGCTTTGGATGGGATGGTTTCTCCCTTCTAACCTTTTGCAATAAAAATCTGGATTTGGCCTTTCAATACGGACAAACAGGCTCAAAGAACGTCCCTCCTCCAGTCCATTCTCCTTTGCATGAGTGACATGTGCCTAGGGCTTTAATGGGAATCCATACCATAATGGAGCAGCCCTTGATAAACAGGGATAGTGGGGACTCAGCTACATTACTCGAAAAACAGCATTTAAAATGCATTATGAACATGCAACACCATGTGGTGATGTGGAGCACAAAACATTTCTATGTGATTTTACATAGATTTTTTTTATTTTGTTATAACGATTTATTACTTATTCATAGCGGTTTCCCCCCTGTGTGTAGATCCACCCTATGCTGCAATGAGTTGAGAACAAACACTAAGAGGCGTATGCATGTGGGGGTGGATGGGGATATAGGGGGAAATGGATTCAGTTTGTGTTTAAAGGCAAATCTATTTAATCTGCACTTTCTGAACAAATATAAAAACTGAAACCCAGCGATCCTTTGGAATTCGCGCATCTCTGAATTTTGCAATTCACCTCTCCAGCCAAATAATGTGTACCAAAATGAATATAATAGGGTAAAGCGTGCACACAAATGTACATATTAGTGAAAGCAACATACGCTATATTAAGGGAAATTGCTTTGCAACTCTTTGCACATTTGGCACCCCCAAATGTGTATACAGTGGTACCTTGGTTTTCGAATTTAATCTGTTTTGGGAGTCCGTTCGACTCCTGAAACAGTTTGAAAATGAAGGCGTGTCTTCTGATTGGCTGCAGGAGCTTCCTTCACCCAATTGGAAGCCATGGAAGCTGCATCAGATGTTCGCCTTCCAAAAAAAGTTTGCAAACAGGAACACTTACTTCCAGGTTTGCAGCATTCGGGAGCCGATTTGTTCGGGAGCCAAGCCATTCATCTACCAAGGTTCCACTGTATTTGGAGGGATTTGCACTCAAATGCTGACAAATTTTCATGAGTACTGAAACTGATGCAGAAAAGTGAGAAACCAACAGAATCCGAAACTGGCAGATTGAAGCATCCTTAGGCAGGGTTGATGTCAGACAAAAGCCTTCCAGCCTTCCTAGTTCCGTCAACAGTTCTGTGACATTGTTGAAGCTGTAACGTTGTGGGAAATTCTCAGACCTGACTTGTTTTGTTTCTCTCTTCCTGTTTGACTTCAAATGCAGTTACTTCATAGCAGGTTGTTTTTATGATTGGGGCGCAGGGTATATTTTTCTAGCCGATTAAGAAAAAGTGAAAAGAGAGAGAGAGAGAGAGAGAGAGAGAGAGAGAGAGAGAGAGAGAGAGAGAGAGAGAGAGACCTTTGCCCCCATTTGGCTCTCTGCTCCATTTCCCGTTTCAAAGAGAGAGCTGGCAAAATTCACGGCAATATGTAACAGATGCCTTCCTGTCCACCCCCTTCCAATCATTGCTCGTTGATACCTGAAATTCTCAGCCTTTTTTGTGTTTGTGTTCCATGGATGTAACGTAGCAGGGAGTGTTGAAGCCGAAGTAGCCGCTGAACCTTGAAACGGCAGTGGGACCCTCTTCCTTGGAGGAAGAAAGAGAATTTATTTCAGCTGAAAGGGTCGTGTTGTGACCTGGAATAAAAACAACAACACAGGAATTGTCGTGTTTCGGTGCCTGTGGCCGGTCAAAGAGATTTGCCCCCTACTAGGATAATGGATTGCTAAACGTAAGGGCAGTTGTGACTGGCGCCCATTGAGACTGATAGGGTGGAAGGAAGGGAGTCCAACAGAAGGTGGCTCTGCAGCTCCTTTTTCCTGAGTCTTACGAGACCAACACAAAGACCGAGGAAGAGGAGGAGGAGGCTGATAGGGAGTGCCACCCCCCAGTGGCGGAGCTTCATGCTCCGGCACCAGGAGCGGAGAGCAGGCGAGGGCGGGGCTGGCATGCATTCTGGGGTGTGGGGCACCCTTCCTACGCCCCTGCCACCCCCTAGATTGGTTGTAAGTAAGAAGGCAAGCAGGTGGGGTGTGCCTAGATGTTGATGGAGGTTGGTGGATCAGTGTCCCCCCCCCATTTATTTATTTATTTATTACATTTATATACAACCTTTCCTCAAGCTGGTATACACAGTTCAGTCTCATTTAATCCCAAATCTTATTGAGCAGCCTCCACTGCCTCAGACCTCATTGCCACTGGTGAGATTTGAACTTAGTTCATAAATGCTATGAACTAAGTGAATAAGATAGGTTGCATACATACAGATATAAATAATAATAATAATAATAATAATAATAATAATAATAATAATAATAAAAAAATTTATTATTTGTACCCTGCCCATCTGGCTGGGTTTCCCCAGCCACTCTGGACAGTTCCCAACAGAATATTAAAGACACGATATAACACCAAACATTAAAAACTTCCCTAAACAGGGTTGCCTTCAGGTGTCTTCTAAAAGTCAGGTAGTTGTTTATTTCCTAGGCATCTGATGGGAGGGCGTTCCACAGGGCGGGCGCCACCACCGAGAAGGCCCTCTGCCTGGTTCTCTGTAACCTCACTTCTCGGAGGTGGACCTCAGTGTCGGGACTGAACGATGGGGGGTGAAGATGCTCCTTCAGGTATACTGGGCCGAGGCCGTTTAATTTTATTTGTATTTCATCTTCCCACAATTCAAATCATGCGCTTGCGACATGAAAAAAAAAACATAACTGCAACATAACAAAAGTATTCCAAAACAACAAAGCACTAAAACTCCACAACCGAACTGAGCAATTTCTACGTAAATCACAGGATCTAAAATAAAGATACAAAAAGCCAAGAGCAACAATATCAGCACCCTGCCCCAGTACCCCCACACAAACAACCCCCCACAAACAACTAATTCTTAATCTCCTAGAAATGTTTGTGAGACAGCTGTTCTCCTGCCTCCTGAAAATTCTCCCCCACCTTTTGGGGTGTTACCACCTTTTGTTTCCTCTTCTACAAAAATAGCATCACATAATTTTTCTCTGTGCTTTTACCTCCCCTTAGAAGTTGAGGGATGCATAAACGCTCTGTGGTCAATGAAACCCAACAGACTGGATGAGACTGTGAAGTCAAGCTGGTGTTTACTAGATGATGTCACCAGCCAGCCATTTCACCAAAAGAGGGTCTGTGTTTCCTTAATTATGTGCCGAATGATTCTTGGAGGAAGGCAGATGTTTGCATGAATGGGGTGAGTGTGTGTGTGTGTTGTGGGGGGTGGTGAGGAAAAGGTGTGACCTGCCTCCCTGAAGCCTGTGTGTTCCTTTGCAGGACACTGTACCAAATGCATCTATGGAAAAATGGAGGAGAGGCAAGTTTAAAAGACCGAAGGGGAAGGGGGTCATTGTGAAAGGCTTGGCTGAAGTTCAGAAATCAACCACCTGGATAATGAAAATTTAGAACCTGATTCTAACTCCTAAAGGAGCATGTTATGGCTCTGCACAGCTGTGCAAAGTCCTGAAATGGTTAAAAGAGAGACAAAAGATTTCCTGGTTTAAAATCCATCCAGGGACAACAGAGTGCAAGTGACATTGGACCCACGAGGGAAGGGACAGCCCTGCTTTACTTAACCTTGGCCAGACCGTTGTTGTTGTTGTTTAGTCGTTTAGTCGTGTCCGACTCTTCGTGACCCCATGGACCATAGCACGCCAGGCACTCCTGTCTTGCACTGCCTCCCGCAGTTTGGTCAAACTCATGTTCGTAGCTTCGAGAACACTGTCCAACCATCTTGTCCTCTGTCGTCCCCTTCTCCTAGTGCCCTCAATCTTTCCCAACATCAGGGTCTTTTCCAAGGATTCTTCTCTTCTCATGAGGTGGCCAAAGTATTGGAGCCTCAGCTTCACAAGCTGTCCTTCCAGGCCAGACCGTACCTGGAGGAATGTGCCCAGTTCTGGGAGCCACAATTTAAGAAGGATGTTGAGAAGCTGGAACGTAGCAGAAGAGGGCAACCAAGATGATCAAGGGTCTGGAAACCAAGCCTTACGAGAAACAGTTGTGGGAGCTGGGTATGATTAGCCTGAAAAAGAGGAGACTGAGAGGAGATATAATAGCCATCTTCAAATATCTCAAGGGCTGTCACGTTGAAGGTGGAGCAAGCTTGTTTTCTAGGACCTGAACCAATGGCTTCAACAAGAAATGAGGTTCCAAATAAACATCAGGAAGAACTTTCTAATGGTAAGAACTGTTTGATAGTGGAACAGACTCCCTCGGGAGGTGGTGGACTCTCCTTCCTTGGTGGTTTTTAAGCAGGAGTTGGATGGCCATCTATCATGGATGCAATAGCCGAGATCCTTGCATTGCACAGGGCTGGACTAGATGACCCTCAGGGTTCAATCCAATGCTACAGTTCTATGATTCTGTGTTTAAAGAATTGCCAGTGTTCTGAATGTATGCCAGGAAGGGTGAAAACACACACACAGAGAGACACACACATACACACACACACACATACACACTACACAGCCACCTTGAGGAGCCTTGAGACAGGAAATCCCCAGGATCAAAACCACTTCTCTAACCATTGAACAAGACTGCTTCTCGCGTATCAACTTGTCAATACCTTTCTGGGATTGTAATGCCCTGTTCCGAATGCAAGCAGTCTCGCAAGGCAGAATGAAGTCCCAAAGCTTGCAGCACTTTCGACTTTTTAGTTTAGAGAAAACATGACATGATAGAAGTTTATAATATTATGAGTGGAGCAAGTAGACAGAGAAAGGTCCCCCCCTCCAATAACCCTTGAACCCCTGCATATCAAATGAAGCTGCACATTGGAAGAGTCAGGACAGATAAAATAAAATAATGGTTCACACAGTGCGTAGTTAAATTATGGGCAAATTCATGGAGGAGAGGGCTATTAGCCACGATTGCTATGCTCTGTCCCCATGGTTGGAGGAAGTAGTGCTTCTGAATACAGTCATACCTTGGATCCCAAACGCCTTGCAAGTCAAACGTTTTGCCTCCCGAACGCCGCAAACCCAGAAGTGACTTTTCCGGTTTGCGAACTACTTTGGGAAGCCGGAGGTCCGGCAGGGCTTCCGTGGCTTCCGATTGGATGCAGGAGCTTCATTATATCTTCCTGAGTCTTGGTGCAGATCTCCTTCTGCAAAAGGACTTGTTCCAATTACCCAGAATGCTCAGGCCGCTGGCACTCAGTTTTCCTTGCTACACCCAAAGTTTTCTACAGTTGAAAAGCAATGAAAATATTTGGAGGATATGACCTCCTTGAGGTCTGGCTGGGTGGAGGCTGCCTCTCTTTGTAAAACTGCTGTGTTTTTCCAAATGGCCAGGCTGGCCCCTTTAGCAAAATGCGACAGCAGATGAATCATACATTCCAAACAGTAAACACATAAAATTATAGAAGCTGAAGCCTAACGTTGCTTTTATTTGTTTAAGTTGTGAGTATGTGTGTTTTAACTTCTGTTTTTCTTCTCCGGGGTTTAAATACCTTCAAACAGCTTGTGGCAGAAAATAAAAATAAAGGAAAAACAAGGGGAGGGGGGAAATGCTTCTGAAAATTCCTCTCCTCAAATTTGTTTCTCACATTTTAGAGTTCTGATTTATCTGGTTGTTGGCTTGTACTGGAACGGATGCCCAGAAAATACTCAATTCTCCCTTTTTATTTATGGATGTGGTACATATTAACATAGGGATAACTGTAGTTTTTCCCTTAGAGTCACAGTTCCTAGCAACCCTGAACAAACTACAGTGCCCAGAATTCTCTGAGAGAAAGAATGTGTTTTAAAGGTACAGTGCACACACAGAGACTGATATTGAGT
The DNA here is from genome assembly GCF_965207765.1 of Zootoca vivipara. Taxonomy (NCBI): domain Eukaryota; kingdom Metazoa; phylum Chordata; class Lepidosauria; order Squamata; family Lacertidae; genus Zootoca; species Zootoca vivipara. Next base: position 55,416,965 of record NC_142593.1, read on the forward strand.
CAGACTATTTGCTTACAACTCAGTGCTGTGGGTGGCGTTGTGGGTTAAACCACTGAGCTTAGGGCTTGCTGATCAGAAGGTTGGCGGTTCGAATCCCTGTGACGGGGTGAGCTCCCGTTGCTTGGTCCCAGCTCCTGCCAACCTAGCAGTTCGAAAGCACATCAAAGTGCAAGTAGATAAATAGGAACCGCTATAGCGGGAAGGTAAACGGCGTTTCTGTGTGCTGCTCTGGTTCGCCAGAAATGGCTTTGTCATGCTGGCCACATGAGCTGGAAGCTGTACACTGGCTCCCTCGGCCAATAAAGCGAGATGAGCGCCGTAACCCCAGAGTCGGTCCCGACTGGACCTAATGGTCAGGGGTCCCTTTACCCTTTACCTTACAGTGCTGTTTACCCCAGGAAGAGGGTGTTGCTCCCAGCTTGAGGGCTGGATCCTTCTCTCCCCCACCTCCCACAGACCATGTTTGATAGGTGGATGGGGCAGTACCCAAGTGTCAATCACTTGTCAATCATCTGCTACCGGCCCAGGTTCAAGGTTTTTGTATTGATGTAAAAGTCCTGAACCACTTGGTTTTTAGAAGACATCTGAAGGCAGCCCTGTTTAGGGAGGCTTTTAATGTTTAATTATTTTATTTCATTTTTCTGTTGTAAGCCGCCCAGAGTGGCTGGGGAAACCCAGCCAGATGGGCGGGGTATAAATAAATAATAATAATAATAATAATAATAATAATTAATTCCTCCAGGATAGCCTGAACCCTTCCTCGGGTGGTTTAACAATCAATGTCTCCTCCCAAGGAACTCTGGTAGTTGTAGCTCTCTGAGGGGAGTATCCTATTCCAGATGATGTTTTCAGACTTGAATTGAATGGCCATCACGCTGAACCCAAAAGATTGTCTTTGTCTTTTCCCGTGAAGATGTCGCAAGCTGAAAAGCAATTCCCTTGTGAACCTGCGTTGGCATAGAGGAAAAATTGAGTAGGCAAAGCAAAATACAAGGTGTGACCAGAAAGTTTGGTGAATGGTCACAAAAATCGGACAGCAAGAAATATTCGAACATACAATCAGTATCAAAAATCCACAAAATGCTCACAATGAAGCTGTAACTTAAAAGACAGTGTATGAGTGGTTTAAGCATTTCCCTGAAGGGCAGCAAACCACTGAAGATGACCCTCAGTTTGGCAAACGGTCGACGAGCAGAACAGCGGCAAATGTCGACAGAGTTTGTGAGTTACTGATGTGGGATCGGTGTTTGTCTGTCTGAATGATGGCAGAAGAATTGCATATTCTGCATGAAATCGTTACTGAGGTTACTGAGTTGTCCCACCCTCCATATTCTCCCAAACTGGCCCTACTGGATTTTTCTTTCTTTTTCCAAAACTGAAATCTGCACCGGAAGGGCACAGATTTTCCAACATTTCACAGGTCCAAGCTGCTGTGATGAGGGAACTGAAAGCAGTACAAAAAGAGGACTTCTCCAGAAGTTTCCAACAGTACTATGAACATTGTCAATGGTGCATTGTATCAGCGGGGGCCTACTTTGAAGGCCTGTAAGGTATGTATGTTCGAATATTTCTTGCTGTCCAATTTCTGTCACCATTCACCAAACTGTGTGCAGGCCTGTGTGTTACTTATTAAAAAAAAATTATACCCCACTTTCCACCAAGCCTCAATGCTGCTTATACATACCCCACAAGGGTCGTGGAAAAACCAGGACACCCCAATTTTTCCTGTAAGGGATTGGCAGCTATTTTGGCCGACACGATATTTCGTGATTTTGCCCTGTGATCTGACGCCAAAAAGTGATTTTTTTCATACTCTGATCTCATGGCAACTCAAAGTATGAGTTTTGGGGTACGGGGACGGCACGCCCCCCCCAAGTGTGTCTTTTGGGCTCTGTGATCTCACGTGGGTCACATGACTAGTGTGGGAGCACAGACAGGAAGGTTTTGGGACTCAACATGTTAGAAGCTAAAGGTAAAGGGACCCTTGACTGTTATGTCCAGTCGTGGACAACTCTGGGGTTGCGTGCTCATCCCACTCTATAGGCTGAGGGAGCCAGTGTTCGTCCGCAGGTGCATGGAAATGCCGTTTACCTTCTCGCCAGAGCGGTCCCTATTTATCTACTTTGACATGCTTTCAAATTGCTAGGTTGGCAGGAGCTGGAACCGAGCAACGGGAGCTTACCCCGTTGCGGGGATTCGACCCATCGACCTTCCGATCGGCAAGCCCTAGGCTCTGTTGTTTAGACCAACTCAACATGTTAGAAGGTATGCTTACACAAATGTGCAATTTAAAATGTAGATCAAAACATCGAGGGGTACAGAACATTAGAATAGCATTGGGGGGGGGGGCAAAGGCCTCCTGAAGGGAACTGTTTTAACCTTGTGCCTGAAGCTCAGCAAAGACTGTGTATGCTGTGTGTGTGTGTGTGTCAAGAGTGTTGATGTGGCCATGCTTACCATGCTAGCACATGAGACCTGTAGAGGGTTGTCCAAAGGCAGTGGGCCACTCCTGGAGTAAACCCAATGCCAGATTTGTCCTATTTAAATAAGAACATAAGAAGAACTGCTGGATCAGGCCAATGGCCCATCTTGTCCAGCATCCTGTTCATACTGTGGCCAAACAGAAGCTAGTAGGAAACCTGAAAATAGGACTCGAGCACAAGAGCCCTCTTGCCTCCTGTGGTTTCCAGCAACAGGAAATCAGAAAGCATTGTTGCGTCCAACTGTGTGGAGGCAGAGCATAGCCATTATGGTTAATAGCCATTGGTAGCCCTCTCCTCCTTGAATTTGTCTAAAACTCTTCTAAAGCCATCTAAGTTGGTGTCTCTTACTGCCTCCTGTGGAAGTGAGTTCCACAGTTTAATTATGCACCGAGTTTAACTATTCATGACCCCTTGAGGCGACCAGAAGCACACATACACACAGTATTCCAAATGTGGCTGCACCACAGATTTGTACCAATGGGTTGAAAAGGTACTTTTCTTTGGCTGGATTGTGACCATCAAAAGGATGTCACGCTGCTCTTTTCTACTGCATTAGATCATGTCTTGGCATATAATCAGCCGTTCTGCTCCAGGCTTTGCTCCAACTCAGGAATCAGAAAGTGCCAGATCTTCTGATACAGCAAAGGCCGTGATGCTCCAAATAACTCTTTAGCACTTAGGTATGTGACAGCATTACAGCTGCAATCTGGGGAGAGATGAAGAAATTGGCTACTCTTCACAATATAATTGCGGTGGGAGCTCTCTCCTTTCTGAATAGGATAAAACTTCACCGACACACCTGCTGTTCATACGAGCATCGAGAGAAGAAACCCACTTTCCTTCAAAGTGTCAGGGAGCAAGTGTGAATGAGGATTGTGTAACGCTATATTGGGATGAGGTCGTGATCAGGGAAGGGCTGTAGCTCAGTGGCCAAGCATCTGCTTTGTGCAAATAAGGTCCCCGATTTAATCCCCAGCACAGTGCCAGGTTGCCCCCAAGGTCCCCAAGGGGGCCCAGTGTGCAAAACACACACTTCATCTTGTCGTCTGGAGAAGGCTGAGTTTTCTAGAGGACATCACACACACACACGATGCCTCAGCCCCCAATAAGATTGAGGGGGCCCAACCTGCTTTCAACAAATATGGAGCGGGCTAGAGATGCCTCAGCCCCCTAGAGTTGGCACACCTGATCCATCAGGATACCTGAACTGTTTCAATCCTTCTTGGTCATTATAAGAACTGTAACTTTAAGAACTGGTGCCTGTGATTGCTCCCATCCTCCTCCCTCCCCATCCCTTTTTCCTTGTGTGCCATATCTTTTTTTCCCATTGCAGACCTATATTTAGGGGCTACTGATCTTTGTGAACAACTTCAGGAACCTTTTTTGCTGGTAAATAATGGGTAAAAATGCTTTAAACAGATAAACAACTCCTTATAGGAAGCTTCCTCAAACTCGGCCCTCCAGATGTTTTGAGACTACAATTCATAGCTGCCAACTTCTCCCTTTTTTTAAGGGAAATTCCCTTATGCTGAATAGGCTTCCTCGTGAGAAAAGGGAAAACTTGGCAGCTATGCTACAATTCCCATCATCCCTGACCACTGGTCCTGCTAGCTAGGGATCATGAGGCTACATTTTAAGTATTTTAACCCTGTTTTTAAGTTGTATTTTAACCAATTGTTTTTATACCTGGTGTTAGCCGCCCTGAGCCAGGTCTTGGCCAGGGAGGGCGGGGTATAAATAAAATTATTATTATTATTATTATTATTATTATTATTATTATTATTATTATGAAGCCTGCCTTATAGCATGAGAGTCATTAAAGCACTGATCATTCCTTACCTTGAGTATATCATCAGAAAAAGAAGCTTCTGAATCACACTTTACAAATCTTTGAAGCAAAAGCAAAGATGAAAACTGCCTTGAAAAATCCATCTTTCTGAGAGGACATTTTTTAAAAGGGCGAGTCTATCTTATAAATCAAATTCAGATGAACATTTCTTGCATCGGTCGTTCATTAACTTACCCTCGGAGAACTTTGCTTTTGACTGATGAGAACTTCGTTAGCCCTAATTTGATGTGCCGCCATTTAATTGGCGTTTGTGTAATTAGCTGTAATTCAGCTCACCTCTGGCTTACTTGCATTTGCACAAATGGATGTTGTTAGCAACCTTGGGGATTTTTTTTGCAGATATCTTAAAGGAAACCCCAGTTACAAATGAGGACGGATGCCAATCCTGGTCCTAAACAGAGCTGAACTACTGAAATATATGAACCTAAATTAAATTCAGTGGGTTTACTCTGAGTAGGAGCATCATTGGGCACAACCGTATTGGATTCTCGGGGATTCCCCCCCCCCCCCCGACAATCTATTTACAGAGTTTTCATCCTGATATGCTTGCACAAAGCTTACCTAGGGGTTAGAATATATCCAGTCTTTATTGAGCTTTCTTTCTGATTTGCTTGTGATGTGTGCATTGGCTCTGAGTACCCTGAGGAATGAAATGTTTCAGGTGTTTCACTTAGGTCACCATTTCATGTTCCCGAGCCAGGATGCACTGTTAACAAGGCACCTTGAAGGTGGTTCAGGAATCCCCTAAGATCTTTGAGTCACACTGTGGCCGCAATAAAGTGAAACACAGGTACTCTCTCCCCTTTCGATTGGTTGATTTATTACGGTTCTTGACCAGCACACATAAATATGCAATACATAAAACAATAAAAGAAAAACAGTATAATCTAAAAATAGGCAATAAATATAGGTTTTAACAATTGTTTAAAAGAAAACTGATTAAAAGGAGTGTTACTACTTAGGGAGGTAAAGGTAAAGGGACCCCTGACCATTAGGTCCAGTCGTGACCATAGCTGCCAAGTTTTCGCTTTTCTCGCGAGGAAGCCTATTCAGCATAAGGGAAAATCCCTGTAAAAAAGGGATAACTTGGCAGCTATGGTCGTGACCGACTCTGGGGTTGCGCGCTCATCTCGCATTATTGGCCAAGGGAGCCGGCGTATAGCTTCCAGGTCATGTGGCCAGCATGACAAAGCCGCTTCTGGTGAACCAGAGCAGCACACGGAAACGCCGTTTACCTTCCCGCTGTAGCGGTTCGTATTTATCTACTTGCATTTTGACGTGCTTTCGAACTGCTAGGTTGGCAGGAGCTGGGACCGAGCAACGGGAGCTCACCCCGTTACAGGGATTCGAACCGCCGACCTTCTGATCAGCAAGCCCTAGGCTCAGTGGTTTAACCACAGCGCCACCTGGGTCCCAACTTAGGGAGGTAGACTACAGCAATTAATAACACTGGGTCCTCTTTAGCTAGTCCTGAAGATGTTCTGAAGATATTTGGACACTGCTAATTAGATAGGGACCCAGGTGGCGCTGTGGTTAAACCACTGAGCCTAGGGCTTGCTGATCAGAAGGTCGGCGGTGTAAATCCCTGTGACGGGGTGAGCTCCCGTTGCTTGGTCCCAGCTCCTGCCAACCCAGCAGTTCGAAAGCACATCAAAATGCAAGTAGATAAATAGGAACCGCTACAGCGGGAAGGTAAACGGCGTTTCCATGTGCTGCTCTGGTTTGCCAGAAGCGGCTTTCTCATGCTGGCCACATGACCTGGAAGCTATACGCTGGCTCCCTCGGCCGATAATGTGAGATGAGCGCGCAACCCCAGAGTCGGTCACGACTGGACCTAATGGTCAGGGGCCCCTTTACATTTACCTTAATTAGATTAGACCGAATTTTTATGACTCTAGCACAGAATTTGGCTACCTTCGCTGACACATTAGGGTTAGCGTCGGAAAGAAGCCACTCTATATAGAAATTATCCGAGCGTCCAGGTAGCTCTGCCAGTATAGTGTGGATAAGCTTGCCTCGCACCTCCTCGTAGAAGCAGCATCGCAGAAGTATATGGCCGATAGATTCCATTTCTCCTGATCCGCACAGGCAGCATCTCTCACATAAAGGGATCCGTTTGTACTTCCCTTGGAGAACTGCTGAAGGCATTATGCGGTTACGGGCCAAAGTGAATGCTCTTCTATGAGAGGCTATTTCCAGGTGGAATAAATATCTGGCTGGGCGGGCCAAGTATCTCTCCCCTTTTCTTTTCCAAGGAAGGAAACCAAACTGACAGGAGGAACACTCAGAGCCCAAGAGGGGAGCGAGTGGAGATCTCAACAGAGCCCATCCGATCACACTGGTTTGTGGAAGGGATTTCGAAGTGAGCAAACACCCTTGAGCTCCATGTTTTGCTGGTGAGAGCAGGAGAGAAACGGCAGAGGGAGACCGTTGGAGGTGCTTTTTGACAAGAAAGAAAATGAAGTTTCATTTTCAGCTCACCTTTATCCTATAGGCTGAAAGGTGAGGTATGAATAGAGCATATAAATAAATCTCGATATTGGTAGTAATATAAATAACCCTTCTGTCTCAGTTTTAAGAGTGGAGAATTGGTAAGCAAACCCCTGGCTAGGGATGGATGAGAAATTCAACCCAGTACACGTTCAAAGAAAAAACCCCATCAAATTAGCATTTCCCAAAATAATATGTAAACCCAAAAAACAGCCATCTTAAAAAGTTGCAGTTATCCAAGTTTTGTGATGTCATTCCCCAAACAGTGTTTACAAAAATGCATTGTATTAGGGAGAAGTGCTTTTAAAATGTATACATTAGTCAAAACTGCATATAAAATGTGTTTTATTGTAATTATCAGAACAGTTTTTAATAGATCTTTATATATGAATATAGTTTTGATTTTAGCAATGTTTAATTGTTTTTAATGATCCCCACCTACACTTTGAGCTGTTCTTATTTTTATTTGTAAGTTGCCTTGAGACCCGTCAGGGAAAAAGATGGGGCGTAAATAAATATATGATAACTATAATGATGGTAGTAATTTATCAAGAGAAATTTGCACTAAAATGTTGGTGAATTTTCTGTGAAATGTGGAGAACTGCATTTTAATTTTAATTTTAGAAAAATGAGACTGAGGGAACCCAAATGGATAGACCCTTTCATCCCTAAGCATTGCTTTCCTGAAACTGACTAAAGTGTGGAAAGGAAGACAGATTGTCCATTTTAGAAGACTTCATTTGAAGGACTGAGGTTCATATACAAGTGACTAGACCAATGTACCCCAACCTGGTGGAGTCTGTTAGGAGTCATCCTACACACGAGTAGGACCTTGGTAAAGACACATGCCCGACTGACATGTTCTCTCCCTCCTGGTCGATCGGAGCTTCAAAAGCTTCCTCCAGCCTGAACATCACAGCGACTGATGCCAAGAAGCATTAGCACACTTACGGAACAGCAGAGTTTTCACACTTTGTGTAACAGACCTCAGCAACTCAGCATTTGGGCTAAACTACGTTTATTTACATATCATACACTTGGAGCACTGCAACATGGCTCCCTCTCTCTCTAGCGTCAGACAGCAAAGAGAGAAAGAACGAAGGACAATAGTCCCACCAAACATCCTGTCTCCGTCACTTCCCACTCTGTGGAATGAAAACATATACTGTCATGTGATAGACAACAATCCCATGAACTGCAGACACGGGGAATGAATCTTCAACAATTTTCTGCAAAATGTGGAGAACTGCATTTTTTATTTTTATTTTTAGAAAAATGAGACTGATGGGACCCAAATGGATAGATCCCTAAGCACTGCTTTCCTGAAACTGACTAAAGTGCGGAAAGGAAGACAGATTGTCCATTTTAGAAGACTTCATTTGAAGGACTGAGTTTCATATATACAAGTGACTAGGCCAATGTACCCCAACCTGGTGGAATCTAGATGTATTATTTAGGACTACATTAGCCCCAGCCATCATGACCGATGATTTGAGATGATGGGAGGTGTTTTCCACTGACATCTTGAAGGATTCATGACATCCATCATCGACATGGAGTCTATGATAGTCTATGACTAGCTATTCCAAGTGCAGAGACACCTGTGAATGCAAGTTGCTGGTTCCCCAGCAATGTGGGGCTTCATGGGTCCAGACCCATTTGGCTGACAGGGGTGTATGGGGTGTTAGGCTAGGGGTAGTACCTCTGGTGGTGAATACATTGTATTCCTTCTGGTGTCCACCTTTGGTCCCCCACCCTGCACTCAGCTCTCACCTGTGGCTCCTAGAAGCTCTCAACATGCAACGGAGAAATGGCTTCGACTGGCTGGCTAAACCAGGTGAGGGTAGCTGATGGGTCTCAAACCCTCAGTGAGTTAGGGACTGCCCCTGCATGAGAAGACAAGCTCTGGCGGATTGATCAGATGTGTCACTGTCCGGTCGGCGGGCAATTGAAGCCCTGACTGAGGACGTCAGGACCAGAGGCAAGATGGTGATGTAGAAGCAGGAACAGGTGCAGGGCGGAGGGTCCAGCAGCAGGCAGTCGCAGGGTCCAGGAGCAAGGCGGAGGCGAAGGTCTGGGAGTCAAGGAGCAAGGCGGAGGCGAAAGTCTGGGACTCAAGGAGCAAGGCGGAGGCAAGACGAAGGTCCAAGGGTTGAGGAGCAAGGCGTCGGCAAGGCGAAGGTCCAAGGGTCGAGGAGCAAGGTGAAGGATCAAGGAACAGGAGGCCAGATGCAACAAGACAGGGATAGTGTTGCTGTGGCAAAGAGCTGAAGGGAGATGCTGAGCTTTTACCCCTCCCAGCTCCTGCCACCAGGTGCAGTGAGGTATCAAGTGGCCTCACCTGAGTGACCACTCCTTGCCTCTCCAGCACAAGCTGAGGTCTTCACCTGAGTGGCCACTCCTTGCTTCTCCAGCACAAGCTGAGGCAGGCCCCAGTCCTGCAAAGCACTACAGGCCCCAGAGCCTGACTCCTGCCCATACTCCTGACAAGATGAGACCAAGGGTGAATCCAATGGTCAAGAAGGCGGTTTCTGCACATGCTATGGAAGGATGTGAGGGTCAGGTCGGGCTTCTCAACTTGGGAAGGTAGCCCATCTAAGAGAAGGAAAACTCTAATCCCAATCCTCTCCTGCCTTGCGGGATATCTTTGGGAGAAGAAAACGCTAAGGAGTAAACCCTACACAAATCTGTAGTAGAGTCCATAATACAGTTGGATGGAATCTTGTACCCTTCCTTCTGACAACTCCTGCAGCCAGGCTGGTGCCAAACTTACTGCTCTTTCTTTTGGATCACACAAATGAGGCCAAGAGGGGAATCTTGTCATCTGGGCAGCCCAGGACATCCATCCATTATGCCCAGGCTTGTGCCCTGGAAAGGAGGCAGCAGTAAGGAGTTATTGGTCTCTGCAGCCACAGCAGGTGCTGTGATTCTCCAGCAGTTCAACTTCACTTCCAGAGGTACACTCCATTGTCTCCTGAGACTGATGGGTGCCAACAACGATTTGGCTGGCCATTGCTGGAAATAATATACTAGGCTTGAATGACCTTTACTGTGATCCAGAGGGACCCTGCTTATGACGAGACAAGAGAACTGGCATCCGAGAGGATGATGTAATTCTTAGGCTGAAGGAACAGCCGGCATTTTAAGTTTCAATTACAGTCACAATTTGACAAAGACAAAGTAATAGCCCTTTTCCTCGGGGGCAGTGATTTATATCAATTTGGCCTAACCTTCATGCATTTCCTTTATTGGTTCCAACAAACTGCCAAGATCCAGTTCAATAAGGCCCGTTGAAGTCTGATGCCCCGCTGGTGAGGAAAGAGGGAAGAAAAAGGTGGAAGACCCCATGAGCCGAGCACGTTGACAGATGAACTGAGGGGAAGCAGGCTCTTTGGGTGAAGCTAGAAAGTTCCCATTTTGACTCATCAGCTTCAAAATCTCTGGGATTGGACCAAACCGCTGCTTCTTCCTGCAAGCCAAGTTAGTTAGAGCTTTTCCTGAACTCAATATTGACTTTTCTTGGTTAGCTTGTCTCATTCTCTCAAAGAGACCTACAGATTTATGGGCAGGCCAGTCATGAATTATGGCACAGGAAGATGTCCCAGTGCCAGAGTTTGTGTTTCTGCTGTTTCTCTCTCTGAAGATTTCCTTTGTAACTAGGGAACACTGATGTGGGGTGTGATATCCTGGGTAATTTAGGCGAGTTTCTAGTTCCCGCGGTTGTGGAGACGAGGACTGAGCCAAATACCTCCCCATTCCACAGGAGCATTCCAACCCTTGCAAAGGGTTGTGGAGGAGGAAGGAGAACCTTTTCCAGTCTGAGGGCCTCATTCCCACCTGGGAAACCTTCCAGGGGCCGCATGCCAGTGGAGGGTGGGGTCAGAATCCTGTGGCTGAATCCTGCTTGGGCACAGCTATCAGGAAGCTTCCTTTGATTCCCAAGTCTTCCATAGTCACTTATCCATGCTCTGAAAATCCCAGTCTCTCCTGTAAATTAAAAGAAAACTCGATTAAGGCAACATCCTACCCCAGTCTAAAAGATGTATCAACATCACAATGGTAATAAGTGAGCTTCAGCAGCTAAACAGGGTCTTTAATCTCTGAGGTGACAACCTGAACTCTGCTTCACCTTCTATATTTATTTACATGTCTCCTGCGCTCTAACAGAACCCATTGTGAACAAATTAATCAGCATTTATCAATGAGCTTTCGAGGGGTGTCATTTCAACGACTCTGTGGAACAGGAAGCTTGCGGGTGGCGGCGGTGGGGAGATGTTGCAAGATAGAGGAAATAAAAATTTATTTTTATCCGTTGTATAAATGTACCCATATTATTAATTTATAGCTTCCATGGCTGACTGTAATAGTTTAGCACTTCTGCAGCCTGTTCTTGAAACAGAATTTTATGCTACAGGTGAGGCTGCTTAATACTTAATTCAAATGCACCCTAAATTCTACGTGGCGCAGAGTGTGGGAGGCAAAACACATATTTTGTAGTGGATTGGCTGGGGATAAGCAACAGCTTTCTGCCTCCATGGTCAGTGTTGCTGTTGTGCTCAGATCCTATTTGTGGTCTTCTCACTGGGGCATCTATAACACAGGGTTATAGAGACATTTGATGTGACCCAGCAGAGCTTTCCTTACGTTCTCTTACATTGACTTGCATTCATGGGATGTGCAACTCATAGCCATGCTGTTAACCTCTGCCATTTTATTACTCTGTGCCCTGCCTATACAGTCATACCTTGGTTTAAGTACGCTTCGGTTTGAGTACTTTCAGTTTAAGTACTCTGCAGACCCCTCTAGAACGGATTAATCCACTTTCCATTACTTTCAATGGGAAAGTTCGCTTCAGGTTAAGTACGCTTCAGGTTAAGTACGGACTTCCAGAACCAATTACACTCATACTTCGGGTTAAGTACGCTTCAGGTTGAGTACTCCTCGGACCCATCTGGAATGGATTAATCCACTTTCCATTACTTTCAATGGGGAAGTTCACTTCAGGTTAAGTACGCTTCAGTTTAAGTATTCCGCGGACCACCTGGAACGGATTAATGCCCTTTCCTTTACTTTCAATGGGAAAGTTTGCTTCAGGTTAAGTACGCTTCAGGTTAAGTACAGACTTCTGGAACCAATTGTGTACTTAAACTGAGGTACCACTGTAGAAAGGCATTTCTTTTTTTTTTAATATAATTTTTATTAGATTTTAACAAGAAATACAGGAAAAAAGAAAAAGGCACAGAAAAGAAAAATACAACAATCAAAAAAAAAAAGAAAAAAGACAGAAACAAAAAACAAAAACAAAAACAGATTCAGGCTTCCTCATTTCCCCTTCTTGAGTTCTTATTGTTAAAAATAGTTCTCGCATTTTCCCATTCTAACTTCACATTCTTTTTTCTAAGTTTCAACTTTTTCATTGCTATTATCCATTCTCCTTATACTTTGACCTCTTTTCTCTTAACATCCTCTCTCCAAAATTATTATTATCTAATCCCTAATCTCTTTCCCTTACCCAAAAATATATAAGATTCGCATCCAAATTTATTACCCATTTACTTCCACCCACACAACAAAGTCCCCGCCCCCCCTTCCCTGAAATCGAAGTCTCCAGATGTATCAGCCAGGTTCTTCATACAATCCTTAATACATTCCGAGATCAGACCATATTATTTCAGACAATACCAGATAATCCAGAACCCCTCAACCCACCCCTAGTCTGTCCCATACCAACTTTTGCCGAACTCTTGCCCCCCTCTTCTGTAATCCCATCACTTTATATCTTTGCACCTTTTCATCATCTTTCTGCCCCCCAACTGTTTGCATCCTCCCCTCTCTCACCGGGGCGCTGATTTTCCCAGCCTCTTTTTTGGGGTGCTTTTTTGCTTTTACCCTCTCCTGTTTCACTTCTCTCACCAGTGAAACAGTGTTTTCTCCTACTTTTCCTCCCTGTTCCACCCCTCCCACCAGTAGAACAGTGTTCTTTTCAGGAAATAAGTCCATTGGTTCAGCATATTGTCCTTCAATATTATCTTTCTCCTCTTCTAGGTTTTTTACATGCCTCACTCCAGCACGGTCCTGGTCTTCCAATCTTTTTTCTTCTCCCTTCTCCTGATCTTCTATTTCTGTTGGTTCCTGTGTTTTAAAGTCAGAAACAAATGTCTCGATAGTCTCTTCTCTCAGGAAATTTACATCAAGCTTGGAGATACTCACTTGCTTAGTAAGATCCAAAATTGTTGCCAATATTAGGTCCCACTGTGTGACTTCCTGTCCACTCTCTGGAACCTTCTCTCCTAGTCCTTTGTCTAAAACCTCCTCCATCTTTGTGCAGACAGGCAGTGGAGTTGATGTTTTGGTCCAATATAAATGAAAAGTGAACAAACAAGCAAAAAGCCAGGAATCTAGTCCCACTTGGTCAAAATCTCTCTCTTTACTCCTTCTTTTCCTCAGAGTCAATACTGAGCAGCCTCAAGGCAAAACAAGTCCTCTTTCACTGTTTACAGCTCTCAGTCTCTCACATTCAGCCAGACACATTCCTTTGTATTGTGACGTCATTCAGCAGACTGGCTGATCTTTCCTTTGACCCGACTCCAGGCTCGCAGGGGGCTTTTCTCATACTAGATCTCAGTCTTTTGCAGAGATAAATACACCACTTACTTTTTCCTTTACTCTGCCTCAGGAAAAAGTTCTTTTTACAGCATTCCTGGGTTTTCTAGCTTGCTGCGATCTTTAGTTACTCAATCGGGGGGAGATGACTTCCCTTTTTAATCTCCGCCTCCCACTGCCAAATTCTTGTTCCAAATTGATTGATTTCAACTTACTTCGTCCAGATCGTAACTTTTTCAGGAAGAATCCACCGCCTGCAGGTTGGAGGCTCGGAGCTTCGCTTCTTGGAGGTAACGATGGTATGCCTAAAATGGCTCCCGCGACTGCCACTCGGCTGGCTCTCAGGAGCTCTTGCGGGCTTCCTGGGCAGCTGAGGAGTCGCTTCTGGAGCTCTGCCAGGCAAAATTTGCCCCCTGGACGCTCAACCAGGGGTATTTACGGGGATCCGCGTGCCCCCGCGGATTTCCCCCCCCTCCGCGATGCCAGAAACCTCGCAGCGCGAGGTTTCTGCGCCTCCATTCCAGCGCGGCAGACCGGAAGTCTGTAGAAAGGCATTTCATTTGCTGGCTGTATATTCATGATAGCCTTTTCACACTGTAGACCCTGAGTGCACCCCAATACAGTGGTACCTTGGTTCTCGAACTTAATCCGTTCTGGAAGTCCATTCCAAAACCAAAGCATTCCAAAACCAAGGCACGCTTTCCCATAGAAAATAATGCAAAATGGATTAATCCATTCCAGACTTTTTAAAAACAACAACAACAACAACCCTAAAACAGCAATTTAATATGAATTTTACTGTCTAACGGGACCATTGATCCATAAAATGAAAGTAATAAACAATGTACTGTAGTCACACACACAATCAATCAATCAGTAGTTGAACTGGGTTCCGCACAGTCACAAAAACAAAAAGCCACAAAAACAAAAACGCAAAAGAAATAGCAAAAACAGACAGACCTCAGCGTAACACTCAAAATGGAAGCGTGGCACTCAAATCGGAAGCATAACATTCAAAACGGAGCACGCTCAGCTTCCGGAAAAAGTCCACAAATTGCAACACTTACCTCTGGGTTTGTAGCGTTTGGGTTCCAAGTTGCTTGAGTACCAAGGCGTTTGAGAACCAAGGTACCACTGTAAAAGAAATAGCTTGTTTGGCTGTCACTTGCCCTGCCTACACCACATGCGTGTTTTGCACACACGAGAAAGTTCTCCACGTGTGTTGCACTCAGGTCCTGCTTGCAGACTGCCCAAGGGAATCTGCTTGGTCACCATGATTGCAGGATGCCGGACTAGATGGGCTACTGGTTTGATCCAGCTGGCTGATGTTATATTCTTATAGTCTGACTTGTTGTAAGACACCTTCTCAGCTTCTTGTGTTCCTCACAGACAGTTGCAGTCCTGACACAGCGCTTATTGGCCTATCCAGTCTAAGACTGAATTTGGTTACGTATTCTTATTTCCATGTCTATTGGGTTTTCACCACCGAGGCCAAGGATGCATTAATTCACAAGACCTTTAACACCATTAATAATAATTTCATTATTTATGCCCCACTCATCTGGCTGGGTTTCCCCAGGCACAGAAATATTTACCAGGGTTAATCTTTCTGCAGACATGACATGAGGGCTGGTAACACTAGCATTGGGAATCCCATGGAGATGGAGCATCCATGGAGGTTGTGCATCCATAGCAGTGATCGGAGGAGGAATGACCACTGGGAGAGAAGAAACCATGTGCATTTGCACCAGCAAAACCAGAAGACTTCATCTGCCCCAGCTGCAACGAAACATGTCTGTCCTGTATCTGTCTCTACAGCCACAGCAGGCACTATAATCTTCCAGCAGTTTGACTTCACCCCCAAAGGCATACTCCATTGTCTCTCGAGACAGGCAGGTGCTCAGTATTGTCTACACCAGGCATAGGCAAACTCTGCCCCTCCAGATGTTTGGGACTACAATTCCCATAATCCCTGACAACTAGTCCTCTTAAGCTAGGGATGATGGGAATTGTAGTCCCAAACATCTGGAGGGCCAGAGTTTGCCTATGCCTGGTCTACACTAACTGACAGTGGCTCTCCAGGGTTTCAGAAAGGGAGTCTTTCCCAGCCCAATTGGAGAGTGGACCCGAAATCTTCTGCATGCAAAGCAGCTTGGGATGTAGGTTGGAAAATCAGTCTCTCTTCCCTCTCCCTTTCGTCCTCCTTCACATGGGCTTCTGCCATGGTCCTTTGAGACATTTCCCCACTGGGATACAGGTCTATGCCAAAGAATACCACACACACATCAATAGGAAGGAAGAATCCATTTCTGTCTGTTGAAGCTGGGTCTTCATTTGGAGTTGGTTCCACTTATCTGTTGGCGCTACCCATCCCAGCAAATGCTTACATTTTGAGGGTGGTTAAATACATGGGCCAGAGACCCAAAAGTCACCAGGGGCATAAATCTCTGCAGCTCTTCTGCAAACCAAGTTGATTTAAATCAACTTGGAGATCAGGCCCAGAGATAATAGGTTTGCAAGGGCAACTCATTCCCACGGAATAAGGGCCCCCCAGCTATTAGCAAAGCCATTACAGCTATTGATTGGCATCATACTTCCTATTAGCTAGCCCAAATGATACTCCTTAGTTACATCATTAGTCACCGTAAATCACTGGAAGCTACCACATAAAATTGTTTAGC
Source organism: Zootoca vivipara (assembly GCF_965207765.1). NCBI lineage: Eukaryota > Metazoa > Chordata > Lepidosauria > Squamata > Lacertidae > Zootoca > Zootoca vivipara. The sequence goes on from NC_142593.1 coordinate 55,433,071, forward strand.
GAGTCGGGACTGTTGGAGCACAATCAATAAGGTGACACATTTAAGTGTGAGGAATAGGGGAGTGGAGCCCAAGTGCTAATTACAAAAGGAAGAATAAATACGTTTGTGCAAAAACATGGTGGGTTTTTCTTGTTATTTAGCATGCAACAGAAAGGGGATGCGCAGGAAGGAGACATTTTAAAAAGGGGAACGTGCCACGGCGGAGCAGCCACATTTAACGAACAAAATGGCATAATGTTGCACAGCTCATTTACTCCAAAGTAGACATTAAAGCCAGCAGTTAAAATAAGAAAGGAAAAGCACAGCATGACATTGGAACTGATTTAGCATGGGGGACCTTGATAAGGATGAGGATTGTCATTCTTTTTTTAAAAAAAAACACCCAAATTTTTATTAAATTTTTACAATAATTCACATCCATACATCCAAACACGATTATCCCAACATAATTGTCACAAAATAAAATAAAAATAATAAAAAGAGAAAAAAATACATTAATTCATCACATTTTAAAAGAGGACTTCCTCGGGTCCCCCTTCCAGCGGCTCATTGCAAATCATTTTCGGCAAATTCTATATCTCAATTTCCTTAACCTAATTACATCTTCTATTTCTTAATTTATATCATATTATATCATACTACACCTTATCCCAAATTAAACTTCACTTATTTTCCAAACCTGCAACTTCGCAATTACTTATAATTCTCTTCCTACATCAATTCTACAATACTTTTAAAAATAAATTCTAAACTTCTTCCATTCCTCTTCCACCGTCTCTTCTCCCTGGTCACGTAGTCTCCCGGTCAGTTCAGCAAGTTCCATATAGTCCAGCATTTTCATTTGCCATTCTTCCACCGTTGGCATCTTCTGTATTTTCCAGTTCTTTGCTATCAATATTCTAGCTGCAGTTGTGGCATATAAAAACAAATTGACATCTTTCTTAGGTATTTCTTTTCCTATTATACCCAGTAGGAAGGATTCTGGTTTCTTAATAAAAGTGTTTATCAACACTTTTTTCAACTCATTATAAATCTTTCCCCAGAATTCCTTAACTAGAGGGCAGGTCCACCACATATGATAAAATGTTCCTTCCACCTTCTTACATTTCCAACATTTGTTATCTCGGTTATGGTAAATCTTAGCAAGCTTTACTGGTGTCAAGTACCATCTATACATCATTTTCATAATATTTTCTCTTAAAATAGTACATGCTGAAAATTTCACATTGGCAAGGAAAAATCACTTTATATGCATTGTTTATGCATTCTAACACTGTGACACCAGATGGCGCTGTGGAGTTCCATTTTTGCCAAGACCTCTCCTCCTTCCAGAGGGGAGGAGTTGTGAGTGGGAGCCGGTTCCCGCGTTGGCAGGGGGGTGTATTCGGCCCCCTGCATCAGCTTTCCCCAGCTGCCGCGCCAAGCCCTTCAGCTAGCCAATAGGGCTGGCTGGGGGGCGGGGTTTAGCTGCATTTAAGCGGCCGTGGCAGTGCTGGGGCCCCATTCCTTTCCCTGTTTTCTACGGATCACCCTCCCTCCCTCCCTTTAGGTCATTTCTATGCTTTTTGACCTTGCTATGGACTTTTGGTTGCTTGCCTTGGTTTTTTATCCTCTTGGTTTTTTGCCTACCTTGTAGCAAATCGTCACAACTTTTCTGGTATTGGCGGTTAGGCATTGGAATATGTGTAGTGTGTTAGAGGGCAGGTTGTGGCCATCACCTACCCCTCCCCCTGTTTGGGTATTCCGTTAAAGGTCGTGGATCCTGTCCGATGCCCTGCTGGTGGCTAGGGCCATGGCATGACCCCCGGTGACATCAGGGGAAGCTTCCAGTTGTATTTGCATCAACAAGCTCCTCCCACTGGTTGTTAACCCTCAAATGACTCCCCGCTGAGCGGGGTGGAGTCATGTATAGATTGTTTGATCCAATGCCTAAGCCAATAACACCCACATGCTGTAACCAATAAAGTTGTGGCCTTATTTAGCCCATTAACCTAAAATACATGTTTCCTTGTGTCTGATTTATCTCTACGCGGGTGGCGGGCCCTTGACTCACAACCTGATTTCTCATACAAAGTTAAAAATGTGTTTAACTGAAATGCTTCTTTGATGCGTCCAGATCCAGCCCTGGATGCTTTAGTTTAGATTCCTGCATCGCAGGGGGTTGGACTAGATGACCCTTGAGGTCCCGTCCAACTCTATGATTCTATGATCACAGAGTGGTTTACAATGCCGGGGATTGGACCTGAGACTTTTTGCATGCAAAGCAGATGCTCTACGCTAAGCTACAGCCCACACCTAGTTTTTGTCCCCGGAATCAGGTATTCAGATGTACACTGTCTGGTATACTTCATGATCAAGGCTGATAGATCTTGATCAATGAGCTTGTCTAACCCAACTGTCAGGGGGTCTCCTTACAGAGAGCCCCCAGCCATCATTTTCACCAGCTCATCACCCAGTGTCAGCACGAGCAGCGAGTCAGAGGAGAGGAATGAGGAAGTGAGCGGAGTGGAGAGAGGGCTCTTGTAGGCTACAGAGCCATTACAACACTCTGAGGGAGAGCTAGGGGAGGGGGAGCTGAGACAGCCATCAGACACAGGCCGTCCGTTTCCCCCGACGCCTGAATTGAGGCGTGCCAGCACCCGTAGGGCAAGGGGGCGGAGTTTGGGGGTCCCCAGGCTCTTATGCTGGGCGAAGACCAGGAAGAAGCCATTGTGAGGTTCTGATACGGACTGAGCAGTCATGTTTCCTGATACTCTTGCACTGTAAATAGCATGCACAATAAAATTCTGAAAGAAAGGACGGAGCGGAGCGTCTTTACTCATGAATAGCTGCAACCCTCTCTGACACCAACCTTTGGTCTCCAGGGTTTTTTGGACTACAACTCCCATCATCCCCAGTAAGTACAGCCAATAGCCAGGGATGATGAAAGTTGTAGTCTGGAAATATCTGGGGACCCAATATTAGGGAAGAGTGGTCTAACACTTGGTTTGAGCCCGATGCTGATAATTCCAATATTGCAGGTTCGATCTCCATATGGGACAGCTGAATATTCATGCATTGCAGAGGTTGGACTAGTAGATGATCCTCAGGGTCCCTTCCAACTCTATGAATCTGTTATCTAACCAAGTGGCTACCATCAGAACTTGCAGTATTGGATTTGATAAGTGATTTTCCATTGTGTGAAGAAGTACTTTCAGAGTCATCAGCCCCTAGAAACACAGAAATGGTATAATTCTCTTGGTATTATTGGTGTACTTCTCCCAGAAATCAGTCCACCTAGATCAGGAATGGAGAATTGGTGGTTCTCCAGTTATTGTTGGAGTCCAGCTGCCTTCAACCACAGCCTGCATGGCCAACGGTGGTAAGGGACAATGAGAACTGTAGTACAGCAGTAATGCAGATAAATTCTAGATGCCCATAACAGGGATGTTAAATAAACAAGAGATATCTGGCTCGCTGCAGCTGGCAATGGAATGCTGGAGTAAATGGACTCTGATGTGATTCAGGGTAGCAATTCTTACGTACAGATCATAAACTGATATTTTATGATTTAAGCAATGCAAGTAAGAAAGTTACAGGTAGGTAGCCATGTTGGTCTGCCATAGTCGAAACAAAATAAAAATATTCCTTCCAGTAGCGCCTTAGAGACCAACTAAGTTTGTCATTGGTATGAGCTTTCGTGTGCATGCACACTTCTTCAGATACACTGATGCAGAAGTCACCAGACCCTTATATACAGTGAGAGGGTGGGTCAACAGGTTGACCACACCTATCAGCCAATCACCCATTCCCACCACCCTTCTGAGTAATACCCTTCCCCACCCTCTCACTATATATAAGGGTCTGGTGACTTCTGTTTCAGTGTATCTGAAGACGTGTGCATGCACACGAAAGCTCATACCAATGACAAACTTAGTTGGTCTCTAAGGTGCTACTGGAAGGATTTTTGTTTGTTTGTTTGTTTCAAGTAAGAAAGGTGATGGGGATGATGGATATGTCTTTGGTGCCTTGATATGGAAGAAGGCAGCTTCCCACATCTCCCTTGAACCCTTGAACTCAGCTGCCCACCCTGCACCCCTCCTCCAGCTTCCAGCTGTGTTGCTTTATGCCGCCTCCGCTGCCAAACGGAATTAAGCTCAGTCAAGAGAAGCAGATGTCTTGCATCTGGCACCAAAGCAAAGGTTCAGCGTTTGGCACGAGGGCTCATTGTCTGAGCCGAGGCTCTGAAATATAATTAAATTTGCAGCACCGTGCCAGTGGCTGCCAGTCAAAGTGGCCAGATGTGCCAGAGTGAGAGATGTGCACTTTCTGCCGCCCACCAGAGAGACAACACAACACCTCCTGCCAAGTCTCATTTGTGCAACTCCAGGGGAATGGGGCAAAATAACCCTGTGGTTGGCACACAGAAACCAGAGAGGATTGTTAGGCTTGCAGCGTTATTACAAATTTTGACAACAAAGAGGGTCTTCGGTCCATACACACGCCTTTTTCCTTTGTCTTGGCTCAGACCATTTTTTTTGGTGTAAAAAGCAGCATTGGTGTGAGAGCCATAGCTGCCAAGTTATCCCTTTTTTAAAGGGATTTTCCCTTATGCTGAATAGGCTTCCTCGCGAGAAAAGGGAAAACTTGGCAGCTATGGTGAGAGCTAACATCTATATCTGCAGCAAAGAGCATCTGCAGATTCATAAATAATTTTTTGTGCAGAAGGGAAAACAGGAAATAAAGTAAAATACAACTACCTTGTAGTGGTCTCTTTTGAGAGCTCATTTGTATTGTTCCAAGGAGGTGGCAGCAGAGCCAGCTCAAAATATCCATTTTTGATGGGGAGAATTTGATGGGCAACATAAAACAAGAAGTTCAACATTAGGTTTTCTTGCAGAAATTTCCCACCATCTCCCTCCCTGCCTGCAGTAAATGTCCAGCTGCTGTCTGGTCACATGGCTGGACCCCGTTATCACAGGTTACTTATAATGATTCCACAATCAGGCTGTCAAACAGGAATGAGAGTTTTATTAGAGCACAAGGCTAGGCATCTTCCATGGCCGGCCTGCACTTAACCACTGGGTACCAATGATAGAAAGTAAACGAGAGCTAAACTAAAGTAACAGATCTTTGCCTAATTACTAAGCTGTGTGCTTTGCAGCTAACTAACTGTGCAGTTAGGTAATTTCTAATTACTGAACTATGTAGCTAAGGAAGATCCCCAATGCCAACAGGAAGAGATATATAACGATATAGCAGTAGGCACCCAAGATTTATTTTATTTTTAAAATTATATACCGCCCTATACATGGAGGTGCCAGGGTGGTTCACATAACAAAATCAAACTATAAAACCACAAAATATATAATCAAAATAAAAACAACAACCCAATAAACTCCCCCCCCAAAAAAACTGCACATTTTATTAAATTTTTGCATTTTTTCATATTATATATTTATACATTCTTACAATATTAGTTACCTAAAACTCTCAGGATTACCACTCCCCTCTACCCCTCTTCTGGTTTTCTTGTTTCCACACTATAATATTTACATGTTGATTTATATCAGCATACTGTTCTTATCTATACATAGTTCTTTCTATAATCTCATATAGAATGCTTCGTCAATTATACATTGTAAGGTTTATCCCAGTAGTAATTTATGGAAGTGATGTATGGAAGTGAGAGCTGGACCATAAAGAAGGATGATTGCCGAAGAATTGATGCTTTTGAATTATGGTGCTGGAGGAGACTCTTGAGAGTCCCATGGACTGCAAGAAGATCAAACCTATCCATTCTGAAGGAAATCAGCCCTGAGTGCTCACTGGAAGGACAGATCGTGAAGCTGAGGCTCCAATACTTTGGCCACCTCATGAGAAGAGAAGACTCCCTGGAAAAGACCCTGATGTTGGGAAAGATGGAGGGCACAAGGAGAAGGGGACGACAGAGGATGAGATGGTTGGACAGTGTTCTCAAAGCTATGAACATCAGTTTGACCAAACTGCGGGAGGCAGTGGAAGACAGGAGTGCCTGGCGTGCTCTGGTCCATGGGGTCACGAAGAGTCGGACACGACTAAACGACTAAACAACAAGGTTTATCTCAAACCTGCCAGTGTTCTTATATGTAAACAGTGTTTACACATTTTAAAAGGGCATAGGATGTCAATCAAATCAACCAAAGGCCTGGTTAAAAAGGAACGTATTTGCCTGGTGCCTAAATGCGTATAATGAAGGTCCCAGGTGCACTTCCCTGGGGAGAGCATTCCACAGACTGGGAGCCACCACAGATAAGGCCCGTTCTCATGTTGCCACCCTCCAGACATCTCAAGGTGGCACCTATAATAAAAGCTCTGTAGCAGAGGCTTGACAGCCCATATGTCAAGAATGCTTTGATGGTGTTTCCTGCTTGGCAGGGGGTTGGACTGGATGGCCCTTGTGGTCTCTTCCAACTCTATGATTCTATGAAATACCAAATTATTTAAGGAGTACAAACCATGACTTGAATATTTTAAACACAAAATTCCTAGAGAGAAGTTACCTTCATATTTCTTCTCCCTCCTTTTTTCATTTCCTTACAGTTACTTTCTTTCTTTTCCACTAAACTGCTTTGAGTCCCTTATAGATTTGTTGACGTCCCTCTATCTCTTTGCAGTTTCAATTCTCCTATTGCATTCAAATAATCTGCATTCAATTGTTCATCAAAACATTAGGAAAAGAAAACCCCCTTTCTGTGACATTAATTAATGTCCAATCTTCTTTTAATTCCATTCAAGTTGGTGGCCGTCGCTACAACTCAAGAATTCCCTGGGTCTTGTAAAAGACACCTTCCCATCCTAAGTGATAGATTAAGATTCAGTGGCCAGTCTGGTTGACTTCTCTATGTCCCGTGGAGGAGGGTGTCATCCTGCCCTTCACATCATACAGGGAAATGCTCTGGGCTGGCCCTGGAGCCTTGGTGTCACAACTGGCTCCCTCATTGCACATGCGCACAAACAGGGGCGCTTGAGGAATCCCATTTCTGTGAATTCCTATACAAAATGGCATGACCGGAATGTCTCCTATAAAAATACTGACCAGAACTTAGCAATTCACCAGATTTTGCACGTCTTTGAACATTGCAATGCATTTCTCAGCAGTTTAGACATAGTGAAAGGTAGGTTTCAATGGGCATTTGAGAGAAAATCCACATTAAAGTATGTATTTAAATACATATTTTGAGAGAAATCGACCCTCATGCAGATTAATGTGGAAATGGAAGAGAATGGAATGATGAGTATGTGAAATACATGGAAGTGACTTAACTAGGAAATAATAATAATTTACAGTATCACTAAACACACACACACACACACACACACACACACACACACACACACACACACATCTTCCAGACATCCTTTCTACTATGTATTCATGATAATTTGTGCTCATGGTTGAATCAGAATGGTTATACGGGATGCCCACTTTCAATACTACTTTGTTTCCAGACTGTGTACATCCTTTAACTTCCCGCTCAAGTCATTTAACTTTTCGTAATGTCACGGTTTGATTGTTGTCCCAATTTGATTGTGCTACAGTCAAACCTTGGTTGTCAAACGTAATCCGTTCCGGAAGACCGTCCAACTTCCAAAACATTTGACAACCGAAAACGGAAATCGAAAGCCTCAATACAATAGGGAAACACAAAACGGACTCTGCATAGTATGTCCGGCTTCCAAAAATTGTTCGAAAACCAGAGCAGTGACTTCTGGGTTTCTGGTTTCCAGGAGCTGACACATTCTGAAATGGAGGCATTTAGGAACCGAGGTTTGACTGTACGTGTTGCAAAATACACCTGCAACCTTGCCCCCCCAGGGGGGGGGACAATGTGGAGGGTTCCCTCCCCTCCCACTGTAACATGGTTTTCAGTGTCAAATAGCAAAGGAGTAGACACAACCTTCTCTATCCAAGCTAAACATATAAGTGGATTTTAACATTTTATGATGTATAAACAACACCTTGACAGTTAAACCTGGCTGGAGGTTTGCGTTCTATGGAAAGCAATAAAAAGCCACATACTTGCCCAAGTTCTACTATTTGTTCAGAGTCCTTTTTATATAAAAAGTACAATAACTTTTTCACACTTTCCTTTATAGACACCCTCTCTTCACCCTCTCTGGGCTGTTAAGAAATGTCCGACATAAAGCAGTAGAAACAAAGCCATTTTAGGGAGTACTGGAGGAAAAAGACTGTTAATGGTGAATCATGGTTTCTTCCTTGAGTGGAGATGGAAGGTATAAAGCATCTTAAAACAGATAACATTGAAACTGTTTGGGGGGGGGGGAGGAAAGGAAAAGAGATAAGATATATACTTTGATATGCTTATCTGCACATGGATATATAACTATGGTTTAAAAAAGAGAGAGCCTGGCCTAGAATTCTCTCTCTCTCTCTCTCTCTCTCTCTCTCTCTCTCTCTCTCTCTCTCTCTTAAGTGGAATGTATGTTATGTGGTTAATGTGCATAACAACCAGCTATTGTGCACATTCACCAGGCCATCTGTTCAATATACATAATTTCTAACAGGCCTTGCAGAACGTGCATGTATATCAAGTGAATTTTGTACATTTTGTGGGCAATAGTCACAATCCTCAACAGTACTTAGGGAATGTGCACACTTTGACTTCATTTTGTACATCCTCTGGGCAATGTGCACATTCTCCAGTCAAATTGCACACATCTGAACAAGAAAATGAAAATGTTGCTCAGGAACATGGGAGCAATGGAAAGCACAAGTTCCATGTTGGATGTATATTGTATATTGGATGTATATTGCGGATGAGGAAAGGTACCACCTGAGTCAAGAGGAAGCCTGAGTAGTTAATGAGCAAAGTCAGAGACACCTTGTCAGGAGTATGGGCAGGAGTCAGGCTCTGGGGCCTGTAGTGCTTTGCAGGACTGGGGCCTGCCTCAGCTTGTGCTGGAGAAGCAAGAAGTGGCCACTCAGGTGAGGCCACTTGATACTCACTGCACCTGGTGGCAGGAGCTGGGAGGGATAAAAGCTCAGCATTTCCCTTCAGCTCTTTGCCAGAGCAACGCTATCCCTGCCTTGTTGCATCTGGCCTCTTGCTCCTTGGACCCTTGCCTTGCCGATGCCTTGCTCCTCGACCCTTGGACCTTCGCCTTGCTTCTTGTTCCTTGAGCCTTCGCCTTGCGCCTTGCTCCTTGCTCCTTGGACCTTCGCCTTGCCGACGCCTTGCTCCTTGATCCTGTGACTGCCTGCTGCTGGACCCTCAGCTCTGCACCTGTTCCTGCTTCTACACCACCATCTTGCCTCTGGTCCTGACGTCCTCAGCCAGGGCTTCAACCGCCCGCCGACCAGACCGTGACACACCTGTTGTGCCCGCAAAAGTGTTGGAGCAGTCACAACATTTCATTTCCGACCAGGACATATCCCATAACATCTTGCCCACATCCTGTAACTTTTTGTGCTGCAAATGTTCCACTTTATTTATTTATTGTCTTGCTTTGGTTCTGCTTGAGTGCAGGAGCCTTGCTCCAGGTGGCAATAATACGATAACATCGGGGAAGCATCCCAGCGCAACTAATAAAGCAGAATGATGTGTGGACAATCCAGTAAGAATTTGCCACCGATGCCCTATTATTGCATCAATAACATGTTGCAGAATACACTTGCTTCCCTGCCCGCCTGTAAGAAAACCCAGTCTGGAGAGACCCTATATAATACAGTCATTCAAGCAAGTCATCAGGGGAAGAAGGAGCCATGCCACATGTTTGCTCCCCAATCCACCTCCCTCTCCAATCTCCAAGAAATAGTGAAAGGAAGAATAAGATTTAGGAATGATCATTAAAGGGAGCTTTAAAAATAACTTGGATGACATAGTTCGACTCTATGCACAGTGTAATGTGAAAGGATAATTGGCTTGGATGTGTGTGTCGTTTCAGTTAATTATTTAGCCAACTGAGTAGCTGTGAGTCACACAGAGAAGTAACAGGATGTAGAAGAGGAACAAGGAGACTTTTGCTTCTTGGACGGGTGGGGGAGTGGAAGGGAAGGAGGAGGAGGTGTAAAGCAGTACAAGTCCTGAGCGAATATTATTTCTCCCACAGAACGAACCTTTCCCAAAGTATAGTAGTAATCCTCATAATGAACTATGGTCCCTGGTGAGATTTATCACCCAGCTTTGAGATCCTCACTGGTTATTATTTTCGTTACGCATGCATATGATCGCTGGTTGTTCCTTAGGATGCCAAGTCCTCAAAAAACACCTACTGGTAATATGGCCAAGGAGCAATTGCTCAAGCTGGGATTTAACAAAAGCAGCATTATGGCTGATGAATGAGAGACTGGCTGAGCGGCGTCCTGCACCAAAACCGTTTTCTGAGGTTTGAAAGCAAAGGGAAAGGAATCCAGGTGGAAGGTAGTCACTGCTAATGATCCCATTAGGGGGAAATAAAGCAGAATGGGAACAGGGTCCCCACCACCAAGAGAAAACCCAAACCCATCCAGACCAACCACTTCCTGTGAGTCAGGATCATTCCGTGTCTAGCACCACACAATCTCCATCCACACACACACACACACACACACACACACACACACACAGTGCAGCTTACTCGATGCAGACCGCGATATATTGCAAGCTGATAGAAGACACAGAGCTGATCAGGGCTTCCTGGAGATGGTGCAAGATATACAAGAATAGCCCAGATGGATCGCTGAAAGACCGATGTAGTTCATTATCTTATTTGCAAAGTGGGCAAGCAGGTGTCTGTTCCCAGAAGCTGGCATCCAGAGCCAGAGTGCCACTGACAGTGGTGGTAAATCTATGCAGCCATTGAGGATGCTACAATTATTGTTGAATGCATTTCTGTTCCGTCTTCCTGGGATTCAATGCGACTTTACAACACTGAAAAAACAATGTTGTAAAATGCAACGTAATAAAAAGAAACGAGCTAAAAGCATTAAGTTCAAATATATCAGAACACACTTAAAACTGGCAGAGATCAGTGCCATTTGCACCTTAGGATCGTCCTACTCTCGTGTAGGACCCTGGCAGAGACACATGCCTGACTGGCATGTTCTCTCCCTCCTGGTTGATCGGGAGCTTCAAAAGGTTTCTTCTGCCCGAACATCACAGCGACTGATGCCAACAGACACCGGCACACTCAGGAATCCGCAGAGTGTTCGCAGTTCGCATAACAGACCTCAGCAACTCAGCATTTTGGCTAATCTACTTTTATTTACATATAAACACACACGGAGCACTGCAACATGGCTCCCTCTCTCTCTAGCATCAGACAGCAAAGAGAAAGAACAAAGGACAATAGTCCCACTTCACGGAACACAGTATCACAAGCATCCTTTCTCTGTCACTTCCCACACTGTGTAATGAAAACATACACCGTCATGTGATAGACAACAATCCCATGACTGCAGACACGGGGAGTGAATCTCCAACAATTTTCACGGGGAGGTCTCAATCTGCTAATGGAATGGTAACAAAGAGGGAGCTGGTCTAACCTCTCTTGGGAGGGAGTTCCAGAATATGGGAGGAGCCACAGAAAAGGTCTCTTGTGTCATCACCCAACGTGCCTCTAATGTTGATGGGACTGAGAGAAGGTGCTCACCCAAAGGCCTAATAACCACTGATAACAACTTCCATGACTTTGTCTAATCCTGTTTTAAAGCTATCCAAGTTAGTGGATCCATTGGAGAGCAAATTCCACCATTTGGACATTCCCTGTGTGAACAAGGGCTATTGTGGTGCCAGTATATTTTCTTTAGGGGGAGGGGTTTTCCTCAACATCATGTCACACTCTAGTGTGACCAACATCTGGGATTAAGGGAAAGGGCTTCCAGTTGAAAGGGTGACGCTCTCAGGCATTCCCTGGGCCCCACATCATTCTCTTTAGAAATTATGTATTAACAGCTGTAATGAACCCTTTCAAACTGTTTACATTTTATTTTAAAAATAGTCCCAGAGGTTGTAAAAAGGAGCGGGGACAGGGGTGGGGGAGACGAGACAAGGTCTTCTTTCAAGAGCCAGGATGTACAAATGGGCTCTGATTCCAACACTGGGATGTGCCAAATGTTAATAGAGCTTTTTTTTTTTTTTGCGAAAGGAGCATATCTTGAGAGTCAATATAAGTCGTGCCCTACACAAAGAGCAGCCTTTCATGGAGTACCTATCCTACCTTGGCAGGAACCGCTAAAGCAATCTGCTGTATGGCTTAAGCTATTCTCACACAAAAGGCCCTCTGTGTAGCTGGAAGATAAAAATCCACTTCAGTTTGTTAACAACATTATTTAACCTCTTGATCTCTTCCCTCTGCACTCCACTCCCAATCAGAATTAAGCAGGGTTGGGGTGGTGTGTATGTGTGTGTGTGTGTGGGGAGCTTCTTGAATAAGGATTTTTCAAATCTCCTGCAGCTTGTTTCAGGAGCCCAACTTACTGCCAATTAAGGGTTGCCCTTCTATATTTATTTTACTTCCATGGATGAATCGCACCCCATTGGCACAGCATCAAATAGAGTTCCACCCCCGTGCATCTGAATATTTTATTTCAAGGTCAAACGAACAAAACCACCAATAGTTGGGGAAAGGAGGATCTCACTTCTAATGCAATTGTGTTCTTAGGGTGAGCAGCAGGAAATCTGCGACGAAATCACCCTCAGGGTGGCTTGGACTACAATACCCATCAGCCACAGCCGGCACGACCAGTCACCAGGGATAATGGGTATTGTAGTCCAATAACACATGGGACGTCACAGGCTCCTCACATGGGGCAACTGTGCACAAACCTGTGGATTCCAGGTCTGGAAGCTCCCGAGAAAGGTGCAAAGAGTTAACCTTAACTCAAACAAAATGCTATTTTACTTAGGAAACTCTGTCTTGCAGCCAGAGATGATGACTGCCCAGGAATAGGACCATCTTGTCATAAGGAAGAGACTCATCACTTGGCCCGTTGACAGGAATACTTCCAGATATGAAGGTCTATTGATCTTGAGCTCCAGGAAATATAGCGGTCCATTTATTCCATCAAGTCAAGCATCCTGTCTCCTGGCGTGTGGTGCCTACTTGAGGAGGGGGGAAAAAAAGGATAAAAGCAAATCAATACGCTAGTAGCCAGCTGCGCATTACTGGAATGGGGTGTTGAACTGCTGTTTCGCTCCCAGCTTTGGACGCCAAATGATAAACTCCTGTGCCATCAGCTCTTCTCGGCTGCACTCATTGAAAAAGAGGAACATTCATTTAATTCCGTTCCTTTGTTTCCCTCGCTGCTGAAAGGCTTACGACTCACAGAAGGCTCTGGAGCAGAGGGCAGGAGCAGTTCATAGGTCGCAAGTGGCTGAACTGTGGCACAGATGCCACACATGTCACAGGCAGCAAGAATTTGTGGCCTACCTGGAGGGGAGCTGGTAGACCTGTGAGTCGGCTGTGCACAGTGCAGAAAACACTTTGCACCAGGGTTGCCATCTTGAATGAAATATTGTGGGGGACCAGGTATGTCCTGCCCCATCATAATTGATCCCATAAAGCGCACCTTTTAAATGGGAATGTCCATTAACTATGTGGGGGCCCGGCCCCCTCAAATATTTTATTGTAGGGGACTGAGCCCCCACGACCCCTAGGAGTTGGCTTTGCACCACTTTTCCAGCGGTTCTCTATGCACCTTCTTCTTCATTCATCTGTGGGATAGCCAGCCTCATATAACCGGCATGCTTAATACATTGCCAGGTTTAGCTATGTCACTTCCCCTCACCATGGGAGAAAATAGGTAATGAAGCCTATTGTTGTACCCAATATTTCTGTGAATTCATTGTGTGAGGAGGTCTGAGTTCCTCCAGTTCACTCCAGGTTACTCCAGCTCCCCTCTGAAAGAGGCAGGGGAGGGAAGGAGAGGCCATTTCGCAGCCCCCCCTCTTCAAACCAGTCCCTGACATCTCCCCTCCTGTGGTTGTGTGGCAATGTCCCTCCTTCCTGTGTAATAAAGACTCATGACACAGTAATTAAGATTTAATTGGGTGGTTAAGGCCACAACTTTATTGATTATGCATGTTGAGCGGAATTGGCTTAGGCGTTGGAACCTATCAGAATATATACGAGTCCAACCCGTGTGTTGAAGTTAACCACCAGTAAGGAGCCCAGTGATGTAGATCTACCGGAACTCCTCCTGTGGCCACCGAAGGGGCGTGCCCTACGGCCCTGGCGACTCCAGGCTCAGGACCAAGCCTCGCCCCTGGAATCCTTTAACGGAATTACTTCTCCAAATTTGGGCAGCCGATGACATAACATGCCCCTCCACCATCTAATTGTTATGCAAATTTCCAACGCCTAACCGCCTAACCTAAGCTGTGACGACTTGCTACGAGGTAGGCGAAAAACCCATCATGGCTAGCCCAGTATGGGAAAAGTCCTACCAGGCCTCTGACTAACCAGGCAACCAACTCTCGTCCATAGCAGCGTCCCCTAACCTCTTTTTAAGGGGTGGGTGGGCGGGTGAATTTGTTCGCTCCGGCGAACAGGGAGAAAAGAGGGCAAGATTCCCGCCTGCGGGGTGATTTAAACTGTGCGGCCCCGCCCCCTCCGTCCCTATTGGACAGCTGGGGGGTGACGCAGGCTGGAACCTTCCATTGCGTAGGGGCTGAACTTGCAGCCCCTACGCAATTGGTAGCGTCGGGAAGCCCACAACCCCACCTCCGTCGCAAGCGCGGAAGTGGCTTTTCCAGCAACTGGTATTCAAAAGCATTGCTGCCTGCAGCCATTGACTTCGTTTCTGTTGACATTTGCAATTGGGATGTTTCGATTTGGAGTCAAGTCTTTAGTGCTCCAGGATGCATCTCACATAGAAAGCTGCAGAAGGCACAGGCAAGGCATTATTTGGCTGTATCTAGCTTCTGCCCAACCCAGTCACACTCATTCCAAGCTGGTAGTCTCAGTAAGAGGCTGATCTCTTGCCAACAATGTAACTTCTTTATTATATGTGGGCAGAGGAGTGTGGCTCTGTGCTTTGGGGTTTCCAGGTTGTACACTTAATTCTTAAGATTGGTTTCCTCTCTGCAGCTGGGAACAAGAAAAAGGAAGGGGAAAAAACCAGGAAGAGTTAGATGGTGGCAGAAATGAAAATAAAGCATGATCTGGCCTGTTTTCAGGCTTGCCCTGGCTGTTTGCTCACTAGCTTCCCAGTGCTAACAAACAAAAACAATCCCCTTGTTCATTCCGGAAATGGATTTTATATTCTCATAACAAAGTACTTTGCCAAGCATTTTCCTACTGGGGAACATTAAAACCTGAAACAAATTTTGCTCCTTGCTTGTGAGTCAAACCTTCAGAGCTTTTCAGAGATGACCCTGCATTATGGGGTGGAAGGGAAAATAGCTGACAGTCAGCAAGGAAATATTAGCTTCCAGCCGAATACACTAAAGAGAAATAAAAAGAACAGCCGCAGTAGTAAAAGGAGGCAAAGCTAGGAAATGTTTGGAACGGCTCGCTCAAGGTAACCCAGTCCGATTTCTGAGTGACCTCCCTGATATAGGCCTCCAGGCTGAATCACTGCCTAGAGTCCTTTCACATACAGACAGCCATCCAAAGAGGGCTAGGAATCAATGCAGAAGTCAATGGTCAGACCTGGAGCCACAGCCAGGAAAAGGCTTTTGTTTCCTGGGTCATAACAGGAAACTGCTAAGGCCCTTTCTGTTGGGGAGAACCAATGGCTTGCAGAACTCCACCATACCCGGGAAAGATTTAGTATGGGTAGGGTTGCTAAAGAAGATTGGCAAGTTAAATTACGTAATGGAATATGCTGAAATGGCAAAACTAAATAAATTGGAGAGTTGAGAAAATCAAATGAAAAGATTCCAAGAGCTCTGGCCAGGTAAAGGAATAATTTTTAGAAAGTAGCAATCCAGTTTTTAGAAATCCAGGACAAGGCCCTGTTTCGGTTTATTCTTCATCAGCTCTAGTTTCATAGTGTCAAGGTCAAATCGTACCATTCAACAGTTTATCACATATACACAGAAGCATTGTACACAGGTCAATGGATTAGCAGGGTTTTAAAACTACTTGTAATTTTGTTATGACTGGATAAGAAGTAATTTAAATAAGGTTTCAGACTGAACAATGGACATGCGGCATATTGATAAATAATGGAACCAAAGAAGGGACTAGAGGGAAGTCAATTTGTTTTGTTTTCATTTCATTTTCGTATTGCTACTGTTATTTTTTTGTTATTTTTGGAAAATCAATAAATTGTTATCAAAAAATAATAATAGTATGGGTGGGGATGCTCCGTTTTGAAGCCCTGGTGGTTCATGACCCAGGGCCTTACCTTCCAAATCCCGGACTGCAGAATCAGGAAGTTGCGTTGACGCAACTTCCGGTGTCACTCCGCCCATCTATGGGCACCAAAAAATGGCTGCCGCCGACACCGGAAGTCACGTCTATGCACTTCCGGAAATGCATAGATGCGACTTTTGAAGCCGGCGGCGGCCATTTTGGGTGCCCATAGAAGGGCAAATCAGAAAGAAAAAAAATGGCCACCGGCAGGAGAAAATAACGGAGAAAAACGGGAGATGAAGTGATACGGGGGACCACCGGGAAAAGGTAAGTAAAATCGGGGTTTTCCCGGAGAAAACGGGGTACTTGGCAGCTATGCCCAGGGCAGCTATGTAAGGTTGATTCTGGTAGGATTTCAGGGTATGTGAAACCCTGCTTTTGCCCCTCTGAAGAAGAGGAAGAGGAAGAGGAAGAGGAAGAGGAGTTACCAGACTCCACTCCCAGAAGTGGGAAGCCCAGATTGTTTGAGAGAAAATACAGAAACAACTCATCAGCCACCCAAGACTGTTCATCCCACAGATCAACCAAGGAGCCAGCACAGTAGTATCTTGGTACTCAAACGCCTTGGTTCCCAAACGCCGAAAACCCAGAAGTAAGTGTTTCAGTTTTTGAATGTTTTTCAGAAGCTGAACGTCCCATGCGACTGTTGGCTATTGTTTCCGGGGCGCCTGCACCAATCAGAAGCTGCGCCTTGGTTTTCGAACATTTCAGAAGTCAAATGGACTTCTGGAACGGATTAAGTTTGGCACTTTTGTTTTTGCTATTTATTTTGCGTTTTTGTTTTTGAGGCTTTTTCAGTTAATCTGTTTTTTGTGACTATGTGGAACCCAGTTCACACAATTGATTGATTGTGTGACTGCGGAAATGGATAAAAGCCCCCCATCCAAACAATGACTATCATCAGTGCAGGTAATGGGGGGAGGAAAGAATTTTAATTTTTGTCATCTGCAACACTGTCTTATTTATTTTATAGTACAGTGCCTTGATTATTGCTTTCATTTTATGGATCAATGATCTCGTTAGATAGTAAAATTCATGTTAAATTGCTGTTTTAGGGTTTTTTTTTAAAGTCTGGAACAGACTAATCCGTTTTGCATGACTTTCTATGGGAAAGCGTGCCTTGGTTTTGGAACGCTTTGGTTTTGGAATGGACTTCTGGAACAGATCAAGTTTGAGAACCAAGGTACAACTTTATAGTGGTTAGAATACTGGACATGCGAGACCAGGGCTCACATACCCTCTCAGCCACAATGCTCATTCAGTGACCTTGGGCCAGTCTCTCAACCTAACCTACCTCAAAGGGATGTAGAGAGGAGGGAGTATGACCTGGGGAGAGTCTCATGGCCTAAAGTGAAGGACCCAGGGGGCTTGAGTTTCCCCACTCCCAATTTAAACACAGGACGAGATGGAGCAGGAGGTGGAAATCATGGTTAGATGGGATAGCTCTGAACACACCCCAGTCCTTATGTACAAAATATATCCATTGACTCCCCTGCCACCTTTCCTTCCTTAAATATTGAGAGCAAAAAGCTTTCATGTTCTGGAGACCTTTGATCCAGAGAAGCAGAGCGAGGTAAGGTTTAAACCATTTGTCGTTAAAGCATGTACAGGAGGAGGAACAAAATGGCCCACAAGTCGAACACACTGTAGCTATTATCAACCCTCCAATAGCTGCTCCAAAGGCCTATTAAAAACATCAATGGTGTTTTCTTCTCCTCCTCCAAAGCTTAAATTGAGCAGTGATGTTATTTAAGTTGGGAATCTCTAAAGCTCCCCCCTCCCTCCCTCCCTGTCTCACGCACGCACACATTCCTGCTTACTCCTGAAGAATCTCATGCCATTGCTAAAAATGAAAGCCATTCAGACAAGCTGTGATTGAAACAAGGACAGGGAAGAAGTGGTAGAAAAATCAATACATCGTTTTCCAGGGTCCTATCTCTTGCTTTTCAAAAGAGACCGTGAATAACATGCTTACAGTAAAAGCAGTTGCTTGTTCAAAGTGCATTGAAGGGTGAGCTGCAAAGATAGCTCTCTCCGTATGATGCCTCCCTGGAGAGAGAGTTTTGCCGTGATTTCAAAGAACCCAGCCTTGGAATTTGGACAAAGGCTTGCCAAGGCATTTTTAAATATTCGCTGCAAAGATTGGATTGCAACGCTGGAGTTGGAAATGTGCTCAAAATGCACCACACACACACACACACCACAAAAAGGTCAACATATTAGACTCAAAGCTTTGCAGCGCTGTTTGCCAGAACAAGCTTGCTCCATCTACACTGGTTTTTGCACATCTCTCTCTCCGCCCTCCCCCTCCCCTGGAAATTATCAACATCTTTAATTCCTATGGTCTCAAGCCTGCATGGCAGTTAAGGTTGCCACCCGCCCCTAGAAAAATAGATGCCCCCTGTCCCATCTTTACTTCAAACGGGGTGCCTTTCTTCCTGTATTTGATCTCAGCCAACTCAGAATTGCAGTTGTGTCTCTGTTGGTGTGGCTGACAAGGAGCCCTGCCTGGCGCGAGTGACAATAGAGAGATGTCTACGCTGGCTTGGTCATGTCCACAGAATGGAAGTTGGCAGGTTCCCCAGGGATGTGCTCTGCTAAGAGCTGATTTCAGGCACCAGGTATACAGTGGTGCCTCGACTTACGAATTTAATCCGTTCCGAAGGCACCTTTGTAGGTCGGAAAATTCGTAAGTCGAAAAGCGCCATTGGAAACGCAATTTCCCATAGGAATGCATTGGAAACGGAAAAATTTGTAAGTCGAAGCAACCCCATCTAAAAATTCGTAGGTCGAAAAAAACCCTATCTAAAACTGTTGTGACGTGGGGTTTGTGATTTCAGCTCTCTTGACATAATATGCTGGAGATAGTTCTCTAGTAACACTTCTTTATTAAAGTAAACAAGGCTGGCTCTGAGGGCAGGAAGGCTACATTTATAGGGACAGGGGACTAGCTAGAAAGGGATACATTTTGGGGGGAACAATATCAGGCAATCACAGTGCTGCCTTTTGGAGGAAACCAATAAGACAGAGGATCCAAATACAGCAGCTTAAATGAACCAATAGTAGCTGTACCCTCTGGAACCAAAAGGCAGTTACTTTATCCTAATGCAAATACAGACAATAATAATACAGATATAAAATCCTTTGACTCAATACACAACAAAAACCACTGTGGTTTCTGTTCGGATGTCGAATAATTTGTAAGTGTGCGGCCATTTGCCCCATTCGTAAGTCGAAAAATTTGGTTGTCAAGTCGTTTGTAAGTCGAGGTACCACTGTATTGGCAGACCAACTCTGTGTTAGAAGATGTCTTCAAACATAACACGAAAGTTGGCAACATCAACACCACAATATGGGAATCCCTTGCAGATGACCGCAGCACCTGGAGACAATCAGTCAAGTTGTGTACCCACAGGGCGACCACAGAAGGAATGACCACTGGGAGGAATGCAAAGAGAAGAAACATCATGGGCCATCTGCAGCAGCACAACTGAATGCCTTTATCTTCCCCAGCTGCAACACAACATGTCTCTCTCATATTGGTCTCTACAGTCACTTCAGACACTGTAACTGACTTCACTCCCAAAGGTGCACTCCTCCATATGAGCTTGGATAACTCAGCCAGTAGAACATGGGATTCTTAATCTCAGGGTTGTGGGTTTGAGTCTCACATTGGGTGAAATATTCCTGCATTGCAGGGGGTTGCATTAGATGGCCCTCATGGTCCCTTCCAACTATACGATTCTGTGATTGTTTCCTGAGACAAGTGTGCATGCATCACTCAACACCAACACTGAAGTCCCAGTTTACAACCTGTTTCCTTTGTCTTATAGTGCAGAGCTGAAGCCCCTGAGGAGGCCTGAACTGTACACACCCGAGGGAAGACTCCTACTTCTATATGTGGCACATCTCCATGGCTTAGTGGTAGAGCACCTGCTTTGCATGCAGAAGGTCCCAGGTTTGATTCCTGACATCTCCAGGTAGGGCTGGCAGAGGACCCTGCCTGAAGCCCAGGAGATCCACTGCCAGTCAGTGCAGAGACATTACTGAGCCAGATGGATCAATGGTCTGACTCTGTATCAAAAGGCAGCTTCCTGTCTTTCCGGGCAGCACCTGCAGTCAGGAAAACAACAGTTCATCTCCCTCCTGTGAAGAAGCACAATGATTTTTATGTCTCTGCACTTCTGTCCCAAGGAGAAGCTCCTCGTGCAACCAAGCGTCTTGATGGATGATCACAGAGAATGATTGCAGTGGGCTCCATGCGGCCCCCTTTCATCACAGTTATGGCTAGAGAGTTGCAAAAGCCTTTCTGGAAATGAGCACTGGAAATCATAAGAACACTTTATACGGCACAATTTTATTTAGGGGAAGGCTGCTTGAAGCATGAAATAAGGGACTTCAGGAGGAAGTTATAAACAAAGGGAAGGCATCATGTAATAGTTTAGTTCCAGCTTGGTGCTTTCTCTGTGTGGCATTTTTTGTATTCCTCTTGTATTCCACTGGAGGTTTATGTGGCCCCCCCAGTGCTCTCTATCTGGCCATTGGCACTCTCCCCAAGCCATGCCCCTCACTGCCTCTGCTTCTCCCCTCGAGAGTTGTTGCCTCTCCAGAATGTGTCATTCAACTTTGAATGCTTGTGAAATGCTCTCTCTAGGGAGGACAAATTCATGGAGTAGAGGTCTACTAGCCATGATGGTTGGTGGTGCTGGGGTCTAAACCACTGAGCCTCCTGGGCTTGCTAATCAGAAGGTCAGCAGTTCAAATCCATGATAGAGTGAGCTCCTGTTGCTCTGTCCCAGCTCCTGCCAACCTAGCAGTTCGAAAGCATATCAATGCAAGTAGCTAAATAGGTACCGCTGTGGTGGGAAGGTACAGGTGTGCTCTGGCACCTGTCATGGTCCTCCATGTGCCAGTAGTGGTTTAGCCAGGCTGGCCACATGACCCGGAAAGCTGTCTGTGGACAAACACCAGCTCCTTTGGCCTGAAAAGCGAGATGAACACCACACCACACAGTTGCATTTGACTGGACTTAACTGTCCAGGGATTCTTTATCTTTATCTTTACCTGTTCTGCCTCCACTTTTGAATACCAGTTGCTGGAAACCACTGGAGTGCTCTTTTGCACACGTTCTGCTTGCTGGTTTCCCACAGGCATCTGATTGGCCGTTGTGGATACAGGATGCTGGACCAGATGGGCCAATGGCTTGATCCAGCAGGCCCTTCTTCTGTTAAGTATTTGTGAATGGACCAATGTTGATTTGTACAGCTCAGCTATTGGGCACATAGACCACATGCATTGAATGTTGCTGAACGAATGTACTGCTCAATGAGATAAACTATGGAACTCACTTCCACAGGAGCCAAGGGTGCCCCCCAGCTTTGATGGCCTGATCCATCAGGCTCTTACGTTCTGACGAGCATGGCAGATTTTCTAAAATTAAAGATGGGAATATATTCCTGCTTCTGAAGATGAACAGTTTCGTTATTCTTCCTCACCCCTTCGGGGATTCACCTCCCTCTATCTCTTGGCTCCATTTGCACGGCATTCCCCCTTCCCGGGCTTCTTTTTCACAATAACTGATCAGTAAATTGCTCTCTATGAACGCCAGCAGGTTAAGTATGTCAAATTGTACTCAAAGGCCTTTCGCAGCCTTCCACCCGTCTTCTACCAGAATGTCATTTCCGTGCCATGGAAACATTGAAACCGTATTTCCTCCCGGTTCCAGCATCTCTGTCACAATCCATGCTGAGAGATATGTTACGCTGTGGCAGAATTTCTCATTTCCCCCAAAACGAACGAATGCGGCAAATTAACAGGCACAGTCATTCTGAGGAGGTTTGGATGAAGTTCAGTTTTCCAGATGTATGTCTCTAATCAGCTTAGGAGCTGAAGTCTTTTCGAAAGAGAAAAAGGAAATGTTGATAATCACGAAATAGCTATTGCTGGTTTTCTTGTTTGTTCTACAAAATGGCTATACATCAGCATATGCTCCAACATTTCTCCGATGAAAATAGGGACATCCCATTCCATAATGATAATTTTACTATTTATACTCCACATATCTTATCAGGCTGCCCCCGTGCTCTGGACAGCTTCCAACATATATAAAAACATAAGAAAACATTAAATATATATATTTTTAATTTCCCTATACAGGATTGCCTTAGACGGCTTAGGGGTTGGATAACTCCATACCCTGCAACATTTCCCCAATGAAAATAGGGACATCCTACCATACCCAGTAGAGATGTATGGAAGTGAGAGCTGGACCATAAAGAAGGCTGATTTGATGCTTTTGAACTATGGTGCTGGAGGAGAATCTTGAGAGTCCCATGGACTGCAAGAAGATCAAACCTATCCATTCTTAAGGAAATCAGCCCTGAGTGCTCACTGGAAGGACAGATCCTGAAGCTGAGGCTCCAATACTTTGGTTGGACAGTGTTCTAGAAGCTACGAACATGAGTTTGACCAAACTGCGGGAGGCAGTGGAAGACAGGAGTGCCTGGCGTGCTATGGTCCATGGGGTCACGAAGAGCCGGACACAACTAAATGACAACAACAATACCCTCCAACATTTCTCCAATGAAAATAAGGACATCCTAAAGAAAAGTGGGACATTCCAGGATCAAATCAGAAACCAGGACGGCTTCTCTACATCAAGGACCTTCCTGGAAAATAGGGACACTTGGAGGGTCTGTATCTGCAGAGAGGCAAGCACACTTTTTACAGGCTTTTTGCGTGTCATCAGCATATTGATAACAATGTACTCCCAAACTCTAAGCAGTTTCATGTAGATGTTGAACAGTCTGTGGGATAAAATCAAACCCTGAGGAAGCCCACATTGAAGTCACCAAAGGGCTGAAGAGCACTCCCCAGGCACCCCCAAACTGCGGCCCTCCAGATGTTTTGGCCTACAACTCCCATGATCCCTAGCTAACAGGACCAGTGGTCGGGGAAGATGGAATTGTAGTCCAAAACATCTGGAGGGCCGCAGTTTGGGGATGCCTGGCACTCCCCAAGCATTCCCCCCCATTACGTTTTATTGTAATTCGTATTTGGTGTTAGCCGCCCTGAGCCTGGCCTTGGCCTGGGAGGGCAGGGTATAAATAAAAAGAAACATATTTATTTATTTAATCATATCACCTTCTGGAACCAACCATACAAGTAAGACTGGAACTTACCCTAACTTGAACAGCCACTTCAGAACAACTGCCTTGTTTTATTCTTTTACTACTACTACTACTACTACTACTACTACTACTAGCATTTATATCTAGCCTTCTCCGGCAAGGAGCTGCAGGTGGCATCCATTGTTCCACCCTTCCTCATTTAATCCTCCCAACAACCCTGTTAGGTAGGTTAGGCTGGGAGGCATTGACTGCATTTAAACCCTTGTTTCCCAGGTTCTACTCTGACACTGTAACCGCCACACCACGCTGCTCTTAAGACATACACTGTTCTTAACACAACAATAGTGTGGTAGTGGTGGGTTTATTCTGGTTTGATTTGTTCTGCGATGCTTCCCCAATGCTTTCCCACTACTGGTGTCTGGAGGGGCTACAGCACAACAAAAGCGGTACAAAAATACACTGGAACATTTATTGTTTAAAAAAGTTATGGGATTGCAGCACGAAGTTACCCGATGTGCATTGTTATGGAAATAAAGCAGTGTGATTGCCCCCAAACCTTTGCAAAAGCTATTACAATAATGTTATTTGTTGCAAACAGTATTAAAATCAGAGTGTGTTTGTGGTTACTAGCATCATGATGTGCAATTAAAAGGGTTTCTGGAGGGACCCTAGAATTTTTGGATGAGGGGACTGCAGACCCTCCAAGTGTCCCTATTTCCCAGCCTCAGTCCCAGATTTACAGAAGCTGTCCAGAACTCTCACCCCAGCTTTTCCTTAGGACATCACTACTTTCATTAGATAAATGTTGGAGGGTATTGTAGGATGTTCCTATTTTCATCGGAGAGATGTTGGAGTTATGCAACCCCCGGAGCCAAGGAGATACAACCTTTAGAAGACATCTGAAGGCAGCCCCCCTGTATTGGGAAGTTTCTTAATGTTTAATGTTTCATTTTGTTTTTATTTATGTTGGAAGCTGCCCAGAGTGACTGGGGAAGCCCATTCAGGTAGGCAAGGTATTATTATTATTATTATTATTATTATTATTATTATTCCTTTATTTTATTGAAGAAATGTTGGAGGGTATGGAACTGAACTGAGGGTTCTGAACTTTCACTTTTATGAGCTTTATAGTTGCAGGATCAATGAAGTTGGTTCTGATTCCAGTGCAAACTTTCGTGAGAAATGAAAGGATGCGGGCTCATTTGGCTTTGAAGTTATCACAGCATTGGGGAAGATGACAAAACAAAAAACAAAACAACATTTTTAAGAGAATTGCCAGCCCGGAGAGTTGCTTGGAGCCATTCCAAAAGGCCTTGATGCACCGTGCGAGTAAATCATTGTTATGATTGCGAAAGAGGAGACAGGGTTCTTGGGCTTGCAGTAGCACAGCCTCAGCTCAGCCAACCACCGCTCAACACGCAAAGCTACCAGCTTCATTTCCTCCTGCAGCACGCAATAAATAACACATCTCTCCAACATAAAAGCATTTTTATAATAGTAGTAAAGGAAGAGCGGAGGCTGTGTGATTATCATGAACTAATAAACAACCTGCGTCAAGATATGCAGCACGGAATCCGGTAGGCTTGCGAAATGAGGCCGTGCTTCATCCAAACTGGTCCTCCAGCCTAAGTGGACAGTTGAAACCACTTTGGCCCCAGATCAGCATCTAGGCTGGACTTGAAGTGAGAAAATCGATTTGATTCTCATGGTGAACCTACTTAATTCACACTGTCCTTCTTCACGCAGAACATAGCTTAACTATGGGACTCGTTCCCACAGGAGGTGGTGGCGGCCACCAACTTGGATGGCTTTAAAAGAAGATCGGTCCAATTCCTGGAGAAGAGGGCTATGAATGGCTGGTAGTTACGCTCTGCCTCTACAATCGGAGGCAGCTATGCTTCTGAATGCCAGTTTCTGGAAGCTACAGGAGTAGACAGTGCTCATGTGCTTGGGTCCTGCTTGCTGGTATCCCACAGACATCTGCTTGGCCACTGATGTAGCGAGTTCTTCTTATGTTCTGAGTGTTGGACTTAGACAGGAGAGTGTAGGTCTCAAGTAGGGAATCAAGAGATAAAAGGAATAACTGGCAAGTTTGGCCTTGGAGTTCAAAATGAAGCAGGGCAAAGGCTAATAGAGTTCTGTCAAGAGAACAAGCTGGTCATCACAAACACTCTTTTCAAACAACACAAGAGACGACTCTACACATGGATATCACCAAATGGGCAGCATCGAAATCAGATTGATTATATTCTCTGCAGCCAAAGATGGAGAAGCTCTATACAGTCAGCAAAAACAAGACCTGGAGCTGATTGTAACTCAGATCATCAGCTTCTTATAGCAAAATTCCAGCTTAAACTGAAGAAAGTAGGAAAAACCACTGGGCCAGTAAGATACAATCTGAATCAAATCCCTTATGAATACACAGTGGAAGTGAGGAACAGGTTTAAGGATTTAGATTTGGTGGACAGAGTGCCTGAAGAACTATGGATGGAGGCTCGTAACATTATACAGGAGGCAGCAACGAAAACCATCCCAAGGAAAAGGAAATGCAAGAAAGCAAAATGGCTGTCCAACGAGGCCTTACAAATAGCGGAGGAGAGGAGGCAAGCAAAATGCAAGGGAGATAGGGAAAGATACAGGAAACTGAATGCAGATTTCCAAAAAGCAGCAAGGAGAGACAAGAGGGTCTTCTTAAATGAGCAATGCAAAGAAATAGAGGAAAACAATAGAATGGGGAAAACCAGAGATCTGTTCAAGAAAATTGGAGATATGAAAGGAACATTTCGTACAAAGATTACCATAATCAAGGACAAAAGTGGTAAGGACCTAACAGAAGCAGAAGACATCAAGAAGAGGTGGCAAGAATACACAGAGGAATTATACCAGAAAGATATGGAGGTCTCGTACACCCCAGGTAGTGTGGTTGCTGACCTTGAGCCAGACATCTTGGAGAGTGAAGTCAAATGGGCCTTAGAAAGCACTGCTAATAACAAGGCCAGTGGAAGTGATGATATTCCAGCTGAACTATTTAAAATTTTAAAAGATGATGCTGTTAAGGTGCTACACCCAATATGCCAGCAAGTTTGGAAAACTCAGCAATGGCCAGAGGATTGGAGAAGATCAGTCTACATCCCAATTCCAAAGAAGGGCAGTGCCAAAGAATGCTCCAACTACCGCACAATTGCGCTCATTTCACACGCTAGCAAGGTTATGCTCAAAATTCTACAAGGCAGGCTTAGGCAGTATGTGGACCGAGAACTCCCAGAAGTGCAAGCTGGATTTCGAAAGGGCAGAGGAACCAGAGATCAAATAGCAAACATGCGCTGGATTATGGAGAAAGCTAGAGAGTTCCAGAAAAACGTCTACTTCGGCTTCATTGACTATGCAAAAGCCTTTGACTGTGTCGACCACAGCAAACTATGGCAAGTTCTTAAAGAAATGGGAGTGCCTGATCACCTCATCTGTCTCCTGAGAAATCTCTATGTGGGACAAGAAGCTACAGTTAGAACTGGATATGGAACAACTGATTGGTTCAAAATTGGGAAAGGAGTACGACAAGGTTGTATATTGTCTCCCTGCTTATTTAACTTATATGCAGAATTCATCATGCGAAAGGCTGGACTAGATGAATCCCAAGCCGGAATTAAGATTGCCGGAAGAAATATCAACAACCTCAGATATGCAGATGACACAACCTTGATGGCAGAAAGCGAGGAGGAATTAAAGAACCTTTTAATGAGGGTGAAAGAGGAGAGCGCAAAATATGGTCTGAAGCTCAACATCAAAAAAACCAAGATCATGGCCACCGGTCCCATCACCTCCTGGCAAATAGAAGGGGAAGAAATGGAGGCAGTGAGAGATTTTACTTTCTTGGGCTCCTTGATCACTGCAGATGGTGACAGCAGTCACGAAATTAAAAGACGCCTGCTTCTTGGGAGAAAAGCAATGACAAACCTAGACAGCATCTTAAAAAGCAGAGACATCACCTTGCCGACAAAGGTCCGTATAGTTAAAGCTATGGTTTTCCCAGTAGTGATGTATGGAAGTGAGAGCTGGACCATAAAGAAGGCTGATCGCCGAAGAATTGATGCTTTTGAATTATGGTGCTGGAGGAGACTCTTGAGAGTCCCATGGACTGCTAGAAGATCAAACCTATCCATTCTTAAGGAAATCAGCCCTGAGTGCTCCCTGGAAGGACAGATCGTGAAGCTGAGGCTCCAATACTTTGGCCACCTCATGAGAAGAGAAGAATCCTTGGAAAAGACCCTGATGTTGGGAAAGATTGAGGGCACTAGGAGAAGGGGACGACAGAGGACAAGATGGTTGGACAGTGTTCTCGAAGCTACGAACATGAGTTTGACCAAACTGCGGGAGGCAGTGGAAGACAGGAGTGCCTGGCGTGCTATGGTCCATGGGGTCACGAAGAGTCGGACACGACTAAACGACTAAACAACAACAGGTCTCAAATCACATATGAGCTGTGAGGTTCCCTAGGTGCACTTTAGCTCAGTGGTCCTCAACCTTGGGCCTCCAGATGTTTTGAGACTACAATTCCCATCATCCCTGACCACTGGTCCTGCTAGCTAGGGATCATGGGAGTTGTAGGCCAAAAACATCTGGAGGGTCGAGATTGAGGATCACTGCTTTAGCTAGTCACCTACCTTACAAGGTTGTTGTGAAGATAAGATGGGAGCGACACCATGCATGCCATCCACTTAGGGGAAGGATGATGAGCTGTTGCACTCTGGTCCTGCTTGCAAGTTTCCATAGACATCTGGTTGTGGACACAGTGAACAGAGATTCTGCTGACCTAGATAGCTTTTCGATACCTCTAATCCTCATGTAGCGGGACTCTTCCTATGTTCCTCTGTTTGTGTGTGTATCCCCAAAGCATTGATAGCATCCTAATTTTCTTTGAGTCAGCCTTCTCTGCAAGTGATCCTCCTTGAGCACTGATCCTGCGGGTGGAGAGGGACAAACAGCAGGGGAAACAGTGGAACATCATTTTGAAGAAACCAGCTCCCACCTGAAGCTCTGGCATGAGGTGGGGAGGCCCATTCCGAGTGAAGAGGCCCATGGACAAATCCTTCAGGCTGCAGGCAAATCAGTCCTCACACATAATCCCCCTGCACTGATAGGCTTTGGGGGTCAGGCTGAAGGTGTATCATAGATTACCTAGCTGCAACTCTTCACAAAGTTACAGGCATTTAGACCCACTGATTTCACGATGTTGGACTGAAGTCATTTCCCCCCCCCTCTGGTATTGGGGCTTAGGGAGACACAATGAAACAGCAGCATTTCCTTTGAAAATCTATTCCCTGTTTTCAGCCAGTGCAATACACGACCTCCCTTGACTTGCTGAGGATGAGTCACTGCTCACCAAATCCGATTGTCTTTAAAGTCTCTCACTGTGAAAGTCCAGCCTCCGCTACCAATTTATGAAATTGCACTCATAAAGTTCCCTGTTTCTGTCCCTCGCCCTTTTCAGTATATGTTTAGGTGCTGAGGGAAAGTCATGTCAAAGAAGGCATGTTGACATTCTGTTCTGAAAGCCCATTTACAGATTGTATATTGTTGAGAGAGAACTACATGAAAATGATGTACAGATGGTACATGTTGTTTTGTTGTTTAGTCGTTTAGTCGTGTCCGACTCTTCATGACCCCATGGACCATAGCACGCCAGGCACTCCTGTCTTGCACTGCCTCCCGCAGTTTGGTCAAACTCATGTTCGTAGCTTCGATAACACTGTCCAACCATCTTGTCCTCTGTCGTCCCCTTCTCCTAGTGCCCTCAGTCTTTCCCAACATCAGGGTCTTTTCCAGGGAGTCTTCTCTTCTCAATAGGTGGCCAAAGTATTGGAGCCTCAGCTTCACGATCTGTCCTTCCAGTGAGCACTCAGGGCTTATTTCCTTCAGAATGGATAGGTTTGATTTCTTGCAGTCCATGGGACTCTCAAGAGTCTCCTCCAGCACCATAATTCAAAAGCATCAATTCTTCGGCGATCAGCCTTCTTTATGGTCCAGCTCTCACTTCCATACATCACTACTGGGAAAACCATCGCTTTAACTATATGGACCTTTGTCGGCAAGGTGATGTCTCTGCTTTTTAAGATGCTGTCTAGGTTTATCATTGCTTTTCTCCCAAGAAGCAGGCGTCTTTTAATTTCATGACTGCTGTCACCATCTGCAGTGATCAAGGAGCCCAATAAAGTAACATCTCTCACTGCCTCTATTTCTTCCCCTTCTATTTGCCAGGAGGTGATGGGACCAGTGACCATGATGTTGTTTTTGATGTTGAGCTTCAGACCATATTTTGCGCTCTCCTCTTTCACCCTCATTAAAAGGTTCTTTAATTCCTCCTCACTTTCTGCCATCAAGGTTGTGTCATCTGATATGATACAGATGGTACATATCACTGGTTAAATTGGCAAAAAGGTATAAAAATGAAAAGAAAGCATTTTGGAGATATGAGGCAGAAGGTACATTTTATCATATGTGGTGGGATTGCAAAAAGGTAAAAGCGTACTGGGAAATGATATATAATGAATTGGAGAAAACGTTGAAAATAACATTTGTTAAACAACCAGAAACCTTTTTGTTAGGTATTCTAGGCCAAGATCTACCAAAAGAGAAGAGGACATTATTCATGTACACTACAACAGCAGCAAGAATTTTGAAAGCGCAAAATTGGAAAACTGGAGAAATACCAGCTAAAGAACAATGGCAATAAAAACTGATGAGCTATGCAGAAATGGCAAAACTGACGGTCAGACTTCGAGAAAAAGACAACAGTGACTTTGAAAGAGAATGGAAACCATTCATAATATATTTGCAGAAACAAAGCAAGACCATAGACTTGATGGCAGGATTTAAATTAACACTCAGAAAGAGGGAATGTAACATGAATGTTATGGATATGTGATGTATGTAATAATTGAAAAAGAAAATGGAATAAAAATCTAATAAAAAAGAAGAAAGCCCATTGGTGTAGCAGGCTATCTATTCCCATAGGCTGCATGGAGACGGCCTGCCAAGAGAGTTTTATAGCATCTTGCATTCCCTTTGATGCCCTATGTGATTGATCCAACAGTAATGGGAAGTGAGGTGGAAATTATGAGCTAGACTCTGAACACCATACAATATTGGCAAAGGGCTAAATTTTCAGCATGCCCCATGCAGCTCATGGCAACTGAATGGAAGTACTGGAGTACAGTATATTTTACCGTCGCTGTCAGAAATAGGATGTCTCTGGATGTCTGCTGCTTGGAATCTCATGTGGGGAGAGGGGCTTCCCAATGGGCAGCTGATTGGCCACTGTGAAAACGAGGTTGGACTAGAGAGGCTTTTGGCTTGAACCCACTGGACTCTTCTAAGGTTCTGATGTTCTCAATTCCCACCCCCACCCCCCGAAGAGGAAGAAGAACCACCAGCCAATCTGCACAGCTAGAAATTCAATCTCATCCATGGCCTTGGACATTTTGAAAGAGGCTTGAACTCACTGTGGTATTTACAGAAACCAGTTCCTTTCCTAATGAAAGCCTTTGGGTGAGGGAGAAGTGATGGGGGTGGGCGGGTGAGAGGAATGCTTAGATGGTGCTTATTTTCTTTGTCGAACTAATGTGCGCTAAGTACAGCCAGCATTTATTTGCCATTGGGCTGCGCTGATGCTGGAACGGGCTGAGTTATAATGAAGGCCAGGTTTTCTCCGAGCTGCTGGGCTGTGTTGTCCTCCCTCCCTCCTCTTCCATCCAATACATTTTAATCCAGTCCATATGAATGGAGCTGAACTATTTGTTTTATGTAACCTGAGCTCCATGGCAGGATGAATAGTGCCAGGATCTCTCCTTGCCAAAGCAGAACAGTTGAACTGAAACTGATATAAGCATTGACTGAAGCCAAGGTGTAATTTGCTCGGACTGGCTCCCGCTGCCAAGAGGAAACGCATGACCGCTTAAACCCAAATACAATGCAGAGGGGTTCTGTTCATGTAAACAGACCCAGAGAGAGGGGTTCCCCTCCCCTCCCTTCAAAACCAAATGCAGTCATCAAAAACCACCCAGGGGAAAGGAGGAGGTTTTTGGGAGGGGGCCTGCCTGTTTTTATTTAGGAGGGGCCAAAATTCAGCAGGAGACATGTGAATCGGACATGAATCAGACCGAACAGGAGTTGAATCAAACTGAACATGGGTTAGAGCTCACCACCTCTATTGCATCTGCAGAAAACAGCAGCAGGAGACTCTTTCAAGTGGTCCACAATCTAACAGAGCCATCTTTGCCAATGGGGTCTGGTGAAACCCCAAGATCTTCTGCAATGATTTTGCAAAGTTTTTTTTGCAGATAAAGTCGCTCAGATTTGGAATGAGATAGATTCCACTGTGGTAGTGGGGCTGGGGCAGGAGAGTGCTAGAGTCCTGTCTGATGAAGTTTCATGGGATCAATTCCAATCTGTTACCTCTGAGGATGTGGGCAGGCTGCTTGGATGAGTGAAACCGACCGCCGGTCTCCTTGATCCTTGCCCATCTTGGTTCATAAAAGCGAGCCAGGAAGGGCTGGGAGATGGTTCCACAAGGTGGTGAACACCTCCCTCTGTGAGGGGGTCTTCCTAGACCTGTTTAAAGAAGCGGTTATTAAATCACGTCTTAAAAAACCATCTTTGGACCCAGCTAATATGGCCAACTATTGCCCAGTCTCAAATCTTCCATTATTGGGCAAGGTGATTGAGTGGGTGGTTACTGAACAACTCCAGGCACACCTGGAGGATGCGGACCACTTGGATCCCTTCCAATCGGGATTCAGGCCTCATTATGGGACTGAAACTACCTTGGCCGCACTGGTTGATGATCTCCAGCGGGCCAGGGACTGAGGTGAAAGCTGTTTCCTGGTCCTGCTGGATCTCTCAGCAGCCTTTGACACCATTGACCATAATATCCTTCTGGACCATCTAGAGGGGTTGGGAGCTGGGGGCACTGTCATACAGTGGTTCCGCTCCTTCCTCCTGGGCCGTGTCCAGAAAGTGGTGTTGGGGGGTGAGTGTTCAGATGCATGGGCTCTCACTTGTGGGGTGCCTCAGGACTCCATCCTCTTCCCCGTGCTTTTTAACATCTATATAAAGCTGTTGGGAGAGATCATCAGAGGGTTTGGGCTGGGCGTTCACCTGTATGCGGATGATATCCAGCTCTACCTCTCCTTCAAATATGAACCAGTGAAGGCAGTGAAGGTCCTTTGTGAATTTCTGGAGGCGGTTGGAGGATGGATGGTGGCAAACAGATTGAGGTTGAATTCTGACAAGACAGAAGTACTGTTTTGGGGGACAGGGGGTGGGCAAGTGTGGGGGACTCCTTGGTCCTGAATGGAGTAACTGTGCCCCTAAGGACCAGATGCGCAGCCTGGAATTAATTTTTGACTCACACCTGTCCCTGGAGGCACAGATCAGTTCTGTGTCCAGGGCAGCTGTCTACCAGCTCCTCCTGGTATGCCAGCTGAGACCCTACCTTCCTACAGACTGTCCCGCCACAGATGTGCATGCTCTGGTTATCTCTCACTTGGATTACTGCAATGAGCTCTACGTGGGGCTACCGTTGAAGGTGACCCGGAAACTACAACTAATCCAGAATGTGGCAGCTAGACTAGTGCCTGGGAGTGGCCCCCAGGACCATATAACACTGGTCCTAAAGGATCTTCATTGGCTCCTGGTGAGTTTCCAAGTACAATTCAAAGTGTTGGTGCTGACCTAACCTAACACCTTTAAAGCCCTAAACGGCCTTGGCCCAGAATACCTGAAGGAGCGCCTCCTCCCCCATCATTCATCCCAGACACCGAGGTCCTCCTTCAAGGGTCTTCTGCTGGTTCCATCACTGAGAGAAGCAAGGGAACCCGGCAGAGGGCCTTCTTGGTAGTGGTGCCCGCCCTGTGGAACACTCTCCCAGAGATGTCAAGGAAATAAACAACTGTCTGACTTTTAGAAGACATCTGAAGGCAGCCCTGTATTGGGAAGTTTTTATTGTTCGATGATTTAGTATGTTCTGCTATATGCTGTGAGCCGCCCAGAGTGGCTGGGGAAACCCAGCCAGATGGGTGGGGTATAAATAATAAATAATAATCTCTAGGTAGGGCTGGGGCAGGGAAAAAACCTATGAAAGCATGAATGGCCATTGCTAGTCAGTGAATGAGTTATTGTCTGATTTCTCTAGTTACAGATTTCCAAAATACTATGCTGAAAGCCTTCATATGCATTCTTCTTGGGGCCGTGGCTTTCGGGGCTGTCACAATGAGATCCTGAACTCCAGCGTTTACCGCCAGACCACTGAATATCACCATGCCTCTGCTGTGAAAACCTAGGAGGAAAATTGGTTCTGTATAGGTGGGCATTCGGTGATATGACAGATGCATATTCCAAGAGAATCATTTGTTTCCCATGAAGTCCATTCACAGCCGCAGGCTCTGGCTGAAATTAATAGCAACTAATTGAAAGTAATGGAGAATTACCTGAATATGTATTGTGAGTAAATGAAATTAATTGAAAGTAATTGATAGTGACTGGGATTAATAAAAAAAGTGGACCTAATTGAAATGTATTGAAATTGAATTAAACCCAATAACTCAACCCCTATTAAATTTAATAGGAACTAATTGATATGAATTGTGTGCAATGCTTCGTAGTAACATGATGTTGTTAAAAGAATATATATATATATATATATATATATATGGCTTTGTATAACCTTTGCTTCTTCCCAAAGTGAAAGTAAATTTGACGGATTAAAAAAAAAAGATGAATGAACTAGCATTCAGGGACAGTTATTTGTGAGGTACCATTTGATGCAGATAGCAGAGATTTCTCAAAGGATTTCAGAATATGAAAACGCTTTCATTTTTGTATTATTATTTCATGTATTAGAGTTTAATGAGAGCATGTTGCCTGTTATGAGGGGAGCTTTGATTTTTATAAATACCTACTCACGAAGACACTTGCATCCTGAATCTTTCTACTTTACGTGCCTTCAACCAGATTCCCGACATGTTACCTTTAACAGCAAAGCATCTTTAATCTTATGAGATTCCTCATAGATGTTCATTTGCTTATTACAAACAAATGAAGTAGCTTTACACCATCAGATCATGGGGCCTTGAAATAAGAGGCTAGAGCTCACAAATGTATCGTTCCTAGAGTGCACTCTGGACCACTGTCTAGAGCTACTGGGTCCCAATTTGTGTGGCTCCCCCTTGTGGTGAAACTGCAAGTGATGGATTTCTCAACAAAGTACTGTACCTCAATAAAGTCAGACCACTGGTCCATCTACCGCAATATTGACGATACTCACTGCTAGCAGTGCTCCAGAAGCTTTCAGGCACAGAATTTACCCCAGCCATAGCAGGAGTTGCTTGGAATTGAACCCTGATTCTTCTGCATGCAAAGCATATGCTCTACCATGGAGCTACAGCACTCCCCCCACTAGGATGTGGGCATTCTGATGCACCCCCTGGTTACATTTAGAAAGTCATGGAGAGATCATGCTATTAATGGTTGCTACCACGATGGCTGAAGGGACATAGGTGGCTCTGTGGTCTAAACCACAGAGCCTAGGGGTTGCCGATCAGAAGGTCGGCGGTTCGAATCCCTGTGATGGGGTGAGCTACCTTTGTTCGGTCCCAGCTCCTGCCCACCTAGCAGTTCGAAAGCACGTCAAAGTGCAAGTAGATAAATAGGTACCACTCCAGCAGGAAGGTAAACGGCGTGTCTGTGCGCTGCTCTGGTTCACCAGAAGCGGCTTAGTCATGCTGGTCACATGACCTGGAAGCTGTCTGAGGAGAAACACTGGCACCCTCGGCCTATAGAGTGAGATGAGCGCCACAACCCCAGAGTTGTTTGCAACTGGACCTTACCGTTAGGGGTACCTTTACCTTTACCATGATGGCTGAGTTCTGCCTCCAGTGTTGGCTGCAGTATCCCTCTGAATACAAGTTGACGAGTTGGGAGAAGGTTGTTGCACTCAGTTATTGCTTGTTAGTTTCCCATTAGGGTATCTTCACTGTGAGAACAGGATACTAGACTAGATTGGCCATTGACCCGATTCAGCAGGCTATTATGATGTTATTTTAACAAAGGTAAGGTAAGGTTGTTGTTGTTGTTTTAAAAAACCCAAACCATTCTGGGCCTGCTAATCGGAAGAGGTGAATGGCCCTCCCACAGAGACCACAGGGAGTTTCTGTGACTGTTTTACACTCTTTGGAGAGAGCGAGAGCAAAATGCAGCTAAACTGAAACAAGATGTATGAATCATTTAAAATTTATGTGAGCCAAGTGGCATTATTACGGTGCTAAGTTATGCATCGACACTCCACTATTTTTTGCCACCGACCCCGGCAAAAAACATGCCATTCATTTTCCTCTCAGCCTTTGTCCCCCCAGAGTGTGATTGTCTTGCAATAATTATAAGATGCCTCATACGCCAATACTACAGGGGGAATCTGCTAATGCAATTGTTTCACCGTGCCGTTGTTTTCATAAATAATAGACCAAGTGGGTATTGCGAGGCAATGAAGGTGGTGTCAGAAAGTGAACTTGTGAGCTGGCCTCCTGCTGCCTCCCCACCCCCCACCCCAGGCTTTCTTGGGAAGGATTGCACAAGAATCTGTTTGCAAGGACATGTGGAATACAGCTGCCTCTTAGAATGTCAGCAGAGCAGGTTAATGTTGAGGTGTGCATGTGGTTTTCTGAACTGTTTGCTTTCCTGGTTTTTCACAGATGGAAAGGGTTGTGTGTACTTTCAAGTGTTTTAGTGGGTGGACAATGAGACTTAAATCACGACTGCAAACTCTGACAGTCATCGATGTGCATTTATTTGAACATGAGTTTGACCAAACTGCGTGAGGCAGTGGAAGACAGGAGTGCCTGGCATGCTATGGTCCATGGGGTCACGAAGAGTCGGACACGACTAAACAACTAAACAACAACAACAATCTTAGGTAAAGATAAAGGTACCCCTGACCATTAGGTCCAGTCGCAGATGACTCTGGGGTTGCAGCGTTCATCTCGCTCTACAGGCCAAGGGAGCCGGCGTTTGTCCGCAGACAGCTTCTGGGTCATGACTAAGCCGCTTCTGGCAAAGCAGAGCAGTGCATGGAAACAGTTTACCTTCCCGCCGGAGCAGTACTTACAGTTTTTACCTACTTGCACCTGATGTGCTTTCGAACTGCTAGGTGGGCCGGAGCTGGGACCTATATCTTAGTGGTGGACAAATCCGTCAGTTTTTGTTTTACTCATCTTCTCATTTTTCTTATCTTAGGATCAGTTCTCCCATTTCCTTATCCACTGTCTTCTTATTCTCATCAACATGTTATTGCAAATCTCATCCAGTTATACACTTTTGTGTGCAATTTTGCCTAACAAATATTTATTGCAAAGTAGTTCCCCCCGAATATAACAGAATTTTGTGTGTTGATTTTACTAACATAAGCATTTTCTATGCACATTTTACACTAGTACATGCATTTCTGTTCATTTTATTCGGCTGGAGAACTGTGATGCAAAATCCAAAGAAGATCAGATTTTGAAGGATGGCTGTGCTTCATTCTACTTATTGTTTTGAAAAGTATGAATTAAGTAGGTTCGCCTTTCAGTGTGAACTGAATCAACTTTCTCTCCCATTTCTCTCAATAATATCAGTACAGACCACCGCACTCAGAAATATGGAAATGTATGCATGGGGTTTTTAATATCTAGTATGTTTATCAGCTTAATAACTGGTATGTTCTCTATTTGAGAACAAAAAGAACAAATTTTGAGAACCGGGAGTTGAATTTGGTGGTTGCTCCACCTGCTCTGCACATTGACCTGGTATTGAAGTGTTTTTATGCACAATGCAATTTCTTAATTTTGGTTTAATACCAGGTAAGCGAGTTTCTTAACACAAGTGTGTTATGAAAAATGGGTTTTTTAAAAAAATATTTTTGGAGTGAACATATGAATTTGATTGGTAATTAACAATTTCCCCCTTTTTCATGTTGGGATTTTGTAGCAAGTACTTCCTCAACTTCTTTGTTCTTTGACAGTGGAACATACACCCATGAGAGGTGGTGGAATCTCCTTTCTTGGTTGGCCAGCCATCATGTATGCTTCAATTGAGCCCAAGGATCATGTAGTCCGACCCCCTTGGAATGCAGGAATTTCACTAAAGCATCCATGACAGATGGCCATCCAATCTCTGCTTAGAAACCTTCACTTAGAAACATCCAAGGAAGAAGAGTCCCCACCTTCCAAGGTAGTCCATTCCACTGTCGAACAACTCTTACTGTCAGAAAGTTCTTCCTGATATTTAGTTGGAATCTCCTTTCTTGTAGCTTGAAGCCATTGCTTTGAGTCCTACTCTCCAGAGTAGGAGAAAATAGGATAGAGTTTATTTACAGTTTCATCCTGAGTTAACAGCATAATCTCAGAAAGGCAGGCTTGCTTAGAAAAGTTACAGATATATACATGTGGAGACTACTTGGTAAAGTAAGGCTCCATTTGGTCTCTGTCTTGGCTGCAGGCCAAGATGGAGAACCATCCTAACTGGAGATTCTCTGAAGATGTGTTCCCATCGGAGAGAAGGCTAAGAGAGAGAATGGCTGCTGGCTAGAGGCTTTTGTCCCAGCTAGTCCATCTCATTTGCATGTCTTTAGGAACAGGAACTTAATCAAGGTAAGTTCCTGTTAGTGGACACTCTAGGAACTGTTGTGACTTGTCTGCCCCAGTGTTCCATCCCACACTTTGCACACATTCCACATTGTCCATATCCTTATTAAATTGTGGCATTCAGAACTGGACACAGTACTCCAGTTGTGGGTCTTACCATGGCAGAATAGGGTGGCACTATTACTTCCCTTGATCTGGACACTATACTTCTGTCGATGCAGCCTAGAATAGCATTAGCTGTTTTTGCTGCTGCTGCATCACACTGTTGACTCATGTTAAGCTTGTGGTCTTCTAAGATCCCTCAATCCTTTTCACATGTACTACTGACAAGCCAGGTCTCCCCCATCTTATATTTGTGCAGCTGGCTATTCTTACCTAAGTGCAGAACCTTATATTTGTCCCTACTGAAATTCTTTTCGTTGTTTTTGGGGCCAGTTCCCCAATTTGTTGAGGTCCTCTTGAATCCCAATTGTGTCTTCCGTGGCATTAGCTACCCCTCCCTGTTAGGTGCCATCTGCAAATTTGATGAGCATCTCCTCAATTCCTTTGCCCAAGTCATTTATAAAGACATTGAACAACACCGGGCCCAGGGCAGAACCTTACAGCATCCGCCTTGCCACTTTCCCCCCAGAATCTTGAGTGTCAGCTGCGTCCCATTGCTGACAGAGGGGGAGAGCATGGAGAGAGAGAGGAGGAGGTAATTAGCCAGGAATGTGGAACAAGGGAGGAGCAGGCTAGTTGCAGTAAAAGTTTGTTTTTTTTTATAATATTTTTTATTGAACATTTTTTCAACAAACATACAACAAACATACAAAATACAAAATACAAAAACATATCAAAAACATCAAAATACAAAATACAAAAATATAACAGAAAAATATATCATTTCTCATCCATTATAATACTCATTGTCTTCAGGCTTCCCCAATTCCCTACTATCTGGTTTTCATTTTTTTAAACTTCTATAGCAGTTTCTAAATCATCTTCTTTCCCATCATGCAATCCCTTTAAAACTTCTAAGTTAATTCATCTTCATATCATTTACCCTAATTTCAAACTTTAAATCTTCTATTGTTTCCCTAATGCCTTAACCTCTTTACTTTCCTGGATTTTCAAACTCTAATTATCGAATACATTCCCTATATACATTTTAAATTTCTTCCAGTCCTTTGAAACTTTGTCATTTGTCTGGTCCCGGAGTCTTCCTGTCAATTCTGCCAATTCCATATAGTCCATCATTTTCATTTGCCATTCCTGCTTCGAAGGCAATTCTTCTTTTTTCCAATATTTTGCTAATAAAATCCTAGCGGCTGTGGTGGCATACATAAACAGATTAACATCATCCTTGGGGATTTCTTCCCCAATTATTCCAAGCAAAAAGGCTTCCGGTTTTTTCGAAAATGTGTTCTTAAACATCTTTTTCAATTCATTGTAAATCATTTCCCAGAAGCCTTTTATCTTAGGGCATGTCCACCACATATGGTAGAATGAGCCAACATCCTGTTTACATTTCCAACATTTATTGTCGCTTTTGTGGTACATTTTAGCTAGCTTGACCGGCGTCAGATACCATCTATACATCATTTTCATCAAATTTTCCTTCAACACCGTACAAGCCGTAAATTTCATACCTTTCTTCCACAATTTTTCCCACTCCGACATCATCACATTATGACCCAGATCCTTGGCCCATTCAATCATAACTGATTTTGTTTGCTCATCTTTCAAATGCCATTCTAACAACAAATTATACATTCTGGACAAATTCTTGTGATCTGTCTCTAATAACTCCGTCTCTAATTTCGATTTTTCTGATTGGAATCCTAATTTTTTGTCTAACTTAAATACCTCATTTATCTGCACATACTGAAACCAGTCACTCAACCTATCTTTCAATTGTTCGTATGGTCTTAACTTAAAGTGGTTTCCCACTTCCATCAAGATATCTTTGTACTTCAACCTATTCAGTTGCAGTAAAAGTTTGAGCTCTGAGAACAAGGAGAAGGAAGGGAGTTCAAGGGGGAAGACACAGCCTGACAGTTTAAGCTTAGACTCAGAGGGAGGGCCACCTGGAAACAGCCCATCCCATGACGCGCAGGCGAGCAAGAATTAATGAGAGACGTGAACAGGAAAGGAAGCAAAAGTGGGGCTTTAAATGGGGGAAGAAGAAGGGGCGGAACTCAGACTTGGCAACAGCTAATTTGGATGCAGACTCTGAGTGACTGAGCCATACCTGCCAACTTTTCCCTTTTCTCGCGAGGAATCCTATTTGGAACGAGGGAATTTCCCTTAAAAAGGGGGAAAGTTGACAGCTATGGACTGAGCTCCAGAGTGATTTGTGTGTTTTGAGCAATAAACCTGAGTTAATTGCTGCCGGAGTTGTCTCGCTTCTGTGGGAGAGACCCAACCATTACATTGAGGAACCATTAATGAGGACTCTTTGGGTTCGGTCAGTCAGCCAGCTCTAAAGCCAGGTAAGAGTTACCTTGCCCAGCCCTCCTTTTGTTGTTTCTGTTTTCCTTGGCTATTCCTGCCTCCTTTGCTTCATTGAATGGAGTCTAATTGTTATAAGGACAAATCAATAAGCTGTAGGACGGGAGAATAGTGCTGCCATCAGCCATTGCTTTAATAACATTGAGTGATTATTTACCCCTCTCTGAGCTTTTCTGAGGTTTCTGGTCTGGAATATCCAATCTGCGTATTGATCAGGGCTTGCAACAAAGAGTTCTGATTATTATTATTATTATTATTTTAAAAAAAGAAATCTTCATTGGATGAAGAGATGGGGAGGGGTAGAGAAGGAGCAGGCTGTCAGCCTCTGTGTTATGGGATGGGACCAGAACCACCCCAAGACAGAATGCCTATGAGAAGTGGGGAAGCAAAAATGATGAATGGCAAAATAAACACCCAGTTAGTAATGTTTAGTTTTAATTTATTTATATATGACTGCATTTATATCTCCAAGGAGTTCAAAGTTACCTATATGGGTTTTCCACTCTCCATATCATTGTCACAACAACCCTGTGAGATAAGATAGGTTGAAAGTTAGTGACTGGTCCAAAGTGCTTCTTGGCTGAGTGGAGATTTGAAGCCTGGTCTCCCAGCTCCTAGTCCAACTTTGTAACCAGTACAGCACAT
This sequence comes from Zootoca vivipara, assembly GCF_965207765.1. NCBI lineage: Eukaryota > Metazoa > Chordata > Lepidosauria > Squamata > Lacertidae > Zootoca > Zootoca vivipara. The sequence continues at coordinate 55,474,334 of NC_142593.1, forward strand.
TGACTATCTCCGTATGAAAATAATGGTGCCAAAACCTGTGTTGCCTTTTTCATTCTGCTTAATAGTACAGCCGGCCTCAGGTTAGAACAGGGATGTTGTTGTTGTTGTTGTTGTTTAGTCGTTTAGTCGTGTCTGACTCTTCGTGACCCCATGGACCATAGCACGCCAGGCCTAGGGGCCATGTTGAAAGTTGGCCATCTCTCATGGACATCCAATAAAGTTGAGAGATTCAGGACACAGCACCAAATTTAAGGCAGGCAGTTCCCCCCTCGCAGCCAAGGGGATGCAAAATCGAGAAGATCCATAGCAGAGAAGATCCATTGGGGGGGGGGCAAATGTTAGCCTTGCTCAGGGTGCCGTACTACCAAAAATTACCAAAGTCCATCCCAAAGTGCATCTTCTTCTTCTTCTTTGGCGATCACTCATAGCCGAGTAAGATTGTCTTCCAAAACATGGTTTTAACAATGGGTCCGTAAGTGACTGTGGAGGCCAATTCTGGATCCACACGTCCTTCCACAGTGGGGGCATTGGTTTCCAGGCGGGAGTTGATCACGGTGTGGATTTGCCAAGTGTGCCTTCCTCTTAGCACATTTCTCCCTTGCGTCCTGAGATCGAGTTTCTTCAAAGCCCATGACACCTTTGGTAAAGGCTGTTCTCCAACTGGAGCGCTCAACTGTTTCCCAGTTGTCAGTGTTTATACTACATTTTTTTTTTTTTAGATTTGCCTTGAGACAGTCTTTAAACCTCTTTTGTTGACCACCAGCATTACGCTTTCCATTTTTAAGTTTGGAATAGAGTAGTTGCTTTGGAAGACGATCATCAGGCATCCGCATAGTTCAGGTATGGCTCCCACTACCGCAGGACACAGTGATAGTCACCAGGTTGAATGGCTACAAAAGAGGATTGGATAAATTCATTGAGAATAAGCCTATCAATGGCTACAGACCATAATGAGTACGCTCTGCCTCCATGGTGAGAAGCTGTAGAGTTTCTGAATGCCAGTTGCTAAGATCTTCAGGAAGGGAGACTGCCTTGTGAATGGATCCTGCTTGAGGGATTTCTCACATGCACCTGCTTGACCACTGTGGGGACAGGACTAGATGGTCCATTGGCCTGATCCTGCAAGCTCTCCTTATGCTCATACATTCTTGCAATTCTTAGCTCTTCTTCCTTTGCAGCTCAGCTGATGTCATAGTTCCATATTGCCATTTCCCCTTTGTGGTCTTTATAACAACAATAATAAGTTTGTGTACACAGCCAATAATTAACTGGGAAGAACGCAGCATTAATTATGGCAATAAATTGTTAATCTGTGGGGTATATGATCCTCCCCACCTCCCTATTAGCTAACCTGTCAGGGTCTAATAATTGTTGCCGTGAACTGGGTTGGGCTGCGGTCCCTAAGGAAGGTGAATTCTCTTGTTCCATTAGCGAGAATGCATATAGATCATTTTCAGTACTAATCTAGGGCTAAAATCAATTATGCCTCTTGTATTTAAGAATTAAATTGACTCGCCATGGGAGAAGGATAAAGGGAAAAAATACATTCCTCCGATTATGTCTAATTACAATTGTAAAACATTTTCCTTCGAAATGTAATTGCTGCCTGTTGAGACCATATCTGCAGAGCTTAAAGTGTGTAGCTGGCTCATTTGATTGTCTTTCAAGTTTCTCTATGGGACTGTTCAAATCATTGGGAAATGATTTCTAGCCTTTTGCGACTTTTAAGGATCTTTGTACGATCAAGTGAGCTAATTGGCTGGAGTAAATAAACAACACTGCTGCTGCCGCTCTCAAAATTGCAAGGTAGAATTCAGTCACCCTTTTTCACATTCAAGTTGTGTGCTTGAGCTAGGGTATGTGGGAGAAATAACTTGCCCTTTCTGAAACAAGACATGAACTGAAGCACAACCGCCTTTCGAAATTCACACTTCTACAAGTTTTGCAATGAAATTATAAAATGCTGATGAATTTTCAAGAGGGCTTTCCGTAGAAATGTGGAAAACTGAATTTAAGATTAGAAAAATGAGAATCTGGAAGAAACCAAAATAGACACATTTACATACCTACCCCTAACCTGAGCATTGTAACACTATGATGGATTTTTCAGGCAGGATTTTTAAAACCAGTATTTCACACAGAATAATCAGGACTCCTTGCCATTTTTTCCCCAGTTTGAATTTTCCACTGGATTTTGTCTTCCTGAATTACCTGTGCTCAATTAGAGTGTCCCACTTAGGGGTGAAGGAGAATTTCATTTGTTCTGCATTTTAAAAGCTGAACCAATCCAATTTGCACCTTATGGATGAATGCATGAATTGCAACATAATTATATTTCAGATTTCACAACCTCTCTGAATTTTGCAATCCACTCCTTGGCTGAGGGAAAACGTATCAAATGCATTAGAAATGGAATGTTTTGGGATAAAACACATTTATAAATGTGTACAGTGACATAACATGGGTTTAAACATGGGTTTTGTGATACAATATGAATTTTCACATGGGTCTTTAATCTATATCTGCCTTTGTTGTTGTTGTTGTTGTTGTTGTTGTTGTTGTTGTTGTTGTTTAGTCGTTTAGTCGTGTCCGACTCTTCGTGACCCCATGGACCAGAGCACGCCAGGCACTCCTGTCTTGCACTGCCTCCCGCAGTTTGGTCAAACTCATGTTCGTAGCTTCGAGAACACTGTCCAACCATCTCGTCCTTGTGCCCTCAATCTTTCCCAACATCAGGGTCTTTTCCAGGGAGTCTTCTCTTCTCATGAGGTGGCCAAAGTATTGGAGCCTCAGCTTCATGATCTGTCCTTCTAGTGAGCACTCAGGGCTGATCTCCTTCAGAAAGGATAGGTTTAATCTTCTTGCAGTCCATGGGACTCTCAAGAGTCTCCTCCAGCACCATAATTCAAAAGCATCAATTTTTCGGCGATCAGCCTTCTTTATGGTCCAGCTCTCAATTCCATACATCACTACTGGGAAAACCATAGCTTTAACTATACGGACCTTTGTAGGCAAGGTGATGTCTCTGCTTTTTAAGATGCTGTCTATATTGCGTTAATTCAGAAATCTGGTCGAACTGACATATAAATGCAAAATCACCACAATTTATAGACTGTTCTTCCCATCCCCTTGTTCTCACTCATGTATGTGATGGTGGCAGAAAGAAGGGCTTTGTTAACTAGCCTTGCTCCCCACATTCATATCTCCCTGGCCTCCCTGATTCCCATAGTTTGGAAGGGGGTGGTCTGACGTGCAGCATTTGCACCCCTGATTGTGCAGAGGTCGAAATCATGCAAGAGGGATAGGGGATTTTTTTCCCTTTCTCATCACATTAGAACTCATGAAAATCCAGTGAAGCTGAAAGTTGGAAGTTTCAGGACAGGTAAATAGAAATACAGGATGCTGTTCATAGCTAAACTATGGAATTTGTTCCCCCAGGAGGCAGTGATGGCCACCAAACTACGGTTGATGGTTTAAAAGAGGATTAGAAAAATTAATGGAGGGGAGGATTATCAATGGCTACTAGCCTTGATGGCTATGCTCTGACTCCACAGTTGGAGGCAGCAATGCTTCTGAATACAGTCATACTTTGTTTAAGTATGCTTCGGTTCCAGTACTTTCCGTTTAAGTACTCCGCGGACCCATCTGGAACGGAATAATCCACTTTCCATTACTTTCAGTGGGAAAGTACGCTTCAGGTTAATTACGGACTTCCAGAACCAATTACACTCATACTTTGGGTTAAGTACGCTTCAGGTTGAGTATTCCACAGACCCGTCTGGAACAGATTAATCCACTTTCCATTACTTTCAATGGGAAAGTTCGCTTCAGGTTAAGTATGCTTCAGTTTAAGTACTCCGCGGACCATCTGGAACAGATTAATCCACTTTCCATTACTTTCAATAGGGAAGTTCACTTCAGGTTAAGTACTCTTCAGGTTAAGTACAGACTTCCAGAACCAATTGTGTACTTAAACCAAGGTACCACAGTACCTGTCAGGGACCATGGTGAGGAGGGCTGCACTGAGGAGGAAAGGTGGGAGCCACCCTCTCGCCCTGATCCTGATCCTTAATCTTTCCAGGAGCAGGAGGGCAGTATAGATTTGGAACAGTGGTTTGCAAAGGGGCATAGTTCCCAAGGCAGAAGCTGGGAAATACTGGATGTGGAACAGCTAAGAGAAGAAACACTGGAAGAGAGAGGGTTAATAGATTCACAGTCATCAGACAGCATTCCTCCACCCAGCCCAAGGTCGAGAAGGGCTCAGAAAGTCTCAGAACAGGAAGCGCAGAGGGTATAAGCTCAGATTATAAAACGTAGGATGGAAGGGGTGTAAGCCTTACTTGGGAGCACCGCCATTTCTAGGAGACGTGTTCTTTGTTCTTTCACTGTGATTAACAAAGATTCTAACTGGTAAGGTGTTCCTTTTGTTTGATCCATTATTTACTGCCACGGGGGAGGAAGCTGATCCCCCAAAGCCTGACAATACCAGTTGCTGGGAATCTCAGAAGTTGAGAGGGCCTTTGTGCTCAGATCCTGTGTTTCCCGCAGGCATTTGGCTGGCCACCATGAGAACAGGATGCTGGACTAGATGGGCCATCGGTCTGACCCAGCAGGCTCTTCTTATGTTCTAATGTCAGGGAAGATGGGAGTTATTTCTCAGTAATATCTGGAGTGCCACAGGTTCCCCATCCCTTCTCTCTGTTCATTGTAGAGTGTTCCTTTGGGTGAAATCTGGTGGCAACTCTTTAGGACAGGGGTCAGCAAACTTTTTCAGCAGGGGGCCGGTCCACTGTCCCTCAGACTTTGTGGGGGGTGGGCTGGACTATATTTTGAAAAGAGAGAAAAAAAGGAACAAATTCCTATGCCCCACAAATGACCAAGGGGTGCATTTTAAACAAAAGCACACATTCTACTCATGTAAAAACACACTGATTCCCAGACTGTCCATGGGCCGGATTTAGAAGGCAGTTGGGCCGGATCTGGCCCCCGGGCCTTAGTTTGCCTACCCATGCTTTAGGATGCTTAACTGTTCATTTCCTCAGCCCCATCAGAGCAGTGGACAGAGTGTTTGAATAACAGCTAACTTCCCCTGCCTCCTTAGAGCAGGTTTCTAGCAGATAACTCACTCTGGTGTTTGTAGCCTTTCCCCTTGCCTTTCCCACAGTGGCATGAAAAAACACCCAGATCTGTTGACAAAATTAATGAGCCCAAGAGATCTCTAGGAAGGACAGTTCCCGGGGGTATACTCTGTGCAAACACAGGCCCGGCATCCATAAACATGTGCTGTTTAAAAGCAGAGTCAGACACGAGATAAGACAGGCGGGCAATTTGATCTGATGTATGGAGGGATTGGGGAAGCAGATTTGACTGCAGAATATCTGATTGACCTTGAACCTTGAGCACCTGTCAGCAGGGGATCTATTGGCTTGATTCTCTGGCAACTCTGGAGGCATCTTCATTCCAGATGAAAGGTGTATGTGTTGAATGTCAAAGCGGGTTTGCCAACAAGAAGGAAGAGTAAGCAATAGTCGTGTTGAAAGGAAGCCTAGAGCTCTGACTGTGAGTGGTTCAATGTACCTTCATGTGGCCAGAATGAGCTCCAGAATCGTCCAAGGTAGACTTCCCCAACCTCCAGGTGTTTTGGACTACAACTCCCAGGATTCCTCATCAGTGCCCATGTGCTGGCTGCGGCTGATGGGAGTTGTAGTTCCAATATCTAGAGGGTAACAGGGTAGTGAAGGCTGGTCCAAGGAATAAGACTTGGTAGCAGACACATTGCAAACATGCGCTGGATTATGGAGAAATCTAGAGAGTTCCAGAAAAACATCCGCTTCTGCTTCATTGACATGCACCTTGATTGACTTTATGCCAGGGCTGGGAACCTGGGGCAACATTCCTCCTTGAAGCTGTTATCATGGAATGTGGCAGGGTGGTTCTCTAAGCTGTGTCTCCCTGACTTTACAAAGTTAATAAGGGCACATGATATAGTTTGTTTATAAGAAACCTGGTCACTACGTCACATCCAATTCGCTGATTTAAATGCCTTTTCAGTTCCGGCAACCAAAAGCCACAGGAAAGGTAGGCCTTCGGGTGGATTATTAACCCTGGTGACTCCCCATATAAAAAGTGAACATATTCTGTTGACAAATGCTACCGTAGTTGTAAACTACTAGTTACAAAGATAGAGATGGAGAGCCAGGAAATGTTGTTGATCAATGTGTGTATATTCCTCCCACTCCCTCTTTTTTAAACCTTTTTCTTAACGATCTTGCTTCCTCACTAAAACAGGTGGATGCCCATAGTCCAAAACTCAACACATCAAGGATTCCCATCCTCCTATACGCAGATGACATGAATTTGATTTTACGGACAATAATTGGCTTTAAACGACCGTTAAATTCCTGTCCAGAATGAAAGTGTGCATGGACTTTGAAAAAAGCAAAATAATGTTTTTTTTTGGGGAATTCACGTAAGAGCTACAGCTGGGTATTTGGTGGAAAAATCCATTCAGCAGGTAGTCAAATTCAACTCCCTGGGAATTACATTCCATCATAGGCTTCTATGGTCCTCACACCGTGCAATGGCGGTGAATGCCAGTAAGATGTCTATGCAGGCTATAATGCATTTCTACATAACAAGAGGTAATTCACACATCCCCTCTGCCCTTAAGGTCTTCAATACCAAAATTCTAGCTCAATTGCTTTATGGTATTCCAGTCTGGCTGCTAGGGTTTACCCAGCTGGTAGAACAAGTTCAGGCAGCTTTCCTTTTTAAGAATTTTAATCTTTAATTGTAACCTGACCTGTGACTTGCTTCTGAATCATAGAATCTAAGAATTGTAGAGTCGGAAGGGATCCTGAGGGTGATCTAGTCCAACCCTCTCCAATGGAGGAATCTCAACTAAAGCATCCATGGCAGATAACCATCCACACTGCTTTGAAAGGGTGGCTAATAAATGCAACAACAGCAACAACAACAACAACAACAACAACAACAACAACAATGGTACAATCGATGTACCTGAGCACAAAAAGAGTTTGGCTGCACATTTATACAGTTATTCACATGTACAGTAGTGTTTAAGAAGTGTACAGTCAATGTACCCGTGTTTGCAATTTATTTATTTTTTGCTTTTCTATCTCACCTTTTACTCCAAGGAGCTCAAGGCCCCTTATGTAGTTTTCCTCCTCCTCATTTCAGCATCACAACAAGGTTAGGTTGAGGGGCAGCAACCAGCCCAAGGTCACATCCATTGAGCTTGATTTCTGAGTGGGGATTTAATCCCTGGTCTCCCAGGAACTAGTCTGACACTGTAACCACTATGTCCCACTCTACAGCTCAGAAAGTGTGCCCCTTTTCTCACAAAGACTTGTACATGTGTAGAGACACAGCTGAGGCTGATGTTCAGTGTCAGACATGAAAAAGCCTGTGAAGAACTGAGGTAGCAGATGGCGGGAGAGGTGAAAAGCAACCTCCTTAGACCAGAGCATTAGTGCTCCCCTCCAGATAAACATCTTCAGAAATAAAACATAGGTGTGCTCCCCCAACACCTTGAATCTCATCCCTGGGGATACCTCCCAGATCTCCCTTCCACCTATTAACATCCTTTCAGAATCATATCTCCCGATCATTTATCCCCTCCGGCAAAGCATGCAAAATATTCTGGAGTATTCCCTTGCAAATCAGCTCTCCCCTCTCCCCCACCCCCCAAGCCTGGTTAGTTTTCCATTTCCAACCAATCCATCCACAGGTTCTTAGGAGAGGATGTTGTAAATCACACTGCATAGCAAGGGGAGCTTAGCATAGAAATTGTATCCTGATGCGATGTCTCTTTTCAGGCCACCCAATGGTGGACAAATGGTCTTCCTTGAAACCAAGCAATCCAGATGTTCTGGGTCAGAGCATCAGCTTCTTCCACTCTTAAACTTTTCCCACCACATTCAATGATATTTCCTTCCACATTGCCGCCTCCCCAGATGTTCTAGGTGACTCCGCCATCCCCAGGCTGGGGTCTCATTTTCTTATTTCCTGCCCAGCGCTCTCAATTCTCTCCAGGTCACTCTGCATTACATTTCTGGTCGTTCTTGCAGGTTTTTGCAAGGGAAACTCTTCCCAGCCCTTGACTTGGATGACTGCCTGCATTATATCTCCCAGAGGTAGCATACGCAGCTGCGTCTCTGTGAAAAGCTGAGGCTTGTTGGATATTTCATTCCCTCCTCCCATGCATCACATTTGCAATCTGGGAGTTCTCCAGCCGGATTTCCAGAGAATTTGCAGCTTTGAATCTCACAGTTTCATTACTGGAACTCAAGGTCCCAGCTGAACCTGTGCTAGCAAAGTCACTTAAATAACACACACAGAGCTCTGCAAGAAAAGAAAACCATGAGCGGTAAAATGCACTTTACTGAGCAAACTGAACAAGAGCGGGTGTTAACCTGAGGACAATGGGAACAGAGCTTTTCTTTCTTACCTACTTCTGGCCTTGTACACAGCATGGAGAGATTCAATGAAACATACAGGGGGGGAATCCCTCAGAACAACACAGCCAATCAGAGCATGTGCCACCTCAGTGAAGATCATAACACTCTGCCAAGTTGGTAAAAACTTCTACTCATCCCTCTCTTGGCTAGTTAGAAAAGGTGAGGAAGAGGGTAGAGGTTTATAAACTTAGGCATGACGCGGAGAAAGTGGAGCGAGATAAGTTTCTCTCTCTCTCTCTCTCTCTCTCTCTCTCTCTCTCTCTCTCTCTCTCTCTCTCCACTAGATAAAAGAAAGTGCTTCTTTGTGCAGTACATAGTTATAGGCAGGGGTGGCCAGAAGCCTAGATGGCTTTGAAAGAGGATTCGACAGATTCATGGAGGAGAGGGCAACTAGCCATGGTGGTTCTTCTCTGCCTCTACGGTTGGAGGCAGCAATGCTTCTGAATGCCAGCCCTCCTCCTCCTCCTCCTCCTCCTCCTCCTTCTTCGACAACAATGAGTCACCCCAATATATAGCGCATTTCACAAGGAGAGTAGAGTTTCCATTTGTGAAATGAAGTTGACTGCCACATGATAACTGAAAGAAGAGTTGGCCTTTTTAAACCCCCCCCCCGGCCCTCTCTAGCACGCACACAAAAATCTGAGAAAAATCCAACAGTCAGCTCAGCAAATCAAGGCAGGATCTGCTATTACGGAACACAAAAAAAGTCAATTTGAATGTCAGCTGCTGAAGCAGGGGATGGAAGCTTCAAAGGGCCCCAGTTTGTGAAAATGAGAGTGCTGCATTGTGCAATTCTTGCAAACTCTGCATGCTTAAGGAGTCAGAAGAATGCCAAAATTTAAGCACATTACAAACAGGCGCTTCCATTGTGCGGGGCCCCCAGGAGTTCTGCACTATTCCGCCGGTATGGCATAGATCAAGAGAAAACACTGCCCCAGATTGTGAAGATTGCCACTGTCCCCAAATAAATGTCAAGGCTTTTCCTCCTGCTATTTTCCCTTCCCTCTGCCTTCCTTCTCACAAGAGAGGTGGGCATACTTCCTAATGCAAGTTATTAACCAGCATTTAACAGCCTGTGCCGAGGTGAAACAAAAAAACTGTTTAGTTCAAGAAATGTTCATTCAAAACTGTGTACATGTTTTGTTCTAAGCTTAGTCAAAAACTACTTATCTCACTCCATTCCCCCCCCCCCGCCCCCACCCCGGGTCTCAGAAATGTCATTTTCAACTATCTATTTATTCATTTCTATTGGGGGCACATTTGTCACAAACATACTTGCACCACAGACTTCTTGTCTCCATTGCCATCACAATCCCTGGCCTCAGGTGCCCACATTGGTATTTCCATCCTAATGGCACCATGTCATCACCATGGCACTCCTGCTGTGATGACTTCATGAACACTTGCAAACAAAATCACATGGGTTGCCACAACCAATCGGAGTTTGGGCAAGTGAGGCTGGGAGGAAGAAGAAAGGAAATGGTGTTGCAAATGGGCAGCAGCTTGAGAACCACTTATAAATGCATGAAACTGCCTCATATTAAAGTCATGGTTTGTTGAATTTGAAATAGCAGCTCTTTGGAGTTAATTTTCTGCCGATTCCCCTTTTGTGGATTTTTTTAATGAATGTCAAGCGCTTTATTATAATGTGCTGTGTCCAGTTCTGGGTACCACAATTTAAGATGGATATTGACAAGCTGAAAGGTGTGCAGAGGAGAGCGACCAAGATGATGGAGGGTCTAGAAACCAAGCCTGCTGAGGAACTGTTGAGGGAGTTGGGTCTGTTTAGCATGGAAAAGAGGAGACCAAGAGGAGATACGACAGCCATCTGCAGATATCTCAAGGGCTGTCATGTGGAAGAAAGGACAACCTTGTTTTCTGCTGCTTCAGAGGTAAGAACCGAAACAATGGATTCAAATGACAAGAAAGGGTCGTCTGATTCAGTGCAAGGCAGGTCCACAAGTTTCTGTAAATCATGTGCCACAGCTCCCAAATAGACAAAATCTCTCAGATTTGTGGTCTATGAATGAGGTTGCAAAAAAGAGATAGGGGCATTTCAGGCCAACCCTAGAATCTATGCAGGGGCACCATGAACAAGCTTCTCATTCAGGGTTGGGCACTGAAACAAAGCAAGAGATATTACACAATGACAGTATAGCTGAAGTGCTCCTGTGAAGACTAAAGGGTATGCCCATCTTTCATTAACACATCAATTTACATAACTATGTCGGGCAATCTAGTGCTCTGTGCATTAGGGAATTTGCATAATGTACCTGCATGTATCTTAAGGAAGGTGTGCAAATGCAATTCCTTTCATACTGATAGAGGTCTTTGTATTAACCTTATCATACACAGTGATGTGGAAAAGTTAATGTTGGTGTGATGAGAAATGTTGCTCAGCATATTAGACAGAGGGCAAATTACTGCCTGCTTCTGATTGCTGTTTAGTATTTCTTAATGCCGGATGAGTGTTCCTTGGAGGGAGTTTTAATGTAGCAGTGGGGACACCTAGTGTAAAGACATTTCGTAGTGTGCTTTTTGCTATGGCCTCCCCCCCAAAAGAAACCCAACAACCCACCTATGGTTCAGACCACAGATAGCATTTAAATAAGCAAATACAAGACCTATGCAGTTCTTTACTGAATTTTCACGAGGTTTGATTTTTCACAGTGAAAACGGCCATTTTCAGAGCACCAATCTGAGCAGAAATCGAATTTCCTATCCTTATTTGTGCTCATTTACAGCCATTGCACCCTGAATCTGCTAGAGAGGAAGGAGGAGCTCATTCCATTGAAGAGCATAAAAACATAAGAAAAGCCTGCTGGATCAGGCCAATGTCCCATCCAATCCCTATGGGAAAGACATGAGTGCCCAAGTGTGATTCCCAGAAAATGTTATTCAGAAGCATTACTATGTGCGATAGTGGAGGAAGAACTTAGCGATCATGGCTAGTAGCTGCTGATTGCTTTGTTCTCCATTATAATATTGTTGTTGTTGTTGACATTTCTTTACCACCCTTCATCCTAGGATCACAGGGTGGTTTACAAAAACACAAAAATGCATAGCATAGTAACAAATGAAACAATATTCCCCTAAGTTCAAAAGACTATAGGTTATTTAACTAGCCAAGGGCCTGGGAGAAGGGGCAAGTTTTTACCTGACACCTAAATATATGTAGCAAAGGTGCCAGGCGAGCCTCTCTGGGGAGAGTATTCCACAAGTGGAGAGCACTGCAGAAAAAGCCTGCTGCCCTTCTGCCACTCTCTAGACCTCTCATGGAGGGGGCACACATAGAAGGTCCTCCAATGATGGTCACAGGATCCGGGTCAGTTCATAATCCTCTTTTAAAACCATTCACGTAAGTGGTCATCACGTTCAGAACAGTAAGCTTCATTTCTTCTTCCTCAGTTTCTGTGCACCTCAGGAATTTTTTTAGCATTTCAGTGGCTGTGTGGTTTTGCGAATACCGAGCTTCTTAGGCTTGCCGATCAGAAAGTTGGCGGTTCAAATCCGCACAACGGGGTGAGCTCCTGTTGCTCTGTCCCAGCTCCTGTCAACCTAGCAGTTCGAAAGCACGCTAGTGCAAGTAGATAAATAGGTAAATGTGGCAGAAGGGTAAACGGTGTTTCCGTGTGCTTTGGTTTCTGTCATGGTGTTCCGTTGTGGTTTAGTCCTGCTGGCCACATGACCCGGAAAGCTGTCTGTGGACAAACACCGGCTCCCTCGGCCTGAAAGCGAGGTGAGCGCTGCAACCCCATAGTCACCTTTGACTGGACTTAACCGTCCAGGGGTCTTTTACCTTTACCTTTACCTTTTACGTATCATTGTGAGGTAGCCCAAGGGCACTTTTCCTTGCAGGAAACATTTATCCAATGCTCTGCAGCCACTCTGTTGCCTGGACTTCCTAATTCGAGAAAGCTTTCCTGAGTTGCAATATCTTCCTCAAGGCTTTGACTGAAGTGTGGCCATCCAGGACGGTTGCAGAATGCAAACCACTGACTAGATGCTTTGTGGACCAATAGACACACACCCGTTGGACACCTCAAAGGTAACACAAGCACTGCACATACCCCACACTCCACCCACGAGAATTTCACCAGAATTTTCTCACCCCTTTGATCATTTTCAAATTCAATTTCTTTTCTCATTAGTTGATGGAGAATGTTTTTAAAAATGCAAGATTAAGTTTCAGCATAGCACTAGTTGAAGAACAGGAAGGCACATCATCAGAATGCATATTCCAACTGAAAGCAAAGGATGGCATCCATATGGATGCATATCTGAATTATGCCCTAATGTATTCAATTTGAATTGCAAAAGTATGCTTGCAAGATATTTCGAGACCTTGATAGCTCTGATTATTTTTAAAAATAGAGCCTTCTTTCCAAAACACAGTCTGCCAGGCTTGGTAGAATCTGGAGTTTATTGCCTTTCCATACTCCGAAATGCTGGCTACTTTCACTGGTCAGGCCATTAAAATATTGACTGGTTAGCAACCCATTTTATACTTGCGCTGCTGTGTCTGAAAACTGCTGTCCAGTTCTGAACCTTGCTCTAGAAACAAGAAAGCATTTTCAGCCTTATTCACCTGATCATTAAAAGAGAAGGATATTGGTGAGGACAAGTGTGTATCTTGTTTCCACCCAACAACTCCGGGTGGATACAGTAGATGACACAGGATGTTCACACCCTTTTGCTGTACTTGATGAGTCCCTTTTCAATGTATAGATTAGCTGAATTATTATACAGTGATACCTCGGGTTAAGAACTTACTGTAATTTGTTCTGGGGGTCCGTTCTTAACCCGAAACCGTTCTTAACCTGAGGTACCATTTTAGCTAATGGGGCCTCCGCCGGAGCACGATTTCTGTTCTCATCCTGAAGCAAAGTTCTTAACCCGAGGTACTATTTCTGGGTTAGCAGAGTCTGTAACCTGAAGCGTCTGTAACCCGAGGTACCACTGTACTCAATTACATAAATAGCTGGAATGTACACATAATTTCATGCATATGTGGACATATAAATGTAAATTTTAAAAAAGTAAGGAGATCATCAGGCTCAGAGTTTCCACCTGTGTTGAACAAGTTGCCGTTTCCTTGTAAAGAAAAACAGTTTGCATCTTCCTGTGAAAGTCCAGTCACCTGTTTATTTTAATTGCTTACAATTTCATAACTGCCAAGTCTCCCGTATCCCCCGGGAAACCCCCGTTTTTCCAGCTGTTTCCCGCTGGCAGCCCGGATTTTTAAAAACCCCGTAAATCCCCCGGATTCTTACCGGCCTGGGGAGGCTCCTTCTGTGCATGTCTGGAGTCTCTGGACATGCACAGAAGCGATTTCTGGCGCTGCGGCCATTTTGGAAATGGGCAGAGCATGCGTAGAAGCAACTTCCAGTGCTGCTCTGCTCAGTTCCAAAATGGCCGCAGCACAACTTCTGGTGCCGCGCTGCTTCTGAACCCGGATTTTTCAATCTGGGAGTTGGCACCTATGCAATTTATATCCTTTGCTTCTCTCAAAAAGGCAAGAGCGATGTACATAGGGTTGCTCCAATAAATCCTCTCGACAGCTCTGTAAGCATGGGTGTAGCCAGGATTTATGCTGGGTGGGGGGCACGACACCCACCTGTCATCATCCTCTGTCTGGCTCTGTCTAGCAGATTCGGAATGAAATGTCTTAACAACAGTTGTTTTAAACTGCTTTATTTTGACCCCAAGTGCTCAGAAAAAAATCTGTCAAAATCTCCCTACAATTTCTACTTTTAGTTCAGCATTTTATTTATTTACTTGATTTAGGAGTGGCAACTGCCCCCCTGGCTACACCCAAGCCTGTAAAGTAAGGTGTGTTGAGAAGTAGCAACTGGTCTATGGTTGCCAGTGGGCTTCATTGACTAAGGAAGATTTTCAACCCAAACAAGCCCTCCAGATGTTATTAGATTCCATTTCCCATCAGTCCCAGCCAGGATGGTCCATCATGATGGAGGTTGGAGTCCAGCAACATCTGGAAGGTCAAATGTTCCCCATCCCTGTTTTAAACGCAAGCCTGTCCAAATCCAGCACTTTATCCTGTATTCCCTGCTGACTGTAAATAGGGAATCCAGATGTTTACCCCAGATGTCCAGAGTCTACAAAACATGATGCAGAACACATGTTGCAAACTTAAGTAACCAAAGACACACAGATTTTTAACACTGAAGAGCAAACTCCCTCTCCCATTCATGAACTTGCACCAAAAGTGGCTGAAGTCCCAGTTCTCTCTCTCCCTCTCTCTCTCTCTCTCTCTCTCTCTCTCTCTCCCTCCTAAGTTCCAATGTCCTACTTTTCTCCAAGCACTAATTTAAAATGCTTTCTACTGTTGCAGAGGGCCTAGTTAACTGCTAAGGAATGATTTTTTACTGCCCTGAAACTGTAATGTATTTGCATTCATTACAATGGGGCCCTAAATCTACAGCAGATATAAAATGGAGGATAAAAAATACTCGGTGGGTTTGAAGGGCAGCAGAAAAGCAAGCAAGGAGACCACAGCTGTGCTTGTAGGATCTTGCATATAAGAATGGAAGGTGAAGCATGTTCCACAGTTGGTAGGTTTAGGTGAAAATGCCTTCCAATTGCAAGATGGATGCAGGTTGGAATCATAGAATTGTTGGAAGAGTTGGAAGGGACCCTGTGGGTCATCCAGTCCAACCCCCTACAAAAAGTAGGAATCCCAGATAAGGAAACCCTGACAGATGGCCACCCAACCACTCTTTAAAAACCTCCAATGAAGGAGAGTCCACTATCTGCCAGGGTAGACCATGCCACAGCTGAACAGCTCATATAATCAGAAAGCTCTTCCTAATAGTTAGACGGAAACTCCTTTCTTGTCATTTGAATCCATCGTTTCGGGTCCTACCCTTTGAAGCAGCAGAAAACAAGCTTGCTCCATCTTCCATGTGACAACCCTTCAGATAGTCTTCTCTTCTCCCCCAACTGTTCCTCAAAAGACTTGGTTTCCAGACCCTTTATCATCCTGGTTGCCCTCCTCTGCACATGTTCTAGCCTGCCATTTGATAAAATGCCCCCTCCCTCTTGACCGCAAATGTAATAGAGTTTAATGCCCTAATTAAATATCAGGACTGGCTCCCAAATTGACTGATCTGTATGAGGTTGGGTCTGAGATATTCCAGGTCAGAATGTGGGTAGTCCCAAGTGCTGGCTCGGGTCCCTGATTGGATCAGTAAAGGGTTGAAGAAGAAGAGGAGGAGGAGGAGGAGTTTGGATTTGATATCTCGCTTTATCACTACCCGAAGGAGTCTCAAAGCGGCTAACATTCTCCGTTCTCTTCCTCCCCCACAACAAACACTCTGTGAGGTGAGTGCGGCTCAGAGACTTCAAAGAAGTCTGACTAGCCCAAGGATACCCAGGAGCTGCATGTGGAGGAGTGGAGACGCGAACCTGGTTCACCAGATTATAAATCTACTGCTCTTAACCACTACACCGCACTGGATTGGGGTGACATTCCCAGCCCAGGTTTGTCACAACTCAGATTTAGCTATGCGTTGATGTCACTAAGGGCCACAAGAGTGAGCGCAAAGCTTCCTGTCCAGCTCACATGGGTTAGCTAAGCCAATCAAGTGTCTACTCTTTCACAGTAACCCCTCGGCAAATTGCACCCCTGCTGAATTTTCATATTTCATTCTTGTGCAATGGCCCTCCACTTTTTCTCCGTTCGGCACTAAATTCCTCCTGACAGTCTCTATCACCCAACGCCGCATATGTACGCAGCCTTCTTTGGCATGCTTGGCATATGTTCAGCAATTTAGTCTTCAAAGTTCTCCCATCCTCACAAACAGAGAGCAATTAGCGCTGCCAAGAATCTACAAAAATAACCTTTTTATTTCCTGGAGACGTTCATCGTTTTTTAAATGGCATCATCCTCTCTGAGAGACACTAAAGCCTTGAATATAAACAATACCCCCAAAATGAAGGGAGATGAGAGGGAGGGGTGGTGGGGAGGGGGTGGTGGAAATCATAGCTCGAAAACTGCTATCAATTCCATTCAGAGTGGCAGAATGACTCTAATAGCGGAGCCGCTTATGAGTCATAAATTACCCTTTTATAAATGTGGTGCTCAGCGTTGGCTTTCAATGGACAACATATGGCAGCAATGTTTCTAAATAGCATGAACTGATAAATAGGCCAGTTGAAGTGTCTCAGTTTGTTAAAATGCTAACGTGTTTAACTACCGCATGCGCTGGCCTCTGTGTTTGCATCGCAAGTGCCGCCTCGCTGCCACGAGAGCCGACACTTCCCTTGAATTTATGAACTGGGGCGTTCAGTCCATTTCTCATTGTGATTTATGAGAGAGCGCCATTGGTGGACCGGATCATCCATCAGTGGAAAGTTCAATGTTTGGTGCCTTCCAGTTGCCTGCTTTGGTTGTGGCCTGGAATTCCCTGATACCATTGAAAGGGAGAGGGACCCAGCCATTGGCCCTCAGGGAGTCAGAAACGAAGGCAAGAAAATGGGGGTTTGCATCTTTCTAATATAACAGTGAGGTGTCAGAGTGGGAACTGCCCTGAGACTTGAGCTGAAAAATGGGACCTCAAGAGGTGACTTTGCCTCTCTTTCTTTTTTTTAAAAAAATATTTATCTCTCAACTCTCCTAAATAATGCGACATTACACCACTTCAAGTTTCTTTCTTTTCTTCAAATTTCAGCATACTAGAGCAGACTTGTGAAATTAATAGAGGTGGCTAACATATTTCAATTGGTCTTCCTTGCAGGTGCATGCAGATGTGAGTATTATTGCTCTAGTCTTCCTGATTATAATGCCAGATATATATATATATATATATATATATATATATATATATATATATATATATATATATATATATATAATTTTTGCATACATTCCATACATCATTTAACCTTCCTTCACATCTTATACAATCTTTTTTGGAATTCCCTCAACCACGTCTAAAGATTTCCAATCATCCTAACTTCTTCTTGTATTCCGTAATTCACTATTACTTTAAAAAACAATAATCAATTTTTACTTTCTTAACTTTTCCCTGTAATATTTCATATAGTTCTCCTTACAAAACTTCTTGTAAAGCTACAAGTGTAATTTTTTGTTTACAAATTTAGTCCAATCCTTCAAGAACCTCTGGTCCCGTTGGTTTCGAAATATCCCTGTCATCCTTAGCTGCCAAGTACCCCGTTTTTTGCAGGAAACCCCCGGATTTCAATCTGTTTCCCGCTGTTCTCCCGAATGGAGAAAAATCCCGGAAATCCCCCCGGATTTCCTACCTGCCAGGGAGCCTCCATTTTGGGTGCTGCTTTGCCCATGTGTGGGCACCAGAAATAGGGCAGAGCAGCACCGGAAGTCGCTTCTACGCATGCCCGGCGACCATCTTGGTGGTGGCTGCATGCGGCCATCACCAAGATGGCCGCCGCCATGCAGCGACCACCTAGATGGCTGTCGGGCATGAGTAGAAGCGACTTCCGGTGCCGCTCTGCCCTATTTTGGGTGCCCACACATGGTCAGAGCGGCCGCGGAAGTTGCTTCTACGCAACTTCCGCCGCCGCGCCGCCGCTGATCCCGCATTTTTCAGCGGGACTTGGTAGGTATACTGTCACCTTGTCCAGCTCTGCATAGTCCATTAACTTCATCTGCCATTCTTCTATCGTCGGTAGTTCTTCTTGTCTCCATTTCTGTGCCAATAGTATTCTTGCTGCCGCCGTTGCATACAAAAACAGTTTTTTTATCTTGTCTGCTAATATTCTCTCCTACACGAAAACTACAGTAATGCCGCTTGCTTTTCATTCCTGGCCATCAAATAGTCAATGATATTCACCGCATTCCTTATGTTATCTTATAATGCCAGAGCTTCTATCCCAATTTATAATATTCCTTTTCTATTGCATAACCTGCTGCGCTGTGAAAGTATGGCTCTCCCCACCCCCCCCTATCAATACACAACAATGTCACACTGAATTAGCCGAATCCTGCTTATGGTTTTTATTGTATACATGCATGATTGTTGCAGAGTTCTTTTATTGCTATGAATAGATGTATTGTATATGAAATATACTCGGAGTCAAGAGTGAATTTCATGCTCTTTATTTAGCTCGTAGTCATCAAGGAGAAGAAGAGAAGGAGAATGCCCCTTTCCCCCAAACCATCTGCTTATATACATTATTTACACAATGGGCTTTGCATGATTGGCTACTTCAGAGCTACACCTGTGGGCCAATCAGTTTGTGGATTGACTTCTGCCAGCAGCCTGATTGGCTGCTCCTGCAGGCCAATCAGGTTGCAGATTCACTTCCACCTGGAGTTGGATTGGGTGGCTCCTGAGGACCAATCAGACTGCTGATTCTGGATCCTATTCTTCTATGATTCAGCTCAGTACATAACAGTATACAAATTGGTTTTTATTATTATTAATAAAAAAATAAAAATAAGACAACCAAGGGGCATGCTTATATTGCAAGTTTGGTAGGACCATGCCTCTGCACAAGATTTACAGAGATTAGTGCCAGATTCACGTATAAGCTAAACAAGCTATAGCTTAGGGCCCCACTCTCTTGGGGGCCCCCCAAAAAAATTAAAGAAAAAAAACCTGGATGTACATTTCAAAATATAAGATAAAAAACCAAATAAAATAAAACCTACATACAGCAACAGTGTTTTGCTCCTATGATGTAAGCGTTGCTCCTATGATGTAAGTAATGGGCCCCGCCTGCTAGCCTGCTCCCTAAAATATCACTGGTTTGCTCATTTTATTATAAAATACATATTTTGTTATGTGCAAATGGCTTTAGATACCTAGTAGGTCCATAAATTACCATACAGCATATATTCAACACAAAACAACAGCGACAATTTGTTGTTGACAAAGGACAGCTGTACATAGAAAGGGCATAGCTGCCAAGTCTCCCGTATTCCCTGGGAAACCCCCATTTTTCCAGCTGTCCCCAGCCGGAAAAACGGATTTTTTTGTTTTTTCCCGGTTTATTCTGGCGCGGCGGCCATTTTGGAACAGGGCAGAGCAGCATCAAAAGTCGCTTCTGAGCATGCTCCACCCAGTTCCAAAATGGCGGCAGCGCTACTTCTGGTCTGCTACTTCCGGTCCAGTCCCTTATTTCTCAGGCCGGAACTTGGCAGCTATGAGAAAGGGCCCATTACCTTCAGTAGCTTAGAGCCTCATCAGACCTAAATCCGGCCCTGACTAAGGTGCTACATGTTTCAACTGGGCCTACATGTATGCGCAAGCAAGGAGCACATATGGTCACACAACACAGCTTGTGAATGTGTGAATCATGCTGCGTGAAGTAGTCAGGGGGGTGTAGGGAGCCAACAAGGGAAGGCTGATCAAGAGATCAAGAGGACTCTATGCTTCTCATCAGCTTTTGGGGCGTGTGATCTGCTCCAGGGATATGCATGTGCTGCCTTGCATCAATGCTTGAACACCTGCTGCTAATATTTATGATCAAAACAGCCCCAAATATTGAAACAGTTGTCTTTCTCCCCTGGAATCTTCTGACATTTTTAGATCCGCATAAAAAGCAGTATGTTGAATTAAACACCATACAGCGTGATTTGAGAGCTGTCGCATTTGAGCAGTTGTATTAATGGACACTTGTTGCTTCTCCCATCACGCCTTTGCAGGTTCCGTGCAAGTTGCAGATGCACGTATGAATCACTTTACTGGTTTTTACCAAGGGCCAAGCCCTGTGCTTTAAATTGATTTTTTTAAAAAATAAAAATAATGTTTCCACATGTGTGTGTGATTGTGCATGTACCAACTGAGCCACAGTCCTTCTCTTCATGGTTCATTTGCTTTCCGTTTGTTTTTGTCGATTTATTTCACCCGAAACTGGAACGGCAGCAATTGGGCGCCATTCCACAAGCAATTACAAAGTTCCGTGGGAGAATGACTGCTTGGAGGTGCTCAGGCTGCCGTGTGTGTGTGTGTGTGTGTGTGTGTGTGTGTGAAAGGTAAAGGGACCCCTGACCATTAAGTCGAGTCGCAGACGACTCTGGGGTTGCGGTGCTCATCTCACTTTACTGGCCAAGGGAGCCGCCGTTTGTTTTCTGGGTCATGTGGCCCGCATGACTAAGCCACTTCTGGCGAACCACAGCAGCACACGAAAACGTCGTTTAACTTCCCATCGGAGCAGTACCTATTTATCTACTTGCACTTTTATGTGCTTTCGAACTGATAGGTTGGCAGGAGCTGGGACCGAACAATGGGAGCTCACCCCACCGCGGGAATTCGAACTGCCGACCTTCTGATCAGCAAGCCCTAAGCCCTAAGCTCTACACACAAATGGAAGGCTGTTGTCACACAACCCCCATTGGAGGATTTGTAGTGCAGCACCACAATCCTGGATTTGCATGAAGTCAGGGTGGGGGTGGGGAGCAAAAGCGAAGGCAGTTTGTACCAGGCTGCAGCATGGGAGCAAGAAACGAAAGATCCTGATAGGGGGAAAGTTTGTGTAAGGCAAGGATGGAGGGAACTGAGAGGGTAAAGTGGTAATTATAAATAATGGCGAGAAGGGTTCTTGCAACAGAGAAAGGCTCTGTTGTGTTAGGTCCTAGCTTCTCAATTTCAAAACCAGTTTGAGTGTTTATTTGTTTTTTTAAAAAAAAACTCAGTGCCCTCACTTTCATTTTGTGTACAGTTGCTGGAATAATAATAATAATTATTATTATTATTATTATTATTATTATTATTATTTATTTATTTATACCCCGCCCATCTGGCTGGGTTTCCCCAGCCACTCTGGGCGCCTTCCATAAGAAAAATGAAATAAAATAATCTATTAAACATTAAAAGCCTCCCTAAACAGGGCTGCCTTCAGATCTCTTCTAAAAATCTGGTAGCTGTTTTTCTCTTTGACATCTGATGGGAGGGTGTTCCACAGGGAGGGCGCCACCACCGAGAAGGCCCTCTGCCTGGTTCCCTGCAACTTGGCTTCTCGCAACGAGGGAACCACCAGAAGGCCCTTGGTACTGGACCTCCGTGTCCGGGCAGAACGATGGGGGGGGGGAGACGCTCCTTCAGGTATACTGGACCGAGGCCATTTAGGGCTTTAAAGGTCAGTACCAACACTTTGAACTGTGCTCGGAAACGTACTGGGAGCCAATGTAGATCTTTCAAGACCGGTGTTATGTTACTTGTTACTGCTTGATTTAAGCCTCGCTCCTTGATTTGCCTCCAGCCTGGCTTTCCATGTTCTCCACCGGTAACATAGACGTAAATTTGTCAGTGCGAGGGGAGGATTCAGACACCAGGCTTCCATTAATGTCAGCAGGAGTTGTGAGTCTAAAGGAAATCCGCCCTCCCGGTAGAGGCCTCCCGTTGCCAATTTTCTGCTTTGCAGCAGACTTGCATATAACCATCCATCAGCAAGGTGCTGATAAACCGCAGCAGGAAACTTTGCTCTGTGGCATTTCTTGGCATTGTGGCAGGATCAGAGGTATGAAATAAAACTACCTTTTTGTGTCCCTCACCACCCACTCACCCCAGTATTACACAGTGGAAACGTGCCGAGTTAAACAGGACTAGAAGTGGGATTTCATTCATGCTCAGTCACAGAAGTGACAGAGTCTTTGCACACTTTATCGGTGTTTTGAGAGAAAAAGGACCCAGAGAAGGAGCATGAGCAATGAATTGTCATTGCGCAGTGTGTTGCTAATTAAACCTTGTGCTGCTCAGAGGTAGGATGGGCAAATCTGACTATTTTGGTTTCTTTGAGTTTTTCATTTTGCATTTTTCTTCAGTTCTTCACATTCCCATATCAGTCCATCAATTTATATTGAAAATTTATAGGCATTTTCTGTGCAAATTTTGCCTAACACACTCATTTTTGCAGAACAACGCCCCTCCAATATGCATATTTGTATATTTCCACAAATACTTGCATTTTTCGGCACACTTCACCCTAGAGCATGCATTTTCGCACACCTTACGTGGCTGGAGAAAAGCACTGCAAACTTAAGAGAATTGCGAATTTCCGAGGCTGGTATTGTTTCGCTTCTCGTATTGTTTCTGACGGTGCAAATGAGGCCGGTTCACCTTTATGTGTGAACCGAATCCAATGTCTCCCCCATCCCTACCTAGAGGTCAAATAAATTACGTGATCCATGACATACCTGCCTCATGGGCTATATAATCTCCCTGTTAATGTGCTGTGCAGAATCACAACAGCGTAGCTACGCTAGAACAACAGTTGTTGGAAGGGGGAGTGGAAATTGCTTCATATGATTCATTTCAATGAACAACAAGCTAGTTAAGGGCCATCTGTTCAAGAAAAATGAAATGGTGGGATTTCCTCTCCACATACACCCCTCCACCTATTATCCCCCTCCCCCCGGCATGATCACCATGTTGCTATATCAACACTTGTGTTGGCTTTGAACTTTGCTTGGAACACAGCCGCAAGCCCCCTCCCCATTTCCTTCAGATACAGTTTGGTTTACGCTTCATTTTCCCCTCCTGCTGATTTAACTCAGGTCATTGTTATTGTTGTCAGAATGCTTTGACATGTGATTGTTTTATTTTTTGGGCGGGGGGGGGGGGGGAAATCTTTGCAATCCAACCAGAGATCCAATTCAAATGAAATAAACTAGCTTTTGGAATGCAACAGCTGGTCTCATTTGACCTGGAAATGCAGGTTCAGCTCGTTGTGTTTTTTTCATGGATGAAGCCCAAAGAGAGGTGCGAAACTCCTTAATTAGGTTCACAGAGACAGAGCCATCAGGGGGAGTGTGTGGGTGCTTGCTGGGCTCTGCTGGGGGGGGGGGTTGTGAGGCCGAGGTGAATGAATTATCTGCAGGATTGGTTTGCAGATTGAAGTCCAAACCCACATGGAGATCTTCACAGAAAGACAATAGTAGCAGACGATCCAGGCAATGGACTGCAAAATTGGAAGATGGCATGGCAAGGCAAGGCAAGGCAAGGCAAGGCATAAGGACATTGTGTGTCGAGGTCACCGGAGTCTCTAACCAGTGTGTTGAGCTATCCAGGCTGAATATTTTGCCAGGCCTGTGCAACCCGTTAAGAACAAATCTTTCCATAATGGTTAGCTGGGAACCCTTTCAGCTTCGTTATTTAATGCACAGCTTTTTGCAGGCTCCATGCTAGTGGTATGCAGAGCCAGAGGCAAAGCATTGGTGGACCAATGGAGATGACTCTTAGCTGTGAATAATAGGCAGTGTTCTAGCCATGCAAAACCAAGAGGTTTCCACACATGCACATGCACGCCTCTGCCTTTCTATCCAAACATTATCACAGTGCAAGGACACATATCCCCCCGTATCACTTGAGGAGGTG
Source organism: Zootoca vivipara (assembly GCF_965207765.1). NCBI lineage: Eukaryota > Metazoa > Chordata > Lepidosauria > Squamata > Lacertidae > Zootoca > Zootoca vivipara. The sequence goes on from NC_142593.1 coordinate 55,498,134, forward strand.
CATGGAGCAGGGCCAGTGAGGAGCTATGGCTCAGGGATGGGCCGAACAGAGGTGCCTAGAATACAACATTGGGCTCCAGACCTCAGGCTCCCCACCCCTCTTTAAAGTTTTGTCCCCTGCCTCACAAAGGACCTGAGATCCTGCCCCACAACTGCCAGCCCACTATTCACAGGGTTTCCCCCTTCCTTACCCACTCAAAAGGGTGAAAGAAAAGCTGGTCCGTAGACTTCATTTATTTATTCTGCTTATATCCTGCTCTTCCTCCAAGGATTTTCAAAGCCATTTGCATCCTGTTCTCAGAAAGCTCACGATGCTGGATAATGAAGTTGCTGAGTTTTGAATATACTGGTCTTATTTATGAGCTGAGAGGAAATCATTTTACATTTTAGCTCAGCCTATAAATTTTAGCTCAGCTCAGCTCGGTCTTGTTTGAAGATTCTCCCAATCTGCTCCTTTCCCCTGAATCTCACTTTTGAGCAACAGCAGTGGGGAGATACAAAGGCGAGGGCAGTTCCTTGGAAATTCATTGGACTCTAAAAATTAAAGCCAACCAGAGCTTCCCACAGCAAAGAACTTTTACGATTTTATTTCTCTGGAGCTTGTGCTTTCTTACAAAGGGACCAGAAACACTTTAAAACTACACTTCCCACCCCTGAAAGCTTTCTAAAACTTCTTATTCCGTAATATTTTGCTGCTGCAAAAGTTAAAAGATGTGGGAATGTTGTGGATACTAGGAGAGGATATATTGATTATATATTATCCTTCCTCACTCATGCTTAGTGAGCTAGCAGCAGAGCACATTCCTTTGTACATTGCTGGAAGCAAGTTGATGAATTTGTTAGAATCATATAAATTGAGCAATCCAGTCTCGCTTTTCCAGATTGGATTGTTCCTGGTAAATTTCCCCTTTAAAGGTAAAGGGACCCCTGACCATTTGGTCCAGTCGTGACCGACTCTGGGGTTGTGGCGCTCATCTCGCGTTATTGGCCGAGGGAGCCGGCGTACAGCTTCCAGGTCATGTGGCCAGCATGGCCAGCATGGCGAACCAGAGCAGCACACGTAAATGCCGTTTACCTTCCCGCTACGGCCATGCCCATCTACCTTGTCACACACAGGGAGAGGATGCTCCAGAGCAGGTGTGACAGGAAGTCCTCCCTGTCTAGAGCAACATTCCCTTGAGTGTCCACTCTAGGAAACAGGAAATGTTGTATTTGACTGCTACAGAAAAGAAAAGAAACTCATAAAAATCAGGAGTGCTGTAAGCAAGGTGGCTCCAAACCAAATTGCATTCTGTTTCCAGACAATGTGGATGCCTGCATGAAGAGTCGTGTCTGACTCTTCATGACCCCATGGACCAGAGCTCGCCAGGTGTGACATAAGTTGTGAGGAGGGTGGGTGTGGCTTACTGAAAATGGCCTCACTGGCCAAATGGAGAGGCCTGGAAGTCCATGTTTGGCCAGCAGGCTAGAGGTGTTGCATCCTGGTCTGCAATGACTGGCAGTAGTTATGTCCTCGTCACGCCTGAAGCAGGCTCGACTTTTTGCTGCTTGGCGAATCAGTTTTTCGGATTCGCCAAGCAGCAAACAGTGACAGAGTCACTGAAACAAAAGTTCTGCCTACTTCCTCTCTCCATGGCTCAAAAATCTAAAGGAAGAAATGTACTAGATACCTGAAAGGCAAGGAAATTATGATCAATCGATTATATCTTCACTGTCAGTGCATCGAAAATCTCCCAGGGAGATTCTACACTTCAGGTAAGACCAATTGTTCTATTTACTTCGTGGGATGCTGGAGCCAATGGGATGGGACATACCACAGCAGGTGAACAGAAAACGGGCTGGTCCCAGATCTGCAGATGCATTGGTTATAATACATGATGGAGTACAATACGGTCAAAGGCTGTTTCAGCTGCAGACAGCCGGTCCAGTTTATAATGTCTGGTAAAAGTGGCAGATGACCAGGTGGCTGCTTTACAGATATCCAGCAAGGTGTGTTAGCCGTGAAGGCTGCCATAGCTGCCAAGTCTCCCGTATTCCCCGGGGAACCCCTGTTTTTCCAGCCATGGGCGTAGGCAGGGGGGGCAGGAGGGGGCAGCTGCCCCCCTAGAAGCAAAAAAATTAATGTATTTTACAGACCATAACCAGCACTTTTCCCCTCCAAAAACTGAAGTGGAAAGGGCTTTGCTTTCCACTTGCTGGGGGGGGGGACGGGACACAGCAGTAACAAAAACACATCAAATAAATAAAGCAAAGTGGCTACCAGTAGTTAAGCAGTTAAGACAATGGAGCATATATCCCCAGGCAAGATTCGATAGCTGACCATTTCACCCTATTGTTCTTAAGTGGGAGTTGTTAATGAGCATTCAGGAGCATTAAGAGTTCTATTGGCGATTTAATGAGGGTGCAGACTCAGAGGATTCAATTTGACTAAGGTGGCTCTGCAAGGCTAAAAGAAGTGAATAAGAAAGGGGGGGCTGTAGCTTTGACAGACACAGTGATGTTTATAAAAAGCATTGGTGTTCCAGTCTGCCCCTCCTCCTGCATCTGTATACTGTAAATCAGGGGTGGCCACCTCCCAAGAGACTCTGATCTACTCAGAGTTTAAAACTGGGGGTGATCTACCCCCTTTTGGGGGGTTCAGGTCAAAGCTGTTGAGTTTTTTTAAAGGAAGGGAAGCCCTGTTTTTTGGGGTTTAGGTCAAACTTGTTGAGCTTCTTTTAGGAGGGAGGGAGGCCCATTTTTGTTTAGGGCTTCAGGTCATAGTTCAACTTTTTTGAGGGAGGAGGAAAATTTTGGGTGAGCTTTTTTTAGGGGTGCCAGTGACCTACCAGTGATCTACCACAGACACCCAGTGATCTACTGGTAGATCACAATCTACCTGTTGGACGTGCCTGCTGTAAATCAAGCAGAGAGAAAGCTGCTTACAAGGCTCCTGTACATGCAGAGTTCCAGCATCACAGCGTCACCCAGAGGCACCCACAAATATGAGTTATCCCTCTCTCTATTTCTTCCTTCCTTCCCTCCCTCTTCCATCCTTAATAAAATACGGGGGGGGCAGATAAGCCCCACATAGAAAGCCCATCAACATGGGGGGATGACTCTTTCAAATACGGTATTTACCAGTAATGGGGGGGGGGAGAGGCACCTAGGCCTCTAGGAGTTGGATGCTATGCCTAGGAGTAGGACAATTCAAGAAAGCAGAATGATGCATATGCTATGGTAATATATCAATAGAATCATAGAATTGTAGTCGGAAGGGACCACAAGGGTCATCTAGTCCAACCCCCTGCAATGCAGGTTTTTTTTCCTAAGGTGGGGCTTGAACCATGGTTGAAATATTATGCTGATATGCAGCAACGCCTCGGAGCCGCCGTGGCTGCGGCCGTGTCTTGCCTCGCCCTCGCCCGCCCTGCCACCCCCTCTCGCCTGCCCGACCCTCCCGTCCTCTCCAGCCAAGCAGGGTAGCCGCCAACGCTACCAGCCCCAGAAGCACAAGGTGGCCGCTGCTGCCACCGCCACGATGTCATCAGGCCCGTTGGCCCTTTAGCCCCGCCCACTTTGTGGCCCCTCCCCTTCTGTGCCTTGGCCCCGCCCCTGAACGACCATGGCTTGCCCCCCCCCCTAGTTTTGATCCTGGCTACGCCCCTGTTTCCAGCCGTTCCCAGCTGGAAAAACTGATTTTTTTTTTGTTTCCCCCCGGTTTACTTACCGGCCGGGGGAGGCTCCTTCTGTGCATGTCTGGAGTCTCTGGACATGCGCAGAAGTGATTTCTGGCATGGCGGCCATTTTGGAACTGGGCGGAGCATGCTCAAAAGCGACTTTCGATGCTGCTCTGCCCGGTTCCAAAATGGCCACTGCGTGAAGTTGGTCCTTCCAACTTCCAGTGGTGCATCTAATCGGAAATACCTGAAACACCATTTGTTTCTGCGCCGTTGGCATAATAATTTTTCGCTGGGTTTAGTCTGGGTAATAACGATCCTTCCATTCCTTTCATTTCCCGAAAGTTCAATTTATCTAATAAAATAGATGTTACTAATGCTATAATTATTATTATTTTATGTCACTGCTCATTTTCTTGCTGCTGGGTAATATTTTTAGTCACATTAATTTTCATTACAAATGCTAATTAGTGAGCAGTTATAAGGTTTTAATAATTCTGTAATGCCATGCATCCTTTATTGGGGCACTTCATTAATTTTTATCAGCATATAATCAGCTAAGTAACTATATTCTTCTGCCGGAAATCTCCCGTTTCCATGACAAGTGTGTTAAATAGCTGTTTATGTGTGCATGGAAAAGAGAGTTGAAATAAACCATGTGCCTGGACTTGTAGACAATCCCTCTGCTGATCTGTTGCCCAACGGACAGATACTTCGGAAAGAGGCAGTATGCTTTGGACAGCAGGGCTGGGCAATATCCAGTTCTCAACATCGTGATATATCACCAGCTAAGCATCAACATGCCACCAACATGAGTCTGGCCAAACTGCGGGAGGCAGTGTAAGACAGGAGTGCCTGGCGTGCTCTGGTCCATGGGGTCACAAAGAGTCGGACACGACTGAACGACTAAACAACAAACAACAAGCATCATGATATATCAATATATCACAATGTCTGAAATAAGGATAGAGCTATGGAGAGGCATTGGCTTCATGGATTTCCACGCATTGTGCTTTTTGCCAGCACTTGCTTTTGTGATTCGCTGCCCCCAGCAAGAGGCAGGGAGAGCTGAGCTGGCAGAGTTACCTTGGGCTGCAGGAATCGAGAGAAGCATTGGCTGGCTTTGCGGTTTCCCCCACCTTGTCATTTTTGCATAGCCAGCATACACACGCATCACGATTCACAATATATTGCCAGGCCGAAAACTACCAAACCAATATCACAATTTGGACTTCACACCAGTTTGGGGCAAAATATCGCCCAGCCCTAACACACGTCAAGATTTGCACTATATTGCCAGGACAAATATTATGAAACCACGATATAGTTCCATATCACATTTTCACAATATGGACTTCAATCCGGTTTTGGATGATATACCAATATATCATGCAGCCTTGCTGGATGGCAGTTGTTGGCAATGACAAATGAAGAGAGGCTGTTTTGCTCAGGTTCTGCTTTTGATATTCCAATAGGACATCTGATTGGCCACCATGAGAGCATGAAGCGAACTAGATGAGCCTTTGGCCTGATCCAGCACAATTCTTCTTATATTCTTATGTTCAAGATGGAAGACACAATGCCTAGACGATAGTCCCAGCTCCACCCTTACATAGGAGAAGTAGAAACAGGCTTTCATGCAACCTTTTAACCTCTAGAATTATGGAGAGTCTAGCACTCTGACTCCTCAGTGAGGGAAATGAGAAGAACACCCAGGGGTTTTAATAGTGAACTGGGGATTGGTGCCAACAGGGGATTTCCTCCTAATTTAAACCTGAAGGAGTGTCTCCACCCCCATCATTCAGCCGGGACACTGAGGTCCAGCACCGAGGGCCTTCTGGCGGCTCCCGCGCTGCGAGAAGTGAGGTTACAGGGAACCAGGCAGAGGGCCTTCTCATTAGTGGCACCTGCCCTGTGGAATGCCCTCCCATCAGATGTCAAGGAAATAAACAACTATCCGACTTTTAGAAGACATCTGAAGGCAGCCCTGTTTAGGGAAGTTTTTAATGTTTGATGTTTTATTGCTTTATTATTATTGTTATTCTGTTAGGAACTGCCCAGAGTGGCTGGGAGAACCCAGCCAGATGGGTGGGGTATAAATAATAAATTATTATTGTTTATTATTATTATTATTATTATTATTATTATTATTATTATTATTATTATGGCTCCAGGCGAATGATTGTTCACAAACCAATGTGGGGGGGGGCGAGGTCAAATTCCCCCTTCTACACATGCTGTGGCTCCAATAATGATCACATTCTAGCTGATCCAATTTGCATCAATCAATAAACAAATAAATCATGGTTTTGAGCCCCATGTTGGGCAAAAGATGGTTGCGTTGCCAGGGGGTTGGACTAGATGACCCTCATGGTCCCTTCCAACTCCACATTTATTTGATTCTATGACATAAGAAGAGAAGAATCATCATCGGTTTCTTGTACCTAAATCTCCAAGCAAGTTCCCAATTTTCCCCCTCCCCCCCGGCTGTCATAAATAGCTAGGAGAATGCGAGTGGCCTTCTCCCACTATCAATGCCAAGGGAAAAGCTAATATTTTGTCAGCAAACAACAACAGCAGCAAATAATATTAATAAAAATCTCCCCCACTCATGGCAGAATGTCACTGTGATGCTCTGACAGTGCCTTCCCTCCTCCAACCCACCCCTATGGCTGACATGGAGGGGGGAAAGTACTGCGTGCATTTAAAATGCAGATTGAGATAATTAAATTTGACCTTCCACATTATCAGATGTGATGGGAATTCCCTTTCCTGATACTGTAACCTCCCCTCCTTCTTAAATGGAAAGGGAAACTGATCAAACAAGGGGAACATGTCAAAGTCAAAACAAATATAATTCACAGCAATGCTCTCTCCAAATGTGGAAATTGTAGGAGGGGTGTGAGGTGATGGGAGCTGCTCTACAGATTTTAACTGCAAGCTGTCCAAGGTCCTTAAAAATGTGCCTGCTGAACTGGAGAAAGTTGTTCATCTTTGTGGGGTTTTTTTCTTCTGTTAAGGGGTGGCGGGGAGACAAATCAAAGTTGTGTGATTCTCCCCCAACCCCTCCTTCATTTAATAATGGTTCCTTTCCATTACCACCTAAGGTCCTCGTTCCCCTGTCATGTTTAAAGGGCTTATTGTTTCCCCCGAATAGATGTTGCCTGTCCCTCTGGAGACCGAGAGGATCCGAGGGAATATTAATTCCGTGCTTCCCTCTTGTCGGGACTCAACTTCAAACATAATAAATGAGATGAGAGCCGAAAGAGGAGGTTATGCAAGCTGTCAGACTCCATTGTGTCAGAGGCATCGACGATGTTTGGAACAAATTATGTGTCACTCTCCGAAATCGCAGTTAGAAAGGCAAATCAGTTTGTGGAAGTCTTACTTGGTCTCTTCCAGAGCTCTGTTAATCTTCCTTTGCTTTTCTATAGTTTTAAAAACCTTCAGACGTTTCCTTTCTTTTCCCCTCCTCCTCTCATCCTTAAACACACCCACACGGCCAAATTTACAGCAGATGACTCATAACCCTTCCACGTTCAATTCACGCTGATTACTTTGGTCTCGTTTCACGGAGGGAAAAACTGTCAGAGGCCTGGCTCACTCCTCAGACACGGAAAAACAAAAAGAAGAAGAGAGGGGGATACATCTGTGTTACTCGAGTTCTTAATTTGCAATCATGGATCAGAGAAATGGAGGCTGATGAAGAGAAGGCAGAGCTCTGGGAAAGTAGGAAGCAAACATACACACATAAACCACACACAAATGGAAAAGACTTTTTGCATGTGGGGATTGTGGGCTCCTATCCGAACATGATTTTCTTATTTCCTCACGCAACAAATTTCAAAGAAAAGACCTGGAGCCACCATTCAGTCAGTCAACATTTTCAACAATCACTCTCAATTTTCACTATTTCTTTAACGCACACACACCACCACCACAAAGAGCTATGGAAGGATAATATGTATTTGAGAGTTGGCATCCTGAAGACATTGAGCCACAACTCTGGAAGCCCCTGGTTGAAATCTCCCTTTGGCTGCTCCTCAGGTAATAAGTGTGGGTGAATCTGCCCATTTTGGTGAATTCTGCCCATTTTGGTGTAGTGGTTAAGAGTGCTAGACTCGTAATCTGGTGAACTGGGTTCGGGTCTCCGCTCCTCCACATGCAGCTGCTGGGTGACCTTGGGCTGGTTACACTTCTCTGAAGTCTCTCAGCCCTACTCACCTCATAGAGTGTTTGTTGTGGGGGAGGAAGGGAAAGGAGAATGCTAGCCACTTTGAGACTCCTTCGGGTAGTGATAAAGCGGGATATCAAATCCAAACTCCTCCTCCTCCTCCTCCTCCTCCTCCTCCTCCTCCTCCTCCTGGCCCTCAGAACACTCCCCAGGCCAAGCCCCTCACCAGCTGTTTGATAGCCCTCTTCAGTGTTTTTGTCTCTCCATAATATTTCCTTGAACTTCCGACAAATGATGATTGCTTGCCTAGATGGAGAATGAAGAAACTGTGTGTAGTTGACTGTGTGTAGAAGGTGTACCAAAGTAAAAATGTGCATTAATTGTGGTGTGTGGGGGGTGTTAGGGGAATTGTAGGACCTCTGGTGAGGGACATGTTGTGTTCCATCTGGGGTAGTCTGTCCACCTTAGGTCCCCACCCTGCACTCAGCTCTCAACTTGTGGCTCCTAGAAGCTGTCAGCATGCAACAGCAGCCACACCCCAGGATTGGCTTCAGCTAGCTGGCTAAACCTGGTGAGCGTAGCTGATGGTTCTCAAACCCTCCACATGTTAGGGACTTCCCCTGCATGCAAAGACAGGCTCTGGCAGATTGAGCAGGTGAAACCAAGATTGGGTCCAATGGTCAAGAAGGTGGTTTCTGCATGTGCTGTAGAGGGAAGTGAGGGGCAGGTGGGGTTCATCAACCTGGGAAGGTAGCCCACCTAGGAGAAGGAAAGCTCTGATCCTAAACCTCCACTGCCTTGTGGGCTAGTCGTGAAGAAAGGTCAGAAAACCTGCACAAATCTGGAGTGGAGTCCCGCTCGGAAGCCTATGTCCCCACTGTGGAAGGATGTGAGGATCCAGAATTGGCCTTCACAGTCACTTACGGACTCACTGTTAAAACCATGTTTAAGGGAGACAATCTTACTTGGCTACGAGTGATAGTCAAATAAGAAGAAGAAGTTGGAGTCCCTAAGATGCTTGGATGGCTGCCTTGTATGCCTCCTTCTGGCAACTCCTGAAACTAATATGGCACCAAACATATTGCTCTGCTTTCCTTTGGACCACATCAGTGAGGCTGAGAGAGCAGTCTTGTCATCTGGGCAGCCCAGGACCTCCATACACACTGCCAAGGCTTACGCCCCAGGGAGGTCACTTCAGTGCAGATAATGCAGTGGTTTGACCCCCGGAAATGCACTCTATTGTCTCTCAAGACAGATGGATGCCAAAAGCAATGGACTAAAGCTAGGCTGAAAACAAGAAGAGGAGGAGGAGGAGGAGGAGGAGGAGGAGGAGGAGGAGGAGGAGGAGGAGGAGGAGTTTGAATTTGATATCCCGCTTTATCACTACCCTAAGGAGTCTCATTCCTCAGGAAATCAGCCCTGAGTGCTCACTGGAAGGACAGATTGTGAAGCTGAGGCTCCAATACTTTGGCCACCTCATGAGAAGAGAAGACTCCCTGGAAAAGACCCTGATGTTGGGAAAGATTTAGGTCACTAGGAGAAGGGGACGACAGAGGATGAGATAGTTGGACAGTGTTCTCGAAGCTACGAACATGAGTCTGACCAAACTGAGGGAGGCAGTGGAAGACAGGAGTGCCTGGCGTGCTATGGTCCATGGGGTCACGAAGAGTCGGACACGACTAAACAACTAAACAACAACAGCAAAGGAGTCTCAAAGCGGCTAACACTCTTCTTTTCCCTTCCTCCCCCACAACAAACACTCTGTGAGGTGAGTGAGGCTGAGAGACTTCAAAGTGTGACTAGCCCAAGGTCACCCAGCAGGGCTGCCCCTACAGCAAGGCTGGGTGGCGCAGGGCGCCAGGGCGCCGGGCCGCCAGGGGGCTTCCGCGCTGCTGTGTATGCTGCAGCCGCGCCACGCGCGGTGCCCGCCAGACAGCCGTGCTGTGAAACGGGGGGGGGGGTGCTGGAGGGATCTTCACACAACAGCGCCAGGGCGCCAGATATGCTTAAGATGGCCCTGTCACCGTGCAGCTGCATGTGGAAGAGCGGAGACGCGAACCTGGTTCACCAGATTACGAGACTACCGCTCTTAACCACTACACCATGCTGGCTCTTGAGGGCCACATTTGGTCTCTGGGTCTGAAGCTCCCTACCCTTGCTGTAAGCCACACTGCTTTCAGCCTCCATCACAGCTTTCCTGACTAGCAATCCCCACACAAAATACCTTCTAGGTGTTTAAAATAAGAGGGAGAAGGGGAGATGGAGAAACGTTTTCATTCACCGGAGTCGTTATTTCACACAGCCCTTTCCAGATGTCCCCCTCCTTCTCCACTGTCCGCAACTCCCCCCTGCTGGGAGAGGGAAAAATATCTTTCCGTTCCTATCATTGTGAAGAGTAAATACTCGAGCCATCAATAACAGGGTGCACTTTGGCCTTGTAGGATGAAAACCTTCTTTGTGAGTGGAGAAACAAAATGATAACACAGTTAAGAAGAATGGAAGGCACTTGAATCTATTTATTACAGCTAACACTCTCCATTATGGCAGCCTGTTTCCAGCAGATCAAAGACACCCTGTGCTTAAGTGTCGGGTTTTCTCCCCCCATTGTGAGAGGCATAAACACCCTCTAAATGGCACCATCCTCAATGTGAGGAGGAGTTGCAGAAAGAGGGGAAAGGAATGACTGGTGCTTTAGCGATCGCTAAAAACTGGCTTTGAGCCAACATTGTTATGCTTTTGCTATATCATCTGTCTCCTGAGAAATCTCTATGTGGGACAAGAAGCTACAGTTAGAACTGGATACGGAGCAACTGATTGGTTCAAAACTGGGAAAGGAGTACGACGAGGCTGTATATTGTCTCCCTGCTTATTTAACATCCAGGCTGGACTGGATGAATCCCAAAAGGGAATTAAGATTGCCAGAAGAAATCAACAACCTCAAATATGCAGATGACACAAGCTTGATGGCAGAAAGTGAGAAGGAATTAAAAAAGAGGAGAGCACAAAATATGGTCTGAAGCTCAACATAAACAAAACAAAAAACAAAACAAAAACTAAGATCATGGCCACTGGTCCCATCACCTCCTGGCAAATAGAAGGGGAAGAAATGGAGGCAGTGAGAGATTTTACTTTCTTGGGTTCCATGATCACTGCAGATGGTGACAGCAGTCACGAAATTAAAAGACGCCTGCTTCTTGGGAGAAAAGCGATGACAGCATCTTAAAAAGCAGAGACATCACCTTGCTGACAAAGGTCCGTATAGTTAAAGCTATGGTTTTCCCAGTAGTGATGTATGGAAGTGGGAGCTGGACCATAAAGAAGGCTGAGTGCCGAAGAATTGATGCTTTTGAATTATGGTGCTGGAGGAGACTCTTGAGAGTCCCATGGACTGCAAGAAGATCAAACCTATCCATTCTGAAGGAAATCAGCCCTGAGAGCTCACTGGAAGGACAGATCCTGAAGCTGAGGCTCCAATACTTTGGCCACCTCATGAGAAGAGAAGACTCCCTGGAAAAGACCCTGATGTTGGGAAAGATGGAGGGCACAAGGAGAAGGGGACAACAGAGGACGAGATGGTTGGACAGTGTTCTCAAGGCTACCAACATGAGTTTGACCAAACTGCGGGAGACAGTGGAAGACAGGAGTACTTGGCGTGCTCTGGTCCATAGGGTCACGAAGAGTCGGACATGACTAAACGACTAAACAATAACAAATATCACGATGGCGTGAACCAGCAATGGTAACGCAGGAAGCAAAGGGGAGGAGAGAACTTGCAGGGGTGGTGTGGAGAGGGACGGGAGAGATCGCTTGAATCTCGTTATTAATAGATGTTTCCCAAGATAGTTTCTGTTTACAGAAGGATTCAAGGATGCGGGTGGTGCTGTGGTCTAAACCACTGAGCCGAGGGCTTGCCGATCAGAAGGTTGGGGGTTCAAATCCCCGCGACGGAGTGAGCTCCCATTGCTCGGTCCCTGCTCCTGCCAACCTAGCAATTCGAAAGCACGTCAAAGTGCAAGTACATAAATAGGTACTGCTTCGACAGGAAGGTAAATGGTGTTTCCATACACTGCTCTGGTTTGCCAGAAGTGGTTTAGTCATGCTGGCCACATGACCCGGAAGCTGTCTGTGGACAAACGCTGGCTCCCTTGGCCAGTAAAGCGAGATGAATGCCACAACCCCAGAGTCGTCTGTGACTGGACTTAATGGTCAGGGGTCCCTTTACCTTTACCCTTACAGAAGGATTCACCATTACGTTTCAACATATCAAATCTTTAAAAGAGGTGTGTGTAGTAATTAATTAAATTCATATACCACTTTGATTGTGGAAAAGAAACTGAATTCAGGTTGTTGTGTTTTTTAAATTTCACCAAAAATGTGAAATTATCAGTAAAACGCAGTTAAAACCAACTAGTTAAAACATTTTTTAAATTAAAAAAATTGTAAAATCAATGATATGCTAAAAACCTGATTAAAACACATGCCAACATTCTACGTACAGTACCTGGATGGGCCTGGCTAAATAAAAATGCTTTCAGCAGGGGCTGAAAAGAGTACAGTGAAAGTGCTTGCCTGACGTCAATAGGCAGGGAGTTCCAAAGTGAAAAATCAGTTTCTTGCAAATGTGGAATGGGCCAACAACTTTGAGCAAAACCAACCAACTCAACAACTTTGTCTGGAGTTTCCCTTTTGGGAATATGGGAACCCTATATTATGTGGCTCATGTAACAGTGTCAAAGACCAGACCTGGCAATGTTCTTCCAGGATGCGTATCCATAAGAAACAGGAGTCATAGAACCACAGAACTGTAGAGTTGGAAGGGACCCCAAGGGTAATGTAGTCTAACCCCCTGCAATGCAGGGACTTTACCAATGCTGGTGCATAAAGGCATTGCAATTCAGGATCAGCACAGAACTTGATCCATCGGATAGCAGAGACTGGTCCAGTAAATTCAATGCACTTTTTTATTTTCACATGCGTTATCTCTGTAATCCTAATAACCATCTTGCAAAGCAAGAGGAACACAGAAAGTTTGACCAAGTCAGACTGTTGGTCCATCCAAACCAGAATTGTCTACACTGATGGTCAGTGGTTGTCCAAGGTTTCAAGCAGGCTTCTCTCCCAGTCCTACCTGGAAATGCCGGGGATTGACCTGGGACCTTCTGAGCTCCCACTGGGGTATGGCCCTCCCAACAGATTGCATCAGTTTTATTGTCACCCCCATTTTGCAGGGTATGTCTGTGTTACAGGACTATCTGAACTGGCAATTTCCAAACTCACAAGCCAGCTCTCTTAGGTGTGATATGACACCAGCTCTCTGAGGTTAACATAGGAAGGGCTCCACTGAATCAGACAGTAGCTTATCCAGTGCCCATTCCCAATAGTGGTCAACTAAGTGTCTCTGGCAAACCACACAAACCCAAACTGAACACTACATCACACTCTTGTTCCCCGGATGCTGGTACTTAGAGGGCATGACCTTAACAGATTGGAAAACTGGACCCAAAATAACTACAGTGGTACCTCGACTTACGAATGACTCGGCCTACAAATGTTTTGAGTTACGAACAGAGTTCCATCCGCCATTTTGGATGCGGTTTAGATAGGATTTTTTCGACTTACAAATTTTTAGATAGGATTTTTTCGACTTATGATTTTTTTTTTTAAAAAAAAATCCCCATTGGCTTCGACTTACGAACTTTTCGACTTACGAAGGTCCATTTGGAACGGATTAAATTCATAAGTCGAGGTACCACTGTAAATGAATTTCAGTAGGGACAACTGTTGGGGCAGGAAGAACCAGCTGCACAAATATAAGATGGGGGACACCTGGCTTACTAGAAGTACATGTGAAAAGGACAATAACCAGGTTTCGGCAGCCTCCTCCATCCCAGTATTCAGAGGCTGCTGCCAGCAGTTAAAGGGAGGTGATCGGATATTGCTGTTGCTGTTAGATCTGCCCAAAGGGAGTCGCTGCTTGACTGAATACTAACTATCAGGTGTTCAGATTCAAATTGCATTCATAGTTACAAAGTTGGGTGCCTTCTGTGGCTCTGGCATAGCAACAGAAGCCCTTGGCACCAGCTTTCCTCTTCCCCTTCATTTCGCCATCGCTGGCATCTGCATTCTGATCTCCCACAGCTGGCACATGGGTGGGTGGGGGGGCTTGAGATGAGAGTAATTATATTGGCATCTCTCCCGTGCTTGGAGGAACAGTATCTTGCTGCTCATTCCCTGGGTTGCTTGCCAAGCAGAGATATGATGTAGAGCTTGATTGCTCTGCTAGAAAGAAAATAAAAAGAGTCGGGTGTGAGCCAAAATCGTCTTGTTTTTGTCCCCCTTCACTCTGCTAGGGAGGAAAGCACAAGTACATCCTAGGAATAAAGACAGCAACAAGTTGATTTAGGTGAATTTTGGAACTGGGGGGGGGGGAGTTCAAAACCCTCTTTGGAAGTTTCACCTCGGTTCATAAAGGGTTCACTGCTAGCCACCTTTCCATGTGAATTGGCTCCCCACCCCCAGGAGCAAACTTTCTCCTGGGAAGCAGGGTTGCGATGGCAGGGAAAGCTGAGTCACAACAGGGGAAGTCTTGGAGGCTTCCTCCATAAGATCTGGGTGTTCCTGGACCAGTTTGGATGCTACCCTTTCTTTCGGTGGTGCATTAGAATTGTAGTTTCATTGAACTGAACTGGGAACCATTGGAAATTAAAAAAGCTCAGCATTCTCAAGAATATGGAAGCCTTAAGAAGGGGTGAGGACTTGAAGGCTTTTCTTGTGCCAGTCAGTCTTTCTGGTATTTGCTACTCCTTAGTCTTTATAGGGGAGAAAAGAAGGCATATTCAGGCATTATTTCTGAATAGGGAATGCAAACATGTTTTCTCCCGCTTGGACTACTGCAATGCACTCTACGTGGGGCTACCTTTGAAGGTGACCCGGAAACTACAACTAATCCAGAATGCGGCAGCTAGAATGGTGACTAGGAGTGGCCGCTGAGACCACATAACACCGGTCTTGAAAGATCTACATTGGCTCCCAGTATGTTTCCGAGCACAGTTCAAAGTGTTGGTGCTGACCTTTAAAGCCCTAAATGGCCTTGGTCTAGTATACCTGAGGGAGCGTCTCCACCCCCATCGTTCTGCCCGGACACTGAGGTCCAGTACCAAGGGCCTTCTGGTGGTTCCCTCGTTGCGAGAAGCCAAGTTGCAGGGAACCAGACAGAGGGCCTTCTCGGTGGTGGCGCCTGCCCTGTGGAACGCCCTCCCATCAGATGTCAAAGAGAAAAACAGCTACCAGATTTTTAGAAGACATCTGAAGGCAGCCCTGTTTAGGGAGGTTTTTTAATGTTTAATAGATTATTTTATTTCATTTTTCTGTTGGAAGCTGCCCGGAGTGGCTGGGGAAACCCAGCCAGATGGGTGGGGGTATAAATATATTATTATTATTATTATTATTATTATTATTATTATTATTATTATTCAATCAATCATGTACTTTAATTATGTTCATTTATATTATTGAGTATCTTAATTATGTGCATTTATGGGTTTTTTTTGGAAGTCCACTCCCCTTCCCTGTATAGCTGCCAAGTCTCCCATTTTCTCCAGGAAATCCCCGTTTTTCCAGCTGTTCTTAGCTGAAAAAACAGATTTTTTTTGTTTTTTCCCGGTTTATTCTGGTGCGGCGGCCATTTTGGAACTGGGCAAAGTAGCATCAAAAGTCACTTCTGAGCATGCTCCGCCCAGTTCCAAAATGGCAGCAGCGCTACTTCCGGTCTGCTACTTCCGGCACGGTCCCTTATTTCTCGGACAACAACTTGGCAGGTATGCTTCCCCGGGGGGTGGGGGGTGGCATTGCACAAGCTTCCTGGGTTCCTGCTGAACTTCTTTCTTTGATGGTTCCCCTTGAAGATCTTCCACCTGAAGAAGGAACTTCAGATTTTAATTTGGCTCTAGGCAAAACCTGGTGAGACGACACAAGAATATACGTACATGGAGCTCCTCAGAGGAGGAAGCCCTAAAATTGTGGGTATATACTCAGTAAGGACTCTACAGGTTTTCTAGGTTATTTGCTTTGGGAAGAAGGCAAAATCTCAGAGAATTAATAAAGTATAAGAAGTTGGGCCGATTAATTTTGAGTGGCGCTCCCACCTCCCCCTGAGCATGCAAGGGGGTGACAGAAAGAGAGCTTTGGTATGAAAAAAATAGAAGAAAGAAAGCATTCTTGAAAACAAAAGGGACAGGAAAAACACCATCAAAGCCTCTTCGCAGTTAACAGCTGTCAAGTTGAAGCATGCAGGGGGAAAGGCAAATGGCCAAGCACTGTCACTCTCTCTAAACATCCAGGAAGACCTAAGGACGTAACAAAGGGAATTGAATATGGCAGTGTGACATTTCAGGTGCCCCTAGTCATATGCTAGAGCTGAAATAAATAGTACTTTACAAACTCAGAAATCCAATTCAAGCACTCGTTTTCTTCGGAGGGATTCAGATTTCAGTTTGCCTTTCTGAGAGAGAGAGAGCGAGCTTTGAAGAATCCCCACAGGCAAAGCAGACTGTTGTTATGTCCCTGCTCCACTTCCCTCAAATGGTGAGAAGTTCCAAGGGCAGAGCTCACCTGGGCTTGCTTTCCTGGCGAGGGACGAGATCACTGGAGACTCCTGGTGTCTATGCAGTAATTGGTTTCTGCAAGTTGAACATAGGCACGTGTGGTGAGAGAGGACAGAGCTCCTGCAAAGCAGCAAATCCAGTGACCCATATCAGATCCCCGGAGAGGGACCCCAGATGCTTTCAGCTTACAGGTCATAGCTCAGCACACACAGGACTCTCTCGTTCTCAAAAATGTCAGTTTCGGTTTTTGTTGCTTTTTATACACACACAAACAAACTAAACCAGGCAGCTGTGGATAGGTGTGCCCACTTCCTCTTCCACATTCAGAACATCCCAGAGAGGTCTTGGTATCAACAAATCATCTCCGAGGAATTCACCTCCATTAAGATGTGTCTTGAACTTTCACCATTGGAGGCAGTGTGCCTTTGAGATAGGGTTGCAAGATGGCACCGTGCAGATGTAGTCCAACATGTGGAGCGCCACTGGAGCGCCACCTTTGTCTTAGAACGTGGACCAAGGGGACTTCAAGACTTCTTTAGCTGGTCCTCAAGACTCTCTAGGCCAGAGGTGCCCAAACATATTTTGCCTACCTCCCCCTTCTCAGAATTTTTTTTTTTTACTCAGCACCCCCTGGAAACAAACAGAAAGATGCAGTGACAAATCTGCATTCTTTTATATATCTCTATTTCTACCTACATCCTACAACAAAGTAAAGAAAGATGTTGTTGTAATTAAGACACCTTGAAGTTTGAAATTATGAAATTATTTAGTAAAAGGCGAAAGATTTATACAATCTGAAGAGAAACTAGAGTATTTATTAAAAAGTTCCAGGGGAGGCGTTGTTGCCTTCCTGCAATGGTGCCCAACCTGGCAATAAGCATCGTGAAACATGTACAAAGCGTTTTTCAATTTTCTTCTTCTCTTCTTTCTTTATGCTTCCACCACCCCCTTACAGTGGTACCTCGCTAGATGAATGCCCTGTAAGACGAATTTTTCGCTAAACGAAGAGAGTTTTTGAGCGGAGGTTGCCTCGCAAGACGAATTCGTTTTGTGAAAAATTTGTCTAGCGAATCGCGGTTTCCCATAGGAATGCATTGAAATTCAATTAATGCGTTCCTTTGGGCAAAAAATAATAATTTTATTTTCAATGCATTCCTATGGGATTCACAAGACGAATTTTTCGCAAAACGAATTGACTCACAGAGCGAATTAAATTCGTCTTGTGAGACACCACTGTATTTTTATTCAATGCCCCCCAATGTCACCTGAGGCTACTAGTGCCTCCCTGGATCCTTCCAGAACCCCCAAAGAGGCAGTATCGCCTCCTTTGGGAAACACTGATCTAGGCTGTGCCATTTCCCTCAATGACCCTGCTTTGTGGTTTCCTTGAGTGATTTCCCCTAGGTGAAATGTGTTCATGGACTGTGGTGATTCCTTTTGCATGCCAGGATGGAGACGTGGTATCTCTCACTGTATAAACATCTGACTGAACTGTACCTGGAATGTACACTACCATACAAAGGTAAAAATCACATCAATTGCTCCACCTACTTTGCCTTCTGACCCCATCCATCACTGGCACGCTGCCCTCAGAAAGTTCCTCATGAAGAAAAATGGCCCTCAAGCTAAAAAAAGGTTTCCCGACACCTGTGCTAGAGCAAAGGTGTTGCCCTCCCCACCCCTCTGATCCCACCGGGAGCTTTATCCTGGCTCCATTGGTATTTCCAAGGGCTGCCACCCCCTCATGTCAACAGACCTAGGTAATTTGCAACCGTGTGTTGCTCAGTTGTGGGCCTAATTGTACAGCGGAGGTGTGCCAGCTTACAACTGTGCAAGGTTTTCTTTTCCTGACAACAACAAAGCTGAGATGTACAAAATGAAATACTTTGTAGGCTTGTCAACGCTATATATAAATAAAGCCATTTGTTTCAGAAGGAATGAGATGCAGTGTAAACGCGTTCCAATTTGTACAGTGAGCTAGACACAACACATCGGCCGTGCTGTTTACCAACCTCATTTACAAGATCCTAAAAGATAAGCAGTGTTGTAGGACTCTGGAAAAGCATTTGGAAAAGCATTTGGACCCAGGTGGCGCTGTGGGCTAAACCACTGAGCCTAGGGCTTGCTGATCAGAAGGTCGGCGGTTCGAATCCCTGTGACGGGGTGAGCTCCCGTTGCTTGGTCCCAGCTCCTGCCAACCTAGCAGTTCAAAAGCACTTAAAAAATGCAAGTAGATAAATAGGAACCACTATAGCGGGAAGGTAAACGGCGTTTCCATGTGCTGCTCTGGTTTGCCAGAAGCAGCTTTGTCATGCTGGCCACATGACCTGGAAGCTATACGCCGGCTCCCTCGGCCAATAATGCAAGATGAGCGTGCAACCCCAGAGTCAGTCACGACTGGACCTAATGGTCAGGGGTCCCTTTACCTTTATCTTTTAAAAAGATAAGCAGTGTTGTAGGACTCTGGAAAAGCATTTGTCGGAGGCCTCTGGGTCATGAGCATGCCAGTTCCCGAGCATCCCAGACCTTGAGATTTCAGGGCCCAAATCAGAGACCTAGGTGACATTCTTAAGCACAACATTTTAAGCATTAACTGCAGTCATTTAGAACAGGCAATTAAAAAACACATGAGCAAATATGTCACTGGTTGGAAATTAAGACGGAAACCTTAGGTAAAGGGGATGTTTCCAGGTCCAGCTGAAATAAGGGGCTCATTCCTTCTCACCTGCTTAAGGAGCTTAGGTGGAGAAGATGTTTTCTGGCCCACCTGAGGTTCAAGCCATCCCCCTGCCATCTGTTGCAGGGGAAAGCAAACCTGGGCACTTCAGATCAGTTCCAGGGATATGGCAACCCTGTGAACAGGAGGCATGGCATTTTTTATTTTTTTTTACAAAAAGTTTCAAACGCTCATAGCTAGTTCCCCCAAAATTCTGGAGTGGATTGCAGCCTACCAACGCATTGTAGGTCAGGAGGCAAGAGCTGGCTGTGGATGCCTGGTGACCTGCAAGTTGGTGACGTCCAGTATTTCAGTGAGCTGGAAATAATATGCCTAGTTCTGATGTTCTGCTTCTATGGAACTCCCTCCCACAGGAGGCTGTGATGGCCACCAACTTGGATGGCTTTAAATGAGGTTTAGACCATTTCATGGAGCAGAAGGCTATTGCTGGAGCATCCTGGAGCATCAAGACCACTAGTGTTGGTGGCTATGCTTTGCCTACACAGTTGGAGATAGAATGCTTATGAATAGCAGTTGCTGGAAACTATGGAGGAGGAGAAGGTTCTGCTTGCAGGCTTCCCATAGGCAACTGGTTCACCACAGGATGCTAGACTAGAGGAGCCATTGGCCAGATTTGGTAGGGTCTTCTTACATTGATACTTCAGCAAACACAGGAGGCAAATGGAGGCTGGTGTCCAGCGGTGGGGAACATTTTTTTGTTGTATTTCTTTTGGGAAACCTTCTGGGAGCAACATGCTAGACAGAGTGAGCAGAGCCATGTACAGTCATACCTCGGTTTAAGTACACCTCGGTTTGAGTACTTTAAGTTTAAGTACTCCGCAGACCCTTCTGGAACGGATTAATCCACTTTCCATTACTTTCAATGGGAAGGTTTGCTGCAGGTTAAGTATGCTTCAGGTTAAGTATGGCCTTCCAGAACCAATTACACTCATACTTTGGGTTGAGTACTCCGCAGACCTGTCTGGAACAGATTAATCCACTTTCCATTGCTTTCAATGGGAAAGTTTGCTTCAGGTTAAGTACGCTTCAGGTTAAGTACAGACTTTTGGAACCAATTGTGTACTTAAACCAAGGTACCACTGTATGTACATTTGAGCTTTGTATAATAGCCTTGTTTCCACACATACTCGCATATGCCTCTCTTAACTCCATCCAGGTATTATTAGAGTTCAAGGACAAATTCCAGGCAGGATGGAACTTGAGGATGTTGAAAAACAGCACCAGTGAAGGGTGTGGCTTGGGAAGAGGGGTGTGGTCTGGGGAAAGTGTTGAGGACCAGAGTGAGAGACCAGGAGCCACATCCAATCACTGGACCTGAGGTTCTTTACCCTTGCTATAATCTACTGACCAAATCATAGAACAACGATTAAAACAAAGCAGTATTTAATTATGAAATTCTAAACATTTCCAATTCTGGCTTATATTTTTGTTTGTGTAAGGATACGATTGTTTTCTGCTCCTAGCAATGCCATTTCTCTCTTTTTTATTTTGAGATGTCATTTAGAGACGTTAAAAAAACAGCACCTTGGAATGCAAGAAAGAAAAAGGAAGGGAATTTGGATGTAGTTTCATCCAAAGCTGTAAGAAGTAGGTCAGTCAGCATGAGGAAATAAATTTCACAAACTCGTCTTTGTACATAAAGTGCAGAACCTGAAAACAGGAAATTACATTGGCCCAACAGAGACACGAAAGCACAATGAGGGCTGCCCATTCAGAAGCAGCAGGTGTTAGAACATATCAGAGAAAATTGTTCATCTGTGATACAGACAGGTACCTTTCCAAATTCATGTACGGAAGCAGAGCAGAATGAATTTTGGATTTGGATCCAAGGTACCTAGGTTGAAGAATTCCTGCTCAGCCATGAATCTTATTAGAACGTAATTCTGATACAGCTTTCACTGGCTTCCCAGATGTTATTGGGTCAAGTTCAACTGATCCTATGCTGTATCCAAATTATATATTTAGTTATATACCGCTTATTTGCCAAAACGGCTTCTAGTAAGTGGTTTAAAGTTATAAAACCAATTGCATCATAAAAATTCACGATAAAATTTTTACCAGGGCATTGAAACATCATTACATTAAAATATACAATAAAACAACCCCGTTAAAAAGCATGGCAATTAAAGCAGTTTAAAGCAGTTAAAGCAACAAGATTCAGGAGAATACTTGCCTAAACGGATGTGTCTTTAGGAGCCGACGGAATGCCAATCCTGATGGCGTGCTCCTGCATTTCAGCAGAGAAATCATTGCACTCCCGCTTTGACACCAATTAGAAGCAATGATGTTAAGTGATATATACATTATTAAAACAAATAAACAAATTAGGTGGATTTGGGTCAGACGTTCTGTCCCAGCCTAACCCATCTATCAGGTTTGCTGAAGGAATGAGATAACTCTAGGGAACATACAATGCCTCTCTCTTTTATTTCCATAGGGTTTAGTTTTTATGCCCAGTAGTCATGCTCTCTCTCTCTCTCTCACACACACACACACACCCCTCTTCAGAGTATCTCTGATCACCTTGTTTCCCTGAACTGCAGGTACAGATGTCCAGTGCTTTCAATGTGAACACCCATTTATTAACAGGCCAAAATGTGCAGCTGTCACTCAGTGGGACGTCCAGTCAGCTGTGCATTCAGATGTCTGGAAAGACAGAGTTCAAAAATGTGAGGGGTGCACTTGGCCTATACTTAATGTCACATATGACACAAGGCATGGAAAAGACAAAGATGAGGCTGTGTCAAAATGGGGATTGCAGGTAGCTGATTAGCAGTCTTGTGAAAAGGTCCATGTGTGGGGCATTGCATCAGCCAGGTCCAGTTTCCGGCCCATGCTGTACGCCTTCAAACAGGGAAGACAAGTCCATCAACGAAGAACTGAAGAGGTTGTAAGACACACGAGAGCTGAATGCTCTGTTCTCAAGCCATGGAAGTCTCATTAAAAGATTTTTTTTTGTGTGTTGTTATTTCCCCCATGGCACTACCTCCAGCAAATCTGCTCAGATGAAGGGGTAGAAAAACCTGAGGTGTCATTACCAGATGAATGTCTCTGGCATTCACCTCCCCAAATAAAAGATTAAATTCATAAAATGCTAAAACTTTAATGACTTCTGATCTGTCCTATCCAACAGTGATTTGTTATCCTGAATAGTTCTGCCATCACATTAATGAAGACTGGATCCGATGGGGTTTTCACACAAATCCCCATTCTTTAGCTATGTCAGCTCTTCAGTGATCACTGTGTAATTAATCAGATGCTGGTACTTGGATGGAGGACAGCCTAATACGATGCCTAATGAAATTTATTAATGGTGTCCTGCATAATTTATAGGATCTAATCATCCAAGCCTTGGAAGAACAACAACATGTAAACAGTTTTCCTTCATTAGCTAACCTGTCAAGATAAATTTAGGATCCACGGTTTTTCATTTTGCTGGCCTTTGTGGAGTCCACTTTCTTGCCCATGGAAGGAGGAATGGTTTCCTCAGAAGCAGCTTAAAGTTCCACATTTTCCTTTCAAAAAAATGGTAGATGTGCCCGTCTCATAGAGTTGACCCCATAGTTTGGAAAATATCAATGCAAATACACTTAACGCTGCTCAGTAGGACAAAGGGAGGCAAAAATGGCAGTCATCTTGGCATCCACAATCAGCAGACTAGAAGTAGATAAATTTGATCCAGTTCAGACTTAAAGGTCATCCTAACTATTTCACACTCACCAAAGCACTATGCAAACTGAAACATAGCTACCTTTTGAAATCCATACTTCTCTGAATTTTGCAATGCAATTCTCCAGTCAAATAATAGGTGCAGAAATGCACCCACCAGGTAAAGTCTCCTAGATGATCTACTTTCCCAGGTTGATGAGCCCCACCTGCCCCTCATGCCTCTCTGCAACACATACAGAAACTGCCTTGTTGACCGTTGTCCCCAGTATTGGTCTTGTCTGTTCAATTCACCAGAGTCTGTTTTTGCATGAAAGGAAGTCACTATGGGTTTGAGAACTGTCAGCTATCCTCACCTGCTTCAGTCAACTAGTCAAAGCCATTTCCCAGGGTGTGGCCACTGTTGCATGCTAGGAAGAAGAAGAAGAAGAAGAAGAAGAAGAAGAAGAAGAAGAAGAAGAAGAAGAAGAAGAAGAAGAAGAAGAAGAAGAAGAAGAAGAGATTGGACTTGATATCTCGCCTTTCACTCCCCTTAAGGAGTCTCAAAGCGGCTAACAATCTCCTTTCCCTTCCTCCCTCACAAAAAAACACTCTGCGAGGTGAGTGAGGCTTCAGAGAAGTGTGACTAGCCCAATGTCACCCAGCAGCTGCATGTGGAGGAGCGGGGAAGCGAACCCGGTTCACCAGATTACAAGTCCACCGCTCTTAACCACTACACCACGCTGGCTCTCTAGGAGTCACAGGTGAGAGCTGAATGCAGGCTGGGGACCAAATGTGGAGTGTTGGAGGGAGGGTAGTACCTCTGGTGGGTGACACCTTGCATGAGACTTACTAGTTTAGAGAATACGTATGTGTGTGGTGGGATGTGACAGAGGTATATAACATTATCAAGGTTTGGAAGAAATGGAATAGAAGGTTAATACTGGAACTCGGGAATATTTAGTGAAGCTGAGTGTTGGAAGATTCAGGACAGACAAGAAGGAGTACTTCTTCACAGTGCAGAGTTAAGCTACGGAATTCGCTACTATACTATGTAGTGATGGCCAGCCACCAATTTGGATGGCTGTAAAAGAGGATTAGACAAATTAATGGAGAAGAGGACTATATCAGTAGCTACTAGCTACCATTGCTATGCTCTACTTCTGCTGTCAGAGGTAGGATGTCTCTGAATACCAGTTGCTGGGACCCACAAGTGGGGAGGGTGCTGATTACTCAGGTCCTGCTTGTGGTCTTCTTCTAGGTTACCTGTTGGCCACTACAACTCCCATCAGCCCCAGTTAGCAGGGCCAACGGTCAGGGGTGATGGGAGTCTAAAACGTCAGGAGGACAACTGGTTGGAGAAATTGAGTATGGCTGATGTTCCAATTGACAGTGTATCCTCAAGTCAAACATAATAATATTTCACATTCTAGCAAGGAAGGCACTTTGAAGGGAAGAAACAGAGCTTGATTTGAGGCATCACTATTAGCTAGTCCTGGGCAAAAATATTGGATTCATCTTCCTTGTGGGATGAAAAGGATACTGCTGGGAGGTTTAGGAACTTAATGGGGCTATTGAGGGCAGTCCAATTAATCATGGCTGTATTTTATCCTAGACACAGGAGGGCAGGGTAGAGGACAGAAGACTCACCTGTGGCGATGGGTTGTGTGCCCCTATGCTGGAGTTGCAGCCATTAGGCTGCCCAGCAAGAGAACTTCATATCGCAGGAATGGGTTACAAATTGGCTTACACCCAAGCAATTCACCTAAACTAGGTTTTTGCAGATGGTACTAAAGGGTGCATTTTAATGCTAGCTAATTAAAAGGTAAATCTAGCGATAAAAATGCTGGCTGAAGTGTTGCAATAACCCCTATCTACACTCCCAGACTCTGTGGAGGTGTTTCTGACCTCTAGCCATTCTCTATCCCTGCCACACACACAACTTCCCTTTTAACTTGCCAGCACTTATTAGAAGCTCCAGTCAAACTGTTACACTGCCTTCGAAAATGAAGAAATTAATTCTGAACACCCCGATTAATGCAGGGAAAGGGGATAAGATGTCCATCGTTTCTTTCAGAGCATCGCCAAGGTAATTTTGCAACTGCCAATTGAACATTTATAGAGAACACATCTCAAAATGTTCAGCCAATGAATCCCCTGAGTCTCTCTGCTTCATTAACTGTTTACACGGTGACCTCGGTAGAAACTTCTAGCTTGGCGCAATCTCCATTTCTCACACCGCCTCAGGCAAGCCGGTGTAATGGGTCTCCGGGATCTTTTTAAATATCTATATTTTAACAATCCGCTCCAAACTGAGAAATATGGCATTAGCCTTCTTAATCCTGCTGAATTAGCGATCCCTGCACCCCTCGTCAAGTTTATCTCTCTGTAGCCCTGGTAATGCTTTATAATTTGCTAACAAAGGCTTCTCTCGTCTCCTCTGTCCTCCATTTGCACTCAGCCAGAGTGAAGGGGATACATTTGCATCGGAGTCTGGCGGTCATATTTCAAGGAACTCTAATTCTCAGCTTTTGCAAGCGACTGGGCTAACTGCTTCCACTCTCCTTTAATGGTGCCATTATTTGCATCATGAATCACAATGTCAAGGAAGCTCATGATATTTAAATTTTACGAGGCAGCCTTCCAAAGTAACAACTTTCTAACTCAGCAGAAAGTGGAGAGAAACGTTTTTTACCTTCCAGGGTAGTCGACTCGGCTTTGCAAGAAATCATTCCCCGGAGGCCATTGATTGTCCAGATTATTACCCTGGATGTCCCACTGTAGACATTCTGCCTGGATAATAACTCTTCCTCTCCCCGCCCTCTTCAGCCCATGTTTCCACTTGTAAACAACAATATAGATGAATAGATGATATTAGTTAAAATCCCATGATAGGTGATATCATTTGACAAATGAGCTTTTGCTCATCAGCAATTTCCATGGCAGAAAAGTAAGGCAAAGCTCTCTCCCCACATTGTTCCCATTTTTATCATGTCATAAAAGGTCCTCCATTAATGGTTGAGGGTTCCATGGGTCCTGATGTATAATAATGAGGAAATAAGTCAAGTTATTGGAGTGGCAAATTCTGGTATTTTACTCCAAGCATCGCTTATCTATTCAGGATCTGTGCAGAAAGGGAAAAGGGGAAAAAAATGAGACATTATTTAAAAGGGTAGTAAAGAAGATCTATTACCGCTGGAGGAACCAGCAGACAGATTCATAGAACAGGACCATGGCAGTGCAATAGATATATTTGTATGCACCTGTAGGTTCGGATTAAAAGACTTGGGAGGACTGAATCAATCCCTGACGTCTCCAGGTAGGTCCAGGAAAGGCCCCTCCTCAGTGTAGGCTGGAGAGTTGGGGGAAATGGGGCACTGGTTCTCCAACCTCAGCCTGCCCTCAGACAGCCCCCACCTGCCTGGCTTCCTACAACCACCCAAAGGGGTGGCACTGACTACTGAACTGGGTTGTTGCAGGTAAAAGAAAGCCAGTGTGGTGTAGTAGTTAAGAGTGGTAGACTTGTAATCTGGTGAACTGGGTTCGATTCCCCACTCCTCCACATGCAATTGCTGGGTGACTTTGGGCTAGTCACACGTCTCTGAAGTCTCTCGGCCTCACTCACCTCACAGAGTGTTTGTTGTGGGGGAGGAAGGGAAAGGAGATTGTTAGCAGCTTTGAGACTCCTTAGGGTAGTGATAAAACAGTATATCCAATCCAAACTCCTCCTCCTCCTCCTCCTCCTCCTCCTCCTCCTCCTCCTCCTCCTCTTCTTCTTCTTCTTCTTCTTCTTCTTCTTCTTCTTCTTCTTCTTCTTCTTCTTCTTCTTCTTCTTCTTCTTCTTCTTCCTTCTTCACACAGTGCATAATCAAACTACGGAACTCTCTCCTGCAGGTGGTAGTGATGACTACTTGAAAGAGCGTCTCCAATCCCATCATTCTGCCCGGACACTGAGCTCCACCTCCAAGGGCCTTCTGGTGGTTCCCTCACTGCGAGAAGTGAAGCTACAGGGAACCAGCCAGAGGGCCTTCTCGGTAGTGGCTCCTGCCTTGTGGAACGCCCACCTACCAGATGTCATGTAAATAAACATCTATCTGACTTTTAGAAGACATCTGAAAGCAGCCCTGTTTTTCATGTTTGATCTTTTATCATGCTTTTAATGTTCTGTTGGGAGCTGCCCAGAGTGGCTGGGGAAACCCAGCCAGATTGACAGGGTATAACTAATATAACAACAACAACAACAACAACAACAACAACCCAGAACAAATTTGTGGAGGAGGAGAAGCTTATCAGCAGCTACTAGCCATGATGGCGGGTGTGCTAGCTTGCCCCCACGATTGAGGCGGGCACTGTCGCCCAATGTGCTCACATCACATGCACACACCGCATTGCTGGTTCGTGTGATGGGAGCACATCGAGTGGCATAAGTGATTGATGGCATAAGTGACTGTTGGTCTCCCTACCTTCCACCACTGCTCTTGCCCGAGAACCAGAGAACCACTGCCAATCAATGGGGATTATGGGTTGCCAACGTGATGTCCTCCAGAAGATGATGCTGGACTACAATTCCCATCACCTCTGTTCATTGGCCATGCTTGTTGAGGCTTGTTGAGGAGTTGTATTTCAGCAACATCTGTGGGGCAGCATGTGGGCCAATCCTGGTGGAGACAATACTGATCTAGAAGGACCAATGATCTAACTGAGTATTAAGCAGTATATTAATATGTTCCTAGGGATAGTTGGAAGATAGACAATGCTGCTGGAAAGTTGAAGTTCTGGCTCTTTCAGCTACCAGGATGGGAGACCACCTGGGAGCCATATGCAAGCAATATCTCTCACACTTTTAGAATAAAACTTTTCTTGTGCCACACTGAATTTTTTATTCATAAAAAATACATTGGAAAACAAACAGAAACAATTCCTAGCAGTGCTTGATTCATAACACAGAACACAACTACTTCAGAATATGATCATGGGACAACCAGAAAGTATCAAACAATTCAGCTACATAAGAACACGAACCATTCCCCAAATATAATTATAAATGAGCATATTACATATGTAACTTAATTATGTATACAAAGTCAATCAAATGTGTGAGCTTGATTTTGCCAGGTAATTTGAGACAAAGAAACTCTCATCTCATCAACACAAGGAAGTCTTTCTCTTTTCTGATCTTTCATATTTGTCAGAGTTGAAAATTACTATCCACAAAGATAAGTCATGGAGAACTGTAGAAGAATAGCCAATGCTCTTGAAGAGAGGTGTGGATACTGTCTCTGAATGCATATCCCTCTACACTGAAATATTTAAATACTTCTTTGATTGTGCTTGAAGCTTCCTATCACAAGAATGTGGTCTGCCACACCCTTTGAGAACCACTGGTCTAAGGGCTCTTTAGCAGACAGGTGAAACTCGGAAAATTAGAATATCGTCGAAAAGTGCATTTATTTCAGTAACGCAGCTTAAAAGGTGAAACCAATATATGAGCAGATGCATGACATGCAAAGCAAGTTATGTCAAGCCTTTATTTGTTGTAATTGTAATTATTTGTCATTAGGCGGGTCTATTATAAATGGAATGTAGTTAATGAAATGTAATAGCGATGTTTATTTTTGTATTATTGTAACTATTTGTTTTATTACTGTGGAATTTCCAAAAGAAAGCATTTGTAAAAATTAAAAGAAAAAAATAATGAGTTGCATTACTGAAATAAATTCACTTTTCGACGATATTCTAATTTTCCGAGTTTCACCTGTATACCTGGTGGGTAGCAATATGGTCACTTTCAGTTACCACGAGGTAGAATCAAGACAGTGGGGAGGTCGCCATGGAGCGCGAACACAAACCTCCCTGACACTTGCCCCTCTCCCTCCTAATAAGTGGCTCTGCCCTAATAAGTGGCTTTGCTGGGAAGCTAGCATTGCTGCTCTACCTGACAAGGTGAGCAGCTTCCTGGGAATAATCATAGAATCATAGAGTTGGAAGAGACCACAAGGGCCATCCAGTCCAACCGCCTGCCAAGCAGGAAACACCATGAAAGCATTCCTGACAGATGGCTGTCAAGCCTCTGCTTAAAGACCTCCAAAGAAGGAGACTCCACCACACTCCTTGGCAGCAAATTCCACTGCCGAACAGCTCTTACTGTCAGGAAGTTCTTCCTAATGTTTAGGTGGAATCTTCTTTCTTGTAGTTTGAATCCGTTGCTCCGTGTCCGCTTCTCTGGAGCAGCAGAAAACAACCTTTCTCCCTCCTCTATATGACATCCTTTTATATATTTGAACATGGTTATCATATCACCCCTTAACCTTCTCTTCTCCAGGCTAAACATACCCAGCTCCCTAAGCCGTTCCTCATAAGGCATCGTT
The DNA here is from genome assembly GCF_965207765.1 of Zootoca vivipara. NCBI lineage: Eukaryota > Metazoa > Chordata > Lepidosauria > Squamata > Lacertidae > Zootoca > Zootoca vivipara. Next base: position 55,527,319 of record NC_142593.1, read on the forward strand.
TCCAGGCCTTTGACCATTTTGGTTGCCCTCTTCTGGACACGTTCCAGCTTGTCAGTATCCTTCTTGAACTGTGGTGCCCAGAACTGGACACAGTATTCCAGGTGAGGTCTGACCAGAGCAGAATACAGTGGTACTATTACTTCCCTTGATCTAGATGTTATACTCCTATTGATGCAGCCCAGAATTGCATTGGCTTTTTTAGCTGCTGCATCACACTGCTGACTCATGTCAAGTTTGTGGTCTACCAAGACTCCTAGATCCTTTTCACATGTACTGCTCTCAAGCCAGGTGTCTCCCATCCTGTATTTGTGCCTTTCATTTTTTTTGCCCAAGTGTAGTACCTTACATTTCTCCTTGTTAAAATTCATCTTGTTTGCTTTGGCCCAGTTGTCTAATCTGTTAAGGTCATTCTGAAGTGTGATCCTGTCCTCTGGGGTGTTAGCCACCCCTCCCAATTTGGTGTCATCTGCAAACTTGGATGGGAGGCTGGGAGGCTACACTACTTGGATGGGAGGCTACACTACTTGCGTCGTGGTGAACAGCCTGTTAAAAAGGAAGGAAGCTGCACAGGCAATTATTATTATTATTATTATTATTATTATTATTATTATTATTATTATTATTAAATCCCTTATCAGCCACGGATTCTTTTGAAGAATTTGGATACATTCCCCTAAGAGGTTTGTTGAAAATCTTTTCCTCCAAGGACTCACAATTACTGGAAACATATTTGAAAAAGACTCGCTTGTTGTAACAGACTAATAATAATTGGCATTCCGTCCTGTGTGTATTGCTCATTGTCCTATGTGTATCATTGTTTATTTCCTTTTATGAATGTCTCTTGAGTACAATATTGTATATCTTCATATTTCTGGGTCTTTCTGGTGCTTGTGTATTAGTATTTAAAAACCTACCTCTTCATTCTGCCCAAAGGGGCCCTGGACTTAGGCCCCAAAGACTTGATGTGGGGGGACCACTGTCCTGGACCCAGAATTATTTAATTCAGGTATAGAACTTTAGAAAAAAGCTCCATTTGGGTGAGTTTAGGGTTGTAGTTCAGAAAAGGAGTAGATACCTTAACCCAGAAGAAGCAGCAGGTGATGCCCATTGAAAATAGTTTTGTTCCCATCCTCCTCTCTGCTAAGGGTAGCACTGAGATGGAGGAGATGAAGGCTTCATTCAGATGTGAGGATTATTCTGTTAGTTTTCCTGCTTATAATGCTACCATTTCTATCCGAGTTCCTAATGTTCCCTTTTCAATACATTGCCTATTGCATATTGGACCCGCCATGTAATGCTAAATTTCGTTCACACCAATGGGTGTGGTGTGATACAACAGCAGATATCATTGGAAATGTCACCACTCTTTATGCGCATGCATGCTTCTGTTCCCTAATGAAAATGGCAGGAAAGAACTGTATGCCGGAATACTGCCCCAACCATGTCCAGTTCTGGGCACCACAATTTAAGAAGGGTGTTGACAATCTGGAATGTAGGCCAAGGAGGGCAACAAAGATGATCAAGGGTCTGGAAACCAAGCCTTGTGAGGAATGGTTGAAGGAGCTGGGTATGTTTAGCCTGGAAAAGAAGAGACTGAGAGGACATATCAGAGCCATCTTCAAATATCTCAAGGGCTGTCACATGGAAGAGGGAGCGAGCTTGTTGTCTCCTGCTCTAGAGAGGAGGATTCAAACCAATGGCTTCAAGTTGCAAGAAAGGAGATTCTGACTCAACACCAGGAAGAATTTCCTGACAGTAACAGCTGTTCAACAGTTGAATAGACTCCCTTGGATGGTGTTGGACTCTCCGCTGGAGGTTTTTAAGCAGAGGTTGGAAGGCCATCTGCCATGGATGCTTTGGCTGAGATTTCTGTGTGTGTGTGTGTGTGTGTGTGTGTGTGTGTGTGTGTGTGACAATTCAATGATTCCATGAAACTTCATCCCATGACATTTCCACGGAAATGGGGGCGGGGGTGGGGATTACAGTGCAAAACTCCTGTGATCTTTCTGGGTTAACGAGGTTGCAAATGGATTTTTTCTGGAAGCAGTTAACATAGAAATGAGTGCTAAACCTCTAGTAGATTTCCAGAAGTGGCTTGTATGTCATGTGAAAGATCATATCCAATGTGGAAATTACCAGATAAGGAAACATCAGGAGCATTTAATAAAGTGCTGTCCGAATGCCAACATGAACTGGTTGTCCATATAGGGGGCTGGGTGAGGGTCTATTGAGGTTGGTGGGGCACTGCCCCATTCATCCTAATGGGTCATTCCCCAGTGTCCTGAAATCTGCCCAACTGTTACACAGCTATGGCAGAGCCACAGTGCAGTTTGTTGTTGTTGTTGTTTAGTCGTTTAGTCGTGTCCGACTCTTCGTGACCCCATGGACCATAGCACGCCAGGCACTCCTGTCTTGCGCTGCCTCCCGCAGTTTGGTCAAACTCATGTGCGTAGCATCGAGAACACTGTCCAACCATCTTGTCCTCTGTCGTCCCCTTCTCCTAGTGCCCTCAATCTTTCCCAACATCAGGGTCTTTTCCAAGGATTCTTCTCTTCTCATGAGGTGGCCAAAGTATTGGAGCCTCAGCTTCACGATCTGTCCTTCCAGGGAGCACTCAGGGCTGATTTCCTTAAGAATGGATAGGTTTGATCTTCTTGCAGTCCATGGGACTCTCAACAGTCTCCTCCAGCACCATAATTCAAAAGCGTCAATTCTTCGGCGATCAGCCTTCTTTATGGTCCAGCTCTCACTTCCATACATCACTACTGGGAAAACCATAGCTTTAACTATACGGACCTTTGTCGGCAAGGTGATGTCTCTGCTTTTTAAGATGCTGTCTAGGTTTGTCATTGCTTTTCTCCCAAGAAGCAGGCGTCTTTTAATTTCGTGACTGCTGTCACCATCTGCAGTGATCAAGGAGCCCAAGAAAGTAAAATCTCTCACTGCCTCCATTTCTTCCCCTTCTATTTGCCAGGAGGTGATGGGACCAGTGGCCATGATCTTGGTTTTTTTGATGTTGAGCTTCAGACCATATTTTGCGCTCTCCTCTTTCACCCTCATTAAAAGGTTCTTTAATTCCTCCTCGCTTTCTGCCATCAAGGTTGTGTCATCTGCATATCTGAGGTTGTTGATATTTCTTCCGGCAATTTTAATTCCGGCTTGGGATTCATCTAGTCCAGCCTTTCGCATGATGAATTCTGCATATAAGTTAAATAAGCAGGGAGACAATATACAACCTTGTCGTACTCCTTTCCCAATTTTGAACCAATCAGTTGTTCCATATCCAGTTCTAACTGTAGCTTCTTGTCCCACATAGAGATTTCTCAGGAGACAGATGAGGTGATCAGGCACTCCCATTTCTTTAAGAACTTGCCAAAGTTTGCTGTGGTCAACACAGTCAAAGGCTTTTGCATAGTCAATGAAGCAGAAGTAGACGTTTTTCTGGAACTCTCTAGCTTTCTCCATAATCCAGCGCATGTTTGCTATTTGGTCTCTGGTTCCTCTGCCCCTTCGAAATCCAGCTTGCACTTCTGGGAGTTCTCGGTCCACATACTGTCTAAGCCTGCCTTGTAGAATTTTAAGCATAACCTTGCTAGCGTGTGAAATGAGCGCAATTGTGCGGTAGTTGGAGCATTCTTTGGCACTGCCCTTCTTTGGAATTGGGATGTAGACTGATCTTCTCCAATCCTCTGGCCATTGCTGAGTTTTCCAAACTTGCTGGCATATTGGGTGTAGCACCTTAACAGCATCATCTTTTAAAATTTTAAATAGTTCAGCTGGAATATCATCACTTCCACTGGCCTTGTTATTAGCAGTGCTTTCTAAGGCCCATTTGACTTCACTCTCCAAGATGTCTGGCTCAAGGTCAGCAACCACACTACCTGGGGTGTACAAGACCTCCATATCTTTCTGGTATAATTCCTCTGTGTATTCCTGCCACCTCTTCTTGATGTCTTCTGCTTCTGTTAGGTCCTTACCACTTTTGTCCTTGATTATGGTAATCTTTGTACGAAATGTTCCTTTCATATCTCCAATTTTCTTGAACAGATCTCTGGTTTTCCCCATTCTATTGTTTTCCTCTATTTCTTTGCATTGCTCATTTAAGAAGACCCTCTTGTCTCTCCTTGCTGTTTTTTGGAAATCTGCATTCAGTCTCCTGTATCTTTCCCTATCTCCCTTGCATTTTGCTTGCCTCCTCTCCTCCGCTATTTGTAAGGCCTCGTTGGACAGCCATTTTGCTTTCTTGCATTTCCTTTTCCTTGGGATGGTTTTCGTTGCTGCCTCCTGTATAATGTTACGAGCCTCCATCCATAGTTCTTCAGGCACTCTGTCCACCAAATCTAAATCCTTAAACCTGTTCCTCACTTCCACTGTGTATTCATAAGGGATTTGATTCAGATTGTATCTTACTGGCCCAGTGGTTTTTCCTACTTTCTTCAGTTTAAGCTGGAATTTTGCTATAAGAAGCTGATGATCTGAGTTACAGTCAGCTCCAGGTCTTGTTTTTGCTGACTGTATAGAGCTTCTCCTTCTTTGGCTGCAGAGAATATAATCAATCTGATTTCGATGCTGCCCATTTGGTGATATCCACGTGTAGAGTCGTCTCTTGTGTTGTTGGAAGAGAGTGTTTGTGATTACCAGCTTGTTCTCTTGACAGAACTCTATTAGCCTTTGCCCTGCTTCATTTTGAACTCCAAGGCCAAACTTGCCAGTTGTTCCTTTTATCTCTTGATTCCCTACTTTAGCATTCCAATCCCCTGTAATGAGAAGAACATCCTTCTTTGGTGTCATTTCTAGAAGGTGTTGTAGGTCTTCATAGAATTGGTCAATTTCACTTTCTTCAGCACCGGTAGTTGGTGCATAAACTTGGATTACCGTGATGTTAAAAGGTCTGCCTTGGATTCGTATCGAGATCATTCTGTCATTTTTGAGATTGCATCCCATTACAGCTTTTGCCACTCTTTTGTTGACTATGAGGGCCACTCCATTTCTACTACAGGATTCTTGCCCACAGTAGTAGATATGATAGTCACCCGAACTGAATTCGCCCATTCCCTTCCATTTTAGTTCACTGATGTCCAGGATGTCGATATTTATTCTTGTCATCTCATTTTTGACCACATCCAGCTTACCTCCATTCATGGTTCTTACATTCCAGGTTCCTATGCAATATTTTTCTTTACAGCATCGGACTTTCCTTTCGCTTCCAGGCATATCCGCAACTGAGCGTCCTTTCGGCTTTGGCCCAGCCGCTTCATCAGCTCTCAATCTACTTGTACTTGTCCTCCGCTCTTCCTCAGTAGCATGTTGGACGCCTTCCGACCTGAGGGGCTCATCTTCCAGCGTCATAACTTTTATATGCCTGTTGTCTTTGTCCATGGAGTTTTCTTGGCAGGGATACTGGAGTGGCTTGCCAGTTCCTTCTCCAGGTGGATCACGTTTAGTCAAAACTCTCCACTATGACCTGTCCATCTTGGGTGGCCCTGCATAGCATAGCTCATAGCTTCTCTGAGTTATTCAAGCCCCTTCGCCACGACAAGGCATTGATCCATGAAGGATCAATGTAGGTCTCATTAGATAAGTATTTAGGATGTGGGTAATTAAATGAAGGAAGCCATCTGGAGAAAGTATGGAATCCCATTTAAAAACTGGAACGGGGTGGGTGAGGAAGTCCTGGATCAATGAGGACTGGAGTCATCTGGGAATGCGCTGTCTCCGAGAGAAGACAGAAAGCAGGCTGCAGGGGAAGGAAAGGTTCCTCGGCATTCTCTGCAGGGCTGGATTATAATGCACCATAAACCTAATGGAGACCTGGGGGAAACCCAGTGAAGGCAAGCGAGGCTGAGGAATGGGATTTACTGCCCATGGAATTAACCGAAGCACCAGCCTTGGTTTATGCACCAAGTAATACTTTGTAATAAATATAAACTGCTTTTTGAGCTAAAAGAAAAGCACTGTGCTTATTTCAGAGAGGTCAGGACTGTCTTAGAGCTGTCCTGTGTGATGCTATTAATAATGTCCAGAACCAGCATTGATCTGACTTGAAGGGGACTTACAGAGCTTTCCCAAAAGACTAAGCTGGGCAGCAGTCAGGCATGGAAAAAGCCCATAAAGGCTAGCAGAAAAAGAGGGGGAACATTCCACACTTCTCAGACCTTCCTGGATAGCTCAGTTGGTTTGAGCATGGTGCTGATAACACCAAGGTTGTAGGTTTGATCCCCATATGGGACAGACATGCTAGCAAACATGAGCTTTTCCAAAAAGTACCTGGAGATGCCAGGGATTGAACCCGGGAATTTCTGCAGGCAAAGCCGATGCTCTACCCCAGGCATCCCCAAACTTCGGCCCTCCAGATGTTTTGGACTACAGTTCCCATCTTCTCCGACCACTGGTCCTGTTAGCTAGGGATCATGGGAGTTGTAGGCCAAAACATCTGGAGGGCCAAAGTTTGGGGATGCCTGCTCTACCCCAACCCTACCAAAATATGAATATTGGTGACATCAGTGGCATTTCAGATTCTATTTTTGCCAAATGATACACTGTCTTGATTAGAGAGATTCAACTCATGGAATCTCATGCCTAGGTATCTAGTGGCAGCAATTAATTAATGCTTTCTGTTAACAATGACTTATTTCTAGTTCCGCTTTTGTCGGGCTCTGGTTGTCAGCTGTTGGAAATCTCCTCCCCTGTAGGTAGTTGTGGCTTGCTCTTAATCTTCTCCCACGCTCCCAAAGTCTCTCAGCACATTGCTTTATAATTACTCTATAATTAGCCGACTTGTGTCACCACCGCACCAGAATGCTTAAAAGAACATAAATTGTCTATCAGTGACAGTGCTGACACAATGGTCTCGCTTTCTCAAATATTAAGTTCTCCGGTCTTCAGTGAATGAACTCTCAACATGCAGGGTCATATTTTGATTCCTGTCGCTTGGCTTTTCCTGGTGTGGCTCCTGTAATGAGCTCCCCGTAATTGTCTCTCTCTCTCCTGTTAAAATGCTGTGTGAGATTTAAAACGCAATCTTCTGCTGCCTTGTGAATGAAGGAAGGGACAAACCAATGGAACTCTTAAAGCTGAAGTCTCAGCCAGTGATGTCTTTCATAGCTCAGTTCGTAGAACAGGAGACTCTTAATAACATGGTCATGGGTTTGATCCACACTTTGGGTGAGAGATTCTTGCATTGCAGGGAGTTGGAAACCCAGCCAGATGGGCAGGGTAGTGGCGGAGCTTCATGCTCCAGTACTGGGGGGGGGGCAGGGGGGCTGGTGCGTGTCCCCCCCACACTCCTCTTCCTCGGCCAGTGGGGCAGGGTATAAATTTATTATTATTATTATTATTATTATTATTATTATTATTATTATTATTATTGGATTAGCTAGATCAGGCATCCCCAGACTTCGGCCCTTCAGATGTTTTGGACTACAATTCCCATCATCCCTGACCACTGGTCCTGTTAGCCAGGGATCATGGGAGTTGTAGGCCAAAAATCTGGAGGGCCGCAGTTTGGGAATGCCTGAGCTAGATGATCGTTGTGGTTCCTTCCAAATCTACAATTCTATGGTTCTATGATCAGTACCATGGGATGCGGGTGGTGCTGTGGGTTAAACCACAGAGCCTAGGGCTTGCTGATCAGAAGGTCGGCGGTTCGAATCCCCGCAACGGGGTGAACTCCCATTGCTCGGTTCCAGCTCCTGCCAACCTAGCAGTTCAAAAGCATGTTAAAGTGTAAGTAGATAAATAGGTACCGCTCCAGCGGGAAGGTAAAGGGCGTTTCCGTGCACTGCTCTGGTTTGCCAGAAGCGGCTTAGTCATGCTGGCCACATGACCTGGAAGCTGTACGCCAGCTCCCTCGGCCAATAATGCAAGATGAGCGCCGCAACCCCAGAGTCGGTCACGACTGGACCTAATGGTCAGGGGTCCCTTTACCTTTACCTTTATGATCAGTAACACAGGAAGGGAATGGGATTTATCACAGTGGTTCCCAAAGTTTTTTGGGATGCTGCCCCCTTGGTTCCATCCCCTGCCCCTATAAAAAGCATTATTCAGAATAATGGCTTGTACCTCCCAGCAAGCATATCACAACTAAATTCAAAACAGGAACAAATAATTGAAGACTTATTCTAAATCCAGTTCAAACTATTGTGTATAATTAATTCAACAAAGTGTATGAACTTGATCCAATGATACCAGCTTTCCAAAGCCAGATGGCCATTTATACCTCCAACACCCCCCTGCTGCCCGCTTTCTTCTTTGCACCCCCCCCCTAGGTAATTCCACTGCCCCCATGGGGAGGGCATCCACTTTGAGGACCATTGATTTTGCAGATGTGCACATCCGCTGGTCTCTGTCAACCTCTGTTAACAAGAATTAACAACTACCTGATTTTTTAGAAAACATGTGAAGGCAGCCCTGTTTAGGGAAGTTTTTAATGTTTGGTTTTATTTTTTATATTCTGTTGGGAGCTGCCCAGGGTGGCTGGGGAACCTCAGCCAGATGGGTGGGGTATAAATAATAAGTTGTTGTTGTTGTTGTTGTTGTTGTTGTTTTTAATTTATTACTTATACCCCGCCCATCTGGCTGGGTTTCCCCAGCCACTCTGGGTGGCATCCAATAAAATACAATGGTCCGTTAAACATTAAAAGCTTCCCCAAACAGGGCTGCCTTCAGATGTCTTCTAAAAGTCTGGTAGTTGTTTTTCTCTTTGACATCTGTTGGGAGGGCGTTCCACAGGGCAGGTGCCACTACCGAGAAGGCCCTCTGCCTGGTTCCCTGCAACTTGGCTGCTTGCAGTGAGGGAACCGCAGGATGGCCCTCGGTGCTGGACCTCAGTGTCTGGGGAGAACGATGGGGGTGGAGACGCTTCTTCAGGTATACTGGACTGAGGCCGTTTGTTGTTGTTGTTGTTGTTGTTGTTGTTGTTGTTGTTTTTCCATTCTGGGCAACCTTCCAAGAGCTACATGCCAGTGGTGGGTGGGGCCAAAGGTAAAGGTGGGTGGAGAGATAAAGGTAAAGATGGGTGGAGCATCCTCAGAGATTAAGGCAAATACACTTGGGATATGAATGAGGGGCAATGGGGCAATGAGGGGTGTAGTCTGGGGAGAGAGGATGTGGCTGGAGAGAGCATACCTGCCAAGTCTCCCGCTGAAAAATGCGGGATCAGCAGCGGCGCGGCACCGGAAGTTGCGTAGATGCAACTTCTGGGGCCACTCTTCCCGTGTGTGGGCACCGGAAATCTGGCAGAGCGGCACCGGAAGTCGCTTCTACGCATGCCCAGTGGCCATCTTGGTAGTGGCCACATGGCGGCAGCCATCTTGGTGGTGGCCACATGGCGGTGGCCATCTTGGTGTTGGCCGCATGGTGGCAGCCATCTTGGTGGTGGCCACCGCCATGCTGCCACCAACAAGATGGCCGCCGGGCATGCGTAGAAGCGACTTCCAGTGCCACTCTGCCTGATTTCCAGTTCCCACACATGGGAAGAGCGGCACCCAAAATGGAGGCTCCCTGGCAGGTAGGATATCCGGGGGATTTCTAGGATTTTTCTCCATTCGGGAGAACAGTGGGGAATGGATTAAAATCCGGGGGTTTCCCACGAAAAACGGGATACTTAGCAGCTAAGGGAGAGAGTCCAAAAAGCCAACTAGAGAGGTCTGGAAGGCCACACCTGGCTGTCTGAAGTTCCCCTCCCATGCCCTAATCTGTAGCCAAGTGAATTGACTCTTCTCACAATGAAGTGGCTGTCATTTGCTAACTTCTTCTTTAATATCTTACACGCTGTGCCAGTTACTCACAGGGGAGGATTTTGCCCGTTTTCTCAGTTTAATGTTGGCTTAATTCATTTGAACAACACATCTGAGATGGACTTGGTAGCCCTCTGCATGGGGTGGCTCCAACGCCTAATAGCTACACGAATGTCTCTAGGGAACCGATTTTGGCTCACTTGGTAATTGTGCAATAAATTGGATGGTGACGTGCTATATGTCAGTTGCTGCGTTTTCTTACAACTGGATCATGTGTGGTGCCACATGAAATATAAACCAATAATTTAAGGGATTGGGGCCAAAATGGCTTCTGGCCCTCTCCAATCTATGCATGAATGAAACCAAACAATGACATTTCCTTATTGACACATCCTCCTCCTCATTATTTTTAAAAAATGCTTGTTGAACCTGTCGGGTTCTTAGAGTTTGATCATCTGATCTGCCACTGCAATACAAACAGGGGGACTCAGCTACATTAGTAAAGAAAAAGTTTTTTATATGCGTTATAACACTGTGACGCCAGATGGCACCGTAGAGTCCAGTCTTTTGCCAACGTGATTTCCCATTATGAAGTTCACAACACGTTTTCATGATTATTATTATTTTGATGTGTCTAGATCCAGCCTGGGTTAACACTTTGTGGGATGTTGTGCTGCGGTTGCACTGAAATATTAGTAGAGAGGGCACGGAAGGGTCAGGATGGGAAAGAGGCAATTCTATTGCAATTCCATCCACAGCAACGGGATCAAGGGCCCCTTGTTCTGGTATAATGTTTCAATAAAGGGGGGAGGGAGACCACCTATATGCCATTAAAAACATGAAGATGGAGTGGCGAGTGAAAATAACATCCCAAAATTCTCTACCCTGTTCGTTGGGTGATGAAATTGTCTCAGAGGGAGCCCAGAAAAGAACATCCTTAGACAATTTATCTATACCTGAATTAGCCTAGCTCCAGTTGCTTAGGCATATTGCCAAACAGATCATAGGATGACAGTTATGAACAAGAAACCTATCCGTAACTGTCAACCTATGATAGGATACTGACGAAGATCACACAAACACAACCATTTGCTAAGAATGAGCTCTCCAGCTCTCCAGAAAACATTTTGAGCCTAAAAAGTGAGCTTTGAGGAGGGCTAAATGGTTTCCTGAAGTGCCCCAACCTCCTAGTTTGGGATGGGAGAATCTGTTCGCTTCAGGTTCTCTCAGATTCTCATTTTTCCCAGTCTTGTGTTCAATTATCTACATTTACACATGAGTGTGTGTGTGTGTGTGTGTGTGTGTGTGTAGTCTTCAGGAAAAAACTGAATTTCTCTTATTATACACATTTTATATGTAATTTTGCATAATTTCTTCTTCTTCTTCTTCTTCTTCTTCTTCTTCTTCTTCGTTTCTATTGATTTATTGGTTTATTTATAAGATATTCTGTTCTTTAATGTTTGATGCTTTATTATGTTTTTATATATGCTGTAAGTCACCCAGAGTGGTTGGGGAAACCCAGCCAGATAGGCAGGATAATAATAATAATAATAATAATAATAATAATAATAATAATAATAATAATAGTCTCTGCTATGTTATTTCTCTGCTATATGCACCTCATGCAAATTTTAGCCTAATTTATACATTTCTGTACACTTTGTAACAGATGTCCCTCCGACCTGTATGTTCTGGGGATTGAACTTGAGACTTTCTGCACTTACAGCTGATGCTCTACCACAGAGCCACATCCCTTCCCCTACCATCTGGCATTTTTAAAGAGAACATAAGTTTTTCTGAACCTCACAGAGTGGCATTGTAAACCATGCTGGGAGCTTTGGGGGCCAACGAGGGCAGCCTGCCTCTCTCATCTCCACATGAGGACCAGAATTTCTGAAGAAGGCTGCATTTGATAGAACCCAAAACATTTTGCACCTAAAACTGAGGGGAGTTTCTGCTAGAGTAACATTTGAAATCTGCAAAGGGTTCACAACTGGCTGCAGACTCAACATCTTCCCGCAAGTAAATCTAGGGTGACAGTGAGGAGAAGTGTGTGTGTGTGTTGGGAGACAGAAAGGCAGAGAGTTCGCACAGAGGCCAAAAGCAGAAAAAGTAACTGTCTAAATCATATATCATTAGAGTGATGCTGACTAAATTAGCTCTCTCTGGGGCTGTCGAAACATGTAGTGCCTTTGCAATATGATGTGAATGAAATGCCTCCTGGCCCCAGAAATATTGTTTTCAAGGCCAAACGGGCTCCCCCCCCCCCATAGTTCCCCTCCTGACGTTGCAAACAAGCATTTCCACAAAATGGATTGCCTCTTATGGTTCTTCGTTCTTTTTGGTCACAGAGCTAAATAATTATGAGGTTGCACATGAGCAAGTTTCCCAAGATTTGCAGGCCCCATTCTGTACTAAATAAGATGCATCATTGCAGCCAACAGGAGGAAGCACTTTGCTTCTGCATTCTGGTCACAGAGCTCATTATCCACCCCCCCCACACACACACACATCAAAAATTGTAGGGAGAAATCTAAAACTGTTCTCCCAGGGTTGAATCAAGACTTTTTGCTGTCTGAGGCATAGGACAAGATGAAGCCCACACTTTGCCATTGGCAGAAACTGACTACAGACCCTCCCCAAGTGTCCCTATTTTCCAGGGAAAACGCTTTATATTATCCAATATAGAGCGGGTTGTGGAAGGGCTGGAAGGAATTTCCTTAAGGTTTGGGCTGGGGACTAGGCCCTCTAAAGAGCTGAGTAATGGGGGTGTGGTTATGAAGATTGGTATATTGTGATTGGAGGGAGGGACCCTATTTAACCACAGCTCCTTTCGATTTTGGGCCACTCTTGCATTGGTGTTTGAATCCCCTCCCACCCGCCACTTTTTCTTGCAGGTTTAGCCTGACCTTGCTTTGCCTGTCATGGGGTCGCCTGTTGAAGGGGCCCAGTAGGAATTTTGCCATTTGGCTGATTGGCTTTGCCACTTGTTTTTTGCCTACTGCTTAGCAAATCGTCACAATTTGTTAGGTTGGCGGTTAGGCTTTTGGTTATTGAATTTGGTTGGAGGAGGGGTGTGGCATCCAGATGCCTACCCCCCCTTCTTAATGTTGCTCCACATAATGTTGCTCCATTAAAGGAATCCTGGGGCTTTTGCTCTAGTCCTTACATCCCTGCCATAGGCGGGGATGGGGGGCCAATTACAGAGTACGAGCCTCAGGGAACATTCTTGGTCGAGAGGGGTGAATGTCTGGACACAGCTACCTCCTCTCTCCAGGGGTGTTTACTTGACTTCCCTATATTCTTAGGGTAGTTGGAGCTGGTACTTTCCCAAGTGGACAGATGGCGAGTCCTGTCCCAAGGTGGACAGATAATGTGAGTCCTGTCCCCGAGCGGGGCATATTAATGGGTCCTTCCCAGAGAAGGACAAATGTTTAACCAAAAGCCTAAGCCAACACTCAAAATTATAATGTATTTAAATAAAGTTGTGGCCAAAATAATGCCAAAAACCCAAACCTGAAATATTGTGTCTGTTGTGAGTTATTAGGGGGGAATTCTGTCAGCCTCGTCACACAAATCCCCGATTTAGAGAAGCCACCCCAGTTTCTGATTTGATCCCAGAATGCCCCACTTTTCCTTAGGGTGTCCCTATTTTCATTGGGGAGATGTTGGAGGGTATGGAGTTATCTGACCCTTGAGCCATCTGAAGGCCATCCTATATAGGATATTAAAAATATTTAATGTTTTATCATGTTTTTATGTATGTTGGAAGCTACCCAGAGTTGTTGGGGCAACCTAGTAAGATGTGTGGGGTATAAATAGTAAAACTATCATTATGGAATGGGACGTCCCTATATTCACTGGAGAAATGTTGGAGGGTATGTGACCAGTCTAGTAGTTCAATCTTGTTTCAATACCAGCAATGGGATTAAGTCCTCCGACAGGTCCTTGAAAAGGACATAGTACTGCTTATTATTCTTATAACTGTGACTTCTGACAACTCCATTCTTTCCAGTGCTCCTTAACTTACACACTTACTGCTACATACCTAGACTGCATACCCACTAACCCATCGGGAACACAAAAATTTGTTCTTTTTTCTCATCCTGGAGTCACTCATTACCATCCTCAACATTCTCCTTTCAATCTAGATTGACTCTAGTTCCTGTCATCCGCAAGGATGGGTCTGGTTTCTTGATATACATTTGAAAACTCTCCCCTTGGTTAGGTGACTTTTTCCTCCCTGCACATTCCCCAAGTGGTGATTTCCCACGATGGGGTGAGCTCCCATTGCTCTATCCCAGCTTCTGCCAACCTAGCAGTTCAAAAGCACACCAATGCAAGTAGATAAATAGGTACTACTGTGGCGGGAAGATAAATGGCGTTTCCGTGCACTCTGGTTTCCATCATGGTGTTCCGTTGCACCAGAAGCGGTTTAGTCATGCTGGCCACATGACCTGGACAGCTGTCTGTGGATCTTGATTTCAGCAAGGTCTTTGACAAGGTGCCCCATGATATTCTTGTAAATAAGCTGGTAAAATGCGGGCTAGACAATGCTACCATTCAGTGGATTTGTAACTGGCTTACTGACTGAACCCAAAGGGTGCTCATCAATGGCTCCTCCTCATCCTGGAGAGTAGTGACTAGTGGGGTGCCACAGGGTTCTGTCTTGGGCCCAGTCGTATTCAACATCTTTATCAATGACTTGGATGATGGGCTTGAGGGCATCCTGAGCAAGGTTGCAGACGACACCAAATTGGGAGCGGTGGCTAATACCCCAGAGGACAGGATCACACTTCAAAATGACCTTAACAGATTAGACAACTGGGCCAAAGCAAACAAGATGAATTTTAACAAGGAGAAATGTAAGGTACTACACTTGGGGGGAAAAATGAAAGGCACAAATACAGGATGGGTGACACCTGGCTTGAGAGCAGTACATGTGAAAAGGATCTAGGAGTCTTGGTAGACCACAAACTTAACATGAGTCAGCAGTGTGATGCAGCAGCTAAAAAAGCCAATGCAATTCTGGGCTGCATCAATAGAAGTATAGCATCTAGATCAAGGGAAGTAATAGTACCACTGTATTCTGCTCTGGTCAGACCTCACCTGGAATACTGTGTCCAGTTCTGGGCACCACAGTTCAAGAAGGATACTGACAAGCTGGAACGTGTCCAGAAGAGGGCAACCAAAATGGTCAAAGGCCTGGAAACAATGCCTTATGAGGAACGGCTTAGGGAGCTGGGTATATTTAGCCTGGAGAAGAGAAGGTTAAGGGGTGATATGATAGCCATGTTCAAATATATGAAAGGATGTCATATAGAGGAGGGAGAAAGATTGTTTTCTGCTGCTCCAGAGAAGCGGACACAGAGCAATGGATTCAAACTTCAAGAAAGAAAATTCCACCTAAACATTAGGAAGAACTTCCTGACAGTAAGAGCTGTTCGGCAGTGGAATTTGCTACCAAGGAGTGTGGTGGAGTCTCCTTCTTTGGAGGTCTTTAAGCAGAGGCTTGTCAAGAATGCTTTGATGGTGTTTCCTGCTTGGCAGGGGGTTGGACTGGATGGCCCTTGTGGTCTCTTCCAACTCTATGATTCTATGACAAACGCTGGCTCCTTCGGCCTGAGGCGAGATGAGCACCGCAACCCCATAGTCGCCTTTGACTGGACTTAACCCTCCAGGGGTCCTTTACCTTTTTACCTAAATGACTATCAGACTTTGAAAAGCTGGTGCCACTGGATGAAGTTCATCAGTTTTGCTGAATTAATTAAACTGAATAGTTTTAATTGGATTTTGACTAAAAGTGCAATTAAGTGTTACTGTTTTGGTTTATGGTGTTGTTATCTTCCTTAGTGGAGCATGCAAACTGCCATTCTGAATAATGATTTTTCTTATAGGGTAGGGGGTACAGGAGATGAATTTGTGGAACCATGGGAGCAGTAGCCCCAAAAAGTTTGGGAAGCACTGATCTAGATTGTGTGGGGGCTGCATAGCAAAAATCAAACACTCATCCCAGATTCTAGAATACAACACTGTGTGCTTGCAGCCCAAGTCTCACTGCTAAGCATTTCATTTCAAGCCAGTGGTGTGTTGAGCACAATGTCAGACAGACCTCAGTGGCCCAGTGTGATTGTGGCCAATGATCCTGTTTCCAGATATACCACCATATTACCCTGAAGGTTAAAACACTCTTTAGATTATAGCAATTCATTATGTAGCGGCCAAGGTTGTTGGAAACGGGATGAGGAAATAACACTTAGGAAGATAAACTGAGTGAAAAAGTTCATTTCCGTTGAGTATGTTGCATCGTTTCATTAGGAGAGCTGAAATTACTGCTATGAGTTCCTCCTGGGTGTGTGGAGACTATCGCCTAAGTGGTACAACTGGTTTGGAAAGGCAGATCAGACCTGACAACGTTTATCACCACCCAAGGTTCGTTGTACTTCATCGTAACGCACCCACCCCTTCCCATCAGCTCAAACTATAATTGCTTTGAACTGGGCTGATCACATTGTCCACATTGTAATGTCATTACAATATATGGTTCCATAAGGCGCTCAGATGGATTTCTCGTTTGTTAACGACTTTCACATTTCATCTGAATGCCCGCTGCAGGCACTCTCTCCATGTGTGTGTTGCAACCCCCCCCCCAAAAAAAAACCTGTGTTGTTCTTGCTGCTGCTGTTGATTACGGCTTTGATCTCATTTCAGTTTTCATTACAGAAGGGCTTCCCTGCTGTAATTAGAATGGTGGGTGCACACACACAGCTGCAATCCATTTATGAATGTGCTTTAAACGACAACCCAAACTGGGACTCACTGGGTAGGCCATCAGATATCTGCCCTGGAATCAGCTTTGCCAACATGCTCCTGAGGATGATGGGAGAAACCAAGAAATGGCAAGAGGATCATATTTATTAAATATATCAACAGAAGATCTGCAAACCAGCTAGTCAGATTACAAAGGTGCAGGCAGGTGGCTGGAAAGCCCTCCTTTAGAGGTCCATGATGCCTCAGATCCCTGTGAGGGGAGAGACTTCATCAGACAAGGCTTCTTCCACCTTCCTTGCCCCACCCTCTTGTCCCTGCTTCTCAATTTGTATTGTATTATTTTATGCACTGTGGCTTGCCGTTGTTTTATTGATTGTAGTTTAGAAATTAGTTACTGAAATTGTTAAGAGTGAATTTCTGTTTAATTTTTATATGCTGGTATTATTCTATACTATTCTAATGATTGCGGAATGTTCCTTTTTTGATGTAGGTTGCTTATTTTAAATGCCATGTTTTATTATCACATTTTTGTATTGCATTTGATTGTTATAAGGTGTACATTCTCTGTTTCTTCAGCTTGCAAACCGCCTTGAGTATTGTAAGATAGAAAGACGGTATACAAATTAAAAGTGGTGAAAGTGATGGTGATGATCCCACCCCTTTGGAGAAACCATCTTGAAGCTTCTCCGAGAGTGGCAAACTTGCCCCCCAGTAGCGAGGTCAACATCGCCATCAACTCTATGCAGACTCAAGTAGTGTGTTCTTATGCTCAGATCCAGATTGCCGGTTTCCCATAGGAATCTAGCTGTGAGAGCAGTGTGCTGGACTAGATGGGCCATTGGTCTGATCCAACAGGCTTATCTTATGTTCTTCCCCTAGTTGAGTCTTGAGCTCTACTCCTTGTCTTTTGCCTAGAGCTCCATAAACTTTTTTATGTTTTCATTTACCCCACTCCTGACGAAGGAAGGTCAGAATGGAAATTGCTGCTGTCTTACATCCCTGCCTAAGAACAGTTCATCCCAGGGTTTCACATCTGGGATATGTGGGCCATCTTGGATTGGGTGAACTTGCCCCCACCTCCACCATCGAGGGAGTCGGTCAGGTTTTAAATTTCATCCCAAGGCATACAAGTTACTTTGCAAGGGGTGGGTTAAAGCTATTTTGTATTCTGTTCAACATTCAGAGATGACAAAGTAGCAGTAATTATAGAGGAATTGTAAAGCAAGGTAGTGAAAGATTTAAGCAGATAAAAAAGAGAGAGAGAGTGAGAGAAGAAGATAGGATTTGATCATACTTCCTGCATTCATAACATCGGAAAGAAGGTTCTAATAATAGGTTTTGTATAATTTAGCAGGCTTTTGTGCATAATCTTGTGATGGAAAATGAAGACAGAATCTTCTAACATTGTGAGCAATTAAGAATTAGAACTCTGCCTAAGTCACAAGGCTGTTCTCCATTTTTTTTGGTAGGGAGGGGGAAACCAGGGGAAAGACGGTTTAACTAGGGCTGTACACAAGCTTTGGACAAAGCATGGAACCCAAACTGATTCAGATCAGAGACTGGGATCCATCTTGGGCAGGTTGGCTGAAGGCTGGTTGGGAGAGATGCCTTTGGCTCCAGGGCTGCATTGCTGTGGGGGACAAGCCCCTCTTGAAATGACCGTGCTGTATGATCTGGACTCCCTCCAGGCAAACCGAATGTGTAAATAAGTGACTAAATCATATTTCTTAAAGCTATGACAGTCTCCGTCACATTTTCAATTCTCCAAAGGAGCACAAAGGCTGGGTGAACACCTGGCACCCCCCTGGAATCTTGCTACCGCTCAGCAGAGAGGGGGGGCACCCAACTTTTGTGACACTATTCATTGAGTTATCCTCTACGGCCCCAAGGGCTTTCTCCTGCTCAGTCACAAGCAGTTGAGACCCCATGAATGTATAGATGAAAGCATCGGGCAAGGATGTTGTGGTTGCATCCTGCAGTGCAGATCCTGCACTGAGCTCACGGTTTGGCTAGGTGATCTCCAAAGTCCTTTCCAGCACTATGATGACAATAATAATAATAATAATAATAATAATAATAATAATAATAATAATAATATAATATTTATACCCTGCCCATCTGGCTGGGTTCCCCCAGCCACTCTGGGCGGCTCCCAATAGAATATTAAAAACATGACAAAACATCAAACATAAAAAAACTTCCCTAAACAGGGCTGCCTTGAGATGTTTTCTAAAAGTCAGATAGTTGTTTCTTTGACATCTGATGGAAGGGTGTTCCACAGGGTGGGCACCACCACCGAGAACGTCCTCTGCCTGGTTCCCTGTAACCTCACTTCTCACAGGGAGGGATCCACCAGAAGGCCCTCGGAGCTGGACCTCAGTGTCTGGGCTGAACAATGGGGCTTAGAGATACTCCTTCAGGTATACTGGGCTGAGGCCATTTAGGTCTTTCAAGGTCAGCACCAACACTTTGAATTGTGCTCGGAAACGTACTGGGAGCCAATGTAGGTCTTTCAGGACCGGTGTTATGTGGTCTCGGCGGCCACTCCCAGTCACCAGTCTAGCTGTCACATTCTGGATTAGTTGTAGTTTTTGGGTCACCTTCAAAGTTAGCCCCACATAGAGCGCATTGCAGTAGTCCAAGCAGGAGATAACACTTTCTCCTGGCTTCTGGAAGAGGTCAAATCGGCTGCACATCCCATGTAGGGACCATAGACTAAAAGATTTTTGGTGCTGCGCTCAACATCCAGATGAGCATCATGCTAACGCTGCTAAAGGCAAGCTTCCACTTTGTCTTCTTTGGCAGCAGCTACTGGTGCTGATGCAGCATTTAACAGGAGTCAGATTGTGGAAATTGACTGTGTCCTTGTCGGTCTGGAAGCCTATGCTCTGAGAGCCAAAAGCACCAATGGAGATGGATAATGAGACAGATGCAGTCATGAAAATAAGTAGCATTATGCTGAGCACTGTCTTTTTGCATGTGCCGATTATTTCTCCTGCATATTTTATTCTGTTTTTACTATTCTCCATCAACTGATGTGAAAATAAATTGCATTCGAGAATTACCAAAGAGAAGAGAAAACTGGTCCAATTCTCACAACAGATCTGACACGGTCCGGTCGACGGGCGGTTGAAGCCCTGGCTGAGGACGTCAGGACCAGAGGCAAGATGGTGGTGTAGAAGCAGGAACAGGTGCAGGGTTGAGGGTCCAGAAGCAGGCAGTCGCAGGGTCAAGGAGCAAGGCAGAGGCGAAGGTCTGGGAGTCAAGGAGCAAGGTGTCGGCAAGGCAAAGGTCCAAGGGTCGAGGATCAAGGCGTCGGCAAAGGCGAGGGTCCAAGGAGCAAGACGTCAGCAAGGCAAGGGTCCAAGGAGCAAGGCAAGGGTCCAAGGAGCAAGAGGCCAGAGGCAACCAGGCAGGGATAGCGTTGCTGTGGCAAAGAGCTGAAGGGAAATGCTGAGCTTTTATGCCTCTCAGCTCCTGCCACCAGGTGCAGTGAGGTATCAAGTGGTCTCACCTGAGTGGTCACTCCTTGCCTCTCCAGCACAAGTTGAGGCCTCACCTGAGTGGCCACTCCTTGCTTCTCCAGCACAAGCTGAGGCTGGCCCCAGTCCTGCAAAGCACTACAGGCCCCAGAGCCTGACTCCTGCCCATACTCCTGACAAGATCTCTGGCTCCCAGTACATTTCTGGGCACAATTTAAAGTGTTGGTGCTGACCCTTAAAGCCCTAAATGGCCTCGGCCCAGTATACCTGAAGGAGCATCTCCACCCCCATTATTCTGCCTGGGCACTGAGGCCCACCTCTGATGGCCTTCTGGTAGTTCCTTCACTGTGAGAAGTGGAGTTACAGGGAACCAGGTAGTCATGCCCACCCTCTGGAATGCCCTCCCATCAGATGTCAAGGAGATACACATGCAATGTTCAATGAGTGTACATTGAGTGTAGCTGAGCTGCACAAACCAACAATTGCCCATTCTTGCACATGAATATGACATCTGTTGCGACAGCTTGTACCTGTGTTGAGTGTAATGTATGATGAAGTCCTCTGACATCCTGGAAATCAGGGGCTTGGGCACAAAGCCTTAATGGCTCTAGGATAGAGAGAGAGCTCTGCTGAGGACCGCAGCATTTACAGGGCAAAATTTAACATTCACAATATATTATTTGTTAAATCTTAGTAACAAAGCAGCAGCATTGCTTTATGTTTCTGAAAGGTGCTTTGGAAATGTAGTGCTATCCAAGAAACTACAAGAGAAGCAAAATGTAAGGCTATCCAGGAAGCTACAAGGGAAGCAAAAGTTTTTGATAAATATTATGAGATCTAGTTGTGCTTGTCGACTGGCGTTCCAAGGGAGAGGACCTCTCTTTCCTCTTGACTGAGGTCAAAGCCATCTTTTCATCAAACCAAGCACATATGACGTAAGAGAATGCAATTGTGGTTGCTGTGGAAAGGGAGATGATAGCACCCTGTGAAGATCCACATAGGTTGTTAATTTTGGGAAAATTATTGCGCTACTCCTTCCACTTTCTATTATCTAAAGAAAAAAAAGAAGAAAATGTTTATTTTTGGAAACTATAGTAGTACTATTCACTACTATGTCTGCATTTTGAAGCAGACTTTTGCACAAAATTGCTTGTGGTGGCTGTAACACTTCAGATTTCTCACAGCTTGTCTCTCCCTCTACATCTCTCTCTCTCTCTCTCTCTCTCTCTCTCACACACACACACACACACACACACACCACCTATCCCTACATAGTAACACCACCCCACCCCTTTCATTAAGTGAGATGTTGGAGTAAAACTCTGTTTAATGATATTAACATACTGCAGCCTGGGTATGGTTTTTCTTTTGATGTGTTAATTAGTCTGGGTTATGCAAAACAGCATGTAAATAGAGGTCCCCAGAGCTTGGGTAGAATGGAGAATTTTTTAAAAAATGCAAATCATTAACGAGGAGATGAATCCTAAAAATAAGCTGGAGCGAACATATTGGGGAGGGCACCCATCTCCGAATGCGGGTGGTTGTATGCTTTGAATGTAGAAGACCCTGGATTTAGCATTTGCAGTTCAAAGGTTGTCAGGTAGCATGCTCCAAAAAGAAGTTCTGCCTGAGACTTTGGGGCACCTTCCCCTAACCAGGATGCTGGACTAGATGGGCCATTGGTCTGATCTAGCAGGCTTATGTTTATCTTCTTTTCTCCAGGTTTCCAGGAAAGAGTCATTGCAAGCCTTTCCTGGAGATGCTGGGACCTTCTGCATGCAAAGCAGATGCTCAGCCACTGAGCTATGGCCCTTCTCTCATTCAAAAGGGGATGAGACACCTTTGTGAGAAGCGGTCTATTGCCGGCTGTTACCTATGTTGGCTAAATTCTCCCTCTTCTGAGGCATTATATCACTTACTACCCATCACTTGGAGAAGTGTTTTTCATGGGTGGTTCGACCTTGCTATGGACAATGTCAGTCACTTAATTTTTCAGGGGCTGGGCAGGAATTTCCCCCACTTGGCTAATTGGTACCATCATGTGGGTTTTCGCCTAACTCATAGCAACCGTCACAACTTTGTAAGGCAGATAGGCATTGAGTAAGCCTAGTCTTGGTTGGAGGGGAGGTTGCAGCCTCATGGAGGAGTGGCTCTTGTCTGATGCCCAAATTGGGGTCAAACCATTTTGCGGATGCCCCAATTTGACCTAGGACACAAGGCATCTCCCCTCCACCAGCTTCACCCTTAGAGTGGCATGGGCAGTTGCTTACCACAATGCCTATGGCCAAACCTCACATCTGTAACAAATGATGTTGTGGCCTTATTTGATCCCAAACCAATATCCTGTGTGGTGTCTAGTTATTTACACATTAGGGAACAGGCTAGTCATGAGGCCTTGATACGCAAGTGGGGGGGACGACGACTGCAGAGACAAGCCTTAATACTCTGCTTTGGTGTTTTAGCAACAGGCTGAAGGAGAATTGGAGCTTTGGTCTCTACCACAGACTGAGCCTGCAAGTAGACCTCATGGCTATAACCTCCAGCTAGATTTCTCTGCTTTGTGGTTTATTAATCTTCCTCATCCAACCATTCCCTGCTTTGTCTAACTTCTTGCTTAATGAAGAGTTCTGGGAAACTCCCAAACTTGCCACATTTCTCTGACTTCTTTTGGTTAGTTCTAATGAAGGCATTACACAACTGTGGACTTTTGAAATCCCCCCCGCCCTTTTGATTGTTTCCAGAGACAGATAAAATATCTCTCTCTCACCCCCCCCCCACTTTCTTAATGAGAAATTCCTTCCTAAATTCCTTCCCCATGTACTGGATCAGTAGCCAACTCTGGGGTCAAGGAATTAGCGCAGTGGCAGCACCACTCAGTTCTGGATTTGGCGTGATGTTGGACCGCAATGTAAGGAACAACTGCTCCAGCAAATTATTTGACCAGGATCAATGAGTAGATGCAAGAGTCAAACAAAACTCTGGCAGACAGTGGCAGGTAGAAGCAAAGGATTATGGGAGTTGCATCGGTAATTTTTAAGCCAATTCAGAGATGACATGGGGGCAGATGTTCCATATGCAAGAGCCACTGGGGGAACTTCCTAAAATTGTCAGGATGTTCCAAGTCTTATTTCCTCAGTTATTGCCACCTTTCCCCACAGTGGCATGGTGTAGACAGCATATTTATCTACAATAATGGACATGTAATTTTTTGCAGAACAAATGACATTATTATTATTATTATTATTATTATTATTATTATTAGACTGTATATGAGTATGATGATTTTGTCAAAGGACTGACAGCTATCATACATGGCATCAAGGTGTTTCAAGAATCACTAGACTAAGGCTGGGCTGAAAAGTTTATTATTATTATTTTTAAAGCAGTCATGAGTAAAAAAGGTTTAGGAGATGAATGAGGGTCCCTTCTCTACCCCACTTCTTCTTCTTCTTCTTCTTCTTCTTCTTCTTCTTCTTCTTCTTCTTCTTCTTCTTCTTCTTCTTCTTCTTCTTTTTCCCACCATCACAGCCTGGATTTCATGGCAGCATGGACAGCAAAAATAATATATTAAAAGCCATGGAAAAAAGGGCCTTTATAAGACAAGAAGTTTCTAAACAGTTTTTTCAATAGAAAAAAAAGGACGAAACAAGCAGTGACTTATTTATTTATTTTTATCCTGGTGGTGAACTATATAAAATCAACAGTAAAATTATATTCATAAAACAAGTGACGCCGAGAACACATAACACCAGTCTTGAAAGAAAGGTATTGGCTCCCAGTACATTTCCGAGCACAATTCAAAGTGTTGGTGCTGACCTTTAAAGCCCTAAACGGCCTCGGTCCAGTATACCTGAAGGAGCATCTCCACCCCCATCGTTCTGCCCAGACACTGAGGTCCAGCTCCGAGGGCCTTCTTGAAGTTCCCTCACTGTGAGAAGCAAAGTTACAAGGAACCAGGCAGAGGGCCTTCTCGGTGGTGGCGCCCACCCTGTGGAACGCCCTCCCATCAGATGTCAAAGAAATAAGCAACCATCTGACTTTTAGAAGACATCTTAAGGCAGCCCTGTTTAGGGAAGTGTTTAATGACTGATGTTTTGATGTACTTTTAATCTTTTGTTGGAAGCCACCCATAGTAGCTGGGGAAACCCAGCCAGATGGGCAGAGTATGTATGTATGTATGTATGTATGTATGTATGTATAAATAAGTAAATATCTCACACCTGAACTGATGTGTTTTAAATATGTGCCTGGAAATCAGTTCTGTAGGTTCTGTAGCTTGAGAATTTCTTTGCAAAATTCAGAGAAGAGTGATCCTAGATTGCTGGACGAAAGTAAAGATGGAGCTTGGATTTCAAATAGTTGAAGGCTGGTTACATTTCCAAGCAAGGGCTGCGGTGCCCCACCCCCACCCCAATGAATGGACTGTCATAGTTACACAGCTGAGTCAAAATGTGTTCACTGTTTGAGAAATTGTCTCCTTTGAGAGAGAAATCTCAGCAGAAATGTCTTGAAGGCAACATTTAAGGCAGCTGTCAGATGCTGTTGGCACTTCAATGGAATGTCAGCTGCAATAAGACCCCAAACTGTTGTCTGAAAGTACATTTTCCAAAATGAGACCTATAAGCATACATAGAACTTCCTTTGATGATGTAGTCTGGCTTAATAACTTTTCTCTAGTGGGGAATCCTGAGGTTTTGTAGCTGCTGACCAAACTGATGCTTAATTGAACAACTTCCATTCTCATTCTTTAGGGCAGTAAAAATGCTATTTATTGAATGTATTAAGTTTGAGAACCAATTCACCATTGTACTATGTCTACAATATTAAATCTTGTGATAAGTGAATTATTATTTTTTATTATTATTATTTATTTATTTATTATTATTATTATTATTATTATTATTATTATTATTATTATTATTATTATTAGAATGGCTTCAACAGCAATGTTTTGAGTGAAAGAGTTTTTTTAAAATTAATTTTTGAAAGTGTTGCTTTCAGACTTTTCAAGCAATTAGGATGTTTTTGAGGTCCAGCTTCTCTGTTTCTGAGTGAGGCCCAATCATCTTTACACCATTTATGGATTTCTTAATTCTCTCTCCTCTTGCAAATGGCAGTTGGTCTGACGCGGGCCTAGACGACTAGCTAATTAAATGGAGAAACATTTGAGATAAAAAGTTAATATACTAATTAAATGACAAGTATGCTTTGCAAATTGTACCTTTGGCTTCTGGAACATTTAGAGAATTAATTAGCAGTACAATCAGGCCGCTGCAGTTGTAAAATGCCAATATGGATGTGATTTGGAAACCCTGTCATTTCTGCTGTCATATCTTCCCCCTTTTAAAAATAAATGACACGTGTGCCCTAATGAAGGTGCTTGACTCTTGTCAGTTTGTCTCTGCAAAATTAAAATGGGTTTCTGGTGTCTGAGTGGATGGGGAAAGAGCAGAATGGGATTTAAGACAACATTGTCCCTGGCACTATCATTAACCAGTTGGAATGGGGGGGGGTGTTGGGGGTGTTGGCGGCCTATTAAACTGGCTCATCTCCTGCAAATATACCAATATTTTAGGGAGAGCTGGACCATAAAGAAGGCTGATCGCCAAAGAATTGATGCTTTTGAATTATGGTGCTGGAGGAGACTCTTGAGAGTCCCATGGACTGCAAGAAGATCAAACCTATCTATTCTGAAGGAAATCAGCCCTGAGTGCTCACTGGAAGGGCAGATCCTGAAGCTGAGACTCCAATACTTTGGCCACCTCATGAGAAGAGAAGACTCCCTGGAAAAGAACCTGATGTTGGGAAAGATTGAGGGCACTAGGAGAAGGGGACAACAGAGGACGAAATGGTTGGACAGTGTTCTCAAAGCTACCAACATGAGTTTGACCAAACTGCGGGAGGCAGTGGAAGACAGGAGTGCCTAACGTGCTATGGTCCATGGGGTCACGAAGAGTCAGACACGACTAAATGACTAAACAACAATAGAATGGAAGGGTCCAGGGCTCTTAACCCCAGTGGTGAACCAAAAAGTGTCAGGATGCTCTCAGAGGCTCTCTCTGGTTGCCCAGGAAAGAATAAAGACAAGGTAAAGTTTCTTACAGTCCTTTTTCATTTCAATCTTTACAGAGAGAGACTATAGAACCCAGCCTCTTGCATAATGGCATTGTCCAAGTGAATCTCCACCCCCATTCTCTCCCTCTTCCTCATTTGTCATTCTCATCACCTCTCCTTTGGGTGCCGCTATGTGCTCTCTGTCTTTGAGGTCTTTGCTCTCCTACTTTTAAGGCTCGCCGGGTTCTGGGATATAGTGGGTCTGGAATGCTTTCTAATGACGTGTCAGCTGGGTGTTGTTCTGGTTCTCCCATTATTTCCCAGCTTCCCCCCTCATCTCCCTCTGAGCTGCGACCTCCTTCAAACCCCTGTTGTAAATCTATACTGTCTTCCTCTTCCTCCTTCCTGGGAGGGCCAAGATGGGGAGGCGGTCTCCACCATTCCTCCTCTGCCCAATCCCTGACAAGAAAGTGACTGTGAGGAGTAAAGGTAGAGGGAAGAGGAAGCTGTGTAAAGGAAGGGAGGGAAAATGGGCAGGAGAAAAAAATGTTTTATGTAAAAAAAAAACAAGAGAGTCTTGTCCTACAATGGAAGGGGTGACATGATAGAAGTTTATGGAGAAAGCAGAGAGAGAAACATTTTTCTCTGTCTCTCATTATGCTAGAACTAATGGACGTCCAACCAAGTTGACTATTGGAAAATTCCGGAAAGATGAGCGAATGTTCTTTACACAGAACTCACTCCCATAGGAGGCAGTGATGGCCACCAACTTGGATGACTTTAAAAGAGGATTAGACAAATTCCCAGACGACGGGGCTATCAGATGGCTACTAGCCATGATGGCTGTGCTTTGTCTCAAAGACGGTAATGCTTCTGAATGCCAGTTACTGGAAACCACAGGTGGGGCAAGTTCTCAAATCTTGCTTGCAGGTTGGTCACTGTGAGAACAGGTTACTAGGTGGGCCATTGGCCCGATCCAGCAGGCTCTTCTTATCTCCTCATGGTGTAACAAACTTCTTTGAGTTACGTCAAAACCAAATGTCTCTCTCAGAAGAGACCACCTGGCTTCTGAGGGCTCCTGGGCCTTGGGCCAGGGATAGCGCAAAGGAAGCTGATCAGCTGAGGGACAACCTTTTAAGGTGGTGAGGAACAACTTTTTAGGGAAGGGCTGCAGCTCAGTGGTGCAACATCTTTTTCACACGGACAAGTTTCCAGGTCCTGTCCCTCGTGTCTCCAGGTAGGCTGCTAGATAACTAGTGTAGGTGACCTCCTAGTCTCTGCTTGTGTACAGGACACCTGTCAGAAACAGGAACAAAGAACTTCTCATAGTAGGTTAACTACTGACCACTGTCTTGAGAGGTGCAGAAACTAGCAAGCTGGATGAGATTGGACTCTGCTGAGGTTGGAGTCCACTTTTTATATGCCTCCCAGCTTGTGTTGAAAAGGCTTTGGTGCCAGACACAGGGCCTATTGAAAGGGGACAGAGCTCTTGATTGCAGCTGGAAGTGCCTCTGTATCTGAAGAAGTGTGCATGCACACGAAAGCTCATACCAAAATAAAAACTTAGTTGGTCTTTAAGGTGCTAGTGAAGGAATTTTTTTATTTTACTCCAAAGTTGCTTCTCTGGAGCAGCAGAAAACAACCTTTCTCCCTCCTCGATATGGCATCCTTTTATATATTTGAACATGGCTATCATATCACCCCTTAACCTTCTCTTCTCCAGGCTAAACATACCCAGCTCCCTAAGCTGTTCCTCTTCAGACTGAAGAGCAATCAGCATCATTAGGCAAACCAAGAGTCAGGACCAAACATCAAGACACACACACACACACACACACACACACACACACACACACACACACGGGCCTCAGGAAGACCTTGTTGCTCAAGTCAAATTCTTTTGAGACAGAAAGGCCTCTTACACTTCCGCAGCTAAAGAAGCACCCTTTCCGCCCACACGCTATGGCGGTGGAATTACCAAGAGGCCCCCTCCCAGGGTGTTACAACTTTTGGACATTCCCAACTGGTCTTGCTGAGATCAAACAATTTGTAGCCTTCTGTATATTCACTTCTGCAAGCCACACAGATCCTTGAAAGCCTCCAGGAATTCAGTCTGGAGGCACTTCTCCACGCTATGTATATATGGGGGTATACATTGCTTTGCCTGGAGTGAAAAGAGCAGATCAGTTTGCATTCAATTAACGTCGATTCCCCCCACCCCGCCTCCAACTCTGTCTAGTCTGTTGGTGCCCACAGAAGAAAACAGTAATAAATCATTTATATTATCCACCCAATCTTTTCTGCGGGGAAATGCAGTGAGGCAGACTGTCTCATAAATTGTTTAGAATAATGCAGCTCTCCGATGATTTAGCCTGATTTGTTTGTTTAAAACATTTCATACATACATATATATATATATATAAAGAGATTTTTTCAAAAAAGTTTTTACCATGGTAGTAATGAGGAGAGATATTTTATTTTTATACATGAGGGCTACCAGCTCATCTTTCAATGTGGTAAACCCCATTCACATTTAAAGTGAGGTTGGGTGGGAGTGATATAAAGAACCGAAGAGCTATGAAGGTAGGTTGAATGGGTGCTGCTTTTCCCCTTCTCCCACCCACCCACCCACCCACCCACCCACCCACCCACCCACTGGTCTTAGCCCTTCTAGCAGAGGTGGGGAACATCAGGCCTGATGCTGAATGTGCCCCTCAAAACCTTTCTACCAGGCTCCTGATACAGGCTCCCTGACTACACCCCTGACTTTCCCATCTCCATGCGCTATTCAAGTGGATTTGCTGGGCTGATTATGTCCTTGAACTATCAATTATATTTTTATCCCGGCCGTCATCCCAAAGGAGCCAGGTCACTGATAAAATAATAACAAGTGATAAAATAATTTAAGAAACCCTCCTTCAAACGCCTTATAAACAGATGCAGACCAGGAAAGAACTCTCCTTCAAAGGCTTGCTCAAAGAGGAAGGTCAAAAAGACAACAGAGATGGTGCCTGTCTAATATTCAGGGGGAGGAGAGTCCAAGGGGCAGGTTCTTACATTGTGAGGGGCAGACTCCCAGGCAAGATAGTATCTGCAGGAGGTCATTGCCTGCAGAGTGCAGTGATTGATTGGGTGTCTAAGGGGTGAGATGATCTTTCATGTATCATGGTCCCAAAACGAGCACTTTGAATTTAGCCTGGTAGGTGACTGACAACCAAAGCCTTTTGCTTGCTGGAGTGTCCAAGTGAATACAAAAAGATCAGAGTCACATTCATTGATCCATTGGCTTTTTGCTTCTAGATCTACCCCCTTGTTGCCATGGTCCCACCCACCAATGGCATGTGGACGCTGAATGACCAGTCAGGAGGGAACGTGGCCCTCCGAATGGAAAACATTCCTTACCTATGCCTTCTCATCTATCCCAGTAAGGTTCTTATAGCAGAAGTGAACCCAGCAAGAAGGAAAATATCTGGTGTATACATGTACCCTCTTTGCTCCTTTGAATATCGCCCACTGTGCATATGTATATACATGAATGAAGCAGACCCATATTTAAAATATAGGTGTGCTACCATCATGGGTATATTATGGCCTCAAAATTGGAGCATTTTTGAAACCTTGGTGTCCAGGTGGATGAGCTTCCTTGTGCTGCATCACAATGGCTCAAATGAAGCATTAAACCATCATCAGGTGCTGTTATAAAACTAAGTGGACATGTGTCCTAAAGGATTCCTAACAATTATGGCGCTCCCTTGCTTTCGTGGCTGGATAAAAATAGAAAGTGAACAACTTCCATAAGCCATATGGAGACTTCTTTTTGATAAAAGGTGGTGGCGAGTTTTCTTTTTTGGTAGGCTATCCTTAAATGATCTGATATACCATGAGTCATATGGCTGACCACTTGGTGTTGAGTTTTAAAGCCCTAAACTGCCTTAGCCCTGTATACCTGAAGAAGTGTCTCCACCCCCATCGTTCAGCCCGGACACTGAGGTGAGGTCTAGCTCCTGGCGGTTCCCTCACTGCGAGAAGCCAAGTTACAGGGAACCAGGCAGAGGGCCTTCTCAGTACTGGCACCCACTTTGTGGAACTCCTTTCCATCAGATGTCAAATTGATGGAACAACTATCTGACTTTTAGAAGACATCTGAAGGCAGCCCTGTTCAGGGAAGTTTTTAATGGTTGATGTTTTATTGTGTTTGTAATATTTTGTTGGGAGCCACCCAGAGTATCTGGGGAATCCCAGTCAGGTGGGCAGCATATACATAATAAAACCACCACCACCATCATCATGGTACTTTGGAAAATGGATCATTTGGTGGTTGCTGTCCTTTACTTTAATGAAGTGTAATGCCCTCCATGTTTGAATGAGGTATCAAAGATGAAACATTCATATTAACTCTAGGGAATGTGGCTGAATTTGACTGCAACTGGAATCCATGATGGAATTATGGTTTTGGGGATTGGGAGAAATGTCTCTCTTGCAGGCCCAGAAACCATGACCCAGAATCCACTTAGGAAAGAAAGGGAAGCCCCCCTGTGAATAAAGAGGGAGGGGTTTGTGTGTACCCTGCCCATGCCAAAGGTAGCCAGTGGCAATGCACACTTAAATGTAGTGGTAGAGAAGGTCCCAGATTCGATTTCTGGTAGGACTGGGAGAGGCCTCTGTTCGAAATCCTGGAGATCCCCTGGCAAACAGCGTGGACAATATTGAACTCGATAGACCAATGGCCTGACAGCATTAGGCAACTTTATTGGTTCCTATGAGTCAGAGTGTACCATGGAAGCCACAATTTGGGTAGAGCAGAAGGTAGTATTTCCACTCTCCACCAGAAGTCATTGGCGCAAAACTCAGAGCCTTTGCCTGTTCCTAACTGCCTGCTCATTTTTGACTGTCTATCCCTCAAATCTTGGTTTTACAAGTGTCCTCGTCCCACTTCCATCCTAGTTCCGTGTTGCCTGAGTGAGGGAAACAAGACAATTTTATGCTGAGTTGTTAAAGCAAAGCTAGCAAGAAAGATGTCATGAGACTCGTTGTGTTGTGTTTTGCTGCCAAAGACTACCAGGGCTGCATCTCTGGAAAGTCATTAGCTTTGAAAGGGAGCACACAGTGAAGGCACCTGACTTGTAAATATTTGTGGATGGCTGGGATATGCTCAAACAGTACTGAGATAAATGGACCAATGGTCAGTCTCAGTAGAAGGCAGATTCCTGTGTTTCTATGATTGATGCTTTTGAATTATGGTGCTGGAGGAGACCCTTGAGAGGCCCATGGACTGCAAGAAGATCAAACCTATCCATTCTGAAGGAAATCAGCCCTGAGTGCTCACTGGAAGGACAGATCCTGAAGCTGAGGCTCATGAGAAGAGAAGACTCCCTGGAAAAGACCCTGATGTTGGGAAAGATGGAGGGCAACAAGGAGAAGGGGACGACAGAGGGCGAGATGGTTGGACAATGTTGTCGAAGCTAAGAACATGAGTTTGACCAAACTGCGGGAGGCAGTGGAAGACAGGAGTGCCTGGCGTGCTATGGTCCATGGGGTCACGAAGAATCGGACATGACTAAACGACTAAACAACAACAACAACAACATGACTGTAAATTGGAGAAGGGTTGTAGCTCAGTTGTAGAATCCACATTCTTCCTGCAGACAAACGCAGGTTCTATCCCTGCCTGAAACCTTTGAACCAAGCAGTGTAGACAATACTGAGCTAGACAGACCCCAGTCTTAACCATTTCTGTCTAATAACTTTTGTTGTTGGCATCTGTCTGCTAAGGAAAACCATAGAGGGACAGACCCTCCAAACATCCAGGGACAGTCCTGGATTTACAGATGCTATCCCAGTTTCTGCTTTAATCCCAGAATGTCCCTCTTTTCCCTATTTTCATCAGAGAAATGTGGGAGGGCATGGAGTTATGTGACCCCCCAAAAAAACCAAGGAGATAAGTAACTATACAACCTTTAGAAGACACCTGAAGGCAGTCCTGTATTGGGAAGTTTTTAAATGTTTTATTATGTTTTTATATATGTTGGAAGCTGCCTGGAGTGGCTGGGACAACCCAATCAGATGGGTGGGGTTTAAATAATGAAATAATAATAATAATAATAATAATAATAATAATAATAATAATAATAATAGTCCCTATTTGTATTGGAGAAATGTTGGAGGGTATGGAGAGGTGTTTCCTTGCAACCCGGACACAAGATAATGGGTGAGAAATGCAAAACACTTATCTTAGCCAAGCCTTTGAAATCCTGCCCTTTTTCCAAGCTGCTCTTACACTTATAAACTACATAAGGACCTGGGAACTGCAAGTAAGGATTTGGTGTGCAGGGTGGGGGAACTAAAAACGAGAATCCAACTTTATCCTCCTCGGTGCACATTTTGAGAATGACTTTTATTCCAAAAGGAACGTCCCTCCGTGTTGAGATGCAGGACAATTTGCTTTTCAGATCCACAGAGCCTGCCTGGCACATAATTATCGCGGCTCATCTTTATTAAACACTATCTCTGTCCTTGTTTTGCTCCCTTTGCTGATAGATGTAACCTCAATACTGTTGCTATGGCTACAGTAACAGTAGCTGGGAAGATTTTGTTTGTTGTAAACAAACCCGGCTACACTAGTGGGAATTTGAGCTGAGCGCTTCCAATTCTTTACCTCTCCTTAGGATAAAAAATAGATTTTCATTACCATTAATGCGATCTGGATCTGGAGTTCCTTACTAACACATATACTCAAATACACAGCTGGGGGAGGGGGGGAACATTCACTCCCCCCCAAAAAAATGCAGAGACAAATCCAGTTCTATTTCCCTCTCCAAAACAGCAGCCAGGGATGGCTTATCCAGGGCAGGTTGTGTGTCTGTGTTATAGATTGGTTTGTTATTAAGGTATGTGTTTTTGTGTTTTTATACTGTAAACCACCCCCTGATCCTCAGATGAAGGGTAAAGGTAAAGGGACCCCTGACCATTAGGTCCAGTCGTGACCGACTCTGGGGTTGCGGCACTCATCTCACTTTACTGGCCAAGGGAGCCGGCGTACAGCTTCTGGGTCATGTGGCCAGCATGACTAAACCTCTTCTGGCGAACCAGAGCAGCACACGGTAACACTGTTTACCTTCCCACCAGAGCGGTACCTATTTATCTACTTGCACTTTGACGTGCTTTCGAACTGCTAGGTTGGCAGGAGCAGGGACCGAGCAACGGGAGCTCACCCCGTCACGGGGATTCGAACCGCCGACCTTCTGATCGGCAAGCCGTAGGCTCAGTGGTTTAACCCACAGCGCCATAAACAAACAAACAAACATTAAAAACCTGTCACTTTCAGTTTCCCATTTCCCAGTGTTGAAATCAGGGTGGTTTTTTTTTTAAAAAAAAGATTTCCAAATCAGTTAGTATTTTTCAAATAGTCATCACAAGACTTTGTTCACTACTGGCATGCAGCTCCTGGAACATTGGGCACAAGGGGATGTAGCCATTGGACTGAAAAACGTCCCCCACTCCCCATTCATGGTGTGCCCTTCCCTGGTACCAATACAGTGTATAGACAGTGGGTGGCGACTGCCACAACAAGGTTACTTCTCACAAAAAATTGGAAAGGAAAAGATATACCCACAAAGGAGGAATGGATGCACAAATTAGCTGAGTTTACAGAATTGGCAAAACTAACTGCAGTAATAAAGTACCAATCAAATCAGAAATTAAGACTACAATGGAAATGGTTTGAAGATTATATGTCCAAACACTGCGCAAAAAATAATATGTTGATATGTTTTGATTGATGGGACGCAGGTGGCGCTGTGGGTTCAACCCAGAGCCTAGAGCTTGCCGATCAGAAGGTTGGCGGTTCGAATCCCTGTGACAGGGTGAGCTCCCATTGCTCGGTCCCTGCTCCTGCCAACCTAGCACTTTGAAAGCACGTCAAAGTGCAAGTAGATAAATGGGTACCGCTACAGCAGGAAGATAAACGGCGTTTCCGTGTGCTGCTCTGGTTCGCTAGAAGCGGCTTTGTCATGCTGGCCACATGCCCTGGGAGCTGTACGCCGGCTCCCTCGGCCAATAATGCGAGATGAGCGCCGCAACCCCAGAGTCGGTCACAACTGGACCTAATGGTCAGGGGTCCCTTTACCCTTTATGTTTGTATTAATGCTTGTAAAGTTGAGTAAGAATAAATAATAGTAAGTTAAGAGAGTTAAGAAACAAAGATATAAATTGCAATGTGAAATAAAATAATACTATACAAATGAAGGCAAATGTTGGTGGAGGGAAGTCACAAAGGTGTTCTAATGCTTGTAATTGGTGTTAGTAACGCATGTGAAATATTTGGGTTTATCTGTTTGTATATAAAATAAAATAAAATTTTAAAAGTGGGTGGCTCTGTGGTCTAAACCACTGAGCCTCTTGGGCTTGCTGATCAGAAGGTCAGTGGTTCAAATCCCTGCAACAGAGGGAGCTCCCGTTGCTCTGTCCCAGCTCCTGCCAACCTAGCAGTTCGAAAGTACACAAGGGCAAGTAGATAAATAGGTACCACTGTGGTGGGAAGGTAAACAGCGCTTCCATGCACTCTGGTTTCCGTCACGGTTTCCCGTTGCGCCAGAAGCAGTTTAGTCATGCTAGCCACATGACCCGGAAAGCTGTCTGCGGACAAACGTCGGCTCCCTCAGCCTGAAAGCTAGATGAGCACCACAACCCCATAGTCACCTTTGACTGGACTTAACTGTCCAGGGGTCCTTTACCTTTTTACCTTACCAATACAGTTAAGGGCTGTTGAGCTACACCTGAGATGTTTATGGTGATGCCTCCCCAACTGTTGCCAATTGCAGAGCCATCCAAAGACATTTTGGATGAACCACAAAATACTGCTTCCCTCCCCACCAGGGAAGAAGGCGTGAGTGAAGATCTACATTAGGAACAAAGGGGTGAATAATGATTGACATCGGGATCTGGGACATCCAGTTGCTGGGAAGCAGAAATGGAAGCAGGCTGCTGCACTCAGGTCCTGCTTGTAGGCTTGTAGGAGGAAGGATGATGGACTAGATAAAATTTCAGCCTGATCCGCTCAGCT
The DNA here is from genome assembly GCF_965207765.1 of Zootoca vivipara. NCBI lineage: Eukaryota > Metazoa > Chordata > Lepidosauria > Squamata > Lacertidae > Zootoca > Zootoca vivipara. The sequence continues at coordinate 55,562,424 of NC_142593.1, forward strand.
CCTCTTATGTCCTTAATCAAAATATTCTTCTGGCATAACAGGATTGCGAGATACCAATGACACTTTTTAATTGGATTGAAAGCCAAATCTACAGTTTGATTGGAATGAGGTTTAATTGCTACAAAGTAGAGTTCGGCTATTATAATTTGCTTGAAAGTGCACCTACCCACCCTTCTCCTGCTACTAGCAGCACTGAAAGAGCAAAGGGGCTGGGGGAGAACAAGAGCGAAGACTCAAAACTTTTCCTTCGAAATGTAGGGGGCTTTAATAAAATGGTAATCTGCCCATTGTTTTTTGTGAGAAATCTCTCTCCAAGGGACAACAATTGAATCTGCTGCGTTATTTTTTAGTAAGGCAAGAGAAGATGATTCAAAAAAGACCCAAGCCATTGCCCTTCCTCAGTTTAGCTTCTCCACTGGAGGGCTGTTGAGATTAAATCACTTTGAAAAGCAAATCAGGAAAAGAAAATGCCTAAATGTTTATTTCTGGTTCCAGAGAAGCTCCCGGAGCCGATCAGGTAAATTATACCCCATTTTAAAATCAGTCTATGTGCAGGAGGCAAATTAAGCAATTGAGTTGTTGAATAAAATCTAAACAGCCTAGTCTCTTATCATCCCACCAGGAATTACACCGGCAACTTGCATTAAAATTAATTGGAATTAGGCCTGTAAAATCCCGTGTATTGACAGAAGTCTGGGTTTTCAAGCAGCAGACTGTCCTAAATTAAAGCATGATAAAAACGACACATTGAGACAACATCTGCGCTATCTGTGACCCCTTTAGAATGGCAACTAGTTTTCACCTAAAGCAGATTTTGGGGAGAGCAAATATGGAGAATACATCTCCTAAAAAACCTCTGGGAAGTTTTGAGGGAAGGCAAAACATGGGCAGTTGGTGGGAGCCAGTGTGCTATGAGAATCAGATAGAACCAGGGAAATCTGGTTTCAAATCCAGGCAGATCTGGTGTCAACATCAGCTTGCCCTTAGACAGTCCTCAATTTTATTTTATTTTTTATTTAGCAAAGCTTCTATACACTTAATTCTCAAAACTGCTATGCAGTTCACATCTAAAATGAATGCCTTCTTTCTTACCAGGAGGTCAAGGGGTAACACTGGGCGTCAAATTTCTTGGAGGAAAGAGGCCATAGCTCAGTGGTATAGCATCTTCCTGTCTTTCTGTAAAGTATTATATACAGTGATCGTGCAGTCGTAGCTGTATTACTACTGCCTGCAGTATTACTATTGCTACTAGTATTAGTACTACACCTTGGATCTCAAACGTCTTGGCTCCTGATCAAATCGGCTCCCAAATGCATGTGTTCCGGTTTTCGAACGATTTTCAGAAGCCGAATGCCCGACGGGGCTTCCGTGGCTTCCGATTGACTGCAGGAGCTTCCTCCAGCCAATCAGAAGCCGTGCTTGGGTTTCCGAACGTTTTGGAAGTCAAACAGACTTCCGGAACAGATTCTGTTCGACTTCCAAGGTACGATGGTACTACTACAAGCTAATGATGCTAATGATGGCAATGGTTGAAGAATATACAAATGCTGTACTCTGAGCTTCCTTCTGATTGGACAACATTGCAAAATGCAACATGAGATCCAAATCTGGGAACCTGCAGAAAAGAGAGAAGTCTGATTCCTCGCATTGCGCAATCGAACAGCGGCTGTCTGTCACCCTGCTGTATCAATATCCAGGAGACGGAATGATTGCCGCTCCATCAATCATCTTAAGTGCAAGATGGAGACAAAGTCATGGCATTATCGCAAAATAAATGTCTCCCACTTTGGAGAGATATGCCTTAGAGATTCCAGCAACATCCATTTTTGATTATGCCAGAGGCTCTTGGTGGGAGGCGCAGCTGAGGAAACCCATCAAAAGCAGCCCAAGAAAGGTGCAAGAGAGATTACTTGCACCTGGGACCTGCTGCAGATTCCACTTCATGCAGAATAGGAAGTGAGCCAAAGAAAGCCAGCATTGTTCTGAGAATCAGGCAAGCCTGGAAAGACGGTTGGATGGGCTGCAGGAGAAGTGGAGCTTAGGGGTGGCCAGGAAGGTGAGGGGTCTGGAAACCTCATCCTATGAGGAATGGTTGAAAGAAATGTGTATATTGAGCCTGGGGAAGAATAGATCATGGGTAGGCTAACTAAGGCCTGTGGGCTAGATCCGGCCCAATCACCTTCTCAATCCGGCCTGCGGATAGTCCGAGAATCAGTGTGTTTTTACATGAGTAGAATGTGTCCTTTTATTTAAAATGCATCACTGGGTTTTTTTTGTGGGGCATAGGAATTTGTTCATTTCCCCCTCCCAAAATATAGTCTGGCCCCCTACAAGGTTTGAGGGACAGTGGACCAGCCCCTGCTGAAAAAGTCTGCTGACCCCTGAAATAGATTAATAGAGGGCATAATGCCAGTTGCTTGGATTCACTAGTTAGAAGAATCCTACGGGCAAATGTCTTACTTGTAAGCTTCCCACAAGTATCTGGTTGGCCACTAGGAATAGGTGAATCAGACAGTTTTGGTTTCTCTCTGTCTTTAGTTCAATTCTCCACATTCCCACATCAGTTTGTGATTTTTCTTTAATGTCCTTGTGAAAATATATAGTGAAGCAGTTTTCCCTTGATATTATGCACTTCTGCACACTATTTTCACTAATATACATGTTCGCATGCACACTTTACCCTAGCATGTGCATTTCTGTACATACTGCGTGGTTGGAGAACGGCATTTACAAAATTCAGAGAAGTGCAAAATTTGATGGGCTTCTATATTTCGGTCTGCACCTTGTTTTCAAAAGTGCAAAGGACTTTTGTTTTGCAAAAATTCACATTTCCATACGAACCGAATTGAATTCCTCATCATGCATTGGCCTTGGGTCTGATCCAGCAAGTGAGGCTCCTCTTATGTCAGCTGCCTTCAAATATTGTAAGGGCTGTTGTGCAGAAGACGGAACAGACTTGCTCTCTGTTGCTCCTGAGAAGAGCACTAGAACTCCTGGGTAGAAGCTGAGGGGAAGCAGATTCCATTGAAACATCTGGAGAAAATTGCAAATGGCAAGAGTTAGTTGACAGTCTGCCCTCGGAGGTGATGGGTTCTACTTCATAATGGATATTTCAGGAGGTGGCTGTTGGGCAACCATCTGCTGGTGATATTGTAGTTGCAAGATTCCAACATTAAGCAAGGATGTGAACTAGGTGACCTCCAAAGACTCAACCAACTATTTTTTTAAAATTATGTATGCTTTTCGCTAATTTTACAATCATTTTAACATTTCAAAACTTGACTTCCTTCCCCCTCTTTCTGCAGTTCCTTAAATGTATTTTTAATATCTTCTGCATATCCAAATTAACTGCATATCCTGAAGGAGCGTCTCCACCCGCGCTGCTTAGCCCGGACACTGAGATCCAGCGCCGAGGGCCTTCTGGCGGTTCCCTCACTGCAAGAAGCAAAGCTACAGGGAACCAGGCAGAGGGCCTTCTCGGTAGTGGCGCCCGCCCTGTGGAACGCCCTCCCATCGGAGGTCAAGGAGATAAACAACTACCTGACATTTAGAAAACACCTAAAGGAGGCCCTGTTTAGGGAAGTTTTTAATCTGTGATATTTTAATGTATTTTGGTATTTGTTGGAAGCTGCCCAGAGTGGCGGGGAAAACCCAGCCAGATGGGCGGGGTATAAATAAATAAATAAATAAATAAATTGCTCATTTAAACATATACTTTAAATATATATTATAAAACTGCAGGTTATTACAATAATCCTGCCAATGTCCTTATCTGTTTACAGTTTATCTGTAAATATTCAAGAAACCATTTCCATTCTTTATTAAAAAGTTTGTTGTCTTGATTTCTTATTCTTCAGGTGAGTTTCACCATTTCTGCATATTCCATAAGTTTTTGGATCCATTCTTCTTTCTGCTTCTTTCCATTTTGGGGTGAGTAACATTCTTGCCGCTGTCGTAGCATAAATGAATAAGTTTCTATACGGTTTAGTTAGTTCTGTCCCTGTTCTTCTTTTTTCTATTTTTTTCAAACGTTATTTTAAACATCCTTTTCAATCTCTTATATATCATTTCCCAGTAAGCTTTAACCTTACTACAAGACCACCACATATGATAAAAAGAACCTTCTTTCTCTTTACATTTCCAACACTTATTTGATTTAGATTATACATTTTTTTCCAATTTACTCAGTGTTAGATACCATCAATAAATCATTTTCATATAATTTTTTCTTAGACCATGGCATGCTGTAAATTTTATATCCATTTTCCACAATCGTTCCCATGCATCCATGTCTATATTATGACCAATATCTATTACCCAATTTATCACTGAGGTGACTCAACCAACTCTAAAAGCTATTTGAGGCAGGAGGGGGCAGGACAGGACCAAATTCTGAGAACCAATGTGGAAAAGAATTAATAACAAGTACATTGATGCTTTTGAATTATGGTGCTGGAGGAGAATTTTGAGAGTCCCATCGACTGTAAGAAAATCAAACCTATCCATTCTGAAGGAAATCAGCCCTGAGTGCCAACTGGAAGGACAGATCGTGAAGCTGAGGCTCCAATACTTTGGCCACCTCATGAGAAGAGAAGACTCCCTGGAAAAGACCCTGATGTTGGGAAATATGGAGGGCACAAGGAGAAGGGGACGACAGAGGACAAGATGGTTGGACAGTGTTCTCGAAGCTACCAACATGAGTCTGACCAAACTGCGGGAGGCAGTGGAAGACAGGAGTGCCTGGTGTGCTCTGGTCCATGGGGTCACAAAGAGTCAGACATGACTAAACAACCAAACAACAACAACAACATGTGTATTATTACTGATATTTCCACTGAGCATGCAAACAGTTCAAAACTGCCACCAAAAATTCACCTAAAGCAGAAAACTGGATGCAAATCAGGGTTTGTGTCCCCAGGCAACAAATCTGAGGAACAATGGGTGGCGCAAAAAGGATTTTGATAAGGTGAGTGAAAGCCCTTGGTGGACTTTTGCCCATCTATAACAGGCTTTTTCTTTCACTTTGCACAAGTAAACCTCAAAATCGCCAGTGTTCTCTCTGCATTGGCCTTGAATCAAATCTTTGCCCCGCCCACAGCTCCAGTGGAAACCTCAGCGCTTGCTAATGATGCTCCGAATGAGAATCTTTTTAAAGAAAAAACAAAACAAAACGAACTTGCAGACAGCAAATCTTGAAGACTGGCATTCTAGGAAAATGCTACATTTCCGGAGCCTGGCGCTGCTATTTTCAAATACCGTCCTCATTCTCTAATAGTTTCTCCCTGCACTGATGCTGTGACACAGTCTTAATTTTCCGAGAACTGAAATCAGAAAAGTGTCAGAGAGGCTCAGCGTTTAGGATACCAAGGGAAATGGTTGCCATGGCAACGGCAAGCACATAAAAAAAGTATTCAGAACAGACCCTGTTTCGCCTCTGTTTTAAGCTTCTGCTGATAGGAGAATCAAATCTAATTCAGGCCTTTTTTATTGCTATTTTATTTAAGGTGAACAGCGGGGCAGGGGAGCTCTCTTCCTGCCTGGGGTAGACTGCCACCCAGAGCACAGAGGCTGCAACTGCAGCAGTGAAGACATTGCTTAGAAGCGGCATTCCTCAGAACGTTAGAGACCTGGCGGGTTAGAACAACAACAAAAAAGGTCCACCTAGTTCAGCATCCTACATTCCACACTGGCCAGTCAGATGACTCTGGGGGATTTACAATCAGGATGTGAAGGCAATAGCCCTCTCTGGTACCCACCAACCAGCAGCTGGTATAAAACGGCACATTGCCTTTGTACTACATAGAGGTGTTCAAAGCTGTGTTCAGGTGAAGGGTTAATCTGAGGACAAGGATGGGGTGTGTGCAAAAGCTGTTTTAAAATCTGTGCGCAATTAAGCACAAATATTTGAAGTGAGCTTATTAAATGTGTTTGACAGAACTGATTATTTATCATTTTACTTACTTCTTTGTTTACATTCGCATCCTATCTTTTGCTCCCATTTTACCCTCACAACGAGCCCGTGAAGTAGGTTGGGCTGAGAGGCAGCAGATGACTCGAGCTCATCCAGTGAACCATAGGAGCCCAACTCCTAGGGGCCTTGGGGGCTGTGGCCCCTACCATAGAACATTTGAGGGGGCTGCCCCCCCCTGGTTGATGGGTGTTCCCATTCAAATGTTGTGTGTGCACTGCGTCATGTGATCAATTATACTATTTTATTCAAGTTGGCACCCCTGCAACTGAACTTCATGGTGGAGTGGGGATTTGAACCCTGGTCTCCCAGGTCTTAGCCCAATACTCTAACCACAGTGCCACATTGTGGCCAGAAACCCTGGGAAGCCACATTTCCTGCTTGCTGAGAGGGCTCCAAGCACATTCAATCGAAAGCTGTTGAAAACACTCTTCAGACCTTTGCAATGATCACACTAAGATCTGAAAAGCAACTCAGGGACATCGAGAGGATGTGCATGTCTGCCATTTCTTCATTCCCAATGTAACTCTGCACATGCTCAGGTGAAATGCCTGAATGCAGCTACCGTGTTTCCCCGAAAATAAGACACTGTCTTATATTTATTTTTCCTCAAGAAGACACACTATGGCTTATTTTCAGGGGATGTCTTATTTTTTTATTACACGTCCAGCCTCGCCTCTTCCTTGGCGCCCTCCAGAACTGTGCCTATTATTATGTCTTATTTTCGGGGAATGGCTTATATTGTGCAAATGCTTAGAAATCCTGATACGGCTTATTTTATGGGTATGTCTTATTTTGGGGAAAATTCATGGCTAATAGCTACCTCCCCCATGAATCTGGCTATGCTTTTAAAGACAGCCATCTTCAAATACCTTAAGGGCTTTCACTTGGAAGAGGGAACAGGCTTGCTTTCTCCTGCTCTAGAGGGTGGGACTCGAACCAATGGCTTCAAGTTACAAGAAAGGAGATTCCGACTAAACATATGGAAAACCTTTCTAAGAGTAAGAGCTGTTCGACAGGGGAATAGTCTCCATCAGGAGGTTGTGAACTCTCCTTCCTTGGACGTTTTTAAGCAGAGGTTGGTTGGGCACCTGTCATCTCTAGTTGAGATTCCTGCATTGCAGGGGGTTGGACTAGATGACCCTCAAGGTCCCTTGCAACTCTACAGTTCTATGGTTCTATAATTCTATAGCCTGCTAAATCTGTGGCCATGGTTTGAATTTGGAGCTCCACACAGTGGTGGAGAAAGGAGCCGAACTCAAAAGGAATCCATTCTGAGTTTGCTCAAAATGCATTTTGCCTTTATGGGCACAACTTGAGTTATTTTGAGCTCTTCCTTTTCAGTTGCAGCTTGCTGTTTCAATCACACCAATGCCAGGTGTCTGACAGGTAGGAGGTTCCACTCACCTGTCAAGGTGACCCACAGAGTGCTGGCCACCTCTTTTACTCACCTCTCCTCTACAGTGTCTCGGCATATCTCCAAAGAGTCCAACAGGATTATTTCCTAGCTATGCCTGGCGATGCAGAGGAGTGAAGCTTGGACCTTTTTTCCCGGCAAAGCGTGTACTCTACCACTCTTTTGCTAAACTACTGGCCATTGCATCTTGTGGCAGTGAGTTCCAAAAGTAAATTAGGCATCACTTTTGCACCTATCATAGACTGGGATTCTAAGCACGTTCCATTGGCACAGTCAGGGATGGAAGGATCAAAGTATTTCTAGTCAGTGTCCCTGTCAAGTGTGTTTACCCATAATTCCTCGGGTCTTGATTGTAGGCTTCCCATTGGGGCATCTGATTGGTCAATATGAGAACCAGAATGTGGACTAGGCAGGCCTGATCCAGCATACAGGCTCTTCTTATGTTACATCTTTTCGTTTGTCTTGTCCCACTTCCTCCTTAATTTGCAGTTTTTAAAAAGTACACATTTTTCCGAACCTTTTCCCCTAAAAATGCAGATCTTTAAAGCTTTTTGTGTCAGTGTCTCCACTGTTAAAACATGATTTACTGCAAAACAAGCATGTCTAAAACACATGTTTCATCAACGTTCGGAGAATTGCGATTGACAATTTGATTCCTGTTCATCTGCGAGGGGCAAAGCAGGTCATTTTGTATGTGGAATTTCCAACAATCAGATTCCTCAAGCATCCATCTGCTGCATTTTGAAGGGTGTTGTTGTTGTTGTTGTTGTTGTTGTTGTTTTATAAATATGCTGTTCAAAGATCAGGCCTCTGTGCCATATCCCAAACTGGTCCCTTGCTCACACACACACACAGCCCCACAACTGTATTCTTGAGCTGAAGTTTTAAGCTATTTCCTTGACAAACCACTGTGGAATAAAGGGTATGTTTTGTGGGCCAACTCGGGTTCCATTCTTTTCCCACTGGCAATTAAAGACCCCCACAAAGAGACTTTAACTTGAGACAAACCTGGCGTTGCATCCTAATGCAAATTTGACAAGACAGGCTGAGTTCTCCTTGGGTTTTTTCATCGTCTTAATTGATCTGGAACATACAAACAGCAGGGTTCTGAGTTTAATATTTTGGCAAGATCAACCAGAGCTGCCTTTCTGTATTTAGAAAGCAAAAACGAACTGACAAATGGACTTTGGCTTTCTTATTTGCAAGCAAAATCTGCTGCCCTATAGATTTTGACACCAGAGATAGAATCGGTGTGTTCTCTGCCCTTCAGACTTACTCCCCACACCCAGATGGAAGTTCCAGAACAGCCTATAGAAGGCTTAACTAAATAGCGAGGCAGAAGGGTTTTTGAAATTTATTATTTGAATGGTTTTTACATAATCCTCTGATACCTCCCCCTTTTAAAGTGTGTTTTAAGTGCAGTGTACAATCTGACACTAGATGGTGGTAATGATGAGCCTTTGCTAGTGGTTCCAAGGGGTTGGGTGTACACATTTTCATGTATATGCCTTGGAGCCAAACACCCTGGTTAGTCTGTGTGAGTCCCCCCCATTAGATTTGCTTGCATTTCCCCTCAAACTCTAGTTCCTTTCCTCTGGGATCGTTCCCAGATGTTGATACTCCCAGCACAGACAGGGGGAGGGAATTGAACGATGAATGCAGGTGTTGAATTAATTCCATGCAAAGCACAAGCTGAAAACTCAGGGGTATTCCCATTCTTTAGCCCACTATAAAACAAAAAAAGTTGTAATAATTCCTCAGAGCAGCGTTCCATCCCACTGGCTCTGTTTATGCTGCCTGTCTCTCGCCATCTTATGAGATTTCATAAATAGAATCAACAATGAAAGCCACCAGAGGCGGGAGCATGGAAAGAGATTGAATCTGCCTGTTATTCTTCAATATATTTGGCTAAACACTCCCTAGCTGGCATTGAGCCTTGGCTTATTGCATTCTAGGAATTCCACGGAGGAAAGACACAAATGGCAGCAGATAACCAGACCTTGAGATGCTTTGGGTTCTCTGGCATGAAATCCAAATGAACGTCTCCTGTGGGAGGTCCTTATTCATTCTGAGGGTCTCATTTGCTTCTGGGGAACATTCCATGGTTCACATGGGTGGAGCCATAGTCAAAAGTGGGTGGGGCCACAAATGTAAATTCTACCCTTGTAAAGGGACGTAGGTGGCGCTGTGGGTTAAACCACAGAGCCTAGGGCTTGCCGATCAGAAGGTTGGCGGTTCGAATCCCCGCAACGGGGTGAGCTCCCGTTGCTCGGACCCAGCTCCTGCCAACCTAGCAGTTCGAAAGCATGTCAAAGTGCAAGTAGATAAATAGGTAAAGCGGGAAGGTAAAACGGCATTTCCGTGTGCTGCTCTGGTTTGCCAGAAGCGGCTTTGTCATGCTGGCCTCATGACCTGGAAGCTGTATGCCAGCTCCCTCGGCCAATAACGCGAGATGAGCGCCGCAATAACAGAGTTGGTCACGACTGGACCTAATGATCAGGGGTCCCTTTACCTTTTTAAAGTAGGGTAGTTTTGATACTCACTCACTGTTCTCTGTTCTCTATTCAGGCATGCAGGAAGCAATATCTTAGTTCCAGGACACGTTCCAGCTGTGGGGGCAGAGAACCCACTCAATGAGGGCACCAAACTGGGCCAGTGAAGGTTGTGGATTAGGAGGCGGGTATGTGGCAGAGGAGACTTTTGAGAGCTAGACAGAGGCTGTGCATCCCTGGTGCAAACCCTCTGGAAGGCTGCCTAATGGCAAGGACAAACCTAGCCTCGTTTCCTATTTGTTGTTGTTTAGTTATTTAGTCGTGTCCATCTCTTCGTGACCCCATGGACCATAGCACGCCAGGCACTCCTGTCTTCCACTGCCTCCCGCAGTTTGGTCAGACTCATGTTGGTAGCTTCGAGAACACTGTCCAACCATCTCGTCCTCTGTCGTCCCCTTCTCCTTGTGCCCTCCATCTTTCCCAACATCAGGGTCTTTTCCAGGGAGTCTTCTCTTCTCATGAGATGGCCAAAGTATTGGAGCCTCAGTTTCAGGATCTGTCCTTCCAGTTGGCACTCAGGGCTGATTTCCTTCAGAATTGATAGATTTGATCTTCTTGCAGTCCATGGGACTCTCAAGAGTCTCCTCCAGCACCATAATTCAAAAGCATCAATTCTTCGGCAATCAGCCTTCTTTAGGGTCCAGCTCTCACTTCCATACATCACTACTGGGAAAACCATAGCTTTAACTTGTCGGTGTGGTGATGTCTCTGCTTTTTAAGATGCTGTCTAGGTTTGTCATCACTTTTCTCCTAAGAAGCAGGCGTCTTTTAATTTCGTGACTGCTGTCACCATCTGCAGTGATCATGGAGCCCAAGAAAGTGAAATCACTCACTGCCTCCATTTCTTCTCAGGAGGTGATGGGACCAGTGCCCAGGATCTTAGGGGTTTTTTTTTTTTTTAATGTTGAGCTTCCGACATCTGTTGCAGGACAATCAGTTGTTGCTTCCACCAGAGGTTTGTTCCATGTGGCTAAAGCATAGCCTCACTGTAGAGCTGCCAAATTTTTAATATACAAGCGTTATCTCCGGTATCTTTAAAGGAACTTTGATCTGAAGCTATTAGCAGGTTACAAGACTTACATCCAAGCGATGGAGAAGTTCACCTGCTGATTTTGCAGAGAACACCGCTGCCAAAAGAGCAGGAGAAGATCAAGCAGTTCCACTACCACCCAAAAAAATATATTTAAAAACCAGCCAGCAACTCTACCTCACAGTTAGAGACTCTGCTACTACTACTACTACTGGGGAGACCCTGAGTTTAACTGTTTCCCTTATGTTAGTGAATTACCCCACGTCAGTAATAGGTAATGAAGTTGCATGATGAAATGTAATCAACCAGGGCTCAAATATGAAGAATGCAGAGAAATTAGAAGCCCGTAGACTTGAAAGCAATTTAGCTTGCATTTAAAGGTGAACTTACCCAATTCACACTTCTTGAAACACTCCATGAGCCGTGGCTGAACTGCAAACCTTGTGGTTGCAATCTTCCCAGCAGTGTTAGTGGTGTGGGGCTTGCAAAACAACATCAAACCTGTGGTTACATAAAATACACTCAACAAACGCATAACTTTATGAGTTATTTCCGTTGAACTCTATAAGTTATTTGAGATGATATAGTGAATAATATATTTTATTTATGTAAGAGCACAGCCGGTTACGTCTAGTGGTCTGGGGCTGCAAGGGATCAAAGACTTGTTACACCACCTGCAGCATGGTCCCTGCAGGGTCCCTATCCCCATTGCCCTTAGAGTCATCCAACCAACATGAAATGGAGGCATTTTAGCCACTGTCTGCTCCAGAGCTAAGTGTTTAGGGAGACTGAAAACACAAGGTGCTTTCAAGAGAATATTGTGCAAGTTCTGTTATACACAATGGAAATCATCATGGAAACCACAGCATAAGTCATTCTGAAATGAGGTTGTAAAAAGGTAAAGGGACCCCTGACCATTAGGTCCAGTCGTGACCGACTCTGGGGTTGCACGCTCATCTCGCATTATTGGCCGAGGGAGCCGGTGTATAGCTTCCAGGTCATGTGGCCAGCATGACAAAGCCACTTCTGGCAAACCAGAGCAGCACATGGAAACACCGTTTACCTTCCCGCTGTAGCGGTTACTATTTATCTACTTGCATTTTGACGTGCTTTCGAACTGCTAAGTTGGCAGGAGCTGGGACCAAGCAACGGGAGCTCACCCCGTCACAGGGATTCGAACCGCCGACCTTCTGATCGGCAAGCCCTAGGCTCAGTGGTTTAACCACAGCGCCACCTGGGTCCCTGTTAAACAACTGAAGCCTTATTGTTAGGTAGAACATCAAATTATTAGATCAAATTATTAGAAATGAGGTTATGGAGCACCCCAAATCATTTGTCCAGCATTTGTGGACAGAAAATAGCAGATCTTGCTGAAGACCTGCTATGACCTGCTGCCCATGGAGACCTGCACTGATCACTGCAATGCACCCCTGATTTTTATCATTGTTGAATTCTCAGATTATCTTAGAAGGTTGCTTAATCTTAAAAATGTTGTGAGGGGGCTGGCTGTGAGTGGGAGCAACGGTGACCATTGTGAAGGGAACCTGCTCTTCAGAATTTGGTACTTCACAACTGAGCCTACCTCTGCAACAAGAAGTTGCTTTTCTCCTCATAAAACTGTATATAAGTCTTGATGGATGGGTGGCCTGATGGATCAGGCCAGTCCAGCATCCTGTTCTCTCAGTGGAACAGGTCCTTGTGTGAAACCTGCAAGAAGAATTCAAATGCAAGAGCTAGCTTTCTAGCAACTGGCCTTCAGAAGCATTGCTGGCTCCAGCTGTGGAGTCAAAAGGCATCATGGCTAGTAGCCACCGATCACTTTATTTTTCATGAATTTGTCTAATCCCCACCATTGCATCCTGTGGCAATGAGTTCCATAGTTGAACTGTGCGTTGCGTGAAGAAGTACCACATTTTTTCCTGGCTGGAATCTTCTGTCAGGTCAAGTTTTGGACCATTACAGCAAGCTGCAGAAGGAGGAGGGGAAGGGGGGGAAACAAATACTAGATGCATATGCGCAGTCCTGTTTGTTACAGCTCATTGAAGAGGATGAGCTGAACAAGATCTCCCATCCTTGATTTCAGTGAATGGAAATGCTGCCACAGACTTAAATGGATAATTTCCATTTCTCAAATGGGGAACCTTTTCCCCTTTCATGCTCATTATCCGAGGGAATTTCAAGGGTGCTACTTTGAAGGCAGGCTTGTTAGCAGCTAAGGCTTCCCTTCTCAGAGAACAATGTCATTGTCTCTGTTTTCTCTTTCTTTATCCAGCTAATTAACTTAGCCTTCCTTACGTAATCCTTTGCTTAATCACTCGCTTGGCACTTGCTTCATTTCACCGAGGTCTTCACCTTTTCACTCAGTGTTTCTCTTCCACCTTGATGTTTTAATTCTTCACCTCGGAGATCAGAAATTATTTGACTTGCTAAACCTTTCCAAGGATTATTTTATCCCAGCCCAAATCTATTAACCCTCAAGACAAGTGTTTGCATTGGTTTCCAAGCCTAACTGCGGCAAAAAAAGGTTTACGATAAAAGGATACAGACCAATAGAGAAGTCCTTTCCCAGCTCAGATGTAGAAAGCTGCTGCCAGATGTTGTCCTGACAGCTTGAAGGGCTATAGCTCAGTGGCAGAACATCTGCTCTGCATCTAGAAGGCCCCAAATTCAATCTGCTGCTTCTCCAATTAGGGCTGGGAGAGTCTCACTGTCTGAAACCTTTTAGCGCCCCTACCAGTCAGAGTAGAGCAGGGCTTCCCAAACTTGGGTCTCCAGCTGTTTCTGGACTAGAATGCCTATAATCCCTTACCACTGCTCCTGCCAGCTGTGGTTGATGGGAGCTGTAGTCCAACAACAGCTGGAGACCCAAATTTGGGAAACTCTGGGGTAGACAATGCTGCTGGACCAAGACTCTGATGGACAAAAGACAGCTTCCATTGCCGCCATGTTCCTAACATGTTCCTGAAGGGGGGAATTGGAGTAGCAGAGCCCACTGGATCTGAATCCACATGGATCCCCAGAGGTGTCAGATCCTCGCCCCCCTCACCTATGCCACCATGGAGCTGGCATAGCCAAATGTATTGAAGACTCCACCACCACCTTCTGCCATGGTTGGTGTGAAACAAGAGGGCTTGGAATAGAATCATACAATTGTAGAGTTGAATCCATTGCCTGGTTACTCCAGTCTCTGCAGGGGCGTAGCCAGGATCAAAACTAGGGGGGGGGGCAAGCCATGGTCGTTCAGGGGCGGGGCCAAGGCACGGGAGGGGAGGGGCCACGAAGTGGGAATGTGGGCGGGGCTACAGGCCAGCGGGCCTGATGACATCGTGGCAGTGGCGGAGGCAGCGGCCACCTTGTGCTTCTGGGGCTGGCAGCATTGGCGGCTACCCTGCTTGGCTGGAGAGGACGGGAGGGTCGGGCAGGCGAGAGGGGGTGGCAGGGCGGGCGAGGGCAAGGCAAGGCATGGCCGCAGCCACGACAGCTCCGAGGTGTTGCTGCATATCAGCATAATATTTCAACCATGGTTCAAGCCCCACCTTAGGAAAAAATTCCTGCATTGCAGGGGGTTGGACTAGATGACCCTTGTGGTCCCTTCTGACTACAATTCTATGATTCTATTGATATATTACCATAGCATATGCATCATTCTGCTTTCTTGAATTGTCCTACTCCTAGGCATAGCAGCCAACTCCTAGAGGCCTAGGTGCCTCCCCCCCCAAAATTACTGGTAAATACCATATTTGAAAGAGTCATCCCCCCATGTTGATGGGCTTTCTATGTGGGGCTTATCTGCCCCCCCCGTATTTTATTAAGGATGGAAGAGAGAGGGATAACTCATATTTGTGGGTGTCTCTGGATGACGCTGTGATGCTGGAACTCTGCAGCAAGAGGACTGGAGGGTCGGGCAGGCGAGAGGGGGTGGCAGGGCGGGCGAGGGCGAGGCAAGGCATGGCCGCAGCCACGACGGCTCCGAGGCATTGCTGCATATCAGCATAATATTTCAACCATGGTTCAAGCCCCACCTTAGGAAAAAATTCCTGCATTGCAGGGGGTTGGACTAGATGACCCTTGTGGTCCCTTCCAACTACAATTCTATGATTCTATTGATATATTACCATAGCATATGCATCATTCTGCTTTCTTGAATTGTCCTACTCCTAGGCATAGCAGCCAACTCCTAGAGGCCTAGGTGCCTCTCTCTCCCCCCCCCCAATTACTGGTAAATACCGTATTTGAAAGAGTCATCCCCCCCATGTTGATGGGCTTTCTATGTGGGGCTTATCTGCCCCCCCCGTATTTTATTAAGGATGGAAGAGGGAGGGAAGGAAGGAAGAAATAGAGAGAGGGATAACTCATATTTGTGGGTGCCTCTGGGTGACGCTGTGATGCTGGAACTCTGCATGTACAGGAGCCTTGTAAGCAGCTTTCTCTCTGCTTGATTTACAGCAGGCACGTCCAACAGGTAGATTGTGATCTACCAGTAGATCACTGGATGTCTGTGGTAGATCACTGGTAGGTCACTGGCACCCCTAAAAAAAGCTCACCCAAAATTTTCCTCCTCCCTAAAAAAAGTTGAACTATGACCTGAAGCCCTAAACAAAAATGGGCCTCCCCCCAGACTGGAACACCACTGCTTTTTATAAACATCACTGTGTCTGTCAAAGCTACAGCCCCCCCTTTCTTATTCACTTCCTTTTAGCCTTTCAGAGCCACCTTAGTCAAATTGAATCCTCTGAGTCTGCACCCTCATTAAATCGCCAATAGAACTCTTAATGCTCCTGAATGCTCATTAACAACTCCCACTTAAGAACAATAGGGTGAAATGGTCAGCTATCGAATCTTGCCTGGGGATATCTGCTCCATTGTCTTAACTGCTTAACTACTGGTAGCCACTTTGCTTTATTTATTTGATGTGTTTTTGTTACAGCTGTGCCCCCCCCAGCAAGTGGAGACTTAGCTGCTCTTGCTAAAGCAAAGCCCTTTCCACTTCAGTTTTTGGAGGGGAAAAGTGCTGGTTATGGTCTGTAAAATACATTATTTTTTTGCTTCTAGGGGGGGGCAGCTGCCCCCTCCTGCCCCCCCTTGCCTACGCCCATGAGTCTCTGTCTGGTTCTTATGACTCCCTTGGTCACACCATGTCTCCACTGGCCATATCCCTTACTGCCCTTGGTGTGCACCCTCTTTGAGTATTTTTGCCTGGTGGGAATCATCAAATCATGGAGTTGTAAGGGACCCTCAACACAGGGATTTCAACTAAAGCATCCATGTCCTTGAAGTCTTGCTTGACTCTATAGAAGACAGAGCAGACTGTGTAGGTGTGGAAACCCTCCCGCCTCCAGGGCCGGCTCTACATAGACCCCCGGTGGCGCAGTGCACCACGGCGGGGGGGCTGGCAAGCTGGGCAAGGAGGGCGCCGCGCGGAAACCAATTGCGCCCTGCGAGGGCGGGGCGGGCGGCGGAGCGATCTCCGCCCCTCAGCACCAGGGCGCGTGATCTGCTCAAGACGGCGCTGCCCGCCTCTCTGCCCATCCACCATACTCTTGTGGTCCCTGGCAGCTCTCTCAGAAGGGAATGCAGCCCTGAGGCTGTTTAGAGGACCCCTACTCCTGTGCTAGTCAATAGGCAGCCAGTGATGCTCCTGGAGGATTTGTGTTAAATGATTCCTCTTTGATCATAAACCTTAGGGAAGCCTTATCATCACTGAAATTTTAAGCCTCTCTGGGAGCATTTTTTTAAGCTGAAGAGTGGGATAAAAATGCTTTAAATAAATTATATACTTTATCTTCTTCATTAGCTTCACTTCCAGGCTCAATTCAAAGTGCTGGCTTCGATCTTTTAAGGTCCTGCAAAGACCCGAATGTTGGGAAAGATTGAGGGCACAAGGAGAAGTGGATGACAGAGGACAAGATGGTTGGACAATGTTCTCAAAACTACCAGCATGAATTTGACGAAACTGCGGGAGGCAGTGGAAGACAGGTGTGCCTGGCGTGCTCCGGTCGATGGGGTCATGAAGAGTCAGATACGAATAAATGACTAAACAACAACAACAACAACAGTTTACTCTCTGAAGGATTTGCCTTGACCCGCCATGTACCTTTCCCAACCTTGAGACCATCACCTGTGTCCATTTTTTCAGGTGTCCCCACCAAAAGACATAAGGCGGATGGCAGTGCTTTATTTCTACATAAAGGTGCCAGTATGTATCATGCCCCCATATCTCCCTATCCCACCACCATTTGCCTGCTTGCACCCCCTACCACCACCCCAGCCCCACTGCTTGCCCACTCACCCATTCTCTCCCTCCCTCCCCCCTCGCAACTTTGCCTGCTGCCACTTACGCCATTGCCACTCCCTGCAGTGGCAGACACAACCTCCCAGAGGCACTTTGGCACAGCCCCACTGGTGGATGGGGGCAGAGGTTTGGGTCTGCTTTCTGAGCCTGCTTTCTGAGCCTGCAGGGATCTCTTGTGCCAGTTTCAGAAACATATTCGAAATGCTGTGAATCATGGGTTTCCCCCCACGTTTCTGGTGGTGTTGACTGGTGAATGGTACCATCTTAAATAACTTTGCAGAAGCTTCCTAGAAGCTTGGCCTATCACTCAACATCCAAAAACCCAAAGTGCTGCACCAACAAGCACAAAACAACCCCTTTGCAGCGCCACAAATCCAACATAATGGTGTAACGTTGGAAAATGTTGATCACTTTTCCTACCTGGGCAGTTATCTTTCCACAGGGGCCAACATTGATGCCGAAATTCAGCACCACTTGAGCTCTGCAAGTGCGGCTTTCTCCTGATCAAAGTGCACGAAAACATTCACACAGAAACCAAAATGCTTGTTTACAAAGCTATTGTACTACCAACCTTACTGTACACTTGTGAAGCATGGACCATCATAAACACCATCTCCAACTCCTTGAAAAATTCGATCAACAGTGTCTCTGGAAATTTTTACATATCACTTGGGAAGACAGGCAAACTAATGTCACTGTACTGGAAGAAACAAAGATCACCAGTGTTGAAGCAATGATTCTTCAGCATCAACTTTATTTGACTGGTCCTGATTATTGTCTTCCAAAGCAACAACTCTATTCCAAACTTTAAAATGGAAAGTGTAATGCTGGTGGTCAACAAAAGAGTTTTAAAGATTCTCTCAAGGCAAATCTTTAAAAATGTAGTTATAAACACTGACAAATGGGAAACAGTGGCCTGCAAGTGCTCCAACTGGAGAACAGCCTTTACCAAAGGTGTCATGGGCTTTGAAGACACTCGAACTCAGGACGGAAGGGAGAAACGTGCTAAGAGGAAGGCACGCTTGGCAAACCCTCTCCATGATCAATTCCCACCCAGAAACCCATGTCCCCACTGTGGAAGGATGTGTTGATCCAGAATTGGCCTCCACAGTCACCTATGAACACACCACTAAGACCGCGGTCATGGAAGACAATCTTACTTGGCTACAAGTGATGGCCAAAGAAGAAGAAGGTTTTGATAAATTACGTTCAGGTCTTTTTTTCAGCTGGTACTCCCTGGAACTCCACTGTAGACTCAGGCTGTATACATGTGCAAATAAAACCATATATCATAAAGACTCTGTGGTGCCTTATTCTCAAAAGGAAACACTGGATAAGTGCCTGGAATCTCTGGAATCTCTTGGCGATTGGTGTGATGTCTAACAATATGTGTAAATTGCAATGACAAGGTTATCAGGACCTCACAGCCTAAGTAAACACCTGATAGCTGTATTCCTAGCATTATTTTCTCCAAAATTAAAAAATTCCTTCAGTAGCACCTTAAAGACCAACTAAGTTTTTATTTTGGTATGAGCTTTTGTGTGCATGCACACTTCATCAGATACACTGAAACAGAAGTCACCAGACCCTTGTATATATTCAGAGGGTGGGGGTGATGGGAATGGGTGATGGGCTGATAGGAATGGTAAACCTGTAGATGACTGTTAACGACTGTTAATGACTGCAATTGGTCTTGCGGGGGGAGCAAGGGCTGAGGTGCTAAGGAAAGCTTGATCATGTGTAATGAGATAAGAATCCTATGTCTCTGTTCATTCCAGGTGGCTCCATGGTTTTAAGCTTGCTAATGAGTTGCAATTCAGCAACTTCTCTTTCCAGTTTGTTTCTGAAATTTTCCTGTAATAAAACAGCTGCTTTGAGATCTTGTATAGAATGTCCTGGGAGATTGAAGTGTTCTCCTATTGGTTTTCTCCCTTAGCCTTCCCCCCCCCCCCAAAAAAAGGACTTTTAAAAAAAGTCTAATAAATGAGAACTTCCACATTGCTGGATAAATAATCCACCTGACTTTTGCAGCCACATTTTCATTTTGTAGAAATGCTTCTGGAATGTAATAATAGGTGCTCAAGGTAGCGTTACTAGTTGTAATATCTTGAGATCTAAAATGAAAAGTTGGCCGGGTCAGGTTCATTTTCCCTCTGCATAGCTCTGTTCTGAGAACTCATTGATTTCTGTAATTAAATGAGTTGGAAGTAAATCCAAGCCCTTTGCCTCGTGTTACCAATCAGAGCTGATGCCTGAATTTTAATAAGCTGTTTAGTGTGATCTCATGCCAGAGTGGGTAGGTGCTAACAGTTTCCCTTGCTCCAGAATCCCATGTAGCAATCTGCAGTTATAATTGACTCGGCTAGGACAGAAGAATAGAGGAGGTGGAATGGCTTCAGATTAAAATGAAACAGCAAAGCACAGAGAGTGGCTAGTTCAATGAATACAAAACACACACACACACACACACACACACACACACACAACCCCTTCCTCTTTTTGTGTATGTGTTGAACTCAATGGTAACAATTTACTTGTTCCTTTCAAAGAGACTGGTGCCTTTCTGATTTCCAGCCTGCTCTGGGGAAGGAAGAGATCTAACGATTCATTTAAAATAAATGGAGAACTCCGAAATACAGACATTCAGATGCTTAATGAATTAGCCAGGACAAAAGCCGTACAAGTGTAGCTGCTCACACATTTAGAGCTGCTCGGGTGTTGGCTGGGAGAATGCGAAGACTCTCCACCGAAACATTTCAAAAGTCCATGAAGGAGGTGGAGAAATTTGCGGAGGAAGATTAGGAATGCCAATGGGCCCTTAGTTGGGATGGTTGCATGAAACCGGTATGTTCATTCCCAGGGAGGCGACTGATTAGTAGTTACTAGAGACCAACAGCGGGGCAGGAATATTCCCTTCTTGCTCAGCTTATGAGCTTCTCATAGCCCCCTCTGGCTGGCCGCTGTGCAAAGTGAATGGCGGACTCAATGGATGCTTGCTCTGATAATGCAGTGCTCTTGCTGTGCTATTATGAGGCATAGGAAAAGCTTTTGCTCTGCTGGCCAGGTCCTCACTGGATCCCAGCCATGAAGGCCAAATTTGACTGGTGAGCAGGGCCACCCACCTGTAAATTACTCAAGTCTCATGATTACACCGGCTGATTGGACTCTTTGAAATCCCAAGGTCAGGACTTCAAAGCACCACAGAAGGCTTGCAAAGAGCAGTTGCGTCGTGAGGGAGGGGTGGGGGCGATGTGCACTGGGTGCCATGTCTGGGGGGGGGGTGACAAGAACGCACCCTGCGGGGTACTTGCCTCGTCGCTCCCGGGCACGGCGGTGCGAGCAGCCATCACGCCGCCGCAGCCACATGTGGAGGATCCTCCATTCGCGGCTGCAGCTGCGAGCAGAGGATTCCGCCACCATCCGAACAGTGCTCAGGCAGCAGTGGCAGCAAACCGCTACACACAACACATGTGCAGTGTCGCACCCATGCGCTGTGCGTAGCGATGCTGCACATGCGCTGTACATAGCGGTTTGCCACCGGCGCCGCAGGAGCGTCGTATGAACGGCAGTGGGATCCCTTTGCCGCCGGCAGGAGCTGCTTACAGCAAGCCGGGGCCCCCCTCCCAGCCTCCCTCCCTCCCTCCCTGACTCGCTGTAAGCGGCTCCCGCTTTGCCGCTTTACAGTGAGCCAGGGAGGGATGGAGGGGGATGGACGGGAGCCATGGCTCCCGAGAGGACGAGCTGCCCAGCTTGTGCCCAGGCAAAGTAGCATAACTCCTCCCTTCCCCCGATGGCTTGGGGTACTTGGGAGTCACGGGGTGGGGGTGCAGAGGCGTAGGGAGGAGGGGCAGACCAACCCAGGTTTCATCGCTGAGGGAGTGACATTCGGCAAGCCTACCCCGAGGTGTTGATGTGGGGGGGGGAGACAAAAAATTTCTGCACCGGGTACCACCTGTGCTTGCTACACCTCTGGCAAAGAGCCCTGCATGGTCCTTTAAGGCACCTGAGGCTTCACCTGAGGCTTCACTTTCGCTGCTCACTAGCTGATTTCTGCAGTGCATTAGCTGCACAAGTCAATTCCCCATAGAGAACGTGACAAAGTCTGCTTCCCTTTGCCAATGCATAAGCTGGAATGCTCTTTAAGGTTCCCTATTATACATTCACAGCTGCATCTCCACCTACCCCACATCTGACGTCACATATGATGGACCAAATCTGAACATTTAGCAGGGGAACTATAGAATCATAGACCTCTACAGTTGGAAGGGACCCTGAAGGTCATCTACTACTCCAACCTCTGCAATGCAGGAATCTCAACACGTGGTCCCTCATCCAATTTTAAACCACAGCATGCCCTGGTTAGCTTTGCAAATGCTCTAGCAATTTTATTGCTGTACCAAGCAGTTTCCATGTACACAGTGATAGGACCCCTCCAGACTGGTGATTTGTGTGTGTTCTGTAGCAGGCCATTGATGCAATAATAGCGCCACAAATCCAACTCAGTGGTGTAACGTTGGAAAATGTCTCCTACCTAGGCAGTTACCTTTCCACAAGGGCCAACATTGATGCTGAAATCCAGCATTGCCTGAGCTCTGCAAGTGTGGCTTTCTCCTGATTGAAATGCAGAGTGTTTGGGGACCGACATTCACAGGGAAACCAAAGTGCTTGTATACAAAGCTATTGTACTACCAACCTTACTATATGCTTGTGAAACATGGACCACTTATAAATGCCATCCCCAACTCCTCGAAAGATTCCATCAACCGTGTCTCCAAAAATTTTTACACATCACTTGGGAAGACAGGCGAACTAATATCAGTGTTGAAGCAATGATTCTTCAACATCAACTTCGTTGGACTGGTCATGTTGCGCTGATGCCTGATGATCGTCTTCCAAAGCAACTACTCTCTTCTGAACTTAAAAATGGAAAGCGTAATGCTGGTGGTCAACAAAAGAGTGTCTCAATGCAAATCTTTAAAAAATGTAGTATAAGCACTGACAACTGGGAAACACTGGCCTGCGATCGCTCCAGTTGGAGAACAGCCTTTACCAAAGGTGGCATGGGCTTTGAAGAAACTCGATCTCAGGACGCAAGGGAGAAACGTGCTAAGAGGAAGGCACACTTGGCAAATCCACAGCGTGATCAACTCCCGCCCGGAAACCAACTTCCCCACTGTGGAAGGACGCGTGGATCCAGAATTGGCCTCCACAGTCACTTATGGAACCACTGTTAAGACCGTGTTCATGGAAGACAATCTTACTTGGCTACGAGTGATCGCCAAAGAAGTAGAATAGTGCATTGCTGGTGGATTTATACTGGACCACCCACACATCATTCTGCTGTTTTAGTTTTTCTGTGATTCTAGCTCAGTTGGTTAGAGCATGGTGCTGATAATGCCATGGTTGCAGGTTCAATCTCTATATGGGACAGGGACAGCTGCATTTAACCCCCCCCCCCAATGTTATTGCCATTTGGAAGGGCACTCTTATAACACAATGAAGGTGGGACGAAAAATAAGCTGGAACATTTGTGGTATAAAACTTGACAGGATTTCATTAGGAAGCTATGGGATACGCACTGATTGGAAAGGAAGCAGTACGACCACCCCAAAACCTTTGTAGGTGCAAGTGGTAATTAAACTGGCATCATATATAACTGCCCTGATACCATCATGAGCACAAAACATTAAGAATGCACAATGGAAAGGACATATGTGTCAGGAATATGGAGGGCCCTTTAATGTTTTGACTCTATCCTCTCACCAAGCAGTAAGGATAATTTCCCCCAAATGTCCGGATTCACCTTCAGGCAAGGGTGTGTTGGGGGGGGGGGGGTGTTGCGCTTCAGATGGATGAGAAAACATCTTATCTGAACTGGAAAATTAAATATGATTTATAAAATAATTTGGGGGAAAATAAAAAATCAATGACACTGAATATGTTACCATAAATCAAAATGTGTCCAGTTAATGCAGATTTCTAAGCAAGGGTATTGATCGTAGATTCTAATCAGCAGATTGCATAAAGGTTAATTCAGAAATGCGCCAGGACGTGGCTTGGAATAAATGAATTCAGTTTAAATGTATCACTGAAATTATTATTATTTTTAGCTAATGGAGTGATAATTGAATTCACTCTCTAATCTGAAGCAAGGGATAGAGTAACACCACAACATAATTACTTGTCTGGTTAAATACATCGTCCTGCATGTCTGTATGTGAGTGTGTAATTTGCTTTCAGATTCATGCTGAGAATCTCCCTGCTCTTCCTTATCATAATACAATTTAAGAAAGCATGACTTTCCCTCTCCATCAAATTAAATCAATTTGAAAAATTGAAGAGGCTTTTGGCTTTAGCTTTCCAATCATCTTTCATTGTTACTGTTAACAAAAGATGGAAGGGGGCCGGGGGGGGGGCAGAGATAATGCAAGGAATTATAGGAAACTCACCTTCCCTCTTCAGAACTTTCTTAGTGAAGGGCCACGGCTGGCCCTAGACATTTTGGCATCTGAAGCGAACCACAAAATGGTGCCCTCTTCCCAGCCAAGGAAGAAAGGGTGAGTGAATATCTTTTTTTTAAAAAAAATAGTTATTATTGAGTTTTACAATTTTATATTCATTACAATAAAATTATATCAAAAGAAAACGAAAATTACAATTCCCAAATTCCCCCTCCACGACTTCCCTCAACTTTCTCTTCTTTTACATGTTAACATCTCTTGCTTGTTTTATTATACTTTAACATCGCATTATTTAGATTAAATGCTACTTTATTCTTATCATTTTTATACTGTAATTATTTTCACATGACCTCTTAGACTTCGTTATTTTCATGTTATTTCATCCTAATCCTTGTGTTCATTTTGTTAATTGTAAGTGTTTACTCAAACCCTGCTAGTGAGTCCATTTCTTTATAATGTTCCTGTTAGTACAACATGGGACGTGGGTGGCGCTGTGGGTTAAACCACAGAGCCTAGAGCTTGCCGATCTGGGGGTTGGCAGTTCGAATACCCGCGACAGGGTGAGTTCCCATTGCTCGGTCCCAGCTCCTGCCAACCTAGCAGTTCGAAAGCACGTCAAAGTGCAAGTAGATAAATAGGTACCGCTGGAGCGGAAAGGTTAACGGCATTTCCGTGTGCTGCTCTGGTTCGCCAGAAGCGGCTTTGTCATGCTGGCCACATGACCTGGAAGCTGTATGCCGGATCCCTCGGCCAATAAAGCGAGATGAGCGCCGCAACCCCAGTCGGTCACAACTGGACCTAATGATCAGGGGTCCCTTTACCTTTACTAAGTACAACATAAAGTCTTTTTTAAAGTCTCTATTGTCTTTATCTCTAAGTTTTCCAGTTAGCTTTGCCATTTTAGTCAAAACTCTCCACTATGACCTGTCCATCTTGGGTGGCCCTGCACAACATAGTTCATAGCTTCTCTGAGTTATTCAAGCCCCTTCGCCACAACAAGGCAATGATCCATGAAGGAGAATTGGGCTCCATAATCACTGCAGATGGTGACAGCAGTCATGAAATTAAAAGACCCCTGCTTCTTGGGAGAAAAGCAATGACAAACCTAGACAGCATCTGAGAAAGCACAGACATCACCTTGCCGACAAAGGTCCATATAGTTAAAGCTATGGTTTTCCCAGTAGTGATGTATGGAAGTGAGAGCTGGACCATAAAGAAGGCTGATCGCCGAAGAATTGATGCTTTTGAATTATGGTGCTGGAGGAGACTCTTGAGAGTCCCATGGACTGCTAGAAGATCAAACCTATCCATTCTTAAGGAAATCAGCCCTGAGTGCTCACTGGAAGGACAGATCGTGAAGCTGAGGCTCCAATACTTTGGCCATCTCATGAGAAGAGAAGACTCCCTGAAAAATACCTTGAAGTTGGGAAAGATGGAGGACACAAGGAGAAGGGGATGACAGAGGATGAGATGGTTGGGCAGTGTTCTCGAAGCTACCAACATGAGTTTGACCAAACTGCGGGAGGCAGTGGAAGACAGGAATGCCTGGTGTGCTCTGGTCCATGGGGTCACGAAGAGTCAGACATGACTAAACGACTAAACATCATTATCATCATCAACAACAACAATTTATTATTTATACCCCGCCCATCCGGCTGAGTCTCCCCAGCGACTCTGGGCGCTCCCAATCAGATATTAAAACATTAATATTAAAAACTTCCCTAAACAGGGCTGCCTTCAGGTGTCTTTTAAAAATAGGATAGCTGCTTATTTCCTTGACATCTGTTGAAAGGGCATTCCACAGGGCAGGTGCCACTACCGAAAAGGCCCTCTGCCTGGTTCCCTGTAACCTCACTTCTCACAATGAGGGAACCACCAGAAGACCCTCGGCGCTGGACCTCAGTGTCCGGGTTGAATGGTGGTGTTGGAGACGCTCCTTCAGGTATACTGGACCGAGGCCGTTTAGGGCTTTAAAGGTCAGCACCAACACTTTGAATTGTGCTCGGAAATGTACTGGGATCCAAGAAGGATGACTGTGCTCTGTCTTCACAGTTGGAGGCGACAATGCTTCTGAATGCCGGTTGCTGGAAACCGCAGAAGAGGAGAGGGCTCTTGTGCTCGGATCCTGATTGCAGGTTTCCCACAGGCATCTGGTTGGCCACTGTGAGAACAGGATGCTGGACTAGATGGGCCGCTGGCCTGATCCAGCAGGCTCTTCTGATCATCTTACGTTGATGTTGCCACTATAGCAGGGGCAGAGGAAGGGGGTGCAGTGGGGGCGTCTACCCCAGGTGTCACCACTAAGGGGTGTGTGTGTGACAAAATGATGGCAGCACTCACCGTGGGCCCTGCAGTGCACCCGAGCCACACGTCTCTCCTGGGAGTGATGTGGTGGCTTGGGCTCCTGCAGGCTCCACGCTGCCCCCAACAGTCCGCCTGCCGACCCCCCTCAGCTGTAGGGTGGCTGAGTGGGAGGAGGCAGGCAGACTCCTGCCCCAGCTGGCCTCGCCCCACAGGCGGCTGGCCGCACCCCCAGGTGCAGTGCCCCATTGGCTTGCTCTGCCGCTGCACTCTAGAAAACAGAGGAAGAGAAGAAGGGAAAAGGAGGATGAGATATTTCTGGTGTCCGGGCCTGTTAAGGAGCCAGAATCTTCTCCTTCTCCAATGACTCAATCGCCGTAATTATTTAAGCAATCGTTGCCTCAGCCCTAAATACAGGTAGCCTTGATCTGTAAATGTCAGTGGATGAGAACAACATATTATAAGTTCTTGGTCATGCCATTGACAGCTAAAAACAACTACAGTATTAGCAAATTTCTTTACTGCACATGGAAATCTCAGCAAATTTGAGCAAAAGGTTTATCGCTGGTGAATCATTGTTGAAAATGATTACGTCCTCACATCCTTGCAGTTTGCTATTTGGCTCTTGGAAAGAGATGGGTGGAATAGTTCAGAATTATCTCTGGCCGACAGTTAGATTCTATCAATTACTTAAAAGTGCTAAGAAGAAGACGAAGAAGGGGGAAGGAGGCTGGTGGGGAGAATTGGCAAGGACATAATAATCTACCCTCTGGCTTTAAAGACAATCTGAAGATTAATGCAAGGGGAGAGGCGGCAGAAATCAGTTGGGGGAAAGTGAGTGTGACAAAATGAACACTTGTACTTCCAGTGTTGCTCCGTGAGGCAAAGGGAATTAGCTGTCAGATGAGAAAGAGGATGAACTTCCTGCTTGTCATATCAAAAGCTCTTTGCTTTAATCTGAAGATAATGGCTATGTTGCCAGCTGAACAGTGATTAGAGCTGGAACAAATTTGCTCTCCAAATTCCCCTCTGTAAATTTTGATGTTGAATGTTCTCTAGGTGTTCTCTGAATACTTGGATGTTTGCTGAGTATTCCCACGATATCTGTCTTTGATACACTATGATTTGAGATTTTAATCTATCTTCTACAAATCTACATTTTGGAAAGCTGCCTGTCTGTTCTCTATGCATTCGGAGACCTCTCAAGAAACTCTCACAAAATTTGGCATGATGGCTCCTGAGATCGAGGAGAAGGTTTTGGTCTAAGATTTGGATAAGGCTGGGTGCCATTTTGAATCAAGATGGTGGAGCAAAGCTTTCTAAATTGCACTAATTTGGACATCTCTTAATATATGATCTTTGGCATCATGGTTCTTGAGACTGAGAAGCAGGTTTTGTCCGATGCTTCTTTATAATTGAAAACCATTTTGACTCAATATGGCTAACAGAACCTTTCCAAGCTGTACTGATTTTAGCCCAATTTCAAAACTGCTTTTTTTTGTTTTCTTAGAATTCCTGAGCAACCCCAGGTAGAAGTGTCTTCCTTTGCTCCCTCTTTCTACTACTGCTGCTGTATTGGAGAAAGTGGTTTGTCAGTATGTTTTCTATGAGTCCAAACACCTACTGAGATACTGTCACCACTACCACTACCACCACCACCACCAACAACAACAACAACATGCCATTTATACTCCACCCATCTGGCTGGGTTTCTCCAGCCACTCTGGGCGGCTTCCAACAAAATATTAAAATGCAATAGTCCGTCAAACATTAAAAGCTTCCCTAAACAGGGCTGCCTTCAGATGTCTTCTAAAAGTCGGGTAGTTGTTTTTCTCTTTGACATCTGGTGGGAGGGCGTTCCACGGGGTGGGTGCCACTGCCGAGAAGGCCCTCTGCCTGGTTCCCTGTAACTTGGCTTCTCGCAGCGAGGGACCCACCAGAAGGCCCTCAGTGCTGGACCCCAGTGTCCGGGCAAAACTATGGAGGTGGAGACACTCCTTCAGTTATACTGATTTTGAATCAAGGCAGTGGACCAAAACCTTCCAAACTGTACTGATTTGGACACCTCTGAAGACAGCAACATATAGACAACTTTTCAAAACATAGATAAAGACTAACAATTGTCCCTGCATTGATTCAGGGCCGGCTCAGGGTTGAGTGTTTCCCAAGTTGTGGTGGGGGTATGCACAGCCTTAGGAACTAATGAATTTAAATTATATTATCCATTTATAAAGCTCAGTATTTTTCTGGGTTCTAATATTCCCAGGCAATGCCGGAAACTTTCTGCTAGTGCATATAATATCTGAGAATCTTAGGTCTCTCCTCCTCCATGAATTTGTCTAATCCTTTTTTAAAAGTTGGTGGCTACCTCTGCCTCCGGTGGAAGCGAGTTCCAGAGTTTAACTACGTGCTACATAAACAAGCACTTCCTTTTATGTTTCCTGAAGCTTTCAACATCTAACAAACAGCTGGGACTTTCTGATTTCAGGATAGCTGGTGTGTGGCGATTCCTTCTGTTCTCCGTACGGATCGACAGCCTAAAAGAGAAGAACGAAGAAT
This sequence comes from Zootoca vivipara, assembly GCF_965207765.1. NCBI lineage: Eukaryota > Metazoa > Chordata > Lepidosauria > Squamata > Lacertidae > Zootoca > Zootoca vivipara. Next base: position 55,591,004 of record NC_142593.1, read on the forward strand.
GAGGAGCTGGAAAGTGAAATAATCAGATGCTACCCACGTTAATTTCCTGTATCTCTTCCTTTAATCTGATGTCTTCCTTTAATGAGATGGCTACCTCCGAATCATGGAATAATTAGATCTCCTAGCTGCCCCTTTCAACCTAGTGATTGTTAGGCTTGACTGATAGATTGAGCAAAAGTGGCTAAAGATGTGATTTTAAGTGCTGCTGGTGGGAAGAGGGAGATACTCAAAGAGATTAGGCCATTAATCACCTATTATGACATGCATTCATCTTGATAGTCTCTCGTTAGAGCATAGGGCAGCTATATGATTTTAAGTGATGGTTATGGGATCTGGCAGCTAATTCCATTCCAAATTGTTTTTGAATAAAAGGCTCCTTGGACCTCAGTTCTTAATAGCCACACAGGGCTGATAACTGGTGGTGAGAAGGGGAGAAGAAAGCAAACAAACAAAGGGCCTGGGTAGTTATTCGACTTCTGAGCAGGTTGCTAGAATGGCCTCTAGGGAGTTAAAAACAGAACACTTGGGCTTTTGCAAGATTACCAGTATTATTTGGGTGTTTTTGTTTTGAGCAGATGTCAGTAGCAAACGTTGGAGAGATCCAAAGTCCCAATTTTGAACCAGGTTTGAAGGAGGCATCTCCTTGCTTGCCCTTGCAATGCAATTATTATTATTATTATTATTATTATTATTATTATTATTAGTCATCCATACCAACAGGTCTCAGGTTACAACAATTTAAAAGTCAATGTTAAAAACAGTTTATAGCAAATCACAGCAACAGGAATGTGGTTATACACATCTTAGATGTCAATGACCGGGGTAAAGATAGTTACTGTGTGTATATTAATAAATAACAGTCTAGTGATGACAAACAGACCAGTAATGGTTGGGTGTTGACCTTTAAAGCCCTAAACAGCCTCGGTCCGGTATACCTGAAGGAGCGTCTCCACCCCCATCGTTCTGCCCGGACACTGAGGTCCAGCTCCGAGGGCCTTCTGGCGGTTCCCTCACTACGAGAAGCCAAGTTACAGGGAACCAGGCAGAGGGCCTTCTCGGTAGTGGCACCCACCCTGTGGAATGCCCTCCCACTAGAGGTCAAAGAGAACAACAATTACCAGACCTTTAGAAGGCATCTCAAGGCAGCCCTGTTTAGGGAAGCTTTTAATGTTTGATGGATTTCTGTATTTTAATGTTTGATGGATTTCTGTATTTTAGAATTTCTGTTTGGTTGGAAGCTGCCCAGAGTGGCTGGGGGAACCCGGCCAGATGGGCGGGGTATAAATAAATTATTATTATTATTATTATTATTATTATTATTATTATTATTATTATGGTGGAAATGGAACATCAGTGGGGTTTGGGGGGGAGGCACTGCAGTATCACATTATTAATTTTTTGCACAGTGGGAAGCAAACTTCATTTAGTTCAAGGGAGTTCCTTCCAAGGAAAACATAGCAAAGGTGGACAATTGTGTTTTATTCTGCAAAGGCATCAGCACACGGAGCGAATGACAGAACATTGATGTAGGAAAAGTGCTTTAACAATCATCCCTGAAGTACCCTCCTCCTCAGTTCAGTTTCTCCTGCTTTTTCTGGGAGGGGCCTGTTCCCTGAAAATCCCCATCAGCAAAACCCTCCATTTCACCCAAAGATCCACACATTGAAGGTAGGGAATGGTCTAGGTCCATCTTACTGGTTCTCAGTGGAGCATGGTTCATAAGGATGAATGGGACCCACCAAGCCTGCCATCTTACTTGCAGTCTCCAACATTTTGCCGATGAAAATAGGGACATCCTATTCAACAACAACAACAACTTTATTATTTATACCCTACCCATCTGACTGTGTTGTCCCAGCCACTCTGGGTGGCTTCCACCATTTACAAACATAATAAAACTTTTAACATTGAAAAACTTCCTTATACAGTGGTACCTTGGTTGTTGAAGTTAATCCATAGGAATTCGTTCATTATTTTTTTTCAAAATATAGTCTGGCCCCCCACAAGGTCTGAGGGACAGTGGACTGGCCCCCTGCTGAAAAAGTTTGCTGACCCCTGTCTTAGAGATACTCTGTCTGTGAAAAGTTAGAAAGCAGCAACTGTTTAAGTTAGGTTTTATGACTTGCAGGGAATCCAGTACATCACTTTGGTCCCAATAGTTCTCACCACCTCAGTGAGAGCTAGTCTAGTGTTAAGGCCCATACAATGCTAATTCCACCAGACAGCTACACCCTCTGTGTTGCTGAGAGCAGAATTGCTCCTTTTCCGATAACTGGCAGCCTACATAATTTTGCACGCTGAACATGCGAGGTGAATTTCATCTCGCACCGCATTTAACAGCTTTTGTTTCTTCTGTATTACTATTCATAAGACTTCTGTAAATGGGGAATTAATAAGAAAATAATACACTACATTCCCTCTGTCAGGAAGATGAGTGGGGGCTGGTGGAACACCTCCAGAGCCCGTCTGCAAAAGCATCACCAATTAATGTGCTTTTTATTTTAGCACCAACTCTCCCAAGAAATGTTCTCGGCAATTAATTCACGCTATTTAAATTTAACGCATACTAATTAGGCAGCCTTGAAAAATGAATCTTTCCAGGAATCTGGAGCTCCCTTTAAAATGCACAGACATTACAACTCTTCTGGCATTTTAATGTCGCGAGAGGGAAGATTTCCACATGCTGAAAGCAAATCCTAAATCAATTGCTCCAGAGCAATCCCACAAAATGATAGCCGGCGTACTTTGCATCTATTCTCTATTCAGTATTTCAATTTGCAATCGGGTAGACAGAACCTTGCTTTGCTGGATTCTGGTGGAGTTGAACATAAGAATTGCCTACTGGTGTTAGGGAGAAGAGGAGGACAGTAGAGATCAGTGGCATAGCTGCCAATTCTCCCGTATTCCCTGGGAAATCCCCATTTTTCCAGCTGTTCCTAGCTGAAAAAATGGGTTTTTTTTGTTTTTTCCTGGTTTATTCTGGCGCCGGCCATTTGGGAACTGGGTGGAGCATGCTCAGAAGCGACTTTTGATGCTGCTCTGCCCAGTTCCAAAATGGCTGCAGTGCGACTTCTGGCGTGGCGGCCATTTTGGAACTGGGCAAAGCAGCATCAAAAGTCACTTCTGAGCATGCTCCGCCCAGTTCCAAAATGGCTGCCACGCTACTTCCAGTCTGCTACTTCCGGCCTGGTCCCTTATTTCTCCGACAGCAACTTGGCAGGTATGATCAGGGGTTGGCAAGGTTTACCTCGCCTGGGCCAGTTCACTCCAGTGGAGATCCCTCCATGGGCCGGATTGTGCACGTACGTGAGCGTGTGTGCGATTTCCAGCGTCTGCGCAGATATGATTTCCCCGCACCGTGCTGTGCCGGTTTAGCACAGCACGCGGGGACTCACCGAGTGAGCGGCTCGGTTCGTGGGCGGCTCGTGGGCCAGTTAAATGACCCCAGTTAAAGCCTTTTGCAGGTTGCCTACCCCGGCATAGATTTAGAACAGTGGTTTGCAGAAGGGCATAGTTCAGAGGCTACAGAGGGGAGAAGCTTGGAAATATTGGGAGAGGAGTAGGAAGAAGAAGAAGGACCATGGGAGAGACAGCTGACAGAGTGTCTTTTGAAAGCATTCCTGACACCCCTGGACCAGGCGAGCATTGAGAGTTGTAGAACAGAAAGCTCAGAGACAGAAAGCACAGATCAGCCGATGCAGGGATGATGTAAAATAGGAGAGACAGAGAGGGTGGGACTTTACTCGGAGCAACAGCATTATCTGAGAGACTGCTTCCTATGTCTCCATCTGTGAATATTGAAAAAAATACCATTGTAAGAGTTTTTTGTTTTGTTTTTTGCCATCACTGGCAGCCTACCATGAGGGAGGGGGATCAGATTCCTTGAAGCCTGGCAGCTGGATTAGACCAATGGCTCATCTAGTCCAGTATCTACGCCAGCTCCCTTGGCCTGAAAAGCGAGATGAGCGCCACACCCCATAGTTGCCTTTGACTGGATTTAACCATCCAGGAGTCCTTTACCATTACCTGTTCTCACAGTGGCCACCCAAATGCATGTTGGAAGCCCAGAAGCAGGATTTGAGCAGAAAACACTCTCCTCTCTTGCGGTTTTCCAGCGATTGGTCTTCAGAAGCATTAGCCATCTCCCACCCTGAAGATAAATCAAGCTAATCTTAACAAAATTCATTGCTAACTCCTTGCATGAATGTTGGGATAGCAGATGACCCGAGAGACTATATATTACACCTTACATACCCACTAGGTCTCTGTGTTCTGCAACTGTCTCTCCTTAAACTCCCTAAAATATCAGCAGCCTACTGCACTCCAGCAGTTCAGAACAGATCTGGTAAGTCTTCATTTTCAGTAAGGAACAATTAAGACCTTTTCAATATGGTGGATAAAGTGAGTTATTGCTTTGTTTTGAGAAAGGGCAGGAGTGTTGTTTTCCTGCAGCATAAGACAGCGCAACACATCCAACTATGAATGGTGCTAATCAGGGTAACCTAGAAAACCAGAGAAATCTTCTGCATAAAAGCATCTGAGCAGGAGCAGTCTATCTGAGCAGCGAGTGAGTAGTTGGAATTAGAGCAGCAGCAGCAGCACCTTTAATGGTTCCTGGGCATTCTTAAGTTGCCCCGATGACGATCTTTGTGTATGTAAATGTACTTGTGTGGAGACATGAGACAACTTCCTTGGGAACAGAAATGTACTGTTACAACACCGGCAGATTCTGGTGGATCAAAAAATTCAGGTGTCCCCTCTGAAGCCACCACCCTTTCAGGGAATCTATACTTCTGCTAGGGAGTTTTCTTTCGTTTCACACATCCATAAGGATTCAGTATTCCCTTGCTGTTTTAAAGCCTTTTCCATCAATATTTCTTTTGTAACCTCACAAAAGTTGACAATACAGTGGTACCTCGGTTTATGAACATAATTGGTTCCAGAAGTCTGTTCATAAACTGAAGCGAACTTTCCCATTGAAAGTAATGGAAAGTGGATTAATCCATTCCAGACGGGTCCGCGGAGTACTCAACCTGAAGCGTACTTAACCCGAAGCATGGGTGTAGTTGGTTCCGGAAGTCTGTTCATAAACTGAAGCGTTCATAAACTGAAGCGAACTTTCCCATTGAAAGTAATGGAAAGTGAATTAATCCGTTCCAGATGGGTCCGTGGCGTTCGTAAACCGAAAATTCATAAACCGAGGTGTTCATAAACCGAGGTTCCACTGTATTAGCTTTTACCAAAAGGTAAGTACATATTCCCATCCCTCCTTTCAGAAAAATGTGCATATATATATATATATATATATATATATATATATATATATTCTATCCTCAGTAGGTTGGCAGATTGACAGCCCTCTCTTTGTGAAGCACCATGCTCTCCCAGCTCCCCCATCAATCAAACTGTGCAGGAGAAACCTATCGTTTATGCCAGAGTGCAACCGCTCAGCTAATCATCCGTTGTCAAAAGTCCAGCCAACTTGCTCTCATTTGGAAAAAGAAGTGATACCAATGGCAAAAGTGAATTACTTCTGCCTTCTCCACTGACCTTGGGATGTTAACACTGGTGCTTTGAATGGGAGGTTGCAGGTGATGTAGTGGGTAGGCAATCTAGCCATTGTACAGCAATGAGGGGGTAAACTGAGGACACCGAACCTCACGGTGTTGCCTTTGGCAGATGGGAACTTCCACAGTTTCTCTGCTTCCCATATTGTGAAGGCAATAGGTTTGTTCACACATTGCACCCAGCAGAGACACAGGCTATCTCTACAAATGCAACAATGTCCAGGTGAAAGAGCATATGCCTGTTGATTTGTGCAACACAGTTGTTGTGTACACAGGTGAACATTACATGTGAATGCATGCATGTCTGAGTGTGCAGCTCAACTATTTATATACACAGGTTGTTCACTCATGGCATAGAACATCTGAAGAAGTGTGCATGCACCCGAACACTCATGCCAATGACAAACTTAGTTGGTCTCTAAGATGCTATTGGAAGGAATTTTTTTTGGTTGTTGTTTTGACTATGTCAGACCAACGCGGTTACCTACCTGCATAGAACATGTGAGCAACCCAGGGGTTAGTAGGCAATGTGCACAAAGTAGCCTCTCATGATCATGCAATGGAAATTTACGCCAGCTTATCTAGCTAAATCTGTCCTTTTTCTATAAACAGCTCAGAAGGTACAGTCGTCTTGAATATAAACCCATGATCAGAAGTTAGATTTCCTGAAATGCCACTTCATCAAAAGTCCAAGAGCCAAGATCCTAACTTTTATCCTTCGAAGAGGCCAAGGAGACGAATCCTGTCACCACAGATGCCCATTCATTCTGCAACTTCTCTTCTATCTCCCTCTCCCAGTTTGGCAACAGGACTGAGGCGCTCCAGCCTCCAGCTTGGATCAGGACTGCAATAATTGCCAACCTGTAATCAATAGATCTTCTAAGTAATTCTGCCTGTCTTGTAAATGTACCTATTTACTTATCTCTCTCTCTCTCTCTCTCTCTCTCTCTCTCTCTCCCCATATACACTCAGAAGTAAAACAGAATCCATTGCAGAAGTCCGTTCGACTTCCAAAACATTCAGAAACCAATGTGCAGCTTCTGATTGGCCGCAAGAAGTTCCTGCAGCCAGTCGGAAGCCACGGAAGCCCCATAGGACGTTCAGCTTCCAAAAATTGTTCGCAAACCAGAACAGACACTTCCAGGTTTGCGGTGTTCGGGAGCCAAAATGCTCGAGAACTAAGCTGCTCAAAAACCAAGGTATAAGATATAGATATAATTGTTCCCCCAACCATCCACTTTAATTGGGGTGAGGAGGAGGAGGAAATTGCCGGAGACACTTTAGCAGAAACTACAATTGAGTTTAGCTGGCACCGAATCTGAGCTTCTAAAGTCTCCTGACTGTCGGGAAGGTTCACTTCCAAGTGTTTTTAAATATATGACCTCGAGGTTATGCATTATTTACAGTACAATTTGTTTTATCATTATTCACGAGCCTTGACATGAGCCGTGGTGGCTCGAATGCTGGGAATACCCCAGCTCCTTACTGGAGTCCTATCCCCTTTCATTATGAATCACTCCATGAATTATTAAGGGGCTGATTTGTATTTTTATGAATGGGGCCCCCGCTCAGGCTGCTTCAGCTAATACTCCTAATGTTGTGCCTAAAAGGCTGAAGAGCTGACGAAGCCAGATTGAGCCAGGAGGTGGGGAGCTCTCCTTGGTATCGATGAGACAGTGCCAAGCCCTGTGCCAATTCCACTGCTCGGATGGGGCTCTGCCCTGTTCCTGCCAACCCACAAACAAGGATGCTGCTAATTCACTGATACCCAAGCAAACTGGACAGGGTACATTCTACCATATGTGGTGGACCTGTAAAAGAGTATTGGGAAATAATTCAAAATGAATTGGGGGGGGGGATGTTTAAAAGTACTTTTCAAAAATAGTAATTATAACCGGAGTACTTTTTGTCAGGGATAATTCAGACAGAAATTCCCAGGTGTCAAAGAAAAGGTTATTTATGTATGCCGCTACTGTGGCCCATGTTTTGCTAGCCGCAAAATGGAAAACGAGCGGGGTCCCAACCAAAGAAGAATGGCAACTTAAACTGATGGAATATGTACAGCTTGCAGGTTTAACATATAGAATATGAGAAATAGAAGAACATATGTTTAGAGAAGATTGGAAAATGTTTATTGGATATATGGGGAGGAATTGTGAAAACGCTGGCAGCGTTAAGATAAATTCAACTGTAATTATGGAATACTGAATGGTTTAGTTCAGGGGTCAGCAAACTTTTTCAGCAGGGTGCCGGTCTACTGTCCTTCAGACCTTGTGGGGGGCCGGACTATTTTTTGAAGGAAAAAAATGAACGAATTCCTATGTCCCACAAATAACCCAGAGATGCATTTTAAATAAAAGGACATATTCTACTTGTGTAAAAACATGCTGATTCCTGAACCGTCTGCAGGCTGAATTTAGAAGGCGATTGGGCTGGATCCAGCCCCTGGGCCTTAGTTTGCCTACCCATGGTTTAGTTGATGTATCATAGCCCATGGTTTAAACATACACTGTGTGAAAGAAGTACTTTGCTTTATCTGTCCTGAATTGCCTAACATTCAGCTTCTTTAGATATCCACATGTTCTGAGAGAGAGACCAAACCTCTCATGATCTTGGACCAAGAGCCTTGGCAGTGGAGTTCCTGAACTCCAAGAGGAAGAAGGACCTTTGCCCTGGACCTTCTTGAATAGGACCCAGGGCCGGTGGGTCCATTAAGGCAAACTAGGCAGTTGCCTAGGGCGCCAAAATGGAGGGGGCGCTGGCACGACGGAGAGCACTGCTGGCTTCGCAGGACTCACTCTGCTGCGCGGCCAGTGTGCCCCGATGGCACCTACCCGTGTCCAGGGCGGGTGGCAGCAGTGGCGCCGGTGCAGCCCAGGTGTGTCCAGAGCGCCGAGGGCAGCAGCGTGTGGAGAACATGTGGGTGAGAGCAGCTCCTTCCCACGGTGCGCGCATGCCAGAGCTGGGCCTTTGGCTCCAGGCGCTGTCGCCACGCTCTACTTCTCGGACAGGTGGGAGCAGCTGCTGTTGCACCTGGGGGTCCGTGGCTGAAGCCCGAGGGCGGCCAGAGCAACCCAGCTGTCAACGTCACAGGTAAGCGGGAGGGGCGCTGGGAAGGGAAGGGGGTGAAGGCTGGGCCAGGCCCGCAGGGAGGAGGCGGACATCCGGGGGGGGGGCGCCAGAAGGTGATCCAGTCTAGGGCGCAAAAAACCCTAGCACCAGCTCTGATAGGACCACCAAGGCTAGATGCTCCACCCTGTCCCCGAAAATCTCAGCAAAGCACTGCTTCTATTAAACTCCAAGTAATTTGTCTTCTTAGCTGCAAGATTCCTGGCTGCAGATTTGAAATACACCCATTGATCTCTAGATCCCCAACTTCGATCCTGTCCAGGTCCTGAATGTGCCTCTGCACCAGGTTGGCAAGGGTAGAGGAATCCGGTTTAAATGAAGTGGGATTTATTCAATTTATTTATCAAAGCCATTTGATTAGCTGCTTTTCTACACGTGTATCCGAAGAGGCAGACATAAAATCTTGAAAAACCCTCCCCAATAAAATTAAACAATTAGAATACTTTTAAAAAAAGCACCCTGAGATAATAAAGAGGAGAACAAGCTGCAGAAGAATCGTTAAGCAGTCATTAAAATGACAAAACTATTAAAACTGTAAAATGATAAATACTAGCAGTCAGTGAAAAGCCTTATTAAATAGAGCACTTTTAACCTGGTGCCTAAATGTCATCAATCATTTCAAATATAAGTTTGAAATTTGCAGGGGGGGGGCTGGAATAAGATAGCCCAGGCCTGCAGGAAGCCAAGCATTGCTCACCAGCCACAATTTCTGCCCCCCACCCCCAGGGCTCAGCACCCTCCTCCCTTTTCTTCTTCTTCTTCTTTGGCTATTACTTGTAGCCGAGTAAGATTGTCTTCCATAAACACGGTTTTAACAATGAGTCTGTAAGTGCCGGTGGAGGCCAATTCTGGATCCACACGTCCTTCCACAGTGGGGACATTGGTTTCCGGGCAGGAGTTGATCACGGTGTGGATATGCCAAGCGTGCCTTCCTCTTAGCACGTTTCTCCCCTGCGTCCTGAGTTTGAGTGTCTTCAAAGCCCATGACACCTTTGATAAAGGCTGTTCTCCAATTGGAGCGCTCGCAGGCCAGTGTTTCCCAGTTGTCAGTATTTATACTACATTTTTTAAGATTTGCCTTGAGACAGTCTTTTTTTTTTCCATGATAAATTTTTATTGATTTTCCAACAAAATTGATATATCAGAACAAAAAAGAACAATATATACATCAAGATCAACAGCACGACTTCCTTCCTTCCAGCAAATGGTAAGTTATTTCAGTCTCGTATCGTATTATTTAATTCGTTATATATGTATCATTGTGGGAGTTATGTTGTTACCACTAACGTTTTCATACCTTTATAATTAATTTTTGCATATTCAACAAATTTACTCCATTGCAATTTGAGTTTTCCTTCATCTTGTTCCCGGATTCTGTTGGTGAGTACGGCCATTTCCATGTATTCCAGAATTTTCGACTGCCACTCATTAATTGATGGCATTTCATTAATTTTCCATTTCTGGGCTATTAGAATTCTCGCCGCCGTAGTGGCGTACAAAAAGAAATTGTGGTCAGTTTTTGCTATTTCTTTGTCTAAGAGTCCCAACAAAAAGGCCTCCGGCTTTTTGGGAAAGGTGTATATCAGAATTTTCTTTAATTCATTGTAAACCAAATCCCAATTTTTTTTAACCTTTTTGCACTCCCACCACATGTGGTAAAATTCTCCCACCGATGTTTCACATTTCCAACACCATTTATTTTGATTTCTATACATTTTGGATAATTTTACTGGTGTTAGGTACCAACGGTGTACTAACTTCATTACATTTTCTTTAAGTGTAGTACATGCCGTAAAATTTAGATGTTCTTTCCATAATTTTATCCAGCTATCCGTGGGTATATTGTGCCCGAAATCTCTCGCCCATTTGATCATACAATCCTTTGTCAGCTCATCCAACGTATACCAATCCAAAAGCAAATTATACATTTTTGATAATAATTTTTGACTATTTTCCAATAATTCAATTTGAAATTTCGACTTTTTTGCCTCAAAACCAATTTCTCTCCTATCCTTGTTAAATAAATCATTAACTTGATAATATTGTAGCCAACCTGCGAATTTATCCTTAGTCTGGTCGTAAGTTTTTAATTTGAAATCATCCTTCGTTTTTACAACAATGTCCTCATACATAATTCCTTTCCTATCCATGTTCACTTTTCGTATAGCTAAAACATTTAAGGGAACAACCCACCATGGTGTTTTCCTTTCTAATAGAGCTTTATTACGATTCCATACTTCCAAAATTGGACCCCTAAATATATGGCTTTTAAAACCAGTATGGATTTTGTTATAACACAGGTAGGCATGCCAGCCGAATCTATTTGTATATCCCTCAAGGTCTAACAAATCCGTATTTTGTAACGTAATCCAATCCTTGATCCATACAAGGCAAGCTGCTTCATAGTCTTTAAACCTCTTTTGTTGACCACCAGCATTACGCTTTCCATTTTAAAGTCTGGAATAGAGTCGTTGCTTTGGAAGACATTCATCAGGCATCTGCACAACATGACCAGTCCAACAAAGTTGATGTTGAAGAATCATTGCTTCGACACTGGTGATCTTTGCTTCTTCCAGCACACTGGCATTAGTCCTCCTAAGGTACAGTATATACGTAGTTCCGGCTAGGGCTGGGCGATATCTGGTTTTCAGCATCGCAATATATCATCCAGAAGTTCTGGATACCTGGGGCAGCGGTGGAAAATAGTTGACATTCCAGGTGTTGTTGGATTCCAACTCCCATCATGGATGCTTTAGTTGAGATTCCTGCACTGCAGGGAGTTGGATTAGATACTGTAACCACCAGGGACTTTCCAACTCTACAATTCTATGATTCTGTGATTCTATTATCCTTGACCATTGGCCATGCTGGTTGGGACTGGTGGGGGGCCTACTGGTTCCTCAACCATGTTTTAGATTCATTCCAAAATGGAGATTATAAGTGGCATTAGTTCCTCCCAGATAACGAGTTAAAAAAACAACCAAGGAGAGCCTCAAATATGTCACAACTGCTGCCTTGTTTTTGGGTTGGTCCTGTTTTGCTTCCAAACCAGGGGTCAGCAAACTTTTTCAGCCCTGGGCCGGTCTACTGTCCCTCAGACCTTGGGGGGGGGGACTATATTTTGAAAAAAAAAGTGAACGAATTCCTATGCCCCACAAATAACCCAGAGATGCTTTTTAAATAAAAGGACACATTCTACTCATGCAAAAACACCAGGCAGGCCCCACAAATAACCCAGAGATGCATTTTAAATAAAAGGATACATTCTACTCATGTAAAAACATGCTGATTCCTGGACCGTCCACGGGCCGGATTGAGAAGGCGATTGGGTCGCATCCGGCCCCCGGGCCTTAGCTTGGGAACCCCTGTTCCAAACTAATGGGCATTCAGACAAGCAAGTTCAGTATTAGTATTAAAGGGAACGATATTTTCAGTTTTATATTATTATTTATTATTATTATTATTATTATTATTATTATTATGATGCAATTATGCATGTCAAATGTCCTAAATTGGCACACCAAGTGACTATCTATTTACCTAATCTATATATCTATATATCTGAAACCATTTAAATTAGTACTAGAGATCAATACAATACTTTGTCAAACTATAAATATTCTTATGAGGCTGTGATAACTGTTTGTCCCCATATCTAATCATATCAAAAAAAATCAGTCGTTCTTTATTAATGTCATTGCTTTTATTAAATTACTTCTTGTGCTAATGAGATTTGAAGTTTCCTATTAAGGGCAGATGGGGGGGGAGAATTCATTAAGGAAAGGAGGTTTTTCAACTGCATTTGTAAAATTACATGCTAATAAAATGGGAAATATGATTTTGGCAGTTGCTAATACAAATTGATTTCTTTTTGTCCGATTCCACAGACAAAAGCAAAGACGAGAGAGATAGAGAGAGAATGTCTACTAGCAGAGGACTAGATATGAATTACTGAACATGTGCCCTCCAGATGTGCTGTACTCCCACCATCCCAAATAATCACCCATGCTGTCTGGGATAGATGGGAGCTAGATTCCAGCTTTACTTGTTTCATTTATGAATAGTGTCCAGCGAGTTATCTCAAAGTGAATTACAAAACTCTTGCATATATTAAAACAGTTAAAACAAGTGTGTGTGTGTGTGTGTGTGTAAAGAATAACACCCAGAAAGTCTACTCACACCCACAGTTTAAAACAGCAGCATATACATAAAATCTGCTTTAAGGTTTTTTAAACCGCCACTGAGAGTGTGTCCCCCCCCCTTACAGTCAAGTGGTATATAAATTTTATTTAATAAAAATAAAATTATGAAATAGAAACCATTCAAATCCAAGACCGATAGAAACTGGATTGAGGTCCTCCACTGAGAAGTCTTCCTGAAGGCGGATCATCATTGGCCAGTGCCAAAAAGACAAGATAAGTTACCTGCCTGGTATCTAGTGGGAGGTAGTTCCAAAGGAAGAGGTGCCACCATACGGAAGGCCGGATTCTGACACTGTGCAGAAGGGACCTCCTGATTCGGTGTTGTATACAGGAAGCCTTCTTCTACAGGGTACAGGGCTCGATTGGGTATTATAAGGGGTGAGATGATCTTTTATGTCTCCTGGTCCCAAGCGACGGATGACTTTGCACACCACAGACGGAGGCAGCAGTGCTTTTGAAGGCGAGTCGCTGGAAAGCGTGGGAGGGGAGAGCCGCGCCTGTGTTCAAATCCTGCTTGCATGCTTCCTGTACATAGCTGCCAAGTCTCCCGTTTTCCCCAGGAAACCCCCATTTTTCCAGCTGTCCCCAGCCGAAAAAACGACAGATTTTTTAGTTTCCCCCCGTTTTTTTTTGCTGTGGCGGCCATTTTGGAACTGGGCAGAGCATGCTCAGAAGTGACTTTTGATGCTGCTGTGCCCAGTTCCAAAATGGCCGTCGCGCTACTTCTGGTATGCTATGGTCCGGTCCCTTATTTTTCAGAGAGGAACTTGGCAGGTATGTTCCTGTAACAAGCACCTAATTGGCCACTGTGAGAACAGGATGCTGCACTGGTGGATCTCTCTTGGGTCTGATCCAGCAGGGCTCATCTTATGGTCTCATTCTGTGCTTTGCTTTCTAAGACGAGAAATCCTGGGGCCTGACTGCTCACTTAGAGCCAGTTGATGCCTTTGCTTAATCTGCCCCACAGCTTGTTGTGAGGGTCAGTGTCTCTCTGCAAGGGAACGACCATGTGTGCCACCCCCAAACTTCATTGTCAATCACCCTAGGCACACTCTTACAAAAAGAAAAGGGGGGGGGGCATGAAAATGAAGAAAATGCCCAACAGCTGAAATGAAATTTGTTTATTTATATTGAATTTGTATGCCGCCCTTCGAGGATCACAGGGTGGTTTAAAAGTATAAAAACACAACAACACACAACATAAGAACAAACAAAACAATAAGACTCCCTGCCAACCACCGCACTTTTTATTTATTTGTTAAATTTATGTAAGAAAGTGCGGGTTAAAGGGCAGGAATAAAGAAAATAAGAGCACAATGAAAAAGTAATAGATGAATTGCATGAAACTCAAACCCGATTTTTTAAAAAATGCTAAGGCAAAAAATAATTTGTAAAATAGCAATAGGCATGGATAATCTTGCAGGCTGTGTATATACTATTTATTGCTAATGGACAGATGGATAGGCTGGAAACGCTCTGCGCACGCTCAGAGGCGATCTCCTCTCTTTCAGGGGCCGCTCTCCCCTCCTTCACTTCCCCGCCCCTCGCGTCCCGAAGCCACGCCCCTGTCAATTGCTGCCTTGGCTTAAGCAACGCCGAACACTCCGCCCTTGCGCTCACTCCCGCCCCCTTTTCGCGTTCTCCCACTTCCCGGCGTGCCCTGCGCAGCGGAGTGCGTCGCCGGGCGCCACCGTCATAGAGTTAACGTTACGCCTTTGTCTGTATTCGCAACAAGTCGCCATATGCGGGGCAAAAGCTGTGAAAACCAGAATAAACCGAGAGGGGAAACGGACTTCACGGGCGCTGCGTTTGAATGTATAGATTGCAGACGCGTCTCTGCCGGGCGGACTGTGTTCGGTTTTTTGCCGGAAGTTATAACTGCAACGCCGCTCTCATTCTCTTCCCCTCGGCATAGCAATGAGAAACCACACGCTGCATATCCTCTTATTTCCGGCTATGTTTCGACCGCCGCCATTTGAGGGTCGAAAGCAGGGAAATCCGTGGTGGTGGGTTCCGCTTTCGCTACTTCAGATAAACTTTCCTCATGCCTCTGCACTTTCCACGCCGCCACAACCTCCCCTACCTATTAGGGCTGCTGTCTTATCCGTTGACACTGGGACGGGCCCATCAAATGGCTGCCTGCTTGGTGTGGGGGAGAGAATGAGAAACGGAAGTGTTCATCCATTAGGGTTTGCACTTCCCCTTTGGCCCAGCTGCTCCGAAGCATCGGAGCGCGCAGCGCGCTAGGGAGTGCTGGTGCCATGCATGCTGGGATGAGGGAAGGATGGAGTGGGCGTGGCCTGGCTGGTAAACCTAGAGGTAGAGTGCGCCTGCTTGTGGAGGCTCCATTGAGCAATCCAGGCTGGTAGCTATTCATAGGGCAGCTGCCATCCTCTTCTTCAAATGAGTCCCTTTTGAAGCCAAATTCTGCTCAGATGCATTCATTTCATAAAATTTATAGCCCGCTTCATTGCACAACATGCAAGCAAACACCAACCCCTCAAATCTGTTTACAAGAAAGAGAAAACAACTGTAATCAAGGGAGGCGGAATTAAAATATTAAAAGCAGATTAAAATTACCCCGAAAACAAAAAGAAACAACAAAACCTTCCCCACATTCAGAAAGTTAGCTTATCAGGGTTGAAAAGTTTTTGCCTCTCAACTCTGACGTGCTGGTTTTCTTTGTGCAAGGAATGTTATGCATTTCATTATTTAAAACAATTAAACGCATGAGTTGCTTTTCATCAAATGTCTTCAACCAACAGTTATACACACACAATGCCATAAGGGAATAAGAAGCATATCTGAGGTTGTTGATATAAATCTTGGAATAAGCTTATAATAGAAGAGTTATGGTAACCTGTTGCTTTAAGAAACTCATGATTTAGCAAGAGGCCTTCCTCACATGGAAAGAAAAACAGCGAATATGTCAATCACAAAGATACAGCTCATAAACCGGAATATAAATTGATACATGGTACAAACGGCTACACATAACACAGGTTCCCAACACGCTACTAACACAATGTAACAGATAACGGTGGGAATCAACGTTTAGTTAGCAATGCCTATTGCGCATGCGTATAAAACATGAAATGAGGTAATGATTTATATGATTGGTTAAAATTGAAATATTAAACATGAAATGAAGTAATGATGTATTTGATTGGTTAAAGTTGAAATCCTTTGTCTGAAATGTTATAAATTCCCCTGCCCCACGTTGGGCGGGGTTGCAGTTTTGCGAAAAGATTAGACTGTAACCTTATTGCTTTGCAATAAACTAAAATGGACTCCTAACTCCTTGTCTCTTGAGTTTTATTGGTGTAACTCAGAAGATAAGCCTCTTTTTTTTTTTTTGGCTTACAAGAAGTTGACAAACAAATTGGCTCCCAAACTCTGAAAACCCGAGAGTAAGTGTTCCGGTTTTTGAACGTTTTTTGGAAGCTGAACGTGGCTGTTGGCCATTGTTTCTGGGGCTCCTGCGCAAATCATGCATTGGTTTTCGAATGTTTCGAAAACCAAGGTTCCACTGTACGACATTAAGAAATCAAAAACAACACACCCAGCATATGAATTATAGCAAAGAACTTTAACAGTTTTGAAATATTTTGTATGTATGGGAGAGCAATCAGTCATTGGGGGGGGGGTGTCCCCATACACAGTCTGAAGTGACACCCTCATAAAAGTTACCACCCTTTCCCCACTGCTACAACGGGTGTCACTTCTAGTGCATGGCCCATTGCGGTGTATAAAACAATAAAGAATAACTTGTCTTTGAGCCCCTGCACCTACTGAATTGATCCCGAACACACTGAAATTTGCAACAGTGCTTCTTGCCCCAAGACCAAAAGCTTCATGAAAATAGATTTGTTTTTGTTTTGTTCTGTTTTGGTTTTTTTGCACACAGCATAAAAACTGAATTTTCCTTTTATCGCCACACATTGTGTTTCTTCCTCTAGGATTGCAGGGGGCTCTTTTGCACCTTCCTGAGTGACATCACTAAGTTGAGGGGATGTTTATTTTCCACAAAGGGAGCTGTGATTTCCTGTCTTCTACTGCCCTCAGTTGTACAGAAATGGGAATAGCACTTCAAGCAAAGTCTGCAATTGCTTTTGTGATTTCGACTGAAATAGCAAAAGATGCGATCAAGAGGGTGTTGAGTAACATCTTCCTTTGCCAACTTCAGCAATCTGAGAGGGAAGCGGAGAGCTGAGCTGCTTTTGACCAGAAATCTTTTGCCCTTTCCAGATTCACCAGAGCTAAAGAGAAAGTTGTATCAGGGATCCTTGCATTATTGCAGAACTCTGCTCGCTTTGTACAGGTGCCTGCCAAGTCAGAAACTCCACTTTTTTCTATGGTCTCTCCCAAACCAGAAAGGAAGGAGCAGAAGGAAGCCATTAGGAACCTGGAAAGTTCCCATCCATCTCTATACTTCTTTCACTGACCGGCAGTTGTTCACCAGGTCTGGAATAGGGTTGTCTCCTAGCTCTACCTGGAGATGCCATTGGAACCTGGATGCTCCACTGCTTAACTTCCCCAGTTGTGTGAGGCCAGCGGCTTCCAGAATTAATGAGATACGGTGCAGTTTTTTGAGAACATGAGGGATGGGTTTATATTTAAATAAAGTCCTCTACAGCAGAAGCCCTCTTCATGGATCACTGCCTTTTTGTGGCAAAGGGGCTTGAATAACCCAGAGAAGCTATGAGCAGGGCCACCCAAGACGGACAGGCCATAGCCGAGATTTTAGACTAAATGTGATCCACCTGGAGAAGGAACCGGCAAGCCACTCCAGTATCCCTGCCAAGAAAACTCCATGGACAATTACAACGGGCATGCTCTGGTCCATGGGTTGCCTCAGCCACTCTTGGCAGCTTCCAACATATATAAAAACACAATAAAGCATTAAAAATTGGGGTTTTATTGTTGTTGTTTTTAAATTCCCCATACAGGGCTGCCTTCAGATGGCTCGGAGGTCGAATAACTCTATACACCCCAACATTTCTCTTACTACATTTGTCTTACTACAAAAGAATTTCAGAAATAGACTGGAAAGAGAAGTTGCTGAATTGCAACTTATCACCAAGCTCAAAACCATGGAGGGACCTGGTTTGAACAGAGGTATCGGATTCTTATCTCATTATACATGATAAGCGATCTTCAGCCATCTCAACCCTTGCTTTTTCATGCAAAACCATTTGCAGTCGTTTGCGGTCATCAACAGCTATCAGTCAGTCAATCACCCATTTCCACCACCCTTCTGAGTGATCCCCCCTCCCCATCCCCACCCCTCCCCACCCCTTCTCTACATAAGTGCCTGGAAACTTCCATTTCACTGTATCTGAAGAAGTGTGCATGCACACGAAAGCTCATACCAAAATAAAAACTTAGTTGGTCTTTAAGGTGCTACTGAAGGAATTTTTTTTATTTTACTTCGATCCAGACCAACACGGCTACCTACCTGTAACCACAACATTTCTCTGATAGAAATAGGAATGTCCCAAGGAAATGCGGGATATTCTGGGATCAAATCAGAAACCGGGACGCTTTGTAAATCTGGGACTGTCCTTGGAAAACAGGTACACTTGGAGGGTCTGAATTACAACATAACAAAAGGGGTCATAAACAATAAAGAAAACATGAAAAAGACACAGCAAAACTGAGCAATTTCTGAATAAATCATAAAAAGATCTAAAATAAAGATACGAAAAGGCGGTGGCTATGGCAGAAGCAAGGCCCTCTTGGGGTGATAATGCGGTGAGTCCCTTCATCATAGGCTCAGGTTTTATATATGTCTAAGTTACCGTGTTTCCCCTTTTTTAAGACACCGTCTTATAACTTTTTTTCCTCAAAAAAACACACGGTGGCTTATTTTCAGGGGGTGTCTTTTTTTTTAAGTGCTGGTACAACTGGGTCCCACTGGCTCAGGACACTCGGTGCTCTCTTCCGCGCACATTATAAACACCACACTCTAGCCTACTGTGCTATCCAGGTTTTACTGTCAACCAGGCTGGCAGCAGCTCTCCAGAATTTCAAACTTGGGGGTACCTGGGGGTTAAACCTGGGATCCTTCTGCTCCCCGGGCTCTCTCACGCCGGCCGAGGAATGAGGAGGGAGGCCGTGACCCGTCCCGCTCTGAGATGCTTGTGAGGGAAGCGCGAGGGGGACGAGGCTTGGGCCCATGCCCCTGGCGCGCGCGCGGGGCTGAATGACGAGCCGAAGCGGAACCTTTTCTCTGGGGGGGGGGAGACGCGCGCGCGCAAACACACACACACACACACACACACTGAGAGAGAGACACGCACAGGGAGAGAAAGAAAGAGACGCGCGCACACACACACACACACACACACACAGAGACGCACGGGGGAGAGAGAGAAAGAGACACGCGCACACACACACAGAGAGAGACGGACGCACGGGGAGAGAAAGAAAGAGACGCGCACAAACACACACACAGAGAGACGCACGGGGGGGAGAGAGAGAGACGCGCGCGCACACACACACACACACACACAGAGACGGACGCACAGGAAGAGAAAGAAAGAGACGCGCGCACACAGAGAGAGAGACGCACGGGGGAGAGAGAGAAAGAGACGCGCGCACACACACACACTGAGAGAGAGACACGCACAGGGAGAGAAAGAAAGAGACGCGCGCACACACACACACACAGAGAGACGCACGGGGAGAGAGAGAAAGAGACGCGCGCGCACACACACACACACAGAGACGGATGCACGGGGAGAGAAAGAAAGAGACGCGCGCGCACACACACACACACAGAGAGAGAGAGACGCACGGGGGAGAGAGAGAGAGACGCGCGCGCACACGCACACACAGAGAGAGACGGACGCACAGGGAGAGAAAGAAAGAGACGCGCACACACACAGAGAGCGTGCGGCTGCAGCACACACAGAGAGCGTGCGGCTGCAGCGCTCACGAAGCAGCGCTGCACTTAGGGGAAGATGGCCAGGGAGGGGGGCTGCGGGGTCAAGGCAACGCGTGAAAGGGAGGGATGGCGAGGAAGAAGTGGGGAGTGAAGTGATCGGGGCTTTAACATGCCCGCACGCGCAAAAGGGAGGCTCGGAATGTGGAGATCGGTTCTGGCTGCTTCTCTTAAAGTGCCGCAAGTAACGAGCCTCTCTCTCTTTCCTCCTGCCGCTCGTGCCCTTGGTGCTTCGTGCGGCGCTGCTTCACGCTTTGTCAGCGCTGCAGCCGCCACCGCTTCTGGGCACCCACCCGACCCCGCAGGCTTCCTCCTCCTGCCGCGGCCGGCATTGCAGGAGCTGGGTCCTGCTGGCTGGTGCTCCGTGCGGCACTGCTGCACGCTTTATTGGCACTAAAGCAGCCACCGCCGCTTCCGGGCACTGACCCGACCCGGCAGGCTTCCTCCTCCTGTCGCGGCCGGCATGCTGGGTCCTGCTAGCTGGTGCGGAAGTATGGCTTATTTTCGGGGTATGTCTTATAGCTCTCAAATGGTTAAAAACCCTGCCATGGCTTACTTTCTGACTACGTATTAAAAAAGGGGAAACACGGTATTATAATAATACTAAATAGATTATTGTGGACTTTAGGAAATGTAAATTGAATATCCAGTGACTTATTATTATTATTATTATTATTATTATTATTATTATTATTATTATCTATTTTTAATCTTATAATTCTTTTCCAAATAAATCTTGAATTTCTTCCAATCTTCTTCCACCGTCTCTTTTCCCTGCTCTCGGATTCTCCCAGTTCCTATTTATCTACTTGCATTTTGACGTGCTTTTGAACTGCTAGGTTGGCAGGATCAATTCTATCAATTCTACCAGCCACTTATTATTGAGGGGGAGTGTGTGGAACAGGTCTCGGTGTTTCGATTTCTGGGAATGGAGTTGAGAGATGACCTAACCTGGGTAGAAAACAGCAAAGACCTTATGAAGAGAGCACAGCAGAGGTTATACTTTCTGAGAATCCTCTGGAAAAACAATATCTCAAAGGACCTGTTGACAGCATTTTGCCATTGTACTGTTGAGAGTGTATTAACTGATGGTCTGTGTGTATGGTTCGGGAGTTGCATGGCCAGGGAAAAAACAATGCTGTCCAGGGTTGTAAAGACTGCGGAGAGAATAATTGGGTGCACTCTTCCCACCTTGGACCAAATCTATGCTTCCAGGTGCCATAAGAAAGCTGGCAAGATAGCGCGGGTGTTATGTACTGAGCTGAATCCTAGAACAATAGGATTCAGAATCAGCGGGAGCTACCCAATCCAACTCCAGGTGGGAGTGAATCCGCAACCTGATTGGCCTGCTGGAGCAGCCAATCAGGCGGCTGGCAGAAGTTAATCTGCTACCTGATTGGCCTGTAGGAGCAGCCAATCAGGCTGCAGGCAAAAGTCAATCCACAATATAATTGGCCCACAGGTGTAGCCCTGAAGTAGCCAATCACGCAAGGCCCATTGTGTAAATAATGTATATAAGCAGATGGTTTTGGGAAAAGAGCCATTCGTCTTCTCTTCTCCTCCTTGATGACTATGAGCTGAATAAAGAGCATGAAATTCACTCTTGACTCCGAGTATATTTCACTGGCGACGAAGGTGGGATCCTGCTGAGCTGACCGCCACCACGCACTGCACCGCAGCACCGCCACCTGCTGCACCGCTGCATCGCACCGTGCATCCAGGCTTCAGCTCCAGGACCCAAGGAACCCAGAATGGCAACCGACAGCAGCTTCTCGCCATTCAAACCAGCATCAGGAGACTGGGAAGGGTACGCCGCCCGTTTCAACTTCCTCCTGCAAGCGAAAGAAGTCACCAACGATGCCATGAAGAGGGCGACATTCTTCAGCGTCTGTGGAGAGGAGACGTTTGAAATCGCCCGGGCTCTCCTTGCACCTAGAGATGTCGCTACCGTCTCTTACAAAACAATAATGGAACGGCTGAAGGAGCACTTCTCACCACAGCCCTCGGTGGTAGCTTGCCGAAATGCCTTCTACGCAAAACGGCAAGCCCCGGGGGAAACCATAACTGGGTTTGTGACCTCCCTCCGCAAAGCCGCCCGGTTATGCAACTTCTCAGAATTGGAGAACATGCTTCGTGACCGCCTCGTCGGTGGCCTGAGGGACGAGATGTTGCAACGACGCCTCTACGCCAAAAAAGACCTCACGTTCCAGATTGCTCTGGAGGAAGCCCTGGCAACCGAAGCCGCCGAGAGGTCAACGCAAGAGGCACGACCGGCCCCGCCATCCCAACCGAGGGTCTACCACGAAGACCTCACCGACGAATCCGAATCTGACAGGGAGGAAGTACACCGAGTACAGCGGCGCACTCAAGCAGCACACACACCACAGCAGCCTCGACGAGAAGGAGGGAACTGTGCAAGCTGCGGGGAGAACCACGAGAGGAGGACCTGTCGTTTCCGCAACGCAGAGTGCAGGCAGTGCAGAAAATTGGGACACATCGCCCGGGTGTGTCGGGCTCGACTCACCCGTCGACAAGCATCAGATGACCGACCCAGGAGCCCCAGGTCACACGGCACCATGCACCAAGGCAACTCGACGGAGATCACGGACTACCAGGTATTCCAGTTGCCCCATCCCAGCACAGAGAAAATTTATATAGAGGTACAGATAGAGGGAGCCCCATGCCGCATGGAGCTGGACACGGGTTCAACTCTATCCATAATCTCGGCCCGAACATTAAGGGAACTGTGCCCTAATGGGGGTCCCAAACTAAGGCCGGCCCCATTCACCCTCCGGGACTTCCAGAAACGTAAGGTCCCTACAATTGGGGTGGGGACCTTCAGGGTGCAATATCGAGGGCGAAAGCAACAATTGGACTTGCTGGTAGTTAAGGGCCCCTACGTTAGCTTACTGGGACTGGCATGGTTTGGACCTCTGGGGCTAGCCGTTACCGGGGTGAACCGCACTAGCTTACAAGTGGACGTGGACGCCATATGCAAAGAGTTTCCAGGGGTTTTCGATGGGGCATTGGGACGATATACAGGACCCCCCATTGCCCTACAGCTAGACCCCGCTGTACGACCCATCAGGCACAAGGCCCGCCGGGTCCCGTTTGCCCTGAAACCCCGCATAGACGAGGAATTGGACCGGCTCGTGGAGCAAGGAGTGCTGGAGCCGGTGCCCAACGCCCCCTGGGAAACTCCAATTGTCACACCCGTCAAGCCTAACGGTTCGGTCCGCATCTGTGCAGACTACAAATGCACCATAAACAAGGCTCTCACGGCCCATGCATACCCAGTGCCAGTGGTCAGCCATGTCCTCGCCACCCTGGCTGGGTCAAAAATCTTTGGCAAACTGGACTTGGCCCAAGCGTATCAACAGTTGCCTGTGGACGAAGCCACAGCAGAGGCTCAGACGATTGTGACGCACAGAGGGGCATTCAGAGTAAAGCGGCTGCAATTTGGCGTTAGCGTGGCACCAGGCATATTCCAGAATCTAATGGACTCTCTCCTTAAAGGGATTCCTGGTGTCACCCCCTTCTTCGATGATGTACTGATCGCCGGGCCCACACCAGAGGAATTTGAGGGCCGCCTCCGCTCCGTCCTGCACCGTTTCCAGACGGCGGGCCTCAAGGTGAAGCGGGAAAAGTGTTTACTGGGAGTGCCGCAGGTGGACTTTCTGGGATTTAAGGTGGACGCAGAAGGGGTCCATCCAACCGGTGACAAGGTACGGGCCATTTGTGAGGCCCCAGCGCCCAAGAGCAAGCCCGAACTTCAGTCATTCTTGGGACTATTGAACTTTTACCATGCCTTCCTTCCCCATAAGGCAGCGGTAGCGGAGCCCCTACACAGACTCCTAGATAAAAGGGCCCCTTGGGTGTGGGGCCAGCGACAAAGGGCCGCATTCCAGGCAGTCAAGGACTTGCTCGTCTCGAACTCGGTCTTAGCACACTTCGACGAGAGGCTGCCAGTGGTGCTGGCATGCGACGCCTCTCCCTATGGCATCGGCGCTGTCCTGGGACACCAACTCCCGGATGGAAGAGAGGTGCCGGTGGCATACTTCTCCCAGACGCTTGCTGCAGCCGAACGAAACTACTCACAGATTGACAAGGAGGGTCTGGCAATCGTGAAGGGCGTAAAAAAATTCCATGATTTCTTGTACGGGCGGCCCTTTACCATAGTGACTGACCACAAGCCGTTGCTTGGCCTGTTTGCCCCTGAGAAGCAGACCCCCCAAGTGTTGTCTCCACGTGTCCTCAGGTGGTCAATTTTCCTTGCCGGCTACCAGTATGCACTAATCCACCGCCCTGGGAAGGCGATGAGCCACGCAGACGCCCTCAGCAGGCTACCACTACCAGAAACAGGCCCCGACCCAGCGCCTGCGCAAGAGGTTATGACCCTGGAGCTGCTTCCCGACCGACCCATTCAGGCACAAGAAGTTGCGCACCATTCCACAAAAGATAGGGTCATCTCCCGGGTCCTGGACTGGGTGTGGCGAGGATGGCCCAGCAGCAGCCCCGGGCCAGAATTCGCTGGCTACACAAACCGCAAACATGAACTGTCGGCCCACAAGGGGTGTCTGTTATGGGGAAGCAGGGTTGTTGTTCCCCAGCCCCTCCGCAAAAGGGTCCTCACAGCCCTACACGAGACACACCCAGGGGTAGTGAGGATGAAGGCCCTTGCCAGGAGTTATGTGTGGTGGCCGGGGATTGACAGAGAGATAGAGGCCTGGGTCCAACACTGCCAGACCTGCCAAGAATCCCGCCCGGATCCCCCAAGGGCCCCAGTCCAGCCCTGGGAGTCCGCCCGACATCCATGGTCACGCTTGCACGTGGACTTCGCTGGCCCCTTCCAGGGAAAAACATTCTTCATAGTGGTGGATTCCTACACCAAATGGCTGGAGGTCGCACTGGTACCATCCACTTCTACGGCGGCAGCCATCCGGGTACTACGTAAGCTGTTTGCGACCCACGGGCTCCCTGACACCCTCGTCTCGGACAATGGAACCGCATTCACGTCAGAGGAGTTCCAGACCTTCACAGCGCAGAACGCCATCCGCCACATCCGCTCAGCACCATTCCACCCTGCCACCAATGGCCAAGCGGAGCGCATGGTGCGGACCACCAAGGACAGCCTCCGCCGCATGACACAAGGGGACTGGGAATACCGCCTTGCCGCATTTCTTCTAGCACAGCACAGCACCCCAAGCACAACGACGGGCCGGAGCCCAGCTGAATTACTAATGGGCCGGCGCCTTGCAACTAGACTGGACCGACTTCACCCCGACAGAGCTCAGGATGAGGTAGTGGTGGGGAAAGGCAGGAACCCCCGGACATTTGTGGCCCAGGACCCAGTGTATGCAAAGAATTTTGGGGCAGGCCCAGCATGGGTACCCGCCACAGTCACCAAGGTGACCGGTCCCGTGTCGTACGAGGTACTAACGGAAGGGGGGCAATGTTGGCGCCGCCACTGCGACCAGATACGGCGACGATTCCCAGGAGGAACCCGGGAGGAGAGCGGGACAGAGGGGTCCCAAGGGGACAGCAGGGCAGTGAGGCCTGTAGAGCGAGAGGGGTGGGCAGAGGAAGCAGAAGCAGTAGGCACAGAGGGGCGCCCCGAGGCTGGAAGGACACCGGAACCAGAGCTACAACCTAGTGGTTCAGTGGCGCCAGACCAGACAGCCCCGGCACAGCCAGCAGCCTCGGAACACGAGCCAGAACCAGAACCCCTGACCAAGGAACACCCCAGGCCACAACGCACACGGAGGCGGCCAGCAGACCTTGGGGACTACGAATGCAACTTCCCGGGCAGGACTGGAACTTAGAGGGGAGGGGTGTTATGTACTGAGCTGAATCCTAGAACAATAGGATTCAGAATCAGCGGGAGCTACCCAATCCAACTCCAGGTGGGAGTGAATCCGCAACCTGATTGGCCTGCTGGAGCAGCCAATCAGGCGGCTGGCAGAAGTTAATCTGCTACCTGATTGGCCTGTAGGAGCAGCCAATCAGGCTGCAGGCAAAAGTCAATCCACAATATAATTGGCCCACAGGTGTAGCCCTGAAGTAGCCAATCACGCAAGGCCCATTGTGTAAATAATGTATATAAGCAGATGGTTTTGGGAAAAGAGCCATTCGTCTTCTCTTCTCCTCCTTGATGACTATGAGCTGAATAAAGAGCATGAAATTCACTCTTGACTCCGAGTATATTTCAGCGGGACAGCGCTATCTGCCTTCTGGAAGAAGGTACAGGGTTATGAAGACTGGAACTAGCCGCCTGAGTAACAGTTTCTATCCAAATGCGATTTTGGTTTTAAATGCAGTGCAAGGTAGTCTTTATGGGAGTATATTGTATTTAATTATGGGGTATCAGAGTCTGTGAGGGGCTAATCAGGATGGGATACTAGGCTTGTTGGTTTTGAATGTCTGATGTAGTTTTTTTTTTCCAATTTCGTTGTTCTGTATGGGACAATGACAATATTTCATATCTCGGGATGAAGATAAATCAAGACACCACAGTCTCTGCTGTTTCAGTCCAAGGAAACCGAAACCTAGATGTCACAGTCCGGTCGGTGGGCGGTTGAAGCCCTGGCTGAGGACATCAGGACCAGAGGCAAGATGGTGGCATAGAAGCAGGAGCAGGTGCAGGGCTGAGGGTCCAGCAGCAGGCAGTCGCAGGGTCAAGGAGCAAGGCAGAGGCGAAGGTCTGGGAGTCAAGGAGCAAAGCGTCGGCAAGGTGAAGGTCCAAGGGTCGAGGATCAAGGCGTCGGCAAGGCGAGAGTCCAAGGAGCAAGACGTCGGCAAGGCAAGGGTCCAAGGGTCGAGGATCAAGGCATCAGCAAGGCAAGGGGGCAAGGAGCAAGAGGCCAGAGGCAACCAGGCAGGGATAGCGTTGCTGTGGCCAAGAGCTGAAGGGAAATGCTGAGCTTTTATCCCTCCCAGCTCCTGCCACCAGGTGCAGTGAGGTATCAAGTGGCCTCACCTGAGTGGCCACTCCTTGCTTCTCCAGCACAAGCTGAGGCCTCACCTGAGTGACCACTCCTTGCTTCTCCAGCACAAGCTGAGGCAGGCCCCAGTCCTGCAAAGCACTACAGGCTCCAGAGCCTGACTCCTGCCCATACTCCTGACACTAGATAAGCAACTGGAGCCCCTGGAATCTCGCACTGCTTGCAGGTTTTGGGTGGCGTGCAATGATACACTTCTAGGGAACGAAAGAGGATGAGAGAGTTGGGCTGGATGAGAGGGGAAACATGTTGGATTTAGGGACCAATAATCTGGACATCGCTGGATGTTGAAATGCTATCAGATTTTTGATCTCTCTCCCACTGTCTCATACAGTTCTAAATATTATTTAAAGCTGAGTGCCATCTGTCAGGGCGTCCCTCCCCCCCCCCCCCCTTTCTGGTACATGCTGGCCAATATGACAGATGCTACATTTGTATATAGCATAAAGGAGAACAAAAACGAGACTGTTTTTTTTTAACCATTGTGTTTGATTACAAGTGAAAACACAAAAGCACTGTTGCTTCCCCATCTGCAACCAGGCATCAGGGTGCAAATTGCGACAACCCCTTTGAAATGAGTCCCGGGCAAATCCACTCCAGGAGCAACCCAGAGAAACCAGTACAATGCGGTCGACATTTCACCAGTTGTCTGGTTTTGGACTGGGGTGGATCCTGCCATCTCACCCTAGACCTTAGTGTGAAATCACGCCGACAAAATAGTGACTAGAAGCTACTTTAGTGTCATATTGATTTTGTTCAAAAGTTTTCCGGTAGCTCCTTTGAAAGCTCCAACACTTGCTCCAGAAAGGAGAGGTGTGAAGGAGCGCGGCAGTGTTGGTCTTCTCCACGAGATGGTGCTCTGGGTCTGCTAAGGTTATCGCAGCGTGCCGAGCATAGGACACATTGCTATCAGCACATGCAGAGCTCTCCTCCTGCAGCCCACTGCTGTGTTTGAAAGAGATGTTGAATCTTTTTCATCCTTAAGAACAAAAGGAAGTTCAAATATTTCTCAGAAGCAGCATCAGTGTTTCAGAATAATCGGCATGTTTACATGATGTCCTGAGGTTATATCCCTTCCTCAATCCTTCTGCACATGAGTTAATTCTCAAAGCTTCTGCTGGATTTTCAGCACCTGGAGGAAAAAAAAAACTTATTTAATGCACTTGGCTGGAGGTGTAGGTTGCTCCATTCCCAGGCCAACTTGATCCACCCACAGATGCCTAAAACCCAACCCAATCCATGCCAGCTGTAGGCTACACAGCAGATTAGACTGTGGATGTCTGATGGCTGCCATTTTCCTGAGATAGCATTTCAAGAAGCTGAAGTTATCCCCCTTCGTCCTCTCTGCAAAAGCAGCTCCCATCAACTTAGCTCAATACGTTCTAGGCATCAAGACATCTTCAATAGAAGCCATCCCAGTCTGTCTTAGACCCACAACTGAATTTTAAACAGACAAGAAGACCACCTATTTCCTAAAGTTCCTTTACTCTCCTGATTTCATTTTGTGTTTGTTTTTTTAAGCAAAGTATTATGGGACCTCCAGTCCTTGGGATCAGCATAGCCCTTCCATTTTGTGCTGGGAACTCTTCCTAGGCCAGGGGTCAGCAAACCTTTTCAGGAGGGGTCTGGACTATATTTTGAAAAAAGAAAAAAAAATATTCCTATGCCCCACAAATAACCCAGAGATGCATTTTAAATAAAAGGACACATTCTACTCATGTAAAAACACGCTGATTCCCGGACCGTCCACGGGCTGGATTTAGAAGATGATTGGGCCTTAGTTTGGGGACCCCTGTCCTAGGCCATGGCCCCTTTTCTCCGAGCCATACCCTACACCTGAGGTTTTCAACCTATTTCAGTCCATGGCTCCCTTGACCAACTACATTCTTTCTGCGGTTCCCCCCTGGGGAAATGTGCTCCAAGCTTCAGAAGCCCAGTTATGTCACCCCTGCAGAGCCGACAGCCCCTCACCCCTTTTCCAACACCCTCCCTTGTGGAGTGTTCCCTCAGGCTCCTCTCTTCCCCCATCTTCCTGGGAGACCTCCGGGCAACCGCCTCCACCAACAGCCACCACCATCTCTGAGCTGCTCCCCCACCCTAAAGACAGGTGCCACTTCATGCCACCCCACCAAGGGCCTGGGAAGAGAATCCTCCCAGCCTTAGTGGCCCAATGGAGACAGAGTGGACATCAGAGGAGGGAGGGAAGGAAAGAGGGACAGAGGCCAGTGTTGCCTGTGGCACCCCTGCCCATCATTCAAGACTCCCCAGGGTGCCACAGCACACTGGTTGAATCATGGAGTTGGAAGAGACCACAAGGGCCATCCCGTCCAACCCCCTGCCAAGCAGGAAGCACCATCAAAGCATTCTTGACATATGCCTGTCAAGCCTCTGCTTAAAGACCTCCAAAGAAGGAGACTCCACCACACTCCTTGGTAGCAAATTCCACTGCCGAACAGCTCTTACTGTCAGGAAGTTCTTCCTAATGTTTAGGTGGAATCTTCTTTCTTGTAGTTTGAATCCATTGCTCCGTGTCCACTTCTCTGGAGCAGCAGAAAACAATCTTTCTCCCTCCTCTATATGACATCCTTTTATATATTTGAACATAGCTATCATATCACCTCTTAACCTTCTCTTCTCCAGGCTAAACATACCCAGCTCCCTAAGCCGTTCCTCATAAGGCATCGTTTCCAGGCCTTTGACCATTTTGGTTGCCCTCTTCTGGACACGTTCCAGCTTGTCTGTATCCTTCTTGAACTGCGGTGTCCAGGAGTCACTGCCCTACACCAACCCTCATCCATACCCTCCATGGGTTCTTTAACACCCTTAATGCCAGATATGCACCCACTCACCCCCCCCCCCCAAGAAAAACCCACCCTGCCTCCCATCCATGAAAACTTCACTTCCATTTTCTCTCTCCCTTAATAATTTCTGAATGCACTTTTCTCATTAATTGATGGAAAGTGGCAGAAACAAAAGAGCCCAGTAGAAATTTCCTGCACACCACTAATCTCTAGCATGGCTTAGCGTTCAGGGGATTCTGATCCTGCGCAGGAAGCCACATCAAGCAATTGCCACCCAGGCGGAACCCCCAGAGAAGTTCCATTCACATGTATTCCTTTGGGAACATTTGCTAATCCATCAGTGCCCAAGAGGCGTGCAGTAGATCATTACTTCCTTCGGTGTTCTAACTTAACACGGTGTTAATGTCAACTTAGATACTTTCAATGGCTTTGACAGTTTGTGTTTGACAAATTGACGATGGCTGGTAATGTGGTACACTTTTCATTATCAAAACTGCTTTTTCTTCCTTGCAAAGGCTTTTAATTGCTACCCATTCCCGCCAACAAGGGGTTTGCGTTTTTCATTAAAGCACTCACTGAGATCTTGACAACCCTCGACACACTCCATCTGAATTTAATTAACTTTCCCCCCATTCCCTCTCTCTCTCCCCCCCTCTCTCTTACACACAACTTGCCTTAAAGCTTTCACTGCAAAGATCTGCGTAGAAGCAGAGGAGGAAGTGAACAGTTTTAAACCTAGCAGCTGGCTTTAAAAAAAACAAAAACGCATGCATACACAAATTTTGTGTGTGTGGTTTTTGGCAGCCCAGTGAAATCTGGGCTTTGATTAATTAGGAAACCCTTGTTGAGCTTGTGAATGTTTTCCTTCAGAGCTCATGGAATAGACTCAGTATCAGCTTCATCACAATCTTCCTTTCCTAAGCCCCAAATCCTCAAAAGCCGAAGCAAATGCCAGGTGGTAGACCTCTTTCCTTCCATCTTGATTAAACCTGCTCTGTTGATAAACCTCTGCTAGTCTGCATTGCATCATCTCCAATGGAAGCAGTTAATTTAGGTTACACAACTAGCACAGCCAGGTGAAAAAAGAAGAAATAATTTGGGCAGGGACTGGGAACTGAACCCAACCGCCTGGGCAAACACAGTCAGATGGGCGGCATATAAATGCAGCATTATTATGAATTTCAGTAAGGACAAATGTAATGTTCTGCACTTAGGAAGAACCAGATGCAAAATGTAAGTCAACAGTGTGGTGTAGCAGCAAAAAAAAAGCTAATGCTATTCTAGGCTGCATCAACAGAAGTCAAGTGTCCAGATCAAGGAAAATAATAGGTAAAGGTAAAGGGGCCCCTGACCATCAGGTCCAGTCGTGTCCGACTCTGGGGTTGCGGCACTCATCTCGCTCTATAGGCCGAGGGAGCCAGCGTTTGTCCGCAGACAGCTTCCGGGTCATGTGGCCAGCATGACAAAGCTGCTTCTGGTGAACCAGAGCAGCGCACGGAAACACTGTTTACCTTCCCGCCGGAGCGGTCCCTATTTATCTACTTGCACTTTGATGTGCTTTGGAACTGCTAGGTGGGCAGGAGCTGGGACCGAGCAACGGGAGCTCACCCCGTTGCAGGGATTTGAACCGCCGACCTTCTGATCAGCAAGCCCTAGACTCTGTGGTTTATCCCACAGCGCCACCTGGTGTAGTAGCAAAAAAAAGCTAATGCTATTCTAGGCTGCATCAACAGAGGTCAAGTGTCCAGATCAAGGAAAATAATAGCACAACTCTATTCTGCCTTGGTCAGACCATACTTGGAATACTGTGTCTAGTTCTGGGCACCACAATATAAGAAGCATGTTAACAAGCTGGATCATGTGCAGAGGAGGGCAAGCAAGACGATCAAGGGTCTAGAAACAAGCCTTATGAGGAATGGTTGAAGGAGCTGAGTATGTTTAGCCTGGTAAAGAGGAGAATGAGAGTATGTAGGATAGCCATCTTCAAATTTCTAAAGGGCTGTCACCATGGAAGATGGAGCAAGCCTGCTTTGGAGGGTAGGACTCAAACCAATAGCCTCAAGTTACAAGAAAGGAGATTCTGACTAAACATCAGGAAGAACTTTCTGACAGTAATAGCTGTTCAACAGTGGGAGAGTCTCCCGTGGGGGTTGGTTGGCTATCTGTCATGGATGCTTTAGCTGAGATTCCTGTGTATACTGAGCCTAGTAGTGTTCTTACCTTGGGGAATCTGCAGAGCATGGGATCAGATGCCCTCAACCTTCTCTGAACTTCATAAATGCTTCAGTGCCCCAACAGTAGAGATAGCATTGAGCTAGAGCGGATGCCAGAACAAAAGACACAATTAAGGAATGAGTGAATCACTCTGTTTTGACTCTTCTCGGTTTCTCATTTTTCCAGTATTGTTACATTTTCCACATTTTCATTTTTTAATAAAAAATATATAATGAAAATTCATCAACATTTTAGTGTGAATTCTCCCAATATACACATATCTGCAAAGCAATTTTTCTTTCTGTAGTGCATTTGTGCATGATATTTCTTACGCTGGTACCATTGCAAAATGCAGAGGAGAGCAACTTTCCAAGGATGGTTGTGCTTCAGTTTGTGCATTGTTTTGCCAAATGTAAATCAGGTAGGTTCGCCTTGAAATGCGAACTGACATGAACTTCTCCCCCATCCATCGGCACAATGCAAAATTGGTGGTGTGAACCCTCATTGGAGGAATCATGAACCCAAGTAGCCTCCAGATTGAAGTCGATGTTTCATGGGTGCAGCAGGGACACCCACAAAACTCTCACATGTTACTTGATTGTTGCTGGCACAACTCCCCTTTGGAGACCATCTCTTGGGTTCTAGACTCCTGCTACACAACAGAACAGCCTGGGAGAACCACACCCTCCCTACTGTGAGTGTTTAAAATGACAATGTAGCACTTTAAATGTATGTTATAGATGTGGCCTACGTGTGTGCCCTTATGTGTGTGACACATTAAGTCATTCAACAGAATTAAACAGCATCGAACACCCTCCTTTCCAGCACCTGCTCGTGAATGGCTGATGTTGTGTAGATACTATTTCTCTGAAGGAAAGCCGTTTGTCTTTGAAGCACATGCCAGAGTGAATCTAAATTGTATCTGCGATATAAATATAAACACAGAGCTGGGAAGCAGAATTGTTTCGCTAACAGTTTTATGGGAGATATTCATTAAACCTATGTGCTTGGCAATTTATGTGACTCTCTCCAAAAAGATATTTTTGTGTAGAGTACATTTGCTGGCTGATGTTCCTCTTCATTATTAGCAGTTATCATAATGATGTCTAATAATCCAAATGGCTGCCTTCTTCCTGACTTTGTGTGCCTGTAACTCATCTTGATTATTGCTTATTTCCCCCATTTTTAAGCATCTTTAAATGAAAAGCACCCTCCAACTTGTCATTACCATTCCATAGAGCAACCTTTTGGAATTCAGATGTCACTACTTATATATGGAGCTTTCACTGGACAACAGGGTTGCCATTTGAGGACATTCTTGTTGAGTTAAATTGTGGGTGGAAAATGTCTGGAATATGCTCTCACCTGGGACTCTGGGAAGGTGGCCATTCATTGCCACATGGCATGGCCACAGTGGTAAAGTTAAAGGGACCCCTGACCATTAGGTCCAGTCGTGACCGACTCTGGGGTTGCGGCGCTCATCTCACATTATTGGCCGAGGGAGCCAGCATACAGCTTCCAGGTCATGTGGCCAGCATAACAAAGCCGCTTCTGGCGTAGCAGAGCAGCACACAGAAATGCTGTTTACCTTCCCGCTGTAGTGGTACCTATTTATCTACTTGCACTTTAACATGCTTTCGAACTGCTAGGTTGGCAGGAGCTGGGACCGAGCAATGGGAGCTCACCCCGTCGCAGGGATTCGAACCGCCAACCTTCTGATCAGCAAGCCCTAGGCTCTGTGGTTTAACCCACAGCGCCACCTGTGCCCCCCTGCCACAGTGGTAGGGGTTGCCATATTTCAAAAAGTGAAAATCCAGACACAGATGTAATTGAGCTGCGTTTGGGGGGTGGGGGTGGGCAATGTTGAGCGTTTACCAACATGGGCTGCCATATGTCTGGATTTTCCCAGACATTCCAGCAATTTCTGCCCGGACACTGCTTTAGAGTGCTGAATAACGGCTATGTCTGGAAAATTCCGGATGTATGACAACCCTACGCAGTGGGTCTGGTGGGCTGCTATCTTCTGGCATGGCTGGGGGAGGGGATGGCTGGTATTGCCCACCTCCAACTGCGTCAGGCCCTCAGGTAAGGGTGGGTGGTGCCTGCTTAGCCAATCAGAGGGAGGGGCTTGGGGGCTGCAAGCAGCGCACCCCCAGCCTATTTAAGGGGGGACCCAGGTGTCGGCTGCCCTCTTGGCTGATTGTCGTGTGGCCCTCCCCTGCTGCAGAGGGCTGCAGTGCATAAGGCATTGGGCTGGATCCTTAGTCACAGGGGTAACACATTAGAGGGATCCAGGAGGGATGACTCTGTCCAGGAGTCTACTGGGGGACCAATGGCCCAATACACCTTTCCCAGTGGTGGCCAATGTGGGGTTGTGGCTGTGAATTTAAGCCAGGATCTGTCCATGTCTTGGGTCCCTTTTCTGCCCCTACTAGGCTAGCAGGACGACTGGAACATCTTCAGCTTAATTCAGAAACCATGGACCCACAATTAGCCATTGTGAGCACCAACTCCAACTACAATAAATGATGGATGCAGCAGTAGAGGTTTTATCCTCATTTTATTTATTTATTCAAGCTACAGCATATTTACAGACATTTACAGGCTGCGTGAGTGTTACAAATCCTCACTCAGTCACCTTGTCTTTCAGCACAGAGAAAAAACCACACCCTGACTCAGAGACAGACTCCCTTTAATGAAAGAGTCACTGCCCCCTTTCTCAGTTATCATCAGATCACCTGATTCTCACAGTGGGAGGGGTGAAAAAGCTAACAGTGGCACCCTATCAATGTTGGGGTAGCTCCCCAACACACAACCCCACCAGGTCCCTATCAGGTAGCAGACAGGATAGTCAAACCTTAGTCAAAGATTCTCTTTCCTGTAATCAATAAAGTTATGGCCAAATTCAACTCAATCCTAGTCTCCTGTGTCATTCTTGTGGCCCTCGCTTCACTTGCCACAGCCATTATGTGCCTGTGTTGGCAATCACCAGGCTACTTGCCATCCACAACAATTGAACATAGGGCAGTGAACATTGGAATTTGCTTTATACTGAATCAGACCATTGGCCTATATAGCTCAGCATTGTCCACCCCAACTCTCCAGGAATTCAGGCTGGGAGTCTAATGGGAGCTGCAGAGAGTGAACTTGAGAACTTTTTCATACAAGGCTGATGGTCTACCACCGAGCTATTGCTGTTCCTCATATAATTCCACTTGTCTGCAGATGTAATAGCAGTGGGAAGGGAAAGAAGCTCATCATCATTTACTTAAGGGTCATTCCTCACACTCTGGGGTTCTTAACACTTGATTACCCAACACTTGATGCCTCACAGCTAGATGTCTGAACTGACTTTACTGTGTCTGAGAGGGCGTGTAAGTCATGTTTGGTCTGTGATGTTTCATTCACAAATGTAAGCCTGCTGTTGCTGAGAGAAGAGTGTGTATGCATAAACCACCATAAGAACACAAGAACCTGCTTGATTGGGCCAATGGTCCATCTAGTCCAGCATCCTGTTCTAAAAGTGGACACCCAGATGCCTAGATTGGCCCATAATGTGGTCAACCCCCTCTTTGATTTCTGCAACCTTCTCTTCACTGTTCTTCCATTGCGTCTGGATAACCATTATCCCACCCTGCCTCCTTCTCTTCTGTCCAAGATTATGGTGCCAAAATCATCCACTTCTTTCATTCTTCAGATGATGTGATGATACTTCACCTTAAAACAAAACACAATGGCTCCCTGTTCACTCCTGGATCCAGCAGAAACATCTAACCATTGCTTCCAAAGTACTTTCCCCATCTTCTTTCCATCCTCCTAGATCAGCATCTTCCTTTCTGCTTGTAACCTGTTTCACTCTCAAGTATTCAAATGTATCCTGCTATCTTAAATAACTCCACTGAGATAAGCCAATGTTGTGCCCTTCTGAAGTGGTGGCCCACAGCTCCTAGGAGCATGAGCTAGCATGATCAATGGTTTGTTTCATTGGAGCTGTAGGTGTACTGCTTGGGACATGGAAGGTGTCGGCTTGTCTTCTAGATTGTATGGGATTACAGTGGTGCCTCGCTTAACGAATGCCCTGCTTAACGAAATTTTCGCTTAACGAAAGGTTTTTTCTAGCGAAGGTTGCCTCGCTAGACGAATTCGTTTTCGTCTAGCGAATCGCGGTTTCCCATAGGAATGCATTGAAATTCAATTAATGCGTTCCTATGGGCAAAAAAAAATTCAAAAAAAATTTAAATGCATTCCTATGGGATTCGCTAGACGGATTTTTTCGCTATAAGAAAAGACCCGTGGAACGAATTAATTTCGTCTAGCGAGGCACCACTGTATGTGGTGCACTTGGTTTGTGATGTAGTATAGTTCTGTGTTAGGGATTCCCCATCCTCCTTCTGAGGTGGGGAGGTTCAGGTGTTTGGGGCTTATTCTTGGTTTTTGTGTGTGAGAAGATAAACAAATATACAGTAGGTTTTTTCCTCCCATTTGCAGAGTTGGGTTGGTGGAATCCAGGTGGGAAGGGTTTGGAATAGGTAGGTTAATTTTAGAAGGGTGATCATTTTGATCACGGCTATTTTATTTGAGAGAGTGAAGTTAGCATTGCTCCATTTCTTTAGGTCTTTGTTAATTTGATGGTGGTATAGTTAGTTGAGAATTCTAGTGTGGCAGGGTTTTATTTTTGTGATGTTGGTGAATTATTTTTGGATGGGATTGAGGGGGGAGTGTTGAACCACATAGCCTCAGATTTTGCAAAGTTTACTTGTTCGCCAGATACCATTGCGAATGTGTTGAGTTCTTTGGTTAAGGTGGTTGCTGTGTTTATGGGGTCTGGTGTTGTGACCTTCAGGACATTTGCAAAAGCCTTGATTTGTAGGTTTTGCCTTTTATTTCCACTCCCTTGATGTCGGGGGCTGCCTGGATTCGGATTGCTAGGGGTTCCAGGGCCAGGATGAATAGGAAGGGAGACAGTGGGCATCCTTGTTTGGTTCCTCTTTGGAGTGCTATGGCATTAGAGTCCATGATGTTAATACTGCATTTTGTGGAGGCTTGGGAGTAGTTTTGTGTGAGGGTTTGTAGGAAGTTGCAGCCAAATTTCATGTTGGTTGGTACTGCTAATAGTGATTCTAAGCAATCAAAGGCCTTGAGGATATCGAAAACCTTCTCCTAACAACAATGGGACATGGCAAGGGGATGGTATCCACAATATACAAAACACTGTTCCAAAGCCCCACAAACACCCTTGACGCAATAAAAAAAAATAGGAGGATGACATAGGCTACGAAATTCACCCCACCCAAGGAACTAGAATGTGGTCTAAACTTCCCTTTAAATCCATATGAACAAAAAGAAAAGAACTCACTCTGAAACTCACTTACAGATGGTACCTAACACCACAGAAACTGGTGCTGATACAACCAGGAATCTCACCAAAATGTTGGAGAGGATGCACCTCCGCAGGGACATATACCTCCACATGTGGTGGGAATGCTCCAAAACCCAACTCTTCTAGACAGCGGTCATACATGAAATAAGCAAAATAACTAAACAGGTAATAGAAGTCACCCCAGAACTGGTTCTACTGATCATCTTCCAAGATAACAATGCTCACTCACACTATAAAGAGCTCATAACCCACCTACTTTCAGCAGCCAGAAATATCAGAGCCAGACACTGGAGGGACCTGTCAGGAATAAACATGGAAATCTGGTATCAAGTAGTATGGGAAACAGCCTTACAAGAAAAGCTAACCAATAGACTGAAACTGACATGGGGACAAATAGAAGAGGACACCTTCACTCCGGTATGGCTCTCCTTTATCACATACACAGCCCAACAAGACAACAACATGAACCTACTGACAGAATACAATTCAATATGGCTAACTTAACTCAACAACCCTCCCCCCCCACCCACAAACAAATCCCACTGCAGCCAACCAAAGACAACCAACCATTCTCCAGGCCACCCCATCCTCTCTCACCACCAAGGAAACATAACAAGCGAATAGAAAGAGAACCTACCCAAGTGGCACTGACACAACCCCCCATACGCTAAGTAAAAGAACATAAATTTACCACCCCACCCTCTCCTACCCCCCTGTTTTCTTCCCAACCCTATACTGCATATAACACCAATGTCTCACAACAAATGTAACTGATCTGTAGAAAACACAATCTAAAGACTTAACATGGGCACTGGTACCAGAGCCTGCAATAAACCCAGATGCCAACTTTGCTGCCACATACACCCGGACAACACCATTACTGGCCCCAACAACATCCAACATACCATCTCAGGACTATTTAATTGCTCATCTTCTAACATTGTGTATGCCATCAAATGCCAACAGTGCCCTTCAGCTCTGTATATTGGACAAACAGGCCAAACCCTACGCCAAAGGATAAATGGACATAAATCTGACATCAGGAACCAGAAGACAGAAAAACCAGTAGGAGAACACTTCAATCTCCCAGGACATTCTATACAAGATCTCAAAGTAGCTGTCTTACTACAAAAGAATTTCAGAAATAGACTGGAAAGAGAAGTTGCTGAATTACAACTTATCACCAAGCTCAAAACCATGGAGGGACCTGGTTTGAACAGAGACATTGGATTCTTATCTCATTATACATGATAAAGCGATCTTTAGCCATCTCCACCCTTGCTTTTTCATGCAAAACCATTTGCAGTCGTTTTCGGTCATCAACAGCTATCAGTCAGTCAATCACCCACTTCCACCACCCTTCTGAGTGATACCCCCTCCCCTCCCCACCCCCTCCCCACCCCTTCTCTACATAAGCGCCTGGGGACTCCTATTTCAGTGTATCTGAAGAAGTGTGCATGCACACGAAAGCTCATACCAAAATAAAAACTTAGTTGGTCTTTAAGGTGCTACTGAAGGATTTTTTTTATTTTACAATCTAAAGAAAGAGACAATGCATGTGCTTTTGTAAGCGAGGAATATATATATATATATAACATATAACACAACACAACACCAACAGTGAGCACTTTCAGTTCAACCCTAATATCTGTTTCAAAAAGTCCCTTCCGGCATAGCAGGAGGGGAGGTTGTGGGCACCCACGAGTCCGGGGGCGTGGCCATGTCTGAAGCCGTGGAAGGTGAGGGTCGAAGACACGCCCCTTATTGGTGGCCCCAGGGTGAGTTCCTAGTTGATCTGCATCTCAGGGCTCACCCAACGGTGGTTAACCCTTCCCAGACTGCCAGCACAATGGGCTGGAGTCAGATATAGTCAGTTAGATCCAATGCCTAAGCCAATACCTCTCTACATCCGTAACCAATAAAGTTGTGGCCTTTTATGCCCATTAACCTTATTCAACATGTCCTGTATCTTTATTACTCCGGGAGGGATCTGGGTATCGCCACACAGCATCATCTTACAAGAACATTAATTTTCTTTGCTGCTTGCAGAATTAGCTTTAATTCTGAATGTATTAAGCTGCTTGTGTTGCAGTCATATTAGACCCGATATGCTGCATTGTAGATAATTGTCCGGTGGTCTAATGCTATCCTCAGTGCCTCTTCCTCCTGTTTGACTGGGAGTTTGAACAGGATGCAATTGTTCTGAATGTTTAGGCGCTCTCCTTATCAACCCCCCAAAATGAAGAGCCAGTTGACAAATCCCTGGATCCAAATAGGCTTAAGCAAAATAACATTTTCGTTTTATCCCCCAGCAAATTGCCTAATGTGCCAACCTTATGGATTTAATGACTGCAGCTTTCTCAAGCTGTAAACAAGCTTGCTTGTGTGGTTTAGCAGTGCCGAGGACACAAATCTAATTTGGCTTTCGAATAGGTTTTTCAAAAGGGTGGTCTCCATGGAACCAGGGGATTAGCTTGGGCCAAGAGATCACTGAGGCCTTTGATAGAGCTCATGACTGTGTAAGTCTGACATTGCCACTCCTTTTTAAATTCTTTGCTATTTCATGTAAGGCAAGCTTACACAACGAACTGGTATCTGAAGAAGTGTGCATGCACATGAAAGCTCATACCAATAATAAACTTAGTTGACCCCTAAGGTGCTACTGGAAGGAATTTTCTTATTTTTTTCCAACAACGAACTGAGTTTAGTTCATTTATATCAAGTCTTTCTTCCATAAAATTCAAGGTGGCACATTGTTGAAAGTACAGCAGCAAGAAGCATTCAATTAGTAGCTCAAGGGTTAATTCCGCTGGCAGTTAGCCAACCCACCAACAAAGAGGTGGTGTTGGAACTGTTTCCTGGCAACCAGTCAGAATGGCATGACCCTTGCATGTTCTGATCAGCTATGTAGTTCTGAAGGATTTCCCCCTGTAGGTGTTAAATAGAACCATAGAGTTGGAAGGGACCCTGAGGATGATCTAGTCCAACCCCCGGCAATGCAGGAATATGCAGCTGTCCCATGCAGGGATCGAACTTGCAAACTTGGGTTATCAGCACCACACTGAGTATATTCCTGCTGTGAGCAAAATCTGAATGTGAGAAAGGCAAATGCTCTGTTTCTTTCTTCTCAAGCTCTGCAATATTTCTTGTTCAGTCTATTTAGTATTACCAGCATTTATCTCTCTCTTTCTAGACTCCATCTGCATTAATGACATTGTGAGCATATTCAACTTATTAGATAGCTTTCTTCCCAAACACAGTCGACAAGACTCATGCAACCGTGACATCATACCATACTCTGGGAGAACATGTGACTCAACAGATTAGATGGAACCTATCAGCCAAGTATGGTGGCCTCCTTCATGCTTTTTTAAAACATTTTTTATGATTTTCAATTAGTTTTACAGTCATTTTGACATTTCAAAACTCAAATTCCTTCCTCCTCTTTCTGTGGTTCCTTAAATATATTTTTATCATTTCCTGCATTAACTTACCTTATTCTTTTATTCATCTACTTTAATTATATACGCTTATGAAACTGCAGGCTACTACAATAATATTGCCAATATCCTTATCTGTTTACAATTTGTTTATAATTATGCAATAAACCATATCCATTTTTTAATAAAAAGTTTGTTGTCTTGATCCCCATCCCCCGGTAAATTTCACCATTTCTTCATACAATCATACCTTGGTTTGCGACCGCCTCCGTTTGCGACTGCTTCGGTTTCCGATCACAGCGGACCCGGAAGTGTTTACATCCAGGTTCCGTGGCGCTCAGATGCGCAGAAGCGATCTCCACAGTGCATGCGTGCACAGAAGCGCTCTATCGGCGCTTCACGCACGTGCAGAGGCGTGCATCGGGGAGCGACTGATTCGGGGAGCGACCGGCTCCCTGGAATGGATTGTGGTCGCAAACTGAGGTATGACTGTAGTCCATAAGTTTTGGTGTCCATTCTTCTTTCATTGGGACTTCTTCTTTCCATTTTGGGGCAAATAACATTCTTGCCACTGTAGTTGCTGCATACATGAAGCTTCTGGTTTTTGGTTTGCACTTTACTGAATACCCCCCCCCAACACACACATAACCACTTTATTCGCATCCCAGGCTACATTAAATTTGTCTCCTGATTTAAATTAATTTCAAAATAATCATTTAGAATCCTCCCTTTTCTAATATTTCTTGGTGGTTTAATAAATTCTCATTTAATCTTCATCTCATTGGGAAACTTTGCCTTGCTCTTAATTCCATAATAATAAGGTTGTGATCTGATAATGTCTGAGGTAGAATTTCTACCTTCTTTACCTTAATGTACAAATGGCCTCATTCATGCTCGACCATGCCCTATGTTGTTGTTGTTGTTTAGTCGTGCCTGACTCTTTGTGACCCCATGGACCAGAGCACGCCAGGCACTCCTGTCTTCCACTGCCTCCCGCAGTTTGGTCAGACTCATGTTCGTAGCTTTGAGAACACTGTCCAACCATCTTGTCCTCTGCCATCCCCCTTTCCTTGTGCTTTCAATCTTTCCCAACATCAGGGTCTTTTCTAGGGAGTCTTCTCTTCTCATGAGGTGGCCCTATATCTGCGGCAAAACACATAATTTCTGGAGCCCAGTGTTTGACTTCTTTGGTAATGAGTTATGCAGGCCTGTGATAAGAAGTCCAAATGTGCTGTTAAATATAACTAGCTGTGCTTCACCCTATCTCAATAACAAGACCTCTACTACTCCCTCTAGTCAATGCCCTATAGTAGCTTTTCTCAACCTTGGTTTGTCAGATATTGTTGGACTACAACTCCCATCAGCCCCAGCCATTACATTATGACCAAACGATCCGAGATTATGGGAATCTTAGTCCAACAATATATGAGGACCCAAGGTTAGGCAGGGCTGCCCTACTGAACCTCCTTTTTTTGTCAGTATTTTTGTTTGTATACATGTAGACTTGTGACTGATCCAGGTGGCACTGTGGTTAAACCACTGAGCCTAGGGCTTGCTGATCAGAAGTTCGGCGGTTCGAATCCCTGTGATGGGGTGAGCTCCCGTTGCTTGGTCCCAGCTCCTGCCAACCTAGCAGTTCAAAAGCACATCAAAATGCAAGTAGATAAATAGGAACCGCTACAGCGGGAAGGTAAACGGCGTTTCCATGTGCTGCTCTGGTTTGCCAGAAGCGGCTTTGTCATGCTGGCCAATAATGTGAGATGAGCGCGCAACCCCAGAGTCGGTCACGACTGGACCTAATGGTCAGGGGTCCCTTTACCTTTAGACTTGTGACTGCTTTTAATCTAGTTGTCAAGACAAAATTGTGGTTAGCATGTAGGGAACGATGTGTTATGTGTGTGTGAAATAACATGTACAGCTGGACTTCAGAGGTCACCTCAAGCTCATGTGTGATTAAAACGGAGAGATGAACAGCTGTGTGGGATTGCGATACCAACTCAATTTTGTATCTGCAGATCAAGTGGTGTATTTGTGTGCATATGTGGTGGAGGTTAGTGGAAGTTCATTAATTTTACTGAAAAACAAGGCTCAACCTGATGCTTATATTCTATCGGTCATCTCATGTTCATGTAAGCCATCGAAAACAAGGGATTAAACCAGCCTCCTGAGAAAACTCAGGAGCATTCATTACTGCCAAGGAACCCGGGGAATCTAGTTTACCTTGCCTCACAGCTGAATCCATGGAAGAGAAAGGCACTGGAAACAGAAATCTTTATTCTCCCAGATAGTCAGGAAATCGAAATCTTCATGTTCCCTGGTATCCAGAATGCTCCCAGAGTTGTCAAAAGAACAATGGACATTATTTATGTATGTTACAAAACCGGCAAGAATTTTAATAGCTCAAAATTGGAAGACTGGAAAAGTACCATCAAAAGCACAATGGCGGGGCAAGTTGATGAACTATGCAGAGCTTGCAAAATTAATGGACAAACTACGTGAAAAAGGACAATAGTGACTTTGAAAAAGAACGGGAATATACTTTTACAATATACTTGCAGAAGCAACAAAAAGAAATGGTCTC
The DNA here is from genome assembly GCF_965207765.1 of Zootoca vivipara. Taxonomy (NCBI): domain Eukaryota; kingdom Metazoa; phylum Chordata; class Lepidosauria; order Squamata; family Lacertidae; genus Zootoca; species Zootoca vivipara. The sequence continues at coordinate 55,634,262 of NC_142593.1, forward strand.
GTTGGCAGGATTGAAATAAACATTTACAATTTTATTTACTGAAAACAAGAAGTATAACATTATAACAATGTGATAACATATTATAGTATACAAATAGCAGAATGTATCATCTGATGTAAAAACCAGAAATGGTAGTTGAGGGAAGTCAACAGGAAAGGTGGAAAATTGGAAAATGTATGTTTAGCAATGTTGCTGGATATTTGATATGAGAAAAGAAATTTAATAAAAATTATATAAAACAAAACAAAACAGAATGCTCCCAGACATGCCCGTGAATATCTTTTGTTTTAACAAGACATCCATGGAGTTGAAACATACCGTGTTTCTCCAAAAATAAGACACCGTCTTATATTTATTTTTCCTAAAAAAAAACACATGGTGGCTAATTTTCAGGGGATGTCTTTTTTTATTATTAAGTATGGCAAGATTAAACCGCCTATCACTATGGTTTATTTTCGGGGTATGGCTTATTTTCGGGGTATGGCTTATTTTCGGGAAAACACGGTAGCTGCCTCCTTGTGGGAAGGGAGCAGCTTAGTGGTAGAGTGTTTGCCTTGTATTCAAAAGATCACTGGTTCAACCTCTAGCACAGGCATCCCCAAACTTCGGCCCTCCAGATGTTTTGGACTACAATTCCCATCATCCCTGACCACTGGTTCTGTTAGCTAGGGATCATGGGAGTTGTAGGCCAAAACATCTGGAGGGCCGCAGTTTGGGGATGCCTGCTCTAGCATCTCCAGGTAGGTAGGACTAGGAATGTCTCCTATCTGAAATCCCGGACAGTTGTCACCAGTCATGTTAAGTATAGTATAATTCAGGGGCCAGCAAACTTTTTCAGCAGGGGGCTGGTCCACTGTCCCTTAGACCTTGTGGGGGGCCGGACTATATTTTGAAAAATAAAAATAAAAATGAATGAATTCCTATGCCCCACAAATAACCCAGAGGTGCATTTTAAACAAAAGCACACATTCTAGTCATGTAAAAACACCAGGCAGGCCCCACAAATGACCCAGAGATGCATTTTAAATAAAAGGACACATTCTACTCATGTAAAAACATGCTGATCCCCGGACTGTCTGTGGGCCAGATTTAGAAGGCGATTGGGTCAGATCTGGCCCCCAGGCCTTAGTTTGCCTACCCATGGTATAATTCACTGAAATTGTATTAGGGTTGCCATGTGTCCGGAATTTCCCGGAAATAGCCAGGATTCTGCCATTGGAAACAGTGTCTGGGCGGAAATCACTGAACTGTCCTTCCTATGTATGTATTTTTCATTTTCCTTTGCCAGTTTCTAATTCTTCAACCCTGAGTTCGCCCTGCTTTGTGGGCTTGGATTAAATGCCGGCAAAACTTTGCATTCAGCAAACGCCAATCAAGGCTCAACGGGGCAAATGAAACGTGTGTGATTTGTGCTGTTCAGTTTACTCCCTGTCAGCTTTGCTGGAATTACAGTGGAAGTGGAGTGTATCGCAATCAGCTGCATATTATTTGGAGATCATTTAAATCTGTTCATTTCAATGCGAGGTAAAGTTTGCAGGCAATGGGTTAAACTGCAAGCAGAATTAAATGGACTGTTCGGCTTGGACCCAAATCCATCCTAATACAGTATTCTGTTTCAACCGGCAACTGCAGAGACTACCAGGAAACCAATTAACAAGAAATGAAAACAACACTTTCCCTCTGTTTTTGCTCCAAGGCCACCTTGTAGTCTGGGTCAACAGGACCTTGCTAGGTAGCTATTTGTGATGATGAACCACTCTAGATGGTTCTCCCCTTCCTCGTTTAATCCCCCCAATGACCCTGTGATGTAAATTATTCTAAGAAACAGTGCCTGGCTCAAGGTCACCCAGTGATCTTAATGACTGAGTGGGGATTTGAACCCTGGTCTCCCAAATCCTAATCTAATGCTTTAAGCACTACACCACACCGGCTCTCAGTAATTACAACGGTCGCATGAATCAGAGAATCGTGGAGTTGGAAGGGACCCCAAGGGTCATCTATTCCAACCCCCTGCAATGCAGGAATCTCAGCTGAAGCATCCATGACAGATGGCTATCCAACCTCTGTTTAAAAACCCCAAGGAAGGAGAGTCCACAACCTCCTGAGGGAGAATGTTCCATTGCCAAACAGCTCTTATTGTCAGAAAGTTTTTTCCCTGAATGCTTAGATGGGATCTCCTTTCTTGTAACTTGAAGCCATTGGTTCGAGTTCTCCACTCAGGAGCAGCAGAAAACAAGCTTGAAGATGGCTTGCCACATGAATAAAATCAGCCTGAGAACACCATGGAATTAGCATAGGATGCAGCCCACCAAGGCATGGGTTGTCCATCCTTGGCCTAGAGCGAGAGCAGGAAATGCTGTCCTTAATCTGATTTGCTTGATGTTAACATCATTCTTGGCCATACAGGCTAGGGTGGGGAACATAGCTGCCAAGTTATCCCTTTTTTAAAGGGATTTTCCCTTATGCTGAATAGGCTTCCTCGCGAGAAAAGGGAAAACTTGGCAGCTATGGTGGGGAAAGAAATGGCAGCTCTCAGCCATTGGGAGGAGGGGAAACAGCCAGGAAGAAGTAGAAGAAGAGATATTGAAAGGCATTTGCGGGGCAGCTTTAGACCCTTGACTCACAGCCAATTTTAAGAGGGAATAGCTCTACCAACCTGAGCTGACATTGTATACCTTGCAGATGATTTGTTTCAGAAGCTCTCTTTCAACTGAGCTAGAATGGGAGATGGGGAACCTATGGTCCTCCAGATGTTGGTGAACACCAGCTCCTAAGAGCCACAGCCAACCAGGCTGAGATAATGAGATAATGGGAGTCACAGAATCATAGAGTTGGAAGGGACCATGACAGGTGGCCATCTAACCTCTGCTAACAAACCCCCAAGGAAGGAGAGTCCACAACCTCCCATGGGAGACCGCTCCACTGCTGTAGTCCAACAGCATTTGAAGGCCCACACCTGCGTTTTCCAGCCCTGAGTTAGACTGCCACTGATTTGCAGCAGGGTTTTGAGGCTTTCAGGCCACACTTTCCCTGGGGGTGTTGAAGCTGCCCATCGGTCATAACCAGGATCTGCATAGCAGGCTGAGTAAGCACACAGCTCACCCGATCACAGTCTTTCCCATTCTGGTGAGATGTCTCGTATTTCTATTCAAGTTACAGCAGCTATTTTGACATTTGCATCCATACAGTGTGTGAAAATTTTGTGCAAAAATGTGTAACCTTTTTTTTTTTTGCAGCCATGTATATTGGATTATCATGGACACAGCCCATTTTGTGATGAAGTCATTCCTCGCAGCACTTCTTTCATAGCCCACTAGTGCGCTCGGCTGCTCAGTTTGGGACGGACTCCAAGATGCACCGACTCGGTGTCCTTCTCTCCTAACTGGTACTCCCACCCAGGGAGCCAGCTGCTCTACCTTGATCGCCCTAACTGATTCATATTCCTCGGCCTTGTATCGCAGACCTGGTAATTGCTGCTCAACATGCTCCGTGAGGTTTTATAAAATATTAATTGCTTATTATTCTTATTGCAGGTGGGGAAGAATGGTTCCCTCTTGGAAAGTAATTGCCTCCTTGCCAAGTCTCTCCAATGTACTCATGAACATAAGAGAAGTGTGTGCTCTGAAATCAGATACAGGCTCAAGATGCAGAGGGCTGATTTGGGGGAAAATAATTCCTGTGAAGGAATGCATGAGTAAAACTTGACATTGGGACAGACTAACTCTAGACTTTCCATGAAAGGTCTAGGGTTTCTCAAACTTGGCTCACCAGCTGTTGTTAGACTACAACTCCCATCATCCCAGGGATGATGGAAATTGCCACCCACTCATCGAAGCAGTGGGCGGGGTTTGCGACCCGACATGGACTTTCTGTGCCAGGATGATACCCCATTCAGTTGCTGGCTGTTGCTCCACCTCCTCCCCGGCAACCCAATCAGCTGCTGGTTGGGTGGTGGAGCAAAGACCAGGTAATGCAGGTTCCAGCCGGCCATCTCTCCATTCGGTCTTTGGAGTGTCACGGAGAGAGGTCACCACTGGACTCATCCCCCAAGAAGGTAAATCTTGGCCTCATGGAAATTGTACTCCAAAAACAGCTGGAGACCCAGGTTTGGGAAACCCTGGTCTAGGAGCATGTACAGAGTGCCAATCCCACACAGCCATTAGTCCACAGCATGCATCCATATATCTGGACCATGGCTGAGCACAGCCATGACTTGACCTCTAACGCCTCCCTTTTGGAGGAATGTGACAAGCTCTCTTCTTGAAACAACATAAGGGCATAAGCACACCTGCTGGATCAGGCCAATGGCCCATCTAGTCCATCATCCTGTCCTCGCAGTGGTCAACCAGATGTCTGTGGGAAACCCTCAAGATGGAACTGAGCATAAGAGCACTCTCCTCTCCAGTGGTTTCCTGCAACTGGTATTCAGAAGCGTTACTGACTCTAGCTGAGCATAGCTATCATGGCTAGCAGTCATCAATAGCCTTATTCTCCATGAATTTGTACAATCTTCTTTTAAACGATCCAAGTTGGTGTCCATCACTCCCTCCTGTGGCAGTGAGTCCCATAGCTTAACGACATGCTATGCGAAGAAATGCTTTCTTTTACCTGTTTGAATCTTCCTACATTCAGCTTCATTGCATGTCCACGAGTTCTAGTGCTACGAAAGAGGGAGAAATACATTTCTTTATCCATATTCTCAATGGCATGAATTTTTTTAAATATATAAACTTCTATCAGGTCGCCTCTTGCTTGCCTTTGGTGTAAACCAGGCACCCCCAAACTCGGCCCTCCAGATGTATTGGGACTAGAACTCCCATCAACCCTAGGTAACAGGACCAGTAGTCAGGGATGATGGGAACTGTAGTCCAAAAACATCTGGAGGGCCAAGGTCTTTTGGGTGTGTGTGTGTGTGCCTGGTCTAAACTAAAAAGTCTCAAATGCTGCAAACCTTTTTCAGAGGAGAGTTGCTCCACCATTTTGGTTACCCTTTCCAACTCCACATTAACCTTTTTGAGGCGTATAACAACATTATGATGCCATCATATTTTCAGTTCCTTTCCTGATGATTGCTAGCATGGAATTTGCCCTTTTCACAGCTGCTGCACACCCTATCATCATCATCATCATCATCATCATCATCATCATCATCATCATCATATATTATTTATACCCCAGCCACTCTGGGCGGGTTCCAACAGAAAAATGAAATAATCTGTTAAACATTAAAAGCCTCCCTAAACAGGGCTGCCTTCAGATGTCTTCTAAAAATCTGGTAGCTGTTTTTCTCTTTGACATCTGATAGGAGGGCGTTCCACAGGGCGGGCGCCACTACCGAGAAGGCCCTCTGCCTGGTTCCCTGCAACTTGGCTTCTCGCAATGAGGGAACCGCTAGAAGGCCCTCGGCGCTGGACCTCAGTGTCCAGGCAGAACAATGGGGGTGGAGACGCTCCTTCAGGTATAACCTGGTGTTTTCCAGATGTTTTGAACGGCAACTCATTTCAGCCCTATCCAGCAAAGCTCTGACTGAGTGGATCTGAGGTACCACACATCTGGAGGGCAACAGATTGAGGAAAGATGCTGGGCTGGAGCATGTAAAGAAAAGCAAGCACATTTTTTTTCTCCCTTAGAAGCCTGTATTGATGCAGTGAGGTGTGCTCGATTGATGGGGTGGGCGGGAATAAGTTAAATGCACGCCACTTCTACCCTATAAATGTCTGCTCTGGAACAAGCAATGGGACCTAGGTGTATATTGGAGTGTGCCCTTGATTTCTCTTAGCTTCTGAAGTAATACAATGGGAAGAGAAATGGATGGTTAACATTCAGAACATGCCTGTTTTAAAGCACCAGGTGATTTCTGCATGTTACTTTTAATTACCACTCGGTGCTTAATTCTTCCTGGAAAAGCCCACAGTCCCACTGTCTCTTGTTCACACCATCCTGCTACAAGGTCACTCTCTAGGTTCAAATATCAAGGGTTCCCTGGCAGCTGTTAATGCCTTTCTGCCTTCTGTCATGAGATCAGATTTCCAGAGCTGCCTCTTTGCATTTGGCTTAAAGCAGACACTTTTGCTGTCTTAAAGCCCTCTTTTTTTAGTTGAGAAGAAAGGGAAACTGAAATAGGGCTGTTTGTTGCAACATTTGATCAATTTGCATCCACACTAACCCTAACAATGTGAACCTGTCCAGTTTGCTAAGTACATCAGCAGAGGTCTAGCTCTAAGAACCCACGCCTTCCAGGGTGAGTTGGGTGGCTTTCAGGACCTACTCGGTGGTAGCACCTCAGCTGTGCAACTCTGCCCTGTTTTCTGTTCACCTGGGAATGAAATTGAATTTTTTTTTTTTAGGTGACAGATAAAATATTGTTTTCCTGGGCTCTAAATGCTTTTATCAACCACATTAGTGATTTGGTTGCATGCCAGTGGTTTTGGTTCTCTAAAAAGGTGGTGGCAGCAAAAGCCAGTAACAGAGAAACAAGAAAGAGGGTTCCTTGGGCCAGATCCTAGGCATAGCTGCCAAGTATCCCATTTTCGCCGGGAAACCCCCCTTTTTCCCTACCGTTTCCCGGCGGTCTCCCGTTTAGGTTTTTATCCCGATATTCTCCCTTAAATCTGCTTCTGCTGGCGGCCATTTTTCTGGTGCCACTTTGCCCTTCTATGGGCACCAGAAAATGGCGGCGCCAGCGCCGGAAGTCGCTTCTACGCATGACCGGAAACACGTATAAGCGACTTCCGGTGGCGCTTTGCCCTTCTATGGGCATCAGGAAATGGCGGCGCCGGCGCCGGAAGTCGTTTTTACGTGTTTCCAGTCATGCGTAGAAGGGCCTTCCGGCACTGGCGCCACCATTTTCTGGTGCCCATAGAAGGGCAAAGCGCCACCGGAAGTTGCATCTACGCAACTTCCGGTGTTGCGGGCTGCCGATCCCAGATCTTTCCGTCCAGGACTTGGCAGGTATGATCCTAGGCCCCAAGTTGATCCTATCCTTCACCAATCTTCTGCATGTAGAGTGCTTGCTTTGCCACCTAAGCTATGACCCCATTCCATTTTAAAAGGAGATCTCAAAATTTTGGGATGGAATAGAGTGTGGGAAGATACAACACTTCCTGTTTGCCCAGAGTGGACACGCAGGGGGGATGTTACTCCAGCCAGGAGGACTTCTTCTCACACCTGGCCTGGAGTTTCCTCCCCCTGCGTGTGACCAGGTAGGTGGGTGTGACCCAGGCATCCCCAAACTGCGGCCCTCCAGATGTTTTGACCTACAACTCCCATGATCCCTAGCTAATAGGACCAGTGGTCGGGGAAGATGGGAATCTTAGAATTTTGAAGTGTCAGGCATAGCTCTTGTGTCTTTAGCCCAAATGTAGCAGAGTTTTCCTGCACAGCGCAGAAGCTAGTTGAGGTGGAAATGACTAGTCGGCTAGATGCAGAATAACTATTTACAGGATTTATTAAAAGAAAATAAAAGCAGCAGAGTTTCTGCATACAAAGCAAAGCAAAATAAATCCTTACTCTCTCTTTCTCTCCAACCATACGCAGCACTTCTACTCCTAACACCCAACAAGAAACAACTGTGCTAGCATTTCTAGATAACAGAGTTCAGTGCTGGTCATTAACCAATCAGAGAGTAGTTTCTAGGCCAGGCAGACCAAGAGTAAATTGACACTGCCTTGAGTTAATTGTATTAAGCAAGAATCTGTAAGTTTCCCATGAGAACCAATTAACAGAAACTGAACAGGGAATTGTAGGCTAAAACATCTGGAGGGCCGAAGTTTGGGGATGCCTGCTCTAAGCTAAAGCCTGCCTTCAGGGATCCAACTGTGAACTGAATGTGAGTAAACTTCTTATTACTTTTAAAAGAAGCTTCTTGTGTCCTTATTCTTTTTAGGAGGAATAAAAGGGGTCTTGCCATAATGGATTGCTTAAGTAAAGAGATTCCAACGAATCTACCAGCTAGCTTCCTGCTATATATTGGGGAATGTCATCACTCTGCTGCTGACTCACAAGATTGGGTTAGGAAGGATACTATTAAATCAATATATCCTCTCCTAGTATCTACAACATTCACACACAGAGGAGCTGTGCATTGCCCTACTTCCTGCCCCTTCTGCTGCACATCCCATTTATTGGACAAGAAGTTGTGACCTGATTACAGATTTTTCTGCCGAAACCAGGCAAGGCAAGGAACACTCTGGGAACAGGATGGAGGAAAGGAGTAGCAATGCTCAGCTCACCATGCTGGTGGGCTCTCAATTAGTTTTGAAATAAAGATTTTTCATTTTGCGTGCAATTTTGAGCCTGGCCATTATCACTTTAAGTAAAGAAAATATGCAGCCCATTAACTCTGGCAAATTGTCACTTACATTACTGATGAGTATGAAATGAGGGTGTATATTTCTCCCCTTAGGAAGTCAACTTTCAGGAATCCATCAATCTTCTTGTGTTTAATGGCAATTAAGCAGACATTCCTTCTCCACCTCCCCATTGCCCCCCACTGATGTTTCAACAGATCACAACTTAGCCACGCAGCTCATGTGTATTAAGCGACCGTGGAAGGAAAGATGAAGGTCTCTTTGACCGTATGTTCCCCCCACTTGGCATGGAGAGGGAGGTGGCATTTTGCATGCAGAAAAAAAAATGAAAAATGCATTAAGTTATTAAATGTGAAGTGTATTAAATCTGTGATTAAGGGGAAAGTACATGAGACATGGAAAGCTCTGGGAAAATGGCAACGAGACCAGCCTTATTGTACAGATGAGGAAGGAATTTGTTGGGTCTGATTTTCCCACTGGGCCAACCTGATGCTCCCAAGTTTGCTTGTGGTTCAGAATGCAGTTCCCAGTCAAATTGCACAACCCGCCGGAATTTGCAATGTCACTTCAACATGCCAAAGGTGGACCTCACAATTACACATGGAGGCAGCAATGTCACCAGTTGTTGGAAACCTCAGGAGGGGAGAGTTTACTTGTGCTTGGGTCCTGCTTGAGAGACATCTGGGTGGCCACCATGAGAACAGGATGCTGGACTAGATGGGTCATTGGCCTGATCCAGCAGGCTCCTCTTATGTTCTGTCAGGGACTGGGCAGAGGAGGAATGGTAGAGACCGCCTCCCCACCCTGACCCTTCCAGGGAAGAGGAAGACAGTATGGACTTACAACAGTGGTTTGCGGGAGGTCACAGCTCAGAGGCAGATGAGGGGAAAAGTTGGGAAATAATGGGAGAGGAGGAGGAGGAAGCAAGGTGACAACTGCCAAACACAGTGTCATTGGAAAACCTTCCAGACCCCCCCCCCCAGAACCCAGCAAGCCTTGAAAGCAAAGAGCTCAAAGACAGAGGGCACATAGCAGCACCCGTAGAGGAAGTGGTGATGATGATGAATGAGGAAGAGGGAGAGGTGGGGGTGGGTGGAGATTCACTCGGGACAATGCCATTCTCCAAGAGTTTGGGTTCTATAGCCTCTCTTTGTAATTACTGAATAAAAAAGGACTGCAAGATACCTTCCCTTGTCTTTATACTTTCCTGGGCAACCAGCCGGGAGCCACTGACAGTATCATGACATAGAATCATAGAATCGTAGAGTTGGAAGAGACCACAAGGGCCATCCAGTCCAACCCCCTGCCAAGCAGGAAACACCATCAAAGCATTCTTGACATATGCCTGTCAAGCCTCTGCTTAAAGACCTCAAAAGAAGGAGACTCCACCACACTTCTTGGCAGCAAATTCAACTGTCGAACAGCTCTTACTGTCAGGAAGTTCTTTCTAATGTTTAGGTGGAATCTTCTTTCTTGTAGTTTGAATCCATTGCTCCGTGTCCGCTTCTCTGGAGCAGCAGAAAACAATCTTTCTCCCTCCTCTATATGACATCCTTTTATATATTTGAACATGGCTATCATATCACCCCTTAACCTTCTCTTCTCCAGGCTAAACATACCCAGCTCCCTAAGCCGTTCCTCATAAGGCATCGTTTCCAGGCCTTTGACCATTTTGGTTGCCCTCTTCTGGACACGTTCCAGCTTGTCAGTATCCTTCTTGAACTGTGGTGCCCAGAACATATTCCTGTGGGGGACTTTTGATGCTCACACACCACACATGGATGTTGGGTGGTCACAGGATGTGGGGAACAGCAGTGGATACTCTCCTGCTGCTCCAACACATAAGTGCCTTGCAAATGGGTGGTGTGTGAAGAGGGCTTTGGCGTGGAATGCTGCCAACTGGTGCCATAACTCTCTTAATGTTTGCACAGGCTGTGAATCAGTAGAGTAGTGTGATGAAGCAAGCAAGGTGCTGGCATTTCTCCCTGTGTTTTTGGATTAAGACATTAGCATTCATTCTGAGAGGCTCTTCTGCCTCTGAAGCACTATTATGATATGACAAAAAGATTGAACCACCCAAAGTGGAAGATTATTGCTTGTTTTCCAGCCATTGGGTCCGGTAAACGGAGCTGTGAAAATTAAGCATGGAAGCATTTGCCAGTACTCCCCAAAATTACTTTCTTTTCTTTCCTTTCTTTCGTGGTGTTTTTAATGAAACGAAAATGTGATTGTAATGGATATAGTCTCGCTCCAACGACTTAAGTAACAATATCAAATATAGATGTAGATTGCTCAAAACTCCAGCAGGCTATGAAACTTCATTGAGCGGGATGTGATGTTGGGGTAATTGTGTCTTCTTAAAAGCTCATCAGGTTTGTTAGTCTAGAAAGTGGCGAGACTCTAAGCATGGCTGGAAGCCATTAAGGGTGGCGGCAAGGGCTGTGGGTGGGAGGTAATCAGATGCTCCATCTGGAAATTACCTGAAGCTTATCATTAATGCTTGATAGTTTCACAAAAGCATCTGGGGGGGGGATGATAAGATGCATGCATTTAACTCTGCATGTGGCTTGCCACAGAAACATAGGAAGTGCCCTTCTTTCGGCTCATGGAATCATAGAACTGTAGAGTTGGAAGGAACCCTAAGGGTCATCTTTTAACACCCTCCCCCCTCACTGCAAGGATCACAGCAAAAGAATCCTGGGCAGACCGCCATCCAAGCTCTGCTTAAAAAACCTACAGTGAAGGAGAGTCTACCACTTTCCGAGTCTGTTCCAGTGTCAAACAGCTCTCACCATCAGCAAGTTCTTCCTGATGTTTAATAAGAACCTCCTTTCTTGTAATTTGAACCCGTTGGTTTGGTTCCTACCCTCTGGAACAGCAGAAAACAGGCAGCCCTGGGCAGGGCTTTCTGCGCTTATTTGACCCTCTTCACCACTGGGCAGCAAAAGGGCATCTGAAGTTGTGGCTTGCATTCCTGCAGTGGTATATGTTAGGAAAACATACTTTAAGGAACAGATAAAAGTTCCTGGAAACTTTAAAGGGGGTTCGGTTCCAGAATTTTATTTCGTGTGTAGGAGTGGCACTCTAGGCTTGATTGGTGTCAGCTGGTGGTGCAAATAAAGGGAGGAAGTTGCAGGCTGCAATTTCCTCACAAGGAAACACACACACACGCTGTCAGCATGCACGCTGACAACAAGGTTGGAAGTAAGGCAATGTGTGCTGCTGATACTGTGAGTTTTGCTGCGTCAGGATTGTTAATTACTGGACTGAGATTATACCATGCTGGAGAGATAAAGAAGGAATGTAAATAGTTTGTATATAAATAGTAACAGAAATGCTTGTGCGACCAGTCAACAATAAAGAAGCTCTTGACTGTGAATTTGAGTATGACTCCTGTTCTTGTCCTCTGCCTCCGGGGGAAACTCTGCTGCAAACAGTAAGAAGTAGTTTTACCAAGGTGGCACCACACTAGCAGAGAAGTGCAGTGGAAGTGTGTGGGCAGTAACCTCTAATAGTATAATGGGGGTCTCCTTTTGGCAGGACCTAATGGCCATGCACCAGGATTTCCAGGTCCATTCAGATGCCTCGGGTAACCTGGGTTTCAGTGTCTACTTTGAGGGTTGATGGTGCTCCCAGCCTCATTGGAAGGGAGAGAGAATCACAAGTGATCTCACCTTCCCAGAATTCTCTCTCATCCTGGTGGCTGTATGTATCTGGGTTGAGGAATTCCGGAATTCCAGGGTGCATTTTTTGGTCTGACAATCAGGGAGTGGTGAAGGTTCTAGCCGAAAATCCTCCCATTTGGATTAGTTCGTGTTGCATTGCTTGTTGGCCAACATCTCATTTTCAGACAGTTCCATCCCAGGCCTTGATAATAGGATGCTCTGTCTCAATTTCAGGACAATGGTTTTCATGTCCTGTCACTCGGGGCTCAGCTGGTGCCAGAGTCCAGGGCCGTCTTACCCATAGGCGCTAGGGGTGCGGGGCACCCGGGCACCGGACTCTTGGGGGCGCCAGGCTGAGAGTCCAGGGCCTGAGAGTTGAGTCCTGGGAAGAGCCCACCCATTGGTCAGAGCATCTGGGTGGGCTCTTCTGTTGTGAGTGGCTCTGTGCCGTGAGTTTGGGGGTGACCGAGCTAGTGAGACGTTGAGGCGGCTGGCCTGCTCCACCCTCCTGCTCGCCTGGGACTGTCATGGTCCGGTCGGCGGGCGGTTGAAGCCCTGACTGAGGACGTCAGGACCAGAGGCAAGATGGTGATGTAGAAGCAGGAACAGGTGCAGGGCTGAGGGTCCAGCAGCAGGCAGTCACAGGGTCAAGGAGCAAGGCAGAGGCGAAGGTCTGGGAGTCAAGGATCAAGGTGTCGGCAAGGCAAGGGTCCAAGGAGCAAGGATCAAGGCATCGGCAAGGCAAGGGTCCAAGGAGCAAGAGGCAACCAGGCAGGGATCGCGTTGCTGTGGCAAAGAGCTGAAGGGAAATGCTGAGCTTTTATCCCTCCCAGCTCCTGCCACCAGGTGCAGTGAGGTATCAAGTGGCCTCACCTGAGTGGCCACTCCTTGCTTCTCCAGCACAAGCTGAGGCAGGCCCCAGTCCTGCAAAGCACTACAGGCCCCAGAGCCTGACTCCTGCCCATACTCCTGACAGGGACTGGGTGGATCTTTGCACCTCGTCGCCACATATGCTTAAGACAGCCCTGTCAGAGTCATTTCCGAAACACTTCTGGGCACTTGGATACATACCATGATGCAGGGAGTAATGCAGTCCAGGACATGGTCCTCCTTCAAGGCCTTCTGGTCTCAAGCCAGGGCTGGCCCATGCCTCTCCACAGCTTGGAACAGGCATCCCCAAACTTCGGCCCTCCAGATGTTTTGGACTACAATTCCCATCATCCCTGACCACTGGTCCTCTTAGCTAGGGATCATGGGAGTTGTAGGCCAAAACATCTGGAGGGCCGCAGTTTGGGGATGCCTGGCTTGGAAGAACGATGTCCTTCAATTTTTCTCATCTTCCTTAAGAAGCGGGGGTTAGCAGTTAAGACCATGACCTTGCATGTGGCTGCAAACACCTTCTGTGGCCTCTCCAACCCATGTGAGCATTTTCATATATGCAGTCTGTTAGAGGGATGGTTCAGGAGTCACCCGTCAGTCCGGAACACCAGGAGACCTATTACATATGATCTAAAAGTGATATGGAAAGCACTGGGCTTCATCTGCTGGTCAAAATCCTTCTTAAACCGTGGTGGCCAGAACTTGACACTGGACTCCAGGAGGGATCTGACAAAAGCAGAATAGATTGATGCTATTATTCCTTTGCTCTGGACACGAGACTTCTCTCGATGCAGCTTAGAATTTCATTGGCTCTATTTATTTATTTTTGCTACAGACACATTCTGCACACTCATGCAACCCATACAGACTGTTCCTTGTGATTTTCCATGGAGGATATCGGGAATTGATACATAATGCAACACTATGTGGGTTTCCTCCCAAAGTGTGAAATCTGTGACGGCCATAGAAAAAAATAACAACCAAGAAACCAAATATATATAGCTGTATCTATAACGGTGAATACTGATCTATAGTGTGATGTCCTGGAGAAGAGACTGGTGAGATTTGTCACTCTGTTTCCTGTATTAAAATGGATCTTCCAAAATGCAGCCATGCCAAAATCGATATCAGATAATTGGAAAACGGAATCATGAGCCGAAGAGAAGATTAAGCTAGAACAAGGGTATAAAATGTGATAATTAAATGAGTACTTTTGTATTCTCCAGGTGGGCCCAAAGGAAAGTGCTTACATTGTCATTTAATGCAGATCAAGGGGGGGAAAGAGGGGGTGGTATTAACAGCCAGTTGTAACACTGGAGTTTAATGGGGCTTAGGGGTCAGAAAACTATCAGAAGATTGATCATTTCTCCCCTTTATAGTCCCCAGTTAAAACACTTACAGATGGTAAATCTTCTTTATCCCTCCTTTTGTTGCATAATTGTGTGCGCATTAGCGCCCTGATCTATGCATGCATTTGAAAATCATGTACTTGGAAGCATTTCAAACACTTCATACCTGCCAACTTCATATTTGCCTCGTCAGACCTTGCTTTGCTGTTGGCGCTGCCTGCCCAGTTCCTTTCTGTGTCCAAGGAAGAAACTCTCAGCAAGGAAGAAACTCTGCATGAAAGGAGGCACAGGGCCGGCTCTATGTAGAGTCCCGGTGGCACCGGGCGCCGGGCCAGTAGGCAGGGCGCTGCGCGGCAAAGCCGTGTGGAAGCCATGCTGCGCCCTGCGAGGGCGGGGGCGCCGGAGCGATCTCTGCCCCTCAGCGCCAGGGCGTGCGACCTGCTTGAGACTGCCCTGAGGAGACACTAGGATGCATTACTAGAAATGCCTTGTCTGGCGACCTCCCTTAAGACATTCGGGCTCCAGCTCTCCACCACAACTGCAGTTAACCTTGGTGACTCTGGGCTACAGAACACACCCTCCAGCTCTCGGTTCCATTTCTTTATTATTATCTTATTTCAAAAAAAATTATATATCACTTGATTGTAAAAAATAATAATCTCAACGTGTTTTACAAAAAGCATAAAATTGTTTGTAAAAAATAAAAATAAAACATTCAAAGGATTAAAACTACCAATGAATTAAATAGTTGGCAGGAGAGTTGGGGGGGGGGATCACATCTTTCAACCAACGCACCTTTTTGGTTTCAGATAGTACATGAGTTTTAGGTACACAAGAAGTTGCCAGGTCAGATCCCTGATCTATCTAGGTAAAAGGTAAAGGACCCCTGGACAGTTAAGTCCAGGGAAAGGTGACTATGACACTCATCTCACTTTCAGGCCAAGGGAGCCGGCATTTGTCCACAGACAGCTTTCCAGGTCATGTGGCCACTGCTTCTGGTGTAACAGGACACCATGACAGAAACCAGAGTGCACAAAAATGCTGTTTACCTTCCCACCACAGAGGTACCTATTTATCTAACTTGCACTGGCCTGCTTTCAAACTGCAAGGTTGGCAAGAGCTGGGACAGAGCAATGGGAACTCACCCCGCCACAGGGATTCGAACTTCCAACCTTCTGATTGGCAAGTGGCACTATGGTCTAAACCACATGAGCAGGGGGGAGTTTCTAGCACTTGAGATGATCCAGGCCAGTCACTCCACAGAAAGGGAGCAGAAAAGATCTAAGCTGGACTCGGGGGCTGGTTGGTGGTAAAGAAGCCAACACATAAAGACACCCTTTCTCTGATCCACAGAGTTTTCTGACCCCTGGCAGTTGGTTATAGAGTCTGGACTGCAGGATTTACCTTCCCAAGAAAAGGGAGAACTAGAACCTGCCAACAGACATGGAGTGGTGGTCGCTGATAGTTGTAGAATAAGAGTTTTGGCTTGATATCCTGCCTTTCACTCTCCTTAAGGAGTCTCAAAGCGGCCAACAATCTCCTTTCCCTTCCTCCCCCACAACAAACACTCTGTGAGGTGAGTGAGGCTGAGAGACTTCAGAGAAGTGTGACTAGCCCAAGGTCACCCAGCAGGTGCATGTGGAGGAGTGGGGAAGCGAACGCGGTTCACCAGATTACGAGTCCTCCGCTCTTAACCACTACATCACGCTGGCTCTCAGTAAATCCACTGAAACATCACTTCCATCATTTTCAACCCTAAATCAAGACTCTAGATAAGTGATGGGAGACTCTGTCCATTGTGGTTTCTCTTTTCTTTTCCCATTGCTGTCCACTCTTAAGTTCAGTTCTCCACATTTCCACATCAATATGTCTTTCTTTCTTTTTTAAAAAAGGTCTCCTGAAAACTCACCAGTATTTTAGTGTACATTTCTCCTATTACATATAATCTACTCAGGGTCCTTTCCAGTTCTACAAATCTATGATTGTAGAATCCAGGTCTAAATCCATATTGCCAAGGTCACAGGGGCCAAATTATTTTGGTTCAAGAATGGCTCTAGCTGTCCTCCCAAACAAAGCTAGCAATAGGCACTCCTAGCTGCCATGCCCACAACTAACAAAGATGGAGCCAGGAACATCCCCAGACCATACCTGCCAAGTCCTGGACTGCAAAATCCGGGACCGGCAGCTGCGTGACACCAGACGGATGTGCACCAAAAATGGCCGCCGCCAGCTTCGAAAGTCGCGTCTACGCATGTCCAGAAGTGCATAGACACAACTTCCGGTGTCAGCGCAGGCCATTTTTTGTGCCCATAGATGGGCAAAGCAAAAAAAAAAAAAAGGCTGACGGCAGGAGCGGAATAAGGGAGAATAGCGAGAGAGGAACTGATATGGGGGACCGGTACAAAAAAACGGGGGTTTCCCGGGGAAAACGGGATACTTGGCAGCTATGCCCCAGACTCTGTTCAGACAGGTAACCAACCAATCTCCTGTGTCGAAATAATAGTAAGACACTTCTACCATGCTTTATTGCTGATTTCATAGGGTGGTTAATGCAAGTTAAGAGGCAGATAAACCATTCAAAGCAATTTTCAACCGTTGAAATCATGCACCTGCTATGAGTGAAGTTGACTGTCAAGAGTGTGGGCTCATTTGCATTAAGCTCAAACACAATATCTATCCCAGGATCCAGTTGTCCCACCTTTCTGCCGTATTTTTCAGCTGAACCGAAATACAAGGAGGTCAGATTTCCCTAGTTGCATTTCAAAATATTTTCTGACTCCCATGCAGAGCATTACAAGAACAGGCCTCTTGTCAGAAGCAACAAAGCATTTACACTTTCATTATACCTTGCAGACCTAAAAGGAGCCAAAATCTGCAATTTCTTTCTGTCGAATGCCATAAAAACAAAGAGATCGTTTGCAATGCAGTAAAAATACACTAATTGCTTTTTGTTTTTGTTTTACAGGGGTATGGGGACCCAAGAATAAAATAGGCTTTGTTTTTCATTTAGAAATCAGGGGAGTGGATAAAAGATACAGCCCAACAACGTTTATTAAAAGCAATGTTGCAGGATGTACATTTTTAATATCTTGGCCACTTGTACACTGCAACCTAGAGACTTGAAGTATTCTCTCATTCTCTCTCTCTCTCTCTCTCTCTCTCTCTCTCTCTCTCTCTCTCTCTCTCTCTCTCTCTCTCTCTCTCTCTCTTTCTCTCTCCCTCCCTCCCTCCCTCCCTCCCTCCCCTCAGTTTGATGTTTTCCCTGGTTAAAAAAATCTCTCTCACACACACACAACTTTTTTTTTACTTTCATTCGGGGTGGGGAACCATTTTTATCCTGAGGGCCACTTTCCCTTCTAGGCCATATTCCAGGGGCCATGTTCTAGTGGTGGGTGTTGCCCTCCAGATGTTTTGGCCTACAACTCCCATGATCCCTAGCTAGCAGGACCAGTGGTTGGGGAAGATGGGAATTGTAGTCCAAAACATCTGGAGGGCCGCAGGTTTGACATGCCTGCCCTAAGCCAAAGTGGGTGGGGTGTCAAATGTTAATTGTACATTTGTAAAATAGGCTACACACCTACCTCTTTCCTCCATCTAAGCAGGTGAGAGGCACTGATGTAGGATTTCCACTCAAAATCACATGAGGGCACATGTGGGACTGAAACTCCTAGAGTTTCTGAATCAATATAGAAGGGACAGTAAGAGGGCCCTTCCTTAATGCTTTGGTATGAATTTATAACAAAGGAGACAATCTTATGTGCTTTCTCTCTACCTGAGCTACGAGGGGCGTTCATTAAAGATTTCCCCTGACGTACTTCCCGTGAATAAAAATAAAAAATCCGTCCAGTAGCACCTTAGAGACCTTAGAGCACCTTAGAGAGCTCATACCTATGACAAACTTAGTTGGTCTCTAAGGTGCTACTGGAAAGATGTTTTATTTTTATTTTGACTGCGTCAGACCAACACGGCTACCTACCTGTAACTAGTACTTCCTGTGGACTGAGACAAATGAAACTGGGCACAGTTATTAGTCCTTCTCTACATAGCTACCAGCAAGAGTGAAACACTTCTCCCATTGCTTTATGCAGCTGTGGAGACCTCATCTGTTGAAGTCAGTCAGAAGCCACAACCTGACCTCAGAAATCAGCATTTCATTGTCTGGAAAAAGCTTGCCCTTCAAAAATAACTTCATAGTTGGAAAGAGGTGGAAGTCAGATGGTGTGGGGTCGGAAAAATAGAGGGGTGAGGAAGGATATCATAGCCACAGGACTATGCTTCCGTGCTTCCATCTGTAACAACATGCGAGTTGTGAACTGGGGTGTTATCCTGCAGGAGGCGAACACCTTTGGTCAGCATACCATGCTTCTTGATTTTGATGGCCTTCCTCAATTTCTGCAGCAGTGAAGCGTAGTATGTCCCGGTAATTGTGTACCCTTTGCCAGGAAATCCATCATCACTACTCTGCGCTGGTCCCAAAAGACCGTGAGCATGACCTTGCACGCTGCTGGTTGGACGCGTGCCTTCTTTGGAGGTAGTGAGGCAGAGTGCTTCCATTGTTTGGACTGAGATTTAGTCTCTGGGTCATAATGATGGATCCATGTTTTGTCCTGAGTAATTAGTCTGGCAAAGGAGTCATCATGGTTTTCGTGACACATGGCCAAAAGAGCCCGTGAGCATGTGACTCACTCCTACTTCTGGAAAGGTGTCAGTAGCCAGGGAACCCACTGTGTGGACACCTTTCCCATGTCATGGGTGATTTTTTTTCTACAGATCCCACACTGATCTTGACTGATATCTGCAGCTAGTTGGCAAACGGTTGTGCGGTGATCCTCCAAAATGGCGGCCTCCACTTGCCGGATGGTTTCTTCATCAGTGGCGAGTTGTGGTCTCCCAGGAATGGGAGCCATTCCACTGAAGTCCAACCACACTTCAACTGATGATGCCAGTGTTTGACTACATCATACAATGGAGCATCCTCCCCATAAGTCCCTTTCATCTCATCAAACGTCTCCCCTGGTGTGGCCACTTTCAAATACAGGAACCTGATGACCACTCTGCATTCAACTGGTTCCATTATGAGACATTACTCCACTTTAGAACCAGTAACAAAGAGAAACTGTTAGGAGTTCAGAGCTACAAATTACCACTTTACCTATGGAGAGATGTATCATTAAAGGTAAAGGGGCCCCTGACCATCAGGTCCAGTCGTGCCCGACTCTGGCGTTGCGGCGCTCATCTCGCTCTATAGGCCGAGGGAGCCAGCGTTTGTCTGCAGACAGCTTCCGGGTAATGTGGCCAGCATGACAAAGCTGCTTCTGGCGAACCAGAGCAGCACACAGAAACGCCGTTTACCTTCCCGCCGGAGCGGTCCCTATTTATCTACTTGCACTTTGATGTGCTTTCGAACTGCTAGGTTGGCAGGAGCTGGGACCGAGCAACGGGAGCTCACCCTGTCGCAGGGATTCGAGCTGACGGCCTTCTGATCAGCAAGCCCAAGAGGCTCAGTGGTTTAGACCACAGCGCCACCCGTGTTACCCGCAGACAATTCCACCCCGTACAGGAAAACGTCCTTTGCTATCATCTTGATGCTGTATGACCCTATGTCAGCATGCAACGTATTATTTATTTTAATAATAATAATAATAATAATAATAATAATAATAATAATAATATGACAAAACATCAAACATTAAAAACTTCCCTAAACAGGGCTGCATTCAGATGTCTTCTAAAAATCACATAGCTGCTGATCTCCTTGACATCTACTTGGAGGGCATTCCACAGGGTAGGCACCACCACCAAAAAAAGCCCTCTGCCTGGTTCCCTGTAACCTCACTTCTTGCGGGAAGGGAACCGCCAGAAGGCCATCGGAGCTGGACCTCAGTGTCTGGGCTGAACAATGGGGGTGGAGACGCTCCTTCAGGTATACTGGGCCGAGGCTGTCTAGGGCTTTAAAGGTCAGCATCAACACTTTGAATTGTGCTCGGAAACGTACTGGGAGCCAATGTAGGTCTTTCAAGACCGGTGTTATGTGGTCTCGGCGGCCGCTCCCAGTCTAGCTGCCACATTCTGGATTAATTGTAATTTCTGGGTCACCCTCAAAGGCGGCAACACTTCTACTCAAAGGTCTGTCCATTTGTTAGGGGATTCAAAGTGCTACTATCGGTCTATGCAGCCCCGAATGGCTTAGGACCAGTTTACTTGTGGGATCGCCATTACTCCATATTTGCCCACTCACAATGTTACAGGTGCCACACAATACTCAAGCCACACTAGTCAGAAATCTATATTTCATTATGGCAACACCTCCACTTTGGAATCCCTGCCTATTGACATCAGGCAGGCTGTACGCATTTAAGTGCCTGCTAAAAATATTTTCCGTTAGGCAAGCCTAGCCACACATATAGAATGTTGCCATTATTAAATCTCTGATACTGTTAATTTTTGATTATTTTTACATGTTTGTTTAAATTGTTTTTAGCCGCTCTTTATTGATCTTTTTCATGTTTCTTGTAAACTGCTTTGAGGTTTTATTATAACCAAGCAGTATATAAATTGCATTAAGTAAATAAATGCATAAATAACATTCAGGTTCAAATCAGGACAATATTCCTCATGCCTAGATGCTGCTGCTGCTCCCTTGGAAGACAGCAATTATGACAGACAATGCGGTTGCTCTCTGCTACAGTGTGCAAGAGGATTATCTCCTGCCTTGTCTTCTCTGCTCTGGTGGAGAAGCACAGACAAATCTCAATACACTTGCAAAATGGTCCAATCACCAGGTAATGGGCAATGTCTCTTGCAAGGGATTATCAGGCCTACGCTTCAGTGAATCGCAGATCCCCAACTTTCTTTCTTTTTTCCCAGAATTGAGGGAGGATAAAAGAATGGAATTGCACCAATCTGAATAAAATATGGGGCTTGCATTCCATTTAAATACTAATTGACGTTCTGAATGGCATTCTCTAATGAGAAATTGGGCAGCAAGAGAGTTTGTTATTACTTTTTACTATCTGGGAAGCCTTCCGAGCTTAAATCCCAGAGTGCTTTTCAGGCAGCACCGAAACAGAGAGCACAGCCTGGCAGCTACTTGCACTGAAGCCACCTAGTAAATACCATTTTACTGGCACACAATAAGTGTGTTGCAAAGTGCAATATACAAATGTTACACTAGATGGCGATGGCGAGCTATGGCAAATTCATTTTTCGATTTTTTTTTTTTGTCCCCCCCCCCCCACGAAATGCATTTTCACAGCTTTTTTAATATGTGTGTAGATACCCTTCCCCAGATATGTATAGCTCTGGTTCACATGTGGACATCAAAGCAAAGCACACTCTGTACAGAAGGCTCTTTGCACTTGTATTGGCTTCTGGATCCAAAAGCCACTACAGGTACCAGGCGCATTAAAAGCTGTGGCAGGGTAACTCCTTCCCATCCAGTGATGGCGTCAGGATCTTGAAGAACAAGGGAGAAATCCACGTCGCCAGTCCTCTCCATTCCAACTTTGACACAGTTTCCAAAACTGAGCTCCAAGTCTTCTGACATTGCCATTGTAAGATAGATATCCCGGCCTGATCACTGAGATCATCCAGTAGAGTGTTGCTAGTTGTCCCCAATGTTACATTCAGGAATTTCTTTCTAAGCCCTTGGGACTCTTCCCAGGCCACAATCCTCACTGGCTCTGCTTTGTCCCTTCAAGTATCCCCACCCCCCACCCCAACTAGAATGTGTCCTGGAACTGTGATGATTGACGGAGTTGGGTTGAGGATTAACTCTGTAAATTATAATGTAAACCTCCTATCCCATGTGTGTGGGAGAAATATGAGAGTAAACAGGCTGCGAAGCCCTTCTAGCAGTGTAAAAACACTTATGCACTTTTGCAATCTACTGAAAGCTAGGAATTAGGCAATTGCACCTTTTTATCCCTATTTATTTGTGGTCTGCTGACTTTTCTTCTCTTTGTCCCTGTTGCTAAGAATGAACCGCATGCTTTAGTCAAGTAAACAAAAGGTTTACTTACATTTCAATGCAGGAAGCAAATACATTGAAGTAGTATGCAGGTGAAAATATTTCTTAGTTACAGAATACAAAATTAGTTTCCCAAATGGAGTCTGGGCTCTTAGTGGAGTCTAGGCATTTACATTGCTGGCTTGAAAGAAGAGTGAGATATGAGGGTTGTTCAATAAAGATTTTCCCTGTCCCACTTCTGGTTATAATAGGAGGATGAAATTGCACACGTATAATGATACATCTAGGGACCCAGGTGGCGCTGTGGGTTAAACCACAGAGTCAAGGGCTTGCTGATCAGAAGGTCGGCGGTTCGAATCCCTGCAATGGGGTGAGCTCCTGTTGCTCGGTCCCAGCTCCTGCCAACCTAGCAGTTCGAAAGCACGTCAAAGTGCAAGTAGATAAATAGGTACCGCTCCGGTGGGAAGGTAAACGGCATTTCCGTGTGCTGCTCTGGTTTCGCCAGAAGAGGCTTAGTCATGCTGGCCACATGACCCAGAAAAACTGTCTGCGGACAAACGCTGGCTCCCTCGGCCTGTGAAGTGAGATGAGCGCCACAACACCAGAGTCATCTGCGGCTGGACCTAACTGTCAGGGGTCCTTTACCTTTACCTTTTTAATGTATACTTTCTTAGATGTAGTGAAGGAACTATAAATCCCACAAGCTGTTCTACTTATAGTAACATGCAGCATTTATACATGGTCTGAGTTGCAGCCTTGTTCCATGCCCAATAAGCATGGGATGCCTTTGCCTGGAGGATCTGTGGTTTTGCCTAGTACCGTATCTTGTTTGTGCAATGGGCTCATGGGGAAAAAAGCTGCCCGATGAGCCTTTGCACTGGGGAGAGGAAAGCCTATCTGAGGCTGCTTCCGCTGGCGCTCAGGGCCATTTTGCCTCGAGAACAGTTGCTGTACTTCTCCGTTGTGCCTCAATGCTGCCAACCATGGATTGCAATGCCGGTTGAGCTATAGCTATTTCCAAGCCCAGGAAGTGACTCATCCAAGCTCCGTCGCAAGTCCTTCTGCTCAGTTTGCTTGCGGAACAAATGAAACCAAACACCTTTCTCTCGTTAAATCCAGCCAAACAGCTTCTCCGGTTTGTTTGAAAAAAACAGAGTCAATGAATCACTGTTTTACAGTGTGCATTCATCAGCATGTGCACCCATGAGCTACATTTACTTAATCTCTCTGAAAACAAAGGCACATATTTTCTGGGCATGTTTACCTATAAGAAAATTGCATTTCATTCAATGGAACTTAACTTCCCAGTCTGCGGGCTTCGGATCACGCTTGTTAAGATACAGGTCAATTGACTCAACTACCACAATTCCACGAAAGGCACGTTGGAAATGAAGTGATGGCTGTGCTAAGAGAGAGAACCAGAGAAAATATCAAACCTGCACTACGCTCCTTTTGCTCATGTATGAGACAATGGTGGTTACTGTTGCCTTCCAAATCTATTGCTCTTGCAAGCTCAATTTACCAGGGAGGAAAGAATACGGATGCTCTCTTTGGCTTCTCCTGCTGATTCTCTGTATGGTTGGTTTGAGAATACAAGCAATATTTATCTCTCAGCATCTTCCAAGCAATCGTTTCCGTTTGAATTTGAAAGACAACCCTCTTGGCTTTTCCGTTATGGCTGAACTCCCTTCCTTGCCCTTCAGTGTATTAGCATCTTCTGCTGAACTCTCGGCTATTTCTCTCTCCCCCCCCCCTTCCTGAGTTTTGGGAATGTGGTTCAAGTGTATGTGTGCAAAGGTCTGGTGTTGTCTGTGATTTTGAAACACTGACTTGATGGAAAATAACTGAGCTAAAAAAAACAAGGTGAAAGGGGCAAAGACAGAAACAAAAGTCTTGAGATTGAGTTAAGTTGAATACGAGAATAAATCTTCCTCAGCTTCCCTGAATGTCTTCCATGATGGCCCCCATCTGCCTGCCTTCTTACTAAGAAGCATACCTGCCAAGACTCCCGCTGAAAAATGCGGGATCAGCGGTGGCACGGCACTGGAAGTTGCGTAGAAGCACCGGAACTCGCTTCTACACATGCCCAGCAGCCATCTTGGTGACGGCCGCATGGCGGTGGCCATCTTGGTGACGGCCGCCGGGCATGCGTAGAAGTGACTTCCAGTGCCGCTCTGCCCTATTTCTGGTGCCCACACATGGGCAAAGCAGCACCCAAAATGGAGGCTCCCTGGCAGGTAGGAAATCCAGGGGATTTCCGGGATTTTTCTCCATTCGGGAGAACAGCGGGAAACGGATTAAAATCCAGGGGTTTCCCGCGAAAAACGGAGTGCTTGGCAGCTAAGCTAAGAAGGTGGCTGACAAAGGTGGTTCTGGCTCTGAGAACATACAGTTGGCAGCATGGGAAAAACTATGGAAAGATTATTTAAAATTTACAGTGTGTTACATGCTGAAAGAAAACTATATGAAAATGATGTACTGTTGGTATTTAACACCCAGAAAGTTAGCGAAAATGTTTAGGACTAACTCCAATGTATGTTGGAAATGTATGGGAAAAGAGGGCACATTTTATCATATGTGGTGGAATTGCAAAAAGATAAAGGAATTCTGGGAAATGATATATAATGAGCTTTTAAAAAGCTTTTAAAAAATGTTTAAAATAACATTTGTTAAAAGACCAGAAGCCTTTCTCTTAGGAATTTTAGGTGCATATATACTGAAGGATTTGAGAAGACTATCCATGTACGCCAGGCATCCCCAAACTTTGGCTCTCCAGATGTTTTGGACTACAATTCCCATCATCCCTGACCCCTGGTCCTGTTAGCTAGGGATCATGGGAGTTGTAGGCCAAAACATCTGGAGGGGCGCAGTTTGGGGGTGCCTGATGTACACGGTTACAGCTGCAAGGATGCTGCTTGCCCAGCGATGGAAAGATGAGAAAATGCCGACTGGCAGATGAAACTGTTTGAGTATGCAGAGATGGTAAGACTGACAGGGGAAATCAGAAATCAGGAAGATCAAAACTTCAGTAGGGAATGGGACAAATACAAACTGTACTTAAAAGAACACTGTAATCACTTAAGTTCTTTGACAGGCTTTTAGTAACTCCTGCAATGTTACAAAGACTTTAGATATTTTGGAGGACCATAATGTGGAGGAACAATAATACAGTGGTACCTCGGTTTAGAAACTTAATCCGTTCCGGAAGTGTGTTCTTAAACCGAAACCATTCTTAAACTGAGGCGCGTTTTCCCTAATGAGGCCTCCCACTGGTGCCCTTCCACCATTCGGCTTCTGTTCTTAGACAGCGGTAGAGTTCGCAAACCGGGACACTACTTCCGGTTTTGAGGAGTTCGTAAACCGAATAGTTTGTAAACAGGGCTGTTCTTAAACTGAGGTACCACTGTATGCAGTTGATTTAGATCAGGCATAGGCAAACTCCAGCCCTCCAGATGTTTGGGACTACAATTCCCATCATCCCTGACCACTGGTCCTGTTAGCTAGGGATGATGGGAATTGTAGTCCCAAACATCTGGAGGACCGGAGTTTGCCTACGCCTGATTTAGATATACAAAGGACCCAAGAGGAAGAATCTTGTTTGATTTTAAAATATAAATGTGGTAAATGTGAGATTTATTTTGTAAAACTAATAAAAATTATTTCAAAAAAAGAAAGAAAAAAAAGACAAGGGCTCTGAGATTGCATCCACAAGCTCCTTTAGTATCCTTGGATGCAGCTCACCAGGCCCTGGAGATTTGAATTCATTCAAGGTAGCTGGGTGTTCCCTTGGGTCGTTTCCTATCTTGGTCTGCAGCGCCCTCCTTACATCATTGATCCTATTATCACTGGGTCAGGCACCTCCAGGATGGTCTTCAAGGTTCTAAATCCAACAGCAAATCCCATGCTATTTCGTCCTTTCCAGCCATGATGTCCACCAAGTAAGAGCCTTCAGAGTTTTGTTAGCCCTTCCCATCTCTAGGACTCTCTTTTTTCAAATAATACTAATTCTGTACAACAGGATGGTAACCTGGGATGCCCCGGTATTTTGCCACTGCAGAGTTTATCCAGCAGAAAAAGGTTAATCTATTCATCTTTGAGCCATGCAATGAATGATAGAAGATCTGCCAGGATATTTTCCCATCGCTATATTTGCATATGCCCTTGGGGAGCCTGTACCCGTGTACCAGCTGTGAACTTGGCAGACAATTCCGCCTGGCTTTATTTCTGTTAGCGCTCAGCTTGGTTGGAGGGAAAGGTCAAGGCAAGGAATATTAATTACAGTCCACATTAATTGTCTGCTCAAGGTTACATAACATGGATGCGCCCACCGGCAGGTCTGTGCAGTCAACATGCTCAATAACGGACATAGGAAGATAATTCCGCTTACCTTTGACACCATACTCTCACGATTATGTTAGATATGCACATGAGCAGGGTTTTGACTAAAGCATTATCTAAGAATTATGAATACTTGGGCCTCATGTGGCCCTCAAGGATCTCAGACTGTTTTGGAAATATTAGTTAATTAAAGTACACCATGTCCCTCATACTACAAGGCAAGCTAAATATAGCAAGGGGGCCAACATGGAAAAGTCCTTAAATCAACTTTCCAGCTTTCCATGGTCAAATGCTCCTGCCCCTCTGGGGAGAAGGACATGAGTCTGTTGGGAGATTCATTCCCCGCCTGCAGTCATAGGATTGTTGTGTATCATATGACTGTATGTGATTTCATTCCACAGAGTGGAAGTGACGTGGACAGGATGTTCGTCTACTGCTGCGTTCCTGAAGTGGAGCTATTGTTCCTTTGTTCTCTCTTCACTGCCTGCTATGCTAGAGAGAGGGAAGGTAAACGGTGTTTCCGTGTGCTGCTCTGGTTCACCAGAAGCGGCTTTGTCATGCTGGCCACATGACGTGGAAACTGTACGCCTGCTCCCTCGGCCAATAACGCGAGATGAGCACTGCAACCCCAGAGTCGGTCACGACTGGACCTAATGGTCAGGGGTCCCTTTACCTTTACCTTATGGGCACGTTAACCCAGTATATGTATGTCTGTACACATTGCTTGGCTGGAGAGCTCTACTGCAAATTTTGTAGAAGTGTGAATTTCAGAGGATGGCTGCTTCATGCGCAGTGTATCATTCTAGAAACTGCGCATTGGGTAAGTCCACTCCACCTTTAAATGAGAGCTGATTCCCCTTTTTCTATCTCCTATTCTTCCTTTGCACTGAGGCTTAGAGGAGAGTAAACAGAGCAAAGAGCCTACTCCAGTGCTTCCTCACTTTTTCCAAACTGCAGTGCAAGTGAGAGTGATCCCCGCCCCTTTCTTTTCCGCATACTACATTTGCTTAGAGGGCTTGTGAGATAAGTGGGCATTAATCAAACTTGTGCTGAGGTTTGGAGAAGATAAGGCTCATTCTCCAAAGGATTTTATCTTCTTCTTCTTTTTCTGCTTCAGTATTGATCACCGAGAAATAGAACAAACTATGGTTCCCATTCTTAGGAGATTTCAGTGCAAAATCTCCAGGCCACCCATTTAATCTCACTTCTTTATTTAATTATAAAATCAAACAGTAAAAACAGTTCCAGAGCAATATCTAAAGCAAAAGCCACTTCTATTTATGCATCAGATCTGGTCAGCTGTGGAACATAATGAGGTATTCTTTGGTAGACTGTACTACAAATGTTGATCTTCTGGAGCTTCTTCATCAAGCCTGCTCCTCATTGTCGCTGGCATCTGTCTGTCTCGGGAGACAATGGAGGAGTGCGCCTTTGGAGGTGAAGTAAAACTGTTGGAAGGTTGCAGCAGCTGTAGAGATTGATAGGGGAGAGACATGTTTTGTTGCAGCTGGGGCAGATGAAGGTGTCCGGTTGTGCCGCTTCAAATGCACCATGGCATTTCTTCTTTCTGCAATCCTCCAAGTGGTCATTCCTCCTCTGGTCACTGCTGTGGATGCACAACCTGACTGTGTCCCCAGGCACAGGTCATCTGCAAGGGATCCCCACAATGTGGAGTTGATGTTGCCAGCCTTCACGTCTCATTTGCAGATGATGGTTTAGTGCAGAGTTGGTCTGCCAACGAGCCTGTTCCCTGTGGAGCATGTGCTTGAGTATCCCCAAGGACGTGCTTCTCATTACTCTACTTGTTTCTGAATATTTGGCCCTCTCTTCTATGTGTATTCAGATGGGGATGGAGGAGACAGGAAGCTGCCTTGCATCACCTGGGACCATTGGTACATCTAGTTCAGTATTGTCTGCACCAATGGTTAGAGGCTCCCCAGTGTTCCAGACACGTAGGTCTCTCCCTGCCCTACCTTTCGATGTTGGGAATTCAACATAAGACTTTCTACATGCACAGTAGATGTTTCACTGCTGAGCTATAGCCCTTCTCATGTTACATATTTTATCACCCCCCTTTATTTCCTGTTCAAAATCCTGTCCTGGATCAGATTTCGCCTGAGATCTGGTCCTACAAACTTTCTTCCCTGACTCTAATCCCATAAGAGCATCGGGACCGGCTCTCCTTGGCTTGCCAATGACCTTGGTTCCAGTCCTTCCAGGACCAAAACGAGGGAAATGGAACATCTGCAAGCACTGAGTTACTCTGCCTGAGCACCTCGCTTTGGCTGACCTACTTAATGTCTCCGGGCATGTAACACCTGGTATACCTGGCTATGCAAATCTTGTGCTGCTCTGGCTGAATTCCTATTGTGCCAACAAGCGACATCCTGGAAGGAAATCAGCAACGCAACAGTAGATGACCAGCCACCCTCCCCCCCCATGATAAATGTCCTTTGCTTTGTGTTTTATCACACTCTCGCACCATTTCTACTAATTATAGCTACACAGCTGCTAGCGCTGCATCAGAATACTTGCCTCTCGTTTTATGTAACCCATTAATGGATTTGCCTAGTCTGATCATTTGCCTGTTCTTCCACATTTCCTAAGCCGTACATTAAATACATGTGCACAGTTAAGCACCTGCGAGATCCCAGCCCCACTCAAAAATATAAAACTGCTGGTCAAAGCTATGTTTGAATAAAGCCAAGCCCATTTAGCGATCTAAGGGTAACTGTTCTACACAGCTGGCCAAAAGGCTTATCACAGGAACTAAGGTGTGTTTGTGTACTACACAAGCATTCCATCCAGTACAATGTGAAAAACAAGAAAATGGCAACATGTTTGGGCTTTATCATCTGGAAGGAAAGATGGCTGAGATGACATTAAGATCCATTCTGTTATTTTCTCCTTCTCCATAATACCAGAAACCTGGGTTTACTCCATGTAAACACCCCATAGGAGGTTCAGGGCAGACAAAAGAAAGTGCTTTTGCACAAAATGCACCATTATTTGTTGGAATTCACTGCCACTGGAATGTGGCAATGGACACAAACATTTTATTTATTTTATTGAAATAATTTCATTCTGTTGTGCTATCCATGCAGGCTCTTGTGATGAGAACCATTAAAAAAAACCTCAGAGTAAAAAATGACAAATTTGATTTCTCTTTGTCTCTCATTATTCCAAACTTAAATTCAGTTTGCCACATTCCTGCTGCCATTTGTGATTACTATTTTCAATGCCCTCATGAAAATTAATCGGAATTCTAATGAATTTCTCCAAACAAACACATTTTTATGTGCAATTTCGACTTAAACTTTTGCAAGCCAATTCCCCTAATATAATGTACTATTGTATTTTCCCCACTAATGTTTGCATTACTATGTACACTTTCTCTAATATATCTTTTATATTTGTTGGGAAACTTCATTGCAAATTTCAGAGAAGTGTGAATTTTGAAGGCTAGATGCATTCCAGTTTCCACACTTGTTTGAGAAGTGTAAATTAAGCAGCTTCTCTTTAAAATGGAAACAAAACCAAATATCTCCCTCATGCCTACCTCCGAATGCATATATTTGAGCTGGAGTGCCAAATATATTGTTGTGTTTAGAAGATCATCATTCATTCTGACTTTTAGCTCTTGAATGAGATTTGAATTTGATTTTTATTTTGCATTGAATCATTATATACTCTTGCATTTTTCTTATTATTCAAGTTTTACAGGTAGGTAGCCGTGTTGGTCTGACATAGTCGAAACAAAATAAAAAAATTCCTTCCAGCAGCACCTTAAAGACAAACTAAGTTTTTTATTTTGGTATGAGCTTTCGTGTGCATACCAAAAAAACTTAGTTGGTCTTTAAGGTGCTGCTGGAAGGAATTTTTTTTATCTTCTTATTCAGTTAATCATGGAGAAAGGCAGGCAAATGTGCACACTATGCAGATTCAGAAAGCCTCATTCCATTTAGCAAAAATGGAACCGGGTATAACTTGAATAGGCAGCCAGATTTTCAGATGAAAAATTACACAGTTGCTCCAGGTTGGAACAACACCTTTCCACCTGTGGATTTTGGCACAGCCACTATATTGTTTCGCTTATCTCTTCATGTAAAAGTGACGCTCCTTCACCCACATGACACATTCTTTATTTGCCCTTGAGATTGAAACAAAGCGCATCAAAAGGTCCACAAACCACAAAACAAATGTTGTTGGTTTGTTAGACGATAAAGTTTGAACAGGGGAGGTGTGACTTCCACCTACACAATTCCCAGGCCTCAATCAACCAAGGCCAGGCTTGAAAAAGAGGAAGATAGGCCCTTGTTATCAGGGCTGAACAAACCAATGTATTTCTTGTCTGTGTTCTTTTTCCAGGCTGTCACCCATAAGTCCATTCCATTCCATTACTGCATCACATTTACAATTAAAATAAAATTAAATAAAACTGCAGGGGAAAGAAATCAGTATCTTAAAAGTATTTTCTTTCAAAATGCACATTTTTTGAGCACAAAACCCCAAACCTAGCTATTCTAACCACATTTACATGGGAGTAAGCCCGGTTGAATTAAACAGGAGTCACTTCTGAGCAGATGCAGTTAGGCTTGCAGCCTTAATCCTCATCTTCGCAGAAGTCCGGAGGATACAGATCTGGGTAGTTTCTGTTGGAATTCACAAAGGCTGAATTCCTCTTGTATCCCTATTTCCTAAAGACATCCACACGCAGCATACCATTATCCATGAATGACAGCTGATTCTTTTAGGAGAATGGAAATAAGAAGGCTGCAGTGCAGTGCACGAGTGACTTCTCCAAATTCACCGCCCTACTAATGATGTGGAAATGTGGCACAGGAAGCTTTAGACTAGAAAATGAAAAGCCGAGAGAAACAAAAATTGACAGATTTCCCCACCTCTATCTTTAACAGTGTTCCCTTGCGTTTGGTGGCATCGTAATCCAATTTTGTACAGAGCCTTGTGACGTCTTCACCTTTGGTGGGCTAACCTACATGACTAATTTAGGAAGGCGACTGTAGAAGCCATGTGATCTATGGGGGGGGGAGAGGAAAGTCTGCCCCATAGAGGTCTCAGCACGGGGGGGGGGGAGACCATGCCCACATTTACACCACATATTTTGAGCAGCATCACAACACTCATGACTTCCCTCAAAGGATTATGGGTGCTCTGGTTGCTTAAGGAGTGCCTGGCGTGCTCTGGTCCATGGGGTCACAAAGAGTTGGACACAACTAAACGACTAAACAACAACAACAACAAGTTGCTTAAGAGTGCTGAGAGTTGATAGGAGGCCCCTAACCCCATCACAGATCTACAGTTATGAGTGGTTTAACAGACACTCTTTCTTCACAAGGAATTCTGAATCGTAACTCTGTAAGAAGAGGGGGGCTCCTAATAACTCTTGGCTTGCGGCGGAGCATGTCCTCATGGTGCCAGGGGCGAGTGTGTGTGCGGGAGGGCAGAGTGCAGCAACCCAGTTCTTGCTGCCATGCAGCATGAACTCCAATCTGCTTTGCAAGGATGGGATGATCCCAGCCTCACAGAGCAGCAAGGGTGTTGTTGTCATACCTGCCAAGTCCCGGACTGCAGAATCTGGGACCGGCAGCCGCGTGACACTGGAAGTTGCGTAGACGCAACTTCTGGTGTTGCTCTGCCCATCTATGGGCACCAAAAATGGCTGCCCCCGACACCGGAAGTCGTGTCTACGCACTTCTGGACATGAGTAGACGCGACTTTCGAAGCCGGTGCCAGCCATTTTCAGTGCCCATAGATGGGCAAATCATAAAAAAAATGGCCGCTGGCAGGAGAATATAAGGGAGAACAACGGAGACGAAGTGATACGGGGGACCGCCGGGAAAACGTAAGAAAAAAACCAGGTTTTCCCGGGGAAAACAGGGTACTTGGCAGCTAT
The DNA here is from genome assembly GCF_965207765.1 of Zootoca vivipara. Lineage (NCBI taxonomy): Eukaryota > Metazoa > Chordata > Lepidosauria > Squamata > Lacertidae > Zootoca > Zootoca vivipara. The sequence goes on from NC_142593.1 coordinate 55,666,685, forward strand.
GGTTGTTGTTAGTATTTCATGCTGCAGATGAGATAGTTGTAAATCACATGCCAGTCTGGGACAAGTCTGAGAATGTACTTTCGCTTTTATTTCTGTCTGTTTTGTTCTCTTGGAGCTGGAGAGAACAGACACCATTTTGCTTTTGTCTGTGCATAGTGTGTAAAAAATAGTAGATTAGATCTACAATGTCTCACTCACTGCTGTATTTGACCAGAAGATTAGTGTGCATATACCATCTGGTATATGTCGCTAGAAGCGCACTGGAGAAGAAGGGAGATGCCTTTTCCAGACGCTCGGAGTTTCGGGGGCTTGCAGGCTCACCCCCAGGGCGTTTTTCCAACAAGTGTGAGAAGCACACAACAGCTGTGCGCCTTTCGATCCCAGCCTCCCCCTCACTTTGTGAGGCTGATTTGAAGGGCATGTGCCTGTTGCTTCCTCCTGGCGCCCTGTCAGCCCCACACTGCTTTGCGAGTGTTGGGTGTGGGCAGTGCTTTTCCCCCCTTAAAAAATGTTTTAGAGGTACTCTCATTTTGACTCAAGGAAATCACCATTTTATAGTTCAAATCGGGAAAAATAAATACAGTGAACGGACAAAAGTACAAAGAACATGCATTGCCTCATATAACACAGCTGACTGATCACAGTAACTCTGGCATGAGTTTGTGTCTTCCCAATTCCTCTGCTTGCTGTTGGTGCCCGTCGGAGGTGGTAGCAATAAAACTGACCAATCACTATGCTAAATTGCAACTCCTACTTCACACATTAAACGCTCGCTTCCTTCTGAGACTCGGGAAACACTGTAACAGGAAATGAGGCTGCCATTGGGGTAGCAACAGAACTGACAATTCACTGTGCTAGGGAAGAAACTAAAAAAAATTAAATTTCTAGTTTCTTCTCCTGTTAGATTCACAAAATGTTAGGGGTATGCGTCCCCTCAGAAAAAAGCACTGGATGACAGGATCAGACAAAGCAACATGGGGCTGGCAGTGGCAACATGAGGAGCAAAATGTACCCTCAAAAAAAGGTGCCCAAGCAACGGTCCCCCTCACCGCATCCATGTTACACTTTTGCACAAACTACAGCTCCCAGTATTATTTTGGGGAAGCCACGAATGTTTAAAATGCTATCAAAATGTTTTAAATGAAAGGTTTGGCCCAAGCTCGGTAATCAATCTGAATACTTTTTGTTTGTTTTTTTGTTTTGTTTTTTTTAAAGCAGGTGGGATAACTCCTACATCACCAATTTTAGTAGTGAAACTGGCAGACATTTACGGGTTCTCCAATCAGGCTGTTCTTCTTTGGACTAGGTCACTCATTCTCAAAGAGCTTCCTAGCAAGGTAATATTGGGAGGAATGTGTCAAGTCCTGGAGAACGTCACTGGAACCACTGATCTGCGAGGAAGTTAATACCCAGAGAATCAATTCACATTCCTCAAGCTTCCTGCCCACCCTCCGCATTCATTTTGGGCACGGAATACTGCTGAGTTCTTTAATCGAGCTCTAAAGACTAGGAAATGCTTCAGTTGTCTGCGCCTTGTACTGTAATTGCATCATTTTATGATATCAGAAGCGACAAGAACAGTAAAATGACAAGAGGCACTTTAAAGCTAAGTGCACTGTGAAAAACCGAGGTTTTCCTGCCTGGTGGGCAGGTGAGGAATATCTGCTTCTCAGGAACAGTTCCTTGGGGATGCAGTCAATCACTCAAAGCGAAGTCTATATTTAATTGCATCAGATCTTTCGGGTGTGTGTGTGGAAATGCAGATGCTTAGCACAAAACCATGCACAACTTTAAGCTTCTTCACACTTCCCTCCCTCAATGGTTTCAAAGGTATGCGAAGTCTGCAGCTGCACAATTCAAAAGTGCACATTGCAGTGTCAAGTACAGGTAAGCATCCTTTTCATTAAACCTTACAAAATCAAATACAGGATTTGACTTATCCCCAGAGGCACAAAAGCTATCTGCAGGAAAGCATCAGTCTAAAACTCAGGACCCACCTGCACCATGGCTGGCTGACCCATAAGGCAAGGTGAGAACAGTGGTCTTCTTATGTTCTAGTTTGGGCATTTCATTTTTTAAGTGTCCCGCACAAGGGAAATAATGTTCATACAAACAGCTAGACCATAGTTCAGTGGTAGAGCATCTGCTCTGCATGCAGAAGGTCTCACGTTCAATCCCTGGCTTCTCCAGGTAGGGTTGGAAATGTCCACTGTCTGAAAGAAGAAGAAAGAAGAAAGAAGAAGAAAGAAGAAGAAGGAAGAAGAAGAAGGAAGAAGAAGGAAGAAGAAAAAGAAAGAAGAAGAAGGAAGAGGAGGAGGAGGAGGAGGAGGAGGAGGAGGAGGAGGAGGAGGAGGAGGAGGAGGAGTTTGGATTTGATATCCTGCTTTATCACTACCCGAAGGAGTCTCAAAGCGGCTAACATTCTCCTTTCCCTTCCTCCCCCACAACAAACACTCTGTGAGGTGAGTGGGGCTGAGAGACTTCAGAGAACTGTGACTAGCCCAAGGTCACCCAGCACCTGCGTGTGGAAGAGCGGAGACGCGAACCCGGTTCCCCAGATTACGAGTCTACCGCTCTTAACCACTACACCACACTGGGAGGGCTGTGGCCAGTGTAGACAATACTGATGCTTGGCATAGACCAGGGGTCAGCAAACTTTTTCAGCAGGGAGCCCCACTGTCCCTCAGAACTTGTGGGGAACCGGACTATATTTTGGGAAAAAATAATAATGGACAAATTCCTATGCTCCACAAATAACCCAGAGATGCATTTTAAATAAAAGCACACATTCTACTCATGTAAAAACACCAGGCAGGCCCCACAAATAACCCAGAGATGTATTTTAAATAAAAGGACACATTCTACTCATGAACAAGCTGATTCCCGGACTGTCCGTGGGCTGGATTTAGAAGGCGATTGGGCCGGATCCAGCCCCCTGGCCTTAGTTTGCCTACCCATGGCATAGACAATACCAAGCTAGATAGATCAGTGTTGGGACGTGGGTGGTGCTGTGATCTAAACCACTGAGCCTCTTAGGCTTGCTGATCAGAAGGTCGGCAGTTTGAATCCCTGCAACGGGGTGAGCTCCCATTGCTCTGTCCCAGCTCCTGTCAACCTAAGAGTTGGTTGCATTACAGACATTTAAATGAGATGTATAAGGAGGACAATAAAAAAGGGTTTAGCTATACAATTTCTAGATTTCAAAAGGAGGTTATAGAAGAAGATGTGAAGCTACTGAAGAAAGCAGACAGTATTCTGCTAGAATGGGAAACGAAAGACAAGGAGGTAAAATCAGTTATGATTAAATGGGTGCAAGATATAGGACACAATATACAATTTGAGGATTGGGGGAAATTGTGGAAGGTAGATTTGAAATTCACAGACTGTTCTCTTTTGAAGGGAAATTATATGAAAATGATGTACAGATGGTATATTACACCACTAAAAATGGCAAAAATTTACAAAACCCGGGTCAAACACATGTTCGAAATGTAAAGAAAAAGAAGGTACTTTATATCAGATGTGGTGGGAATGTAGAGAAGTCAAAAAAATTGGAAGATGATATATAATGAATTGAAAAAGATGTTCAAAATGACATTTGTAAAAAACAAAACAAAACCAGAAGCATTTCTGTTAGGGATTCTAGGGATTCAAGACCTGCCGCGGAAAACAAAGAACTTATTTATGTTTGCTACATCTGCAGCAAGAGTCTTGTTAGCGCAAAGATGGAAGAATGAGGAAATCCCAACAAAAGAACAATGGCAAGAAAAACTGATGAGCTATGCAGAGTTGGCAAAGTTGACATATAAACTACATGAGAAGGACAACCGTGACTTCAAAGACGAATGGGAACTTTTTACAAACTATTTATAAAGACAACAAAAGGATCTGGATTCCTTGGCAGGTTTTGAATAAACATCCACAATTTATTAATAATTAGGTACTAAGTAATAGTACCACAGTATTCTGCTCTAGTCAGACCTCACCTGGAGTACTGTGTCCAGTTCTGGGCACCACAGTTCAAGAAGGATACTGACAAGCTGGAACGTGTCCAGAAGAGGGCAACCAAAATGGTCAAAGGCCTGGAAACGATGCCTTATTCGGAACGACTTAGGGATCTGGGTATGTTTAGCCTGGAGAAGAGAAGGTTAAGGGGTGATATGATAGCCATGTTCAAATATATAAAAGGATGTCATATAGAGGATGGAGAAAGGTTGTTTTCTGCTGCTCCAGAGAAGCGGACACGTGGCAATGGACTCAAACCACAAGAAAGAAGATTCCACCTAAACATTAGGAAGAACTTCCTGACAGTATGAGCTGTTCGGCAGTGGAATTTGCTGCCAAGGAGTGTGGTGGAGTCTTCTTCTTTGGAGGTCTTTAAGCAGAGGCTTGACAGCCATCTGTCAAGAATGCTTTGATTTTGTTTCCTGCTTGGCAGGGGGTTGGACTGGATGGCCCTTGTGGTCTCTTCCAACTCTATGATTCTATTAGTAGAACACATGATAGATAAGGTAATGATATGTACAATTTTATAACATGCAGAGGATAATATGTACAAACAAACCAGAGAGGGGAGCTGAGGGAAGTCCTCAGAGGGTGGGAGAGGGCAGGGGAAGGAGGGGTGGGAGGGAAAAAAAGGGGAAAATGTAATTGGTTATGTTATTGGTAATTTGGATTGTTTTAAAAATCTTTTTCTTTAATAAAAACATTTTTTTTACAAAAAGGTATACCAGTGCAAGTAGATAAATAGGTACCACTGTGGCGGGAAGGTAAACAGCGTTTCCATGCGCCCTGGTTTCCATCACGGTGTTTTGTTGCTCCAGAAGTGGTTTAGTCATGACCTGGAAAGCTGTCTGTGGACAAATGCCGGCTCCCTCAGCCTGAAAGCGAGATGAACCCTGGAACCCCATAGTTGCCTTTGACTGGACTTAACCATCTAGGGGTCCTTTATCTTTTACCTAGATAGATCAGTGATCTGACCTGGCAACTTCTTGTGTTCCTAAGACTAGCACCAGAGAAAGAAGAGCTAGCTTTCCCTCTCATATGTTATGTTTCTATGTGCAAGGAGCAATTCCTTGTTTGTTTTTGTGGTGCACCATGTAAATATTTACCCCACTTTTTACAAATCCTGGAAAAGCCTTGTATCTTAATTCAACGGATTGTATAGGCTAGCAATTCTTTTTTATTATTTTGGAGTGGGGTGGCTACCAAGGATAAGATGGGAGGGAAATGGCTCAACCATTTCAGTTGTGCTTTATGATTTTACCTGAGTTCTGAGTATTTTATGCGAGTTCTCTGGCTGAATGAGCCTTCTTATTACAGCAGGTGTTTTAGTCGAGATCATCTGTTTGCTTTTAAAAGTTACTTAATTAGAAATGGCTCTCAGAGTTGCCACTGCCATTTGCTCGGAAAGAGTACCTGCGCGAGGGGACATCGTAGGTAAACTTCTGCAAAACTAATGATTGAGTGAGCTTATTGATTGCCTAATGGTTTATATGGGAGGCATAACAGGAAGGTCATTGTTCCAACTTGATCAAAGAACAAACAGCCACAGACTATGACCCAACTGTCAAAGCTGGATAAATATTTGTGGGCGGTAAATGTAGCTTTTTTATGCAGCTGCCATAAATATAGTTATCAGACAAAAAGAAGGAATTGCAGGCCAATGATATATAATGCCTGAAAATGCATGCATGTATCTCCAGTCATACATGTTTTAATTATGGGAAAGGCTTCCCAAGTGGGTGGGTGGGTGCTCAACATATACCCAGGTATAGAGTTCCTCTGAGATTCTTCCTAACTTTAATTTTATTCATTACAGGATTATGCCACCCTTCCTCCTAGGAATTCTTCTCACCATGTTATCTGCAGAACAGCCCTGGGAGGTCAGTTAAGCAGAGAGAGATTGACTGGCCAAGAATCACCCATTGAACTTCATGACTTGATGGAGACCTGAACTTGGGACTTCTTGACTGTAGCCCAACCATGTTGCTGGTTTTACTGAAAATCTGTCAGCTTGGCTCAAAAATCCCTCTACTCTTTTCTCATGTGAAAGATGGGGTTGTGCCACCTTTTAAGGGACAAGTACACACTTTAGGGGTGCTCTTGGTACTATCCTTTGTCCATGAAGGCCCAGATGGTCTCCATGGCAAAGAGCACCTATCACCACCTTCGGCAGGTGCATTAACGGTGCCCCTTTCTGGACATAGATAGCTTGTCCACTGTGATTCATGCACTGGCAAGCTCAAATTTAAACCACTGTAATGCACGCAGGTGGAGCTGTCATCTAAACCACTGAGCCTAGGGCTTGCCGATTGGAAGGTCGGCGGTTACGAATCCCCACGACAGGGTGAGCTCCCGTTGCTCAGTCCCAGCCCCTGCCCACCAAGCAGTTTGAAAGCACATCAAAGTACAAGTAGATAAATAGGTACCGCTCCAGCGGGAAGGTCAACGGTGTTTCTGTGTGCTGCTCTGGTTTCTCCAGAAGCGGCTTAGTCATGCTGGCCACATGACCCGGAAGCTGTCCGTGGACAAACGCCAGCTCCCTCGGCCTATAGAGCGAGATGCGCGCCACAACCCCAGAGTCGCCCGAAACTGGAACTAATGATCAGGGATACCTTTACCTTTACCTTTAATGCACTCTACCTGAGATTCCATCATGGCTGGCCTGGAGGCTGCAATTAGTTCAGAGTGTCATGGTCCAGCTGGTGAATGGTGACCTTTACTGCATACCCATGTCCTCTTTGCATGCCCATGCTAAGGGCTTACTGTTAAGAACCTAAGAAGAGCTTGTTGGATCAGGCTAATGACCCATCTAGTCCAGGATCCTCTTAAAGCAGTGGCCAACCAGATGCTGAAGTGGACTTCAAGTGGGACGTGAACCCAATAACACTCTGCCCACCTGCAGCTCCCAGCAAGTGGTATTCGGAGGCTTGATGACTCTGATAAAGGAGGTAGAACATAGTCTCTCTCCTCCTGTGGTTTCCAGAAACTGGGTATTAGCTACCCAGCTAGCCTCGATACCAAAGAACTCTGGACCAGATTATCTGAAAGACTGAGTCCCCTTCATTGCCCAGTAAGGGTATTTGAGATCAACAAATGGGATCTTGCCACAGCCTAAGGATTACCAGCTTGAGGTGACACAGAGGCCAACTTTACCAATGGTGGCAGAAATATTATAAGTCTCATCTGTATTGGCATTCTCCCGGCTTTTGAAGACGCACCTGTATATGCAGACATTTCCTTGATCTCTCAACCTGAGTCGCCTGTTTTAATAGTGGTGCTGATTTAATGAGATTGCTTTTTATGGGTGTTTTGAGCTAATGAAAGCTTGCTTTAGTGTTTTTGGGACAGCATCCATGCAAATAGCCAAGAATTCTTCAAGGCCATTTGGATAAAGGAGATGGGGGGGGGGTTGCATTTTCTCCCTATAGGTTTCTTTTCCATTTCAATAACTGGTTAACCTTTTTTTAAAAAAACCACAATATCATAATATCCAAGGGATATTTTTTTTTATTAGTATCAAGGAGCTGTGAATCAGTGATGCTTTAAATGGAAGACAAGATCATTCTACACAGAAACTACGTACTCCCCCTCTCCTATAATCCAATAACACAGTCTGAAGGACTTCTAAAGCTCAGAATAACTAAGTACTGCTTAATTCATGCCAACTGCAAGAATTGAAAACAGTAGTTGCACAATTACTCCTTAAAGTGTTCAGCTGTGTGGAAGGCACCTGGAAAGTAATAAAAAGATGTCAATATTATTCATGAGTTTTAATTGCTTTCATTTGCATATCTCTCCACCTCCTTTCTTCTTTCTGTCTTGTGGGCAAAATAGAATCACTTCACTGATTATATAGTTGATGAAGGAAATACATCAGCCAAGAATCAAATAGTAGCTTTAGCCACCCGTTACCATCTTATATATAAGGAACGCTATAACGGCCATAAAACCTATTTACTGTTAAAATTAAAATGGCTTTTATCAGCTTTATGGCATGCAAACAATTAAAAATAATTATTTTAGTCTGCAGCTGCCCTTCTGCTAGTGCGACAGCAAAGACAAAAGCAAATGTCTTAACGGGAAGAGGGAAGCCACGGGCCTTGCTTTCATCAAGAATCAAATAGTGGAGGGGATATAAAAGCTAAACAACAACAACACCTGTTGCAGAGTGAGAGGGGGATGGGCAGATGATGATACTAGTGTTCCCCTCTTGAACATTTGCATTATGGGATTTCAAGAAGCATTCACACGTGCAGCTCTGGGTACTGGATTAAAGTAGAGAAAGACACAAGTAACAAACAAGGGCCTCTAAAGACATCCTTTTTTATTGTGCATTCATGATAATGGATGCAGGATAACTGATAAGTATAGTATCAGGAAACATGTTGGCTAATAATATACTGACAAAATATTTATAACATTATCTTGTTTCAAAATTCATCAACAGAAGGCAAATAATATGTGTATGGAGTCACAAATAATGTTGTTGTTGTTTAGTCTTTTAGTCATGTCCGACTCTTCGTGACCCCATGGACCAGAGCACGCCAGGCACTCCTGTCTTCCACTGCCTCCCACAGTTTGGTCAGACTCATGTTGGTAGCTTCGAGAATACTGTCCAACCATCTTGTCCTCTGTTGCCCCCTTCTCCTTGTGCTCTCCATCTTTCCCAACATCAGGGTCTTTTCCAGGGAGTCTTCTCTTCTCATGAGGTGGCCAAAGTATTGGAGCCTCAGCTTCAGGATCTGTCCTTCCAGTGAGCACTCAGGGCTGATTTCCTTCAGAATGGAGAGGTTTGATCTTCTTGCAGTCCATGGGACTCTCAAGAGTCTTCTCCAGCACCATAATTCAAAAGCATCAATTCTTCGGCGATCAGCCTTCTTTATGGTCCAGCTCTCACTTCCATACATCACTACTGGGAAAACCATAGCTTTAACTATACGGACCTTTGTCGGCAAGGTGATGTCTCTGTTTTTTGAGATGCTGTCTAGGTTTGTCATTGCTTTTCTCCCAAGAAGCAGGCGTCTTTTAATTTCGTGACTGCTGTCACCATCTGCAGTGATCATGGAACCCAAGAAAGTAAAATCTCTCACTGCCTCCATTTCTTCCCCTTCTATTTACGAGTAGGTGATGGGACCAGTGGCCATGATCTTGGTTTTTTTGATGAGCTTTGGGAGAAGGTTTGAGGGGGATTGAGCTTTGGGAGAAGATTATTTGGGGGGAATGCTGAAAATTGCTCACCTGCCAGAACACAGCACACAACTGCTCACATCACTTCCAATCTCAGGCTCGCACTTCGTTCTGGCGGTGAGCGATTTTTGGCACACACACCCCAACAATCAAGTGGCCAATTGCCGCTTACAATCTCAGGCTTGTGCCAAAAAACCACCCACCCCCTTTACCAGTGTATAAGACGACCCTAAATTTTGAACCTCATTTTTGGGTCAAAAAAGCTCGTCTTATACACGGAAAAATACGGTGAAACAATTGAAATCTAATTCAGAATTCAAACCCCCCAGGTGAAGGGATTTTTAATAGGTAAATTATTCTGTTTCAGGGCATTTAGCTTCCAACACTTCTTGCACCTGCAAATGTTTATGAATGGACATAGTGTTTTGTTTCCAGTCAATGTATGTCCTGTCACCTCCTGCTGAAGTTTTTTTCATGAATTCATGGAATTGTGAAGTTGGAAGAGACCCCAAGAGTCATCAACTCCCCCTTTCAATGAATGAATCACAGCTAAATAATCTCTTACAGATGGCCATCCAACCTCTGTTTAAAAACCTCCAAGGAAGGAGCATCCACCACCTTCATACCACTCCTTCAGGCAGCAAAAATGTGGTATCAGCCGGGAAGCATCACAGAGTAAATAGCAAACCAGAATGACAACAGTCCAATATAATTCCATCCCTATGCACTATTATTGCATGGCAGGCATTGCCCAAATAAATAGACCCTCAAAAATATTAGCACTCTGGTAGGGTACCTATTCGCCTGTGTGGTGCCCCTATATAGACTTGAGCATCACCCTATTGCAGTGGTGGTGTTCAAACTTTTTTTCAAAGAGGGCCAGAGTGAAGGGTTGTGAGGGCTGACGAGAGGGCCAATCAAAGTTGTTAAGCTTTTTTTTTTAGGATTGAAGTTGTTGAGGTATTTTTAGGATTTTACCCTAGGAAATAAACTGCCACAGAGGCCGAATTAAACCAACCGGCACCACAATCACCTTCTAAATCTGGCCCAAGGACGGTCCAGGAATCAGCGTGTTTTTACATGAGTAGAATGTGTCCTTTTATTTAAAATGCATCTCTGGGTTATTTGTGGGGCATAGGAATTTGTTCATCTTTTCTTTTCTTTTCAAAATATAGTCTGGCCCCCCACAAGGTCTGAGGGACAGTGGACCGGCCCCCTGCTGAAAAAGTTTGCTGACCCCTTCTTTATAGTCTTAAGACTACAAGGCACATTGCCTTGTGCATCTGCAAAAGCAACATACAAGCATGTAGGCATATCTTTCCATGCAACTTTAAGGTTTCAAATTCCATGATGCACTGCGACTGTCCCTGAAGCACCCAGTGCCTATCATAATGAAGGAAAGGCAAACAAAATTGGATGGGGGAAAAATTCAGATATTTTGGATTTAGAAGGCTACGATAATGTTTATGGTTGGCATGCATATTTATGGTATGATAAAGTAAAGGCCCACAGAGGCTTTAAAACGCATATAATCAGAAAATCACTGTATAGTGTTTGGTCCAGGTACAAAGATTTGTTAGAAAGAAAAACACCTAAATGGTTATCACCATTGGAGGCCAAGGTTCGTAAAAGAGTCAACATGGAAACCAATTGGCCGAAATATAGATATTTGTTGATTGAAGAAGGAGACCAATTTAAGTTAAAGACTTATGAGGATTTGAAATGTAAATTAGATGATTGGCTCCAATATCACCAGATAAACGAAGTTTTCAAAATGGATAGATTACTTGGTTTTCAAACAGAGAGGTCAAAGTTGGAAACAGAATTGTTAGAACCTAAGACGAAAATACTTTCCAGAATGTATAAATTGTTGCTTGAGTGGCATACGAAAGATGAACAAACAAAGAATGTTATGATTTTGTGGGCAAAGGATGTTGGTCATAATATTATGATTGAGGAATGGGAGAAATTGTGGCATGAGAATATTAAGTTTACTGCATGTAGTTTATTAAAGGAAAATTTAATGAAGATGATGTATAGATGGTATCTTACACCAGTAAAATTAGCAAAGATATATCACAACCAGGATAACAAATGTTGGAGATGCAAGAAAGAAGTAGGCTCATTTTATCACATGTGGTGGACCACTAGTGAATGACTTCTGGAATAAGATTTATAATGAACTTAAGAAAGTGTTGAGAAACACATTTGTTAAGAAACCAGAAGCATTCCTAGTGGGCATTGTAGGGAAAGAGATTCCAAAGAAGAATGTATCATTTTTTATGTATGCTACGACGGCAGCGAGACTTTTGATTGCTAAGAACTGGAAATTACAAACACTACCAACGATTGATGATTGGCAGATGAAGATGATGGAGTTTATGGAACTGGCTGAGATGACCGGAAGAATCCGCAACCAGGGAGAGGAAGCGATGGAAGAAGAATGGAAAGATTTTAAACTTATCTTAAAAAACATGCTAAAGTAACATATTAGATCAGAAATTAAGTTGTAAATAAACTGTGGAATTTAAGAATATGTGACATGAGAGTTAGAAAATAAGGTTAGGTAAGGTGATGAAAATGATTTAGAATTTGCTAATTATAAATGTGTTAAAGAACCACAGGGAGGGAAGCCCGAGGAGGTCCCATTATATCATGTGAGATGATAAGAGAATTGTTACTGTATGTGTTTTTTTTCTGTTTTTTTTCTTTTTTCTCTTCTTTTTACTTATGTGTCTTTTTTCCTATTTTTTATATATTCTTGTTATTTTTGTGAAAATACTAATAAAAAATATTTAAAAAAACACAAAATTGGATGGGGAAGCTGCCTTTTCTCCAGGAATCTATTTCTTAATATCCAGAAACAGAACTAAACAATAGAGTTCCCTGATCTGTTTTCATACATGGAAAGACTTAGGGAGTGAATGTTTAGCCAATGGCTGTGTATTTAAAATCAAGGGCACTCATATTTCTTTGTCCAGTAGTTTTTCACTCACTACGTACCTGCCTGTAGCTTAAAATTATATCACAGTTAATGCATTTATTCTTTTCAGTTCCAGTAGGGTGAAACAATTAGAGTGGTGCAAAATAAATATATGGTCATAAAACATTGTAAGTTCATTTCCAAATCTTTTCATCCTCTCGTTTTATAGCTCTGTGCAAATAATATCCCTACTTATTTATAACCTGAAGTTCAAATAGACATTTACTGGCTTAGTCCTCCCCCCCTTTTCTTTATTTTGTTGTGATAAAATAATATTAAAAGGAAATCTAAATGACTTTTTCCCTCCTGTGTTCCAAGAGAAACATACAGTTACTGGGGGAGATAATGTGTGAGACCTAAACTATTTCTGCCTAGTTTTGTCTGTAAAGTTCAGAATTTGTCCCTTGAGTTTTAGAAGCCTGACCAGCTTCTCCATCACCAGTCGCATGCTGTGATATACTCTTCCAGCAGAGAGTCAGAAGACATGCTTGCCTTTGACTTTCAGGTGTCTCTCAAATACCCTTTTTATGCCAACAGGCCTATGCAGCTGTTTAAACTTTATTGATTATAGGTAGGTAGCCGTGTTGGTCTGCCATAGTCGAAACAAAACAAAACAAAGATCCTTCCAGTAGCACCTTAGAGACCCAACTAAGTTTGTCATTGGTATGAGCTTTCGTGTGCATGTATACTTCTTCAGATACACTGAAACAGAAGTCACCAGACCCTTATATATAGTGAGAAGTTGGCCAGAAACAAAGTGAAAGGTGATGTGTTTGCTAATGGTTCAGAAATGATTCTCTCTCTCTCTCTCTCTCTCTCTCTCTCTCTCTCTCTCTCTCTCTCTCTCTCTCTCTCTCTCTCTCTCTCTCCAATTCTTATCATCCCTGACCACTGGTCCTGTTAGCTAGGGATCATGGGAGTTGTAGTCCAAAACATCTGGAGGGCCGCAGTTTGGGGATGCCTTTTATATATAGTGAGAGGGTGGGGAGGGGTATTACTCCCTCCTTGTGGTGGGAGTGGTGGGAGTCAATCACCTGCTCCCACCACAAGGAGGGAGTAATACCCCTCCCCACCCTCTCACATCTGGTAACTTCTCTTTCAGTGTATCTGAAGAAGTGTGCATGCACACGAAAGCTCATACCAATGACAAACTTAGTTGGTCTCTAAGGTGCTACTGGAAGGATTTTTATTTTATTTTATTGATTATATTAATGATTCTTTTGCACTGTTTTAAAAGTGTTTTTATTGCACCTATATACAGTATATTATTGTGTATGGCCTTGATGTTTTACACTGCTTGATCTAGCAGGGCTCCTTTTCATGTTTTTATGCAGCTATAAAGTGCCAAGCATTTCAAAGCAGAGGGCGCAGAAAAATGTAAGAAGCTGCCAACCCAGATCATTGGCCCATCTATGCTGACAGACAGATGACCTCTGTAGGCAAACGTTCCCAGCATATGGATGGGCTGGTCTCTTTCCAACCTATGTCATTTTCATATCCATCCACCCATAAGGCCATTTTACACATTTCTGCATTAACATTATATATATATATATATATATATATATATATATATATATATATATATATATATATATATATCTCCACCATTAAAATACGATGCAATTTTGAAATTTCCTCTTGAAATGCATACTTCTAAAACATAATGTTATTTCAAAATATTCATTTTAAAATGTGTTTGGGTGTGTGTGTGGTCTCTCTCTCTCTCTCTCTCTCTCTCTGTGTGTGTGTGTGTGATGAGCTGAGAAATACACCCCAACATTTAAAGTAGTATGCAATTTGATGGCATAATGACATTCAGATCTGCACATTAGTTAGGGATTAGGTCAGTTTGTATCAAATTTCACAAAGATCAAATCCTCCCAGCATTGCTACTCAACAATCCTTTTTTAAATTCAAGTTCTCATCCTCCACAGCTGTGAAAGATCAATTTTCTATACACTTGAGAGATAGTGATAGGGTCCTTGAGCAAGGCACTTTCTCAATCCGCTTTCACTTTTGAAAAGGTATCCAAAAAGATTTTTCTTATCTTGGGTGTCAACACCAGAAAAACAACTGACAATTGTGTTAAATGCTTTAACCCCCCTTCCCCAATGGATGGCGGCACCTGGTGGGATATAAATGAGTTTTTGGACATGTAAGATGATTAGTAACCCAATCATATTTCCCACGGCATTGGCCGTCGATTCTTTTGCAACTCCGATTTAATTTTTCAACTGTTTCTTGTTCTGTATGAAATACCACATAAGGAGGGATAGCCACAAAGCCACAAGAAGCTCTGTGACAGATGTGCATCGTTAAATTAAAATGTGGCACTTCTCTTGTTAGTAAATCATTTTTATGTAAATGCAAATTCTGCTGTAATGTAAATGCAAATCACTCAAACACGTGGAGAATCTGGTGGTGGTGCTCAAAGCCATTTCTTTTTTGTGCTTGTCAAACATTAAACCAAGTTGGCTTCAAGAGCTGTTGCAACGCGGATCTGTGACAACTTGAGAGACAGAAAGAAAGCTCCATACACCAGGAAAGGTGGGGAACCCCCCCCTGAACTCAGAAAACTTAAATAACTACCGACCAGTTGCAAATCTCCCCTTCTTGGGCAAGGTTCTTGAGTGGGTGGTTATGGACCAGATCCAAGCACTCTTTGGGGAAACTGATCTTCTAGATCCGGCATCCCCAAACTGCGGCCCTCCAGATGTTTTGGCCTACAACTCCCATGATCCCTAGCTAACAGGACCAGTGGTTGGGGAAGATGGGAACTGTAGTCCAAAACATCTGGAAGGCCGAAGTTTGGGGATGCCTGTTCTAGATCCGTTTCAATAAGAGTTTAGGCCCGGTTTTGGCACAGAAACTGCTTTGATGATGAGCTTTGCCGAGAGAGAGACAGGGGAAACATGTCCTCGACCTCTCTGTGGCTTTCAATACCATCAACCATGGCATTCTTCTAGAGCGGCTGTCCAAGTTGGGGGTAGCTGGTCCTGTTATATCCTATCCTGCCTTCCTAACCCATCCCAACATAACTGTGGGGCAGAACATAGCCATCATGGCTAGTAACCACGGATAGGCTTACCCTCCATGATTTATTTCCATTCTAAATGGAGGAGAAGGCTCTTTTTTTGGCAAAATTCTTTATTGTTTTTAAAAAATTGTAGATTTACTTAATACATACAAATACACCATTCATAGCTATCAAATTACAAAGATACAAACATATGCAAAAAAGGAAGAAGAAGAAGAAAAGAAAAGACAAAAAAGAAAAGAAAAAAAGAAAAAGAAAAAGAAAAACATATCTGTATATATACAGAACAAAAACATTAAAAATCGTCTTCCAATTGTTCCGTTTGCAATTAGTATTATTCTTAAATTATCGCACATTAATGAATATAATATTTACTTAAATTTTCCTTATGTTTTAGACAAGGTTCAGCCTAAGTCTGCTATTAGGGTTTTCGATACTCCATTTTTCATCAAAAGTATTCTTTAAAGATCTCCCAATCTTTTTTAGCTTTCTGTCTGGTATGCCCTCTTATTCCTGCAGATATTGTTGCCAGCTGTAGGTACTCTACCATCAGCGTTTGCCACTCCCCTATGCTCGGTATTTTTCCAGATTTCCAAATACCTAAATATTTTGCCTTTGTCCTAATTTCTATTCCTGTCTGTTTTTGTAATTCCTCCCTTTCTTTTACATCCATATTTTTAGTGAGTAATGTTGTTTTTTGGTAATTAATTTTCAAACCTGCCACCTTCCCATAAGAGTTAATTGTTTCCAATGCTACTGGTATATTCTCTTTAGGATCTTGAGTTGTTATTATTAGATCATCTGCGAACGCTCTCACTTTGTAGGTGTTTTCCCCTACTGTTATTCCTTTCAGGACAACCCAGAGGAGAAGGCTTTTGGTGGCTACTAGGTACGTTGCATATGTCAGGAGTGCCAACTTGGCCCCATGACCATGAATGCCCAGGGCTGTGGGTGCCATGCAGTGTGTGTGGCCATGACACCAAAATTTGTGGCTGCCCAGCCCCTTCATGGGGAATTTTGTGGGTGCTCGGGCACCCAGGGCCCCAGGGCATCGGCACCTATGGGCTATGTTGTACCTGCACTGCAATTGCTGGAAATTACAGCTGGGCAGAGTGCAGTTGTGCTTGTATCCCAGAGACATCTAGCCAGCCATTGTGAGGGCAAGATGCTAGACTGGATGGGCCTTTGGCCTGATCCAGCAGGGCTCTTTTTATGTCCTTTAGACAGGCTTCCTCAAACTCAGCCCTCCAGACGTTTTGAGTCTACAATTCCCATCATCCCCTAGGGATCATGGGAGTTGTAGGCCAAAAACATCAAGTTTGAGGAAGCCTGCCTTAAGAGAAAGCAAACAAATTCCTGTGCTTTTGGCCCTTCACACAATTTCATCAACTTTTTCTTGCTACCTGTTAAAGGAGCAGGTGGGGGGGGAATACAACCTGCTTTCTTAGAGCTTCATGAAATGGGAGAGGATGGGGGAGGTTTGGCACAGAAGTAATTTAAACCACTAGTTCTCCATCATTACTCTCACAAATGCATTCCAGACCTGGCAAAATTGCCATGTGCTCTTTAGCAGCAATGTTTGCGTGCCGAGGTACCAAGACATCCCCCCCAATAACTCACACTTCACACAATATTTTAAGTTTCACGTTTATGGCATTAATTTGGCCACAACTTTATTTAAATACAACTGATGTGAGTGGTTGCTTAGGCATTGGTTCCAGCCAGATCTGACTCCCGCTAGCCTAGTAAGGGAGCCAGTAGGTGAGCACCCTCTGAGAGCGGTTGGGGCAGGGGCCCAAGCCCTTGACCTCTCCCTGAGATGCTCCCCGAGGCTCATGCGCGGCCCTGGCCCCTACCGGGGATAAACAGACAAACATGTGGAGCCCCAGGATTCCTTTAACGGAATACCCCTAAAGGCAGCAGCACCCGTGAGGCGCATAGCTGCCAAGTCTCCCGTTTTCCCTGGGAAATCCCCATTTTTCCAGCTGTTCCTAGCTGAAAAAACGGATTTTTTTTGTTTCCCCCCGGTTTATTCTGGCGCGGCGGCCATTTTGGAACTGGGCGGAGCATGCTCAGAAGCGACTTTTGATGCTGCTTTGCCCAGTTCCAAAATGGCTGCAGTGCGACTTCTGGTGCGGCGGCCATTTTGGAACTGGGCAAAGCAGCATCAAAAGTCGCTTCTGAGCATGCTCCGCCCAGTTCCAAAATGGCGGCAGCGCTACTTCCGGCCTGCTATTTCCGGCCGGTCCCTTATTTCTCTGACAGCAACTTGGCAGGTATGATGAGGGGCAGGCCCAACCAAAATCCGTACCCCTCCACCATCCAATTTGAACCGATGCTTAACCGCAACCTTACAAGTTGTGACTTATTGCTACGCAGTAGGCAAAAACCACTTGGCACCAGCCAATCAGCCAGGTGGGCAAAATTCCTACCAGGCCCCTGATCCAAAACAGGTGACCCCATGAGAGGCGCAGCAAGGTCAATGCAAGAACGGGGGCGGGCAGGAGATTTGTTGTGAGCAGCAAAGTGAAACTGAAGCTGCTCACTTAAGCATATATAGGGCTAAGGCTCTCACTCCATCATTTGCTACATGCTAAATCCCCCAGCAACAGCACACCCACCAATCACACAGGTGGCCATCCAAACTGACCCGCCTCTCCAACCCTGGGATGTCTTGCTAACCCTTCCACAACCCATGTTCTCCTTTAAGGGTAGAACCTGCTTAATCCTCCACCCCTTTCTTTTATGAATTTGGCCACTTCCCCAAGAAAGCATGTTTCTCGGCCCAGTAAGATGGTTTGCCCAGTGAGCTGAAATCCAACATGTGACAAGTGTCAAGCTGACAGGTTCAGTGAATTACTCATTCAAGAGAACAACAACACTCTGGATCATGAAGAATGGGCTAATTGGCTATTAAAAAATTATGTCTTACACTCCTACATGACATGATGACACCAGCAAGCAATATACTGGAAACCAAAATTTATGGCTGCGTGTTGGATTTAATTAGGAAATTAGCTGATTCCGCCCCCGCCCTTTAAAAGCTATACTAGCTTCTTAATTAAAAGATACATTCGATGCATGAATGCTTCGTATGGAAAGAAATATCTAGCAATATACTTTTCCGAGGTTTAAAATAATTGAGTTTCCAACTCCATCTGTGTGATTAGAGCCGCTTTTAGCCAGGCTGAACATTGTATGGCTGCCACTAAGCTAATCTTGCTTCTAGAAGTATTGTGCTGTGAAGAAAAGGGATAGAAATAGGAAATGGACTCTGGTTCATCTAGTGAAATTGACAGGCAGGGGATTGAGCACAAAGAAAAGGGAGTATCTGTCTTGCATGGTGTCTGCCAATTTGCTGCTGGGCCAAGTTCAAGGTGTTACAATTAGTACTGTTATAAGTCAGGCAGGGGCAAAAGATCCTCTAAACTCCTGGGTGCCAGATCCACCCCATAATTCCTGGTTTTTAGTAAGAGTTAGAATGAATCAAGGTTTTATTAAGCTGTGCCAAACTCTGCTTGATTTAGTTTATGCCAACTAGGGTTGCCAGACTCAATAGAGGACAGGACTTCTGTGCCTTTAATTGCCCTGCTCTCTTTTGAGTCTGGAAACCTTAAAGAGAAACCAGCAGACCCTTTGTTTAATTTCCAAGCAAAGGGTCTGCTGGTTTCTCTTTAAGGTTTCCAGACTCAAAAGAGAGCAGGGCAATTAAAGGCACAGAAGTTCCTGTCCTCTATTGAGTCTGGAAACCTTAATGCCAACAACCCAGCCCAGCCTGAATGTGTCAGGGCTGGTTTAGCTCAGAAAATCAGAGATAAGTAGTAAGGTTAATTCTTTATTCAGGGAAACAATACACAACAGAGAACTCCACGGGCAGGACCAGCCCGATAAAGCAGTTGCCAGGACTGAGGATTTGAGCCTCTGACTTCCTCCTAAGGCTCCTCTCCAGTCAGCTTTCTTCCCAACTGCCACAAACTCCTTTGAGGAGGGACTCTCTGTACCTTTTGTTCTGCTACATGCAATGCCAGGCATCCCTAAACTGCGGCCCTCCAGGTGTTTTGGCCTACAACTCTCATGATCCCTAGCTAGCAGGACTAGTGGTCAGGGGTGATGAGAATTGTAGTCCAAAACATCTGGAGGGCCAAAGTTTGGGGATGCCTGTGCAATGCAATGCCCTCCTTGATCTTGGAGACAGGGGAGAAGAGGAGAACAGTGGAATTGGTTACTGGTTACTGACAGTGTCCCTGACAGCATGGGTCATTGGGGGAACAAAGCTAAGAATAGAATAGAATATATCTTTATCGTCATTGTCCCCTTGTGAGAACAACAAAATTTCTCGATTGCTGTATCAACACAATTAAGACACTCCACATGAATTAAAATACTAATAAGCCAAGCCAATAACCTATTAAGGAGACCATTAACAGAGACTGTCTGGGCTGGCAGGAAATGGGGGAGGTCCCCCTCCCACCAGAGGTGAGAGATAGATAGCAGAGAAAAAAAGGCCAGAGTTTCAGGAGGGAGGGACAGAATGAGGTAAGCAAACAGGGGGAAAGCGTCCGTTTTGCAAACTGGAGTGAGGAGCAGAAAAGGAAGTGGAATGTCTTGTTTAAAGTTGCAGAGAGGGTTGCATACAATGTTTGGAGTTTCTTGGAATCTGAGGCTGCAGCAATGGAAGGAACAGGACCCACTTGGGAGATGAATGCTGTGCACTCTCTCCATCTAGGTTCAGGTTGTATGTATGTGTAAATAAACCATATATCATAAATACCCTTTCCAAAAGGAAACATGGACACCCTGGTAAGTGTGCTTGGTAACCCTGGAATCTCACCCTGCTAAGAGAGTGGGACAGGGTATAACTGTGGTGTCAGAAGCAGAATTTGTGTTTCCTGGAGAAAAGTTCGTGAATAAGCTGTGCCTGATGCCGAAAATGAAGGGAGGAGCAGCAAAATGGGAGATTGGGGTGGGGTGTAAAAGTAAATAATGCCTGCAACAGCCTTGAGCCTGTTTACTTGAAGGATTGACTTATTCCATATATGTCCACTTGACCACTTTGCTCTGAGGAATTGGCACTTTTACAAGTGCAATATAATGTTTGTTTCACCCTCGTGAGGAACCTCTCTTCCCTGCCTATTTATATACAGTATAACACATTCATTGGGCAGCTTGTGATGCCAAAATATTTTTTTTTAGGCAAGGTAGGGTAAGGTAAGGCAGGCCTACCCAAACATGTGATTTTGTCCATATTTTAATAATTTTATTATGTCATTTTTTAAAACGTTTTCATTGATAGCTTCTTGTGTTCCATCAAAATTAACTTTTTCTGATGGTATCCCAAAACCATCTTTAGATAGAACCTATATTGCAATTTCATTGAGATAGGATTTCATAGTTCACAGGAACTTCTTGATCCATTGCTGAACTAGTCTATCATCTACCTATCCTCCCTCCCTCCCTCCCTCCCTCCCTCCCTCCCTCCCTCCCCCCTCTCTCTCCTCTATCTATCTATCTATCTATCTATCTATCTATCTATCATCATCATTATCATCATTTATCTATCTATCTATCTATCTATCTATCTATCTATCTATCTATCTATCTATGATCTATCTGCCTCCTAAATGATGAAGATATGTTCTCTGTTCATTGTTTCTTCCTGCTATGGGTGAATCTCATCTTGGTGTATTATGGGATGGCAATATTGAGCCTGCTGTCCACATGGCCCTCAGTGCATACCAAGTGCCACATGTGTTGCGTGGCTGTCCGTACAAATCCCCAATCACCCAATTATCTTCTCTATTTAGGAGTGTGATTGGGTTATAGCACTTCCTATTAGTCCCAGGCTAACTGAAACGAAAGATTAATGATAAATCACAGTCGTTAACACTGCAACGATGAAAAGTAAATGACTTCTGCAAACTAATTGAATATTTTTAATAGAAGAAACATAACAAAGATTTATATGCACTATTTTAATACTCTCTGTTAGTAATCCTTTTATTGATGAGCTAATGGTGGGTTAGATAAATTAAGTTCCGTCCGTTTCATAGACTGTTGTATCACAACTCACATTGGCCATTTGCTGCTTGATTAGCAAAGTGTTCGTTTTTTTAAATTATTGCTTTAGTGAGAGTAGGAAGGATGGTGCTGGGATTTTATCATTCTTAGCTGGAAGGCTTGAGCATTTTGATCACAAAACATGAAGCATGTCAAGGAACTGAAATCTCTGCAGGTTAATTGGATTTAAAAATGGTCCCCAACAAGAATCTCTCAAACCCAGACATTTCTTCTTCTTCTTCTTCTTCTTCTTCTTCTTCTTCTTCTTCTTCTTCTTCTTCTTCTTCTTCTTCTTCTTCTTCTTCTTCTTCGACATTGTTGATACACACAAAGCAAATGCCACAATTCATCCACAGGCTGAATATGGTTCAATCTGATGATGTCACTTTGAGTGGCACTGCAGAATTGAAGATGTGGAGCTATGTCTGAAATGACAACCTACATTAGACACTGAGGCTGTTAAACACAGTTTAGCCTTACTTGCTGTTAGGGATGAATGGGAAATTAAATTCAGTTCACTTTTAAAGGCAGATATGCTTAATTCACACTTTATGAAACAATACGCAAAGAGAAGCACGACAACCCTACAAATATGCAAACAATATGC
The DNA here is from genome assembly GCF_965207765.1 of Zootoca vivipara. NCBI lineage: Eukaryota > Metazoa > Chordata > Lepidosauria > Squamata > Lacertidae > Zootoca > Zootoca vivipara. The sequence continues at coordinate 55,688,564 of NC_142593.1, forward strand.
GAAGTGAAACGCAGCCATCCTTCAAAATTTGCACTTCTCTGAATTTTAATTTACAATGCAGTTTTCCAGACGAGCATTGTGAATAAAACTGTATCTATTAGGGTAACGGGTGCCTTAAAATGCACATATTGGTGAAAACAGCATGCAATAAAGGGGAAATTGTTTTGAAAAAAAGGGGTTGTATTAGGCAAAGTTGCCTCCAAAAAATATTTATATTCAGATAAATTTGCACTACAATGCTGATGAATTTTCATGAGGAGCTAAAAAGAAGGAGCAAACAGATGTGGAATTGTGGATAACCGAACTCAACAGTAAGAAAAATGAGAGAAACTGAAATTGGAAAAAAAAATCAGCTATCCCTACTTGCTATCCAGATTGTCCCCCTTTCTGATTTCTCTTGTTTGAGCACCCTTTACATTAGGTCCTACTTTAAGGTGAAAAACATTTCATGGTAAAGAATGGTTACACCATTTTATTTACTTACTGCAATAGTGGCAGCCCTTATGAGACTCCTGGTGCCATGGCAGAGACCATCAGAAGTTAAGAAAAGAGATATGGAGGAAACAACTTTGTTCTCGTAGGGATATAGGAAGCTGACACAAATGGGATAAGAACCACACTGCTAGCTCTGCTGTCATTGTGTGACCAGGCGGTGACAGCCCCAGCCCCCAGGAATCATAAGAAAGGAATAAAGACTCTGACAATGTGCTATGGAATTAAAATTAGGCCACAACGTTATTAAACTGCTGAATGTAGGAAAACCTTGGCTTTGGCCTTGGGTGTGTATCCCCCCCAGCCAGGGGAACTGGGGCACATCAGGGTAAATGGGATATGGGGGTGCACTGCGAGACGTATGTGTACAAAGGCAGCCCAGCCCATACCCCCGCACACAGGGTAGTTAGAATCATAGAATCATAGAGTTGGAAGAGACCCAAAGGGCCATCCAATCCAACCCGCTGCCAAGGAGGAAACACCATCAAAGCATTCTTGACATAGGCCTGTCAAGCCTCTGCTTAAAGACCTCCAAAGAAGGAGACTCCACCACACTCCTTGGTAGCAAATTCCACTGCCAAACAGCTCTTACTGTCAGGAAGTTCTTCCTAATGTTTAGTTCACTGACGACCTTTCAGTGTATGGCCAGTGACACCCATATCCTATATAATAAAGTGCAAGTGTCTCTGCGTCCAGTCCCTGTGTCCGTGGGATTGCGCTACTGCGCATGTGCCCCACGGACAGCCATTGGGACTTGGAGCGCAGAGACTTCGAACGGGATAAACCAGGACCCTGAGAGAGATTACATGCTTGCATATACACAACCATACCAAAAAAATGCATGGCTTCCCCTTGCCTCTGCTGCACTACAGAAGGATCTCTCTCTTTCCTCCTGGTTTCTCTGTTAGAGGGAAAGGAGAGGGGGCAGGCGTGTACCGGCAAAAGGGAAAGTGAGGGTAGGTGGGTGTGGATAGAGAGAGAGAGAGAGCCGCAAGTGATGCGGCTGCTGGGCTGAAGGATCGTTTAGCCGTTACTGAGCGGCGAAAGCAGGAGAGCGGGCGGGCGGGAACACCCGCGAGGGAAGGGGGAATTAGTCCCTGGAAGTGTGTGTGGATTTTTTTTGGGGGGGGGGGTTGGAAGGGCTGCTGCAAATGGGACCAGCGAGGAGAGAGAGAGAAAAAAGAGGAGTAGAAAAAAAGAGAGTGGGAAATGGGTTAGGGTTAGGGTTAGAGTCACCGGGGGAACCCACTAATTAATTCTAGCACCCGTTAATTTAACGGGCTTCATTATATATATATATATATATATATATCCCCTTTAAGAGGGGGACTCTGGAATTGCCACCACAGGGGGGTGAGTCACCACTTCACCCCACCCCCTACTCCATATAGCGAAGAAAAGACTAAAGGGTTCCACCCAAGGCCATAAACCGCCAAGGTTGTGACGAATTGCTACAGGGAAGACAAAACCTGCCAATGCAGGATAATTTCTTCCTAGTCCTTCAACAGCAGCCAGTCAAAGACCGTAGCAGCGCCTGCTAAACAGGAAGAAAAAGTTACGCGACCCCCGAGCAAGACATCTGAAGGCAGCCCTGTTGAGGGGAGCTTTTAATACTTAATGCTGTATTATTTTAAAATTCGATTGGGAGCTGCCCAGAGTGGCTGGGGAGACTCAGCCAGATGGGCAGGGTATAAATAATAAATTCTTATTATTATTAACCTGCAAACAAGAAAAAGGGAGGGTGAATCTCCAGAGCCAACTGCCTGGATACTGTTGGCTCCACCCCCTGTATATAATTGGAACTGGCCCCACCTCCCAGCAATGAAACTTGACTACTGAGGCTGGGCGTGAACCTCCAAATAATAACACTGAGAGGCAGGCCAACCCCTGTTTGCCAGTAAGCTCCCTGGGAACTATAGCACCGTGCGCGATCCCGCAAAGGGCACACACAATGTAAAGTTTGAGTGCTCATTATCACATGTACCACTGGTGCTGCTCCCCTCATCAGCCACATAGTCAGTGTGGATATTTATTTGGAAAGGGTCTTCCACATACAACCAGATGCCCATGCCGTTGATGCCCACTCCAAGAGAGTGGAGACAGTGGTAAATGCATTGTGACAGGTAGGATCAATGACAAAATCCAAGCTTCAGTTGTATCTATGATTGCCTTACATGCAAACAGCACACGAAAGGGGCTTATGTCATATATAATTATGGGGTTGGAAGGGACCCCAGGGACCAACCGGTCCAACCCCCTTCATTGCAAGAATCACAACTAAAGAACCCCTGACAGGTGGCCATCCAATCCCTCTATAGAAACCTCCAATTGAATGAGGTTTCTAAGGTCCACCACCTTCTGAGGTACAGTAGTCAATTCCACTGTCAAAAAGCTCTTACTGTGTCCCACTGTCATCTTTTTCCAGGAGTGTCCTGCAGCACCTTAAAACCAAGAAATTTATTGTTGCATAACCTTTGCATAGGGACCCAGGTGGCGCTGTGGTTAAACCACTGAGCCTACGGCTTGCTGATTAGAAGGTCGGCGGTTCAAATCCCTGTGACGGGGTGAGCTCCCGTTGCTTGGTCCCAGCTCCTGCCAACCTAGCAGTTCGAAAGCACGTCAAAATGCAAGTAGATAAATAGGTACCGCTACAGTGGGAAGGTAAATGGTGTTTCCGTGTGCTGCTCTGGTTCGCCAGAAGTGGCTTTGTCATGCTGGCCACATGACCTGGAAGCTGTACGCCGGCTCCATCGGCCAATAATGCGAGATGAGCGTGCAACCCCAGAGTCGGTCACGACTGGAACTAATGGTCAGGCGTCCCTTTACCTTTACCTTTAACCTTTGCATGTGCACTTACAACAGTGTGCTATAAGTCCCTTTTGCACCAATAATGCATGAGTTGGGTAGTCACAGGTCCCTAATATGGAGGCAGTAACACGGGTGTCGCTGTGGTGTAAACCACTGAGCCTCTTGGGCTTGCTGATTGAAAGGTTGGCGGTTCGAATCCCCACCATGGAGTGAGCTCCCATTGCTCCGTCCCAGCTCCTGCCAATCTAGCAGTTTGAAAGCACACCAGTGCAAGTAGATAAATAGGTACCGCTGCTGTGGGAAGGTAAACAGTGTTTCTGTGCACTCTGGTTTCTGTCATGGTGTTCCGTTGCTCCAGAAGCCACATGACCCAGAAAGCTGTCTGTGGACAAATGCCGGTTCCCTTGACCCAAAAGTGAGATGAGCGCTGCAACCCCATAGTCACCTTTGACTGGACTTAACCGTCCAGGGGTCCTTTACCTTTTTCACCTTTTAATATGGAGGCACTTCCCAGCCAAAGTAATATACATGGCAAATAGCTAACTCTTCATTGTCAAAGATAACACAGTCACTTCTACAACTCTGGGAACTTTGTTGTTGTTGTTGTTGTTTAGTCATTTAGTCATGTCCGAATCTGCGTGACCCCATGGACCAGAGCATGCCAGGCACTCCTGTCTTCCACTGCCTCCCGCAGTTTGGTCAGACTCATGTTGGTAGCTTTGAGAACACTGTCCAACCATCTTGTCCTCTGTCATCCCCTTCTCCTAGTGCCCTCAATCTTTCCCAACATCAGGGTCTTTTCCAGGGAGTCTTCTCTTCTCATGAGGTGGCCAAAGTATTGGAGTCTCAGCTTCAGGATCTTTCCTTCCAGCGAGCACTCAGGGCTGATTTCCTTCAGAATGGATAGGTTTGATCTTCTTGCAGTCCTTGGGACTCTCAAGAGTCTCCTCCAGCACTATCATTCAAAAGCATCAATTATCCCGCGATCAGCTTTCTTTATGGTCCAGCTCTCACTGGACAGTGGACACACACCAATCTACCACCTAGGCAGCTATTTCCAGGTCTGCGCTCTATGGAGCAGTTACAGCAACAGGGAACCTCTCTCCCTCAACAGTTTATGTAACTTCCCCTGACAGGCTGTGCACCCAAAGCCAGAGACTATGCCTGCGTAAAAGATTCCTCTGCTCATCCCTCTTCAATACCTTCCTGGTTCTGGCAGACAGTGCTGCAGGAGAGGGTGGGGAAGCACCTGACACTTCACTTCTCTGAACTGCCTCTTCCTCCTCTTTTTCCGACCCATCCTGTGTTCCACCTTCCTGCTCTGAAGCTTCCCCTGCCTCTGACTCTTGCCTCCTGGCTGGAACAGTTCCCTACAAATCGCTGACCCCATTCTCCTGAGCCAGACTCATATTCAATCAGTGATTGTTGACTGATTTTTATTTTTTGGGATGGGAAGTAAAACCTGCACCCCTCCATATGGAATTTGCAGGATTATTCTTGTCCTCCCATTGGTGGGCAACTACCTCTTGCCATTATTACATGCTGGTGTTAGGTAGATATTAAATGAAGAGACGTATATTACAGGCTGAACAATATGAGGGCTCAAAGCAGCATTATTAGCTGCTTTTTATGATAGTATCTGCAATAAACGGCAACTGAGCATCTGCACGAAAGTAGCTTTTGAAATGGATCCAGCGAATCTGCGTGAAGCCATCTGGACACAGTCCTGTCTAAATGGAGAATCTATTATGGTTAAATACACCAGGAAAGAATAGGACAGGAAAGAAAGGAGTCTCTTCTGCTCATCCCACCAGAAATTTAGAGCCAATTTTGAGGACAAAAACATGCTTACATTTCTATATTACCCAGTAGCAATTTTCACTTAGAAAGGTTTTCCAAAAGGATCTGTAATCGCTGGGCAAAGTGACGTTCTCCTGTTAATATGTGAGCTTCCTGCTGGGGCACCAGATGAAGGAAGAGGACAAAACCAGCTGGAACATCATTAGTCAATGGGGGTGAAGGGATTTCTTCCTTGGACAAGTGTGTCTCTTTTTCAGAAGCTGCACGAACATTTCCCATATCTCCTGTCCGTGAGAATCTGGCAGAGCATTCATCCTCCCCTTGGAGAAATTAGGCTAAATGGTCCTAATAGTTTCCCTGCCACAAACTGGGAGGAAAGTTTTCAGAGGCTAGGTATGCACACCCTGATTCAAAACAGTGGCATAGTGTTTGAGGCACGACAGGGGGGCATTGTTCCAGGTGCAAAATTCTGAGGGGACACAACCAAGGGCCCTTGTGCAGATGCCAGCTTCCACAGGGATCTCTGCCCTGGTGAAGGCGGCAGAGCAACTCAGGCCCACAGTGAGTGGGCCACGAATGGAGGGGACAGGCAAAGGGTGATCCCAGCATGGCCTGGCCCAATGCTCCTCTCTGCAGCCATTGCAGGGGATTTGCCTGCCAAGGGTCTTGCTGGCCAGTAGGGTTGCCCCGGGCACTGACAACCCACACTATGCCGCTGGTTCAGAATCCTCACCAAAGACCTGTTTAGGTGTTGGACCGAACATGTGAGAGGTGAGGAGCAGTGAGATTGCATGAAGCCCTGCCTCTCCAACCCATGTGTTAACTCATGTTGCAATTATTATTGATTGCCCAGTCTTCACTCTAAGGTCCCAGTGTCAAGAGTCCAGGTTCCCAGCTTGATAACACAGTAAGTGTAGCTAATTAAAAAGGTGGATTTATTGCACAAACAAACAGATAGCTCCGGATGGTTCTAACAAAGCCTCCGGCACCATTACGCAAGATGACCCTTCCGAAGACTCCTTTTGGCATTGGCAGAATATATAGAATTTACTAACCTTTCATCTCTTGTTTTGCTTCCTATCTATCTATCAACCCTCCCATTCGCTGACTCCTTGGACTTAGTAGATCAGCTCCCACCTCTCCCTTTTCTGAGAGGCTGTCTCTGAGTTCTTTCACGCCTGTTTGTGCTTCCAGCAAGCTTTGACTGCATTCTAGCCTGTTCTCAGCTACTGCCTTATCAGCCTGACTGTCAAGGTCAGAAAGAACTGGTCTGCAGCTGTCGCCTCTCCCCTGCCTGACTAACATCAAACCCTCTCTGTTCCTGGCTGCTTTCTGCAGTTGGCTGCGAACCTTCACTTGGAGCTGGCTCATTCCTGACACCCAGGGTGGGTTACAACAATCAAAACACAGCATTAAAAATGGTTTAGAACAATTTACAATCAGAAAAACAAGGTGAATCCTAAAAATATACTGTACATCTCAAGCGTCAAAAACAAAGTTACATGTGTGTGGCTTTTAACAACTGCGAAGTGTGAGGCACATCTCTGTGAAGATCTCTGCTGATCTTAGCACAGAGGTCTAAAGAGGATTTCTACAGAAATTTGATCCATTTCTCATTGAAAGGCAAACCTACCCAATTCCCACTTTCTGAAATAACACGTGAAACAAAATTCAGCTACCCTTTTTAATTTGGTGTCCAAATGTTGTGATGCAATTCTCCAGAAAAGTAAAGTGCATAAAATTACATATTTAAGTGAAAAGAGCATACCAAAAACATTATATTAGGAGAAATTGAATGTGAAAATGTGTGTATTAGGATAACTTTACACTAAAATGCAGATGAATTTTCACAACTAATTAGTTGAAACAACTAATTCTCAAACTGATTTGGAAATAGGAAGGTATGAACATAACATGGGGGGAAATGAGAATTTAAGAGAAACATGTAGAGTCTAGTGGTCTTCCTCATTGGCAGAGTACAATTGAGATACACCCATTTCATAAATTCCGGAACTAGGCACATTGTGATTTTAGTTTTAGTTGTGGTTGCTCATCTTTCAGAAGCACAGACCTAGCTTACATGCACATCAGTACCATTACAGCTTTTTGTGTCTTATTTACAACTTAATTGTTCTTTTATTTTCTCTCTCTCTCTCTCTCTCTCTCTCTCTCTCTCTCTCTCTGTTTTCAGTGAAAGAAATGCAAAAAAGCAACAAAAACATTGAAATTATGATGCAATACGATATTCAGTTATTCCAACAAATGTAAAAATTATTAACAAGTCATTATGATTTTCATAAATGGATTCCAAATATTATATTTATCCGTATGCAAAGTGTCTAAAAGCAATTCATTCTTCCGTCCATAGCAAGAGCTGCCATGTCTTCTATCCATTGATCAAAGGGGACTATGGTATTATCTTTCCAATGAATCAATACCAGTCTTTTGGCAGAGAGTCCATCTACGCTGACCCATTGTCAAACCCCATATAGATGGTATATACAGTGGTGCCTCGACTTATGAATTTAATCTGTTCCGAAGGCACCTTAGTAGGTCGAAAAATTTCTAAGTCTAAAAGCGCCATTGGAAACGCGATTTCCCATAGGAATGCATTGGAAATGGAAAAATTTGTAAGTCGAAGCAACCCCATCTAAAAATTTGTAAGTCGAAAAAACCCTATCTAAAACCGCTGTGGTTTCCGTTCGGATGTCGAGAAATTCGTAAGCGTGCAGTCATTTGCCCCATTCGTAAGTCAAAAAATTCAGTTGTCAAGTCATTCATAAGTCGAGGTACCACTGTAGTTAAGAATAATATTTTCATCTGACAATTTTAAAGCCCTCCCCCAAAGTAGTGTTTATGCATCCCAGTATTTTCCTCCAAAAATTTGGAAGCGTTAGACATTGCATGTGTGAAATATGTGTTTCAAGGAAGCATCTTCCTTATTACATCTCCAGTCTAATGAAACTCAGAGACGTCTGCTCAGCTGCACATCATTGCCCATTCCAAAGCACAGACACAAGTAGTATGGTGCCAATCTGATGTTTCTCCCCTTTTCTTTTGCACAGTTGGCTTAATTGCTGAACAGCCTGTGCAATCACTCGTGTGTGTGTGTGTGTGTGTGTGTGTGTGTGTGTGTGTGTGTGTGAGCACACACGTCCAATTATGCTATTCATAAACCAATTTCTGTTTTGCAACATGTATCTACAACAATACACGATTTCCACCAGGGAGTGGGGCCATCACAGATATTCATGGCAGATGTGGCAGTTATGCTGGATGTCCAGGCTCGTGACTGATGGCTGTGTATTGAGGAGCAAACTTTGGCTCAACCGCTTTGGAAAGTTGCTTGCTCCATCCCCCACCACAGATTGGAAGGCTAGAAATTTATCCCTGGAACAGAGAACCATGGTCCTACTTGCACTGTCTAATTCTGTCTTCTCCACATAAAACAAATAAGGGGGGGTTCTTTAGACTGTCTGCTCCTTACAGTTTGTCCCTGTGTTTTCTCCAGCTCTGGGCCCAATCCTCTAAAGTACAGTTGACAAAATCAGCTTGTGATGGTTTCCCCCCATCTCTAAAGGTTCTGACATATGGAAATTGGAGTTAGGCTTATTTTTTATTATCTCATAGAATCATAGAATTGTAGAGTTGGAAGAGACCACAAGGGCCATCCAGTCCAACCCCCTGCTGAGCAGGAAACACCATCAAAGCATTCTTGACATATGCTTGACAAGCCTCTGCTTAAAGACCTCCAAAGAAGGAGACTCCACCACACTCCTTGGTAGCAAATTCCACTGCCGAACAGCTCTTACTGTCAGGAAGTTCTTCCTAATGTTTAGGTGGAATCTTCTTTCTTGTAGTTTGAATCCATTGCTCCGTGTCCGCTTCTCTGGACCAGCAGAAATCAACCTTTCTCCCTCCTCTATATGACATCCTTTTATATATTTGAACATGGCTATCATATCACCCCTTAACCTTCTCTTCTCCAGGCTAAACATACCCAGCTCCCTAAGCCGTTCATCATAAGGCATCGTTTCCAGGCCTTTGACCATTTTGGTTGCCCTCTTCTGGACACGTTCCAGCTTGTCAGTATCCTTCTTGAACTGTGGTGCCCAGAACTGGACACAGTATTCATTTGTATTTCTTTATGTTTCACCCTCAGGTCCTTTGTATTTGTCATTTGTATTTCTTTATGTTTCACCCTCAGGTCCCAGGGCAGGTTATAACACACACACACACACACACACACACACACACACACACCTCACAATAAAAAAAACAACTTACTACTGTACAAATAAGGTGGGTCCTAAAAAAATATATATACTCCCCTGTTAGAGGAGAGCCAGCAGTAAATCACACTGTGCAATCAGAGACTGCACCTGCATGAATCAAGCTTCTTCTCGGCTCTCTTCATGCCTCTCCTAGTTCTGGGAGACCAGGCAGGGAGCAGAGCTTCTTGCAGCAGGAGGGGGAGACACATGTGACTCTTCACCAGCTGGACTCATCTCTGCCTCCTGGCCAGGGTGTGGTGGTGGAACAATGATGAATGGTCCCCACTTTGTGGCTGGAAAACTGCACTGCAAAATTCAGAGATGTGCAAATTTAGAAGGATTGTTGTGTTTCAGTTTATGTATTGTTTTAGAAAGTGTAAATTATGTAGCTTTGCCTTTAAATGAGAACAGAATTTAGTTTATCCCCCTTCCCTAACAATTGCCAATAATTTCTCAATGCCACAGAAGGTATCTATGGCAGACGTGGGACTCAAACTCACGTTTCCCAAGCCAAGCCAAGCTTTCACCCTACTCTACTGCACAGACTCAGAGTGCCCCCCCACCCTCCCTGCCCTGTTTGTATGTGTGAGATGCTCATATCCTCCAAGTCCCCCCCCTCCTCCTAATTCCATTTCTTTGCTTGTCAGCTTGCAAAACACCCTAAAGGCACCAGAGAAACACTCAATACTGAGCTCTGAAGAATTTCCCAGATGATTCGACTATCTACACACTGGCTGTTTTTTAAAGATCTCAAATATCCCCCAAGGGCTTTCACCTCCTGCCATGTTCCTCATTAGAGCTCATCTACAGCGTTGCTTTGATAGAATACCATATGGAATCGACAACCCTCTGGTGGGTAGCTGCTATTTCTTATGACATTTATAAGCATGCCAGTTAGCCTTAATTAAAGCAACAGTCTTCATCACTGGGATTTGTCTATGCTAATAAAGCCGACCCTGGCCAGGTTATATCACCCCTGTGCTCAAACTCAGTTAGATTCTCCAAAACGTCATTGGGCTAACTAAAGTATGTAATCCAGGGTGCAGAATAAAGGCTTCTGAATAAATGAAGCTGCTGTATGCTGAGACATTGGTCCATTGATTTGGACAACTTTATCCTACTCGGATGGGCAATAGCTCTCCGATGACTAGGGCGTTTGTCTGGCCTGCTGCTGAGATGCTTTTTAACTGGAGATGCTGGGGGTGAAAGTTGGATTGAATGCAAAGCATTTACTTTATTGTAGAACTATGGCACTCTCCTAGTTTGCTACTAGCCATGTTGGATGTTACATTCTGCCTCCATTTTGGGTAGGGTTTCCAGACTCAATAGAGGACAGGAACTTCTGTGCCTTTAATTGCCCTGCTCTCTTTTGAGTCTGGAAACCTTAAAGAGAAACCAGCAGGCCCTTTGTTTAATTTCCAAGCAAAGGGTCTGCTGGTTTCTCTTTAAGGTTTCCAGACTCGAAAGAGAGCAGGGCAATTAAAGGCACAGAAGTCCTGTCCTCTATTGAGTCTGGCAACCCTAATTTTGGGGGGGCATTAATGTTTCCAGATACCAGTTGCTGGAAACTGCAGTGTGTTGGGAGAATGCTCATGTGCCGAGTTTCTACTTGAAGATTTCCCATATGCGTTTGTGTCAACAAGATACTGGACTAGATGGGCCAGTGGCCTGATCCAGCAGGCTCTTATGTTCCCCCCTCTGGATCAAAACAAGACTTTCATTGACTCACCCAATAAGATTCCAACTCAACATAAGGGAGAACTCTCTGGCAATAAGAGCTGTTTGACAGTGGAATGGACTCCCTCAGGAGGTTCGGGACTATCCTTCACAGGTGGTTTTTAAGCAGAGGTTGGATGCAGGGCCGTCTCATGCAGGTCGGGCGCCCTGATGCGGAGATCGCTCCGGCGCCCCTGCCCTGGTGGGTTGCACAGCATGCAGCACGGCTTTCGCACGGCTTTTTCATGCAGCGCCCCCCTGCCGGCCCAGCACCCTGGCGCCCTGCACCACCGAGACCACCCCTAGAGCCGGGCTTGGTTGGATGGCCCTCTGTCAAGGAGTCTTTAGCTGTGATTCCTGCATTCCTCCAATCTCTATAATTCTATGGTTCTAGGAACATGATGTTGGGATGAGAAAACCCATGAAACGATGACAGAAGGGGTACAAAGTGTTCACTATAATTCTCAACATGTGTTGATGTTCAACGTTCACACAGAGAACTTTGGAATGTGTGCCTTGATCAACACACTGTGCTCATTAATCTTTCTGTACTTGAGGACAGCAAATACAATTCTGTCCCAGGCTCCTGCAAATGTAGTCCTTGTTCCTTTCAAGGCAAATGCTTACACCAGGAGGGATTTTATGGAGAGAGAGAAAAAACAGAGCCAGTACTTCTTGTTGCTTTGCGAGTCTTTCAATTATGTTACCCATAGACTTTTTTTTAATGTATTGCTTCTTCGATGTGGTAAATAGAAACTGCATAAACTATTTATGTTTGATTTAAATGCCAGTCCTTTAATTTACTTTTCTCATTACACTCCAAAGCAATGATCATCCTGTTTATTGGCGCTAAATATTTCATAGGCTTCACAACATTGTATAACTTATTAAAAACAAATGGAGGTCATTACGCTACCCATGGCGTCCGAGTGGATGGGTGGAAATGTGCATGGAGTTGATCTCTAATGGGACTCAAATTGTCAGGTGGAGACAGGCTTCTGTGCCTTAAAAGTGTACATAGCCAGTGAAATAGCCCATCATTCAGATGGTCGGGGCAGCAGTGGTACCATTGGAAATTAGAGGCAGTTTGCAGAAGAGTTAAAGGCAAAGGTAAAGGGACCCCTGACCATTAAGTCCAGTTGCAGACGACTCTGGCATTGCAGCGCTCATCTCGCTCCATAGGCCGAGAGAGCTGGTGATTTTTCGCAGACAGCTTCCGGGTCATGTGGCCAGCATGACTAAGCCGCTTCTGGAAAACCAGAGCAGCGCACAGAAATGCTGTCTATCTTCCTGCCAGAGTAGTACCTATTTATCTACTTGCACTTTGACGTGCTTTTGAACTACAACAACAGGAGCTCACCCCGTCGCGGGGGTTCCAACCGCCGCGTCAACCTTCTGATCAGCAAGCCCAAGGCTCAGTGGTTTAGACCACAGTGCCACCTGCTTGCAAATTTCATGTTTTCTGCCACCCTACACTGTCCTATAAAACCTGTTTATCATCATCATCATCATCATTAACATGCCATTTGTCAGCAAGTTCAAAGGCACGTTGCAACAATTTAAAATCTAGAATAAACAAAAAACCATTTTAAACAGATTCGAGTGGCATGAATAGGGTTGGCCCTGAAAACAAACAACTCAGGTGTCAAATGCCAGGCTAAAGAGGTGTGTCAGATACACCCCTGTGGGAAGGGAATTCCACAACTTAGGGCAGGCATCCCCAAACTGCGGCCCTCCAGATGTTTTGGCCTACAACTCCCATGATCCCTAGCTAACAGAACCAGTGGTCAGGGAAGATGGGAATTGTAGTCCAAAACATCTGGAGGGCCAAAGTTTGGGGATGCCTGACTTAGGGGCTGCTGCAGAGAATGTCCTCATCCGAGCCAGAACTCCCTGAGCTTCTGAGGGAGATGGAACTGCCACTGATCTTAATACCCAGGAGGGTCTGAAAGGAAGGAGGCGGTATTTCAGATATGCACCCGATTTGCATCCTGCAAATACAGATACTGTAACTTTTTCTTCCCACTCCTAGGGAGGAAATGGCAGAGGTTGCCCTCTCGGGTCTTCTCACACCCAGCAGGATTCAGAATGGCCCCCTTTTCCCCTGGTGATGGCCTTTGATACCCACTTAAACCACAGAGTAGTTGGTTCCCAATGTAGATCTTCACCCCCACTTGGTTCCAGATGTAGATCTTTATTCCCCCTTGTTCCTGCTGTAGATCTTCACTCTCCCCTTCCTCCTTAGTGGGAGGAGGCACCATTCTGTGGTTCAACTCAGGTGCCAAAACATCTTGAGCCGGCGCTGCCCCAACCCCTTCTTCTGAGCTGAAAATGTTTTGGAAAGAAGGTTTGGCTCAGTCCATGGCAGAAGCCATGTCTCATATTCCAGGGAGAGAAGCATTAACAGCTCCATTTCCAGGCATATATGCCCTGAGGTATGTGTTGGATCAACCTTCCCCAAGCCGGTGCCCTCCAGATGTTTTGGACTCAACTCCCAACAGCTGCTCCCTGTGTGGCACATGGGAGTCGTAGCCCAAAATATCTAGAGGGCACCAGCTTGGGGGTGGCTTTATTGGGCTACAGCCCTGTCTTTCTGATTACAGAGAAGTGGCTGCATAGTGGGGCCTAATGGGTCATGGCAGAAGCCCCTACCTTTAACCACCATGCGGAAGACCTGATAAATATAATGTTGTGCTGTTTCCCCAAATTCCTGATTCCCCCCCCCCCGACACTTCCTCTGCAAAATAGGCTTCCATTTTTCTGCCTTGTTCTCCAGACACTTGAGAATTTCAATAGAAATTCAGTGAGCAAGAGGTTCTCAGCTTACCTTATCATTACCAGGTGGTCAAGTGTGGACTGTAAGTGTTTATCTTTCCAGAAAACAGTTCTTTAGCCTCCTCAGCTGCCCAGGTTCCCCACCCCTGCTTTAGAACCACTGGAAAGTGGCCGCTTCCAAGGGACTAGCTTCTTAGGACAGATGAATGTCTGCCATTTATGTTTCTCATCTTTTCTAATTCAGTTATTAGAAAAGAATTAGAATTCAGTTAAATTCAGTTATCCACATTTCCACTGCAACTTCCATGTTTTAACTGTAAAAAAACGCTAATGAAAATTCATCAGTATTTTAGTGTAAACATATCCTGATATAAATATTTTTGTATGTAGTTTCTATTAACATGCACATTTCTGCAAGCAACTCTCCCTAACGTAATAACATTATGTCGTTTTTTTTTTTTTAAAAAAAACTAATTTATGCATTTCTGTATACTTTGGTCGGTTACAGAACCACATCCCCAAAAGCAGAGATGTACAGATTTTGAAGGATAGCTACATTTATTGGCTCAAAAAGTGTGAACTGGGTAGCTTCCCATTCAAAACTAAACAAAATCAAATTTCTCCCCCAAATTTCTACCTGCCGGTTGGTGTAATTTTCCTTAATCTTATTTAACCTAATACCGTATTGGCCTGAATATAAGCTACACTCCCCCCCCCCAAAAAAAATCTGACTGTGAGAAGTTAAAGTATGACTTATAGTCGTGACCTTACAGTATGCAGCCAGGAATGTGGAGCAAACAACTCCAGGAATAATAATAATAATAATAATAATAATAATAATAATAATAATAATAATAATAATAATTTATTTATACCCCACCCATCTGGCTGGGTTCCCCCAGCCACTCTGGGTGGCTTCCAACAAAACATTAAAATACAGAAATCCATCAAACATTAAAAGCTTCCCTAAACAGGGCTGCCTTAAGATGCCTTCTAAAGGTCTGGTAATTGTTATTCTCTTTGACCTCTGGTGGGAGGGCGTTCCACAGGGTGGGTGCCACTACTGAGAAGGCCTTCTGCCTGGTTCCCTGTAACTTGGCTTCTCGTAGCGAGGGAACCGCCAGAAGGCCCTTGGCGCTGGACCTCAGTGTCTGGGCAGAACAATGGGGGTGGAGACGCTCCTTCAGGTATACTGGACCAAGGCCATTTAGGGCTTTAAAGGTCAGCACCAACACTTTGAATTGTGCTTGGAAACGTACTGGGAGCCAATGGGGTGAAGCAGTGCCCACACCATGTGTAGTCCGCTGTCCTCTCCCCCAAGGCTGGGAAGGGAGAGAATGAGGAAGGGGAAAGGCCATCGGCAACATAGCATGGCTCCCCTCCCCCGCCCAATATGCAGCCAGGGACAGCATGGAAGGGAGTGGCTTATATTTGGGTATTTTTTCTTTTCTTTTTCTCTCCCCCCTCCAATTTTAAAGCTGTGGCTTATATTCGGGTATGGCTTATATTCGGGCCAATACAGTATAAATTAATTGCTTGACTGTGCTCTCAAAATTAATCATGTTCAATTTATGAGTATTTATATGGTTGCACATATTCTTATGATCTGAGTGCACTGTTCAGCCTTGGTGCATTCCAGATCAGTGAAAACTAACCATTTCTCCCACACCTCCTATCTCTCTATACAGAGGCAAATGAAATGTCAAGGAATCAACAGCATAATTTACCCAGATCACAATGTGCTTTGCTTTCATCGCACCAGGAAAGACCAATTAGGAGGACCGGACAAGTATTAATATAGCATTTAATTTCATTTGACATATTTTATTTCACTTTGACTCCAAATTTCTATGCATGAAGATTTTTTAAAAAAGTCTTCTGCTTTAAAAGTATTAGGCGGTTCACAAACAATGGCATTATTTTACAGACTGTGGCTTCTCATGCTGGCAATTCCCTCTAGTCTGTATTTCCTAACAAAATAATTATAAGTTTGAGACCAGCTGAAGCTTTCATCATGTTACAGTCTGAATCATGCCAACAACATATGAAATACAAGAAGAGTCCTCAGGATCAGGCCAAAGCCCCTTGAACCCATCAACTGGTATCTGCAGGCATATTACCTCTAACAATGAAGATAGTACATAGTTATCATTGCCAGTACATGGTTTTTATTGCAATATGCTCTCATGCTTCTGTGCTGCTCACCTTCATTTCGTGAGAGCCACAACAGAGGAAAGTCCCCGTTGGATTTTTGCCTACGTGCAAAACATCCAAATACATTCAGGAGAAACAGAGTGGAGAAAACCATCACCCAAATATAAGATAAACCCAAAAAAGTATCGGCAAGTCATTTAATGAGCAGGATTCCATAGCTGTAGAATGTCTGGGAATGTCACTTAATCTGGGGCATGGAGGTTTTTCCATAGATCTAAGAGATCACTACAAGGCATGAGGGAGCAAGCAGCTCCTAAGATATACCAGGCTTATGCCCATCTTACCAGCATCGAGGATCAGAACGTGCATGCAGCATGCCCTGATATACAGTTTCGCGAGTGTCACTCTCTGCAGATAAAACTCATTGCAAGGACTCTCCCCACTCACGTCAATTGAGGGGAAATACCATTACCTGCAAATAAGCATGCAGAGGTATCTTCTACATTCTGACTTAAGTGGAGTCCATGTGGGCAACAGATCCACCATGGTTTGGGGGTAAATCTAAACATTTACCCAGGCAGCTTCAGGAGGATCCTACAGAGTGAACTCTTGGCCTGCCTCCAAGCTTTCGGAAAGCAGTTATTTTCACACCCAAATGGAACTCCAGTGCTGGAATCAGGAGACCAGGCTCCTTGGCGAATTCTCTGACTCAATCACTGTCCTGGTGTCTGGTGCACGGTTTGATCGCAATCTCTTAATGCCGGGCAGGTGTCTCTTCATCAGCAACTGAAATCTTTTCTTCTTACATTTGTTTGTGCATCTTTCAGAACTCGGAGTGTAGCAGAGAGGAGAGGGAGCCTCTTTATTGCAAAGTTTGTCCCACAAAACAGGCCTGGGGCTCCCGCTGGAGGACTTTCCCCAGCTCTTTGGTTGGCTGCGATCAGTCAGAGGAAGGACTGGGTGTTGCGACAGGCAGGCCGTCTCCTCCTTTTGGGACAAGAGAATCCTGAGCTCCGCTGGTCCATACTCAAAGAACAGAGATTCTTTCCTTCGGATGTTGGGGCTTTCCCCCAATGTCAAGAACCCATACGGGGTGGTGATTTTGGGGAGGTGGGGCAGGGAAAAAGCAGCCTGTGTCACAGGATCTGAATGATACCCTGCCCTTTCTAAATGCTCAGAAGGAAGAGTCACATCTCTCAGGCACAGGGTTTCTCGTCTCCAACAAGCCTGTTGCTGTAGAATGCCTTTGTTTCGAACACACACCTCAGACTTGCTTCGGATAGGTCTGGGTCTTTTGGCAAGTTCCCCAGAGGGTCTGTTCCCCAGAGACTCTTCCTGAGGGTCTCCCACTGCCTCAGGCTGAGTTGCAAAGTGGTCCACATCTAAGGAAGGTATGCAGAATTTGGGGATGCGATCAGGAGTGACGATGACACTGAAAATGTCTCTGTTTCTCGGTGAGGACTTTTCTTCAGGAGCCGGCCGGCTGCTTTTGGAGACCGTCCAAGTGAACATCGTTTCGATAGCGCCTTTTATGGAAAGCTGTGATGCTACAGGAAACATCATTGGAGAATCTTGTGCCTTTTTTTCAAAGAGCGAGAGTGTGCACTGCTCTTTGCCGATTGAACTTGCACCGAAGGGAGCGGGGATGAAAAGTACTCGCTGGCTTTTATAAAACAAAGTCAGTGACATCATCTGCCATCGGGACGTCAGTGGCATGGCAACCAAAGATAAGAAAGCTTTTATGCTGCTACTTTTAGACTTGGTGTCTGATTCATGCTGCACAATTACACTAAAGCACCTCAAAAGCATTGCCTATTTTTGCAAAGGGCAACTTTGGGTCCCTCTCTGGTTACCTATTAAATGGTCTGAGAATAACTACACAGAGCTCCTGACATTTCCAAACATCCTGTTATTGTAATGCTAACTAAGTTAGTTTACTGTAGTTGTGTTGTTGTTGTTTTTTTAAAAAAGTTCACTGTTCCCAATCCATAATGCTCCAGAATCAATTGGAAAGCAAAATAAAAATGCATACAACTTGTTGAACACAAAGATCTTGGAAGCGTAGAATTCTGAAGTTAGGGGGAACCTTGGAGATCATCTAGCTACTTGATGTAGGATCTGCAGTTGCAAGTTGCAACTGTATCTTCCTTGGCCAATTGGCATTTGTAGTGATCCTGAAATCACTCTCCCTGTTGCTGGGCGATGAAGCTGCGGATTTAGAGTGGGAGAGTGAATTGCCCTCAGATACATCTAGGGTTACCAGCTTTGGTTGGGCAAAATATGGGACAGGTTGGACAAAATAAAGGACAGGTTGGGGTGGGGATTGGGGGGCACACACACATTCATGATGCCAAATCTCCCCCTTGTGGAGGGGGATTTCCTGCATTCAGCCTCCTCCCTCCCTCACCACCCTGGCCAGGCCCCACTCTTCAACCAGGGAGCAGGGTAGAACATGGATTACAAATGGGAAACACCCTTACTAGAAAAGCTAACCAGCAGACTGAAACTGACATGAGGACACCTTCATGCTGGTGTGACTCCCCTTTATTACACACGCTGCCCAACAATATAACAACAGGAACTCACCGCCAGCATATGGATCAATGTGGCTAACTTGATCCAACAACCCCCCCTCCACAAATAAAACCCAATGCAGTCAACTGAAGACAGCCAAGGTAAGGTAAAGGTAAAGGACTCCTGGACTGGACAGTTAAGTCCAGTCAAAGGCGAATATGGGGTTGAGGCACTCATTTCACTTTCAGGCCAAGGGAGCCGGTGTTTGTTCACAGACAGCTTTCTAGCCACCATGACTAAACCGCTTCTGGCTCAACAGAACACCACGACAGAAGCCAGAGTGCACAGAAATGCCATTTACCTTCCTGCTGCAGTGGTACCTATTTGTCTACTTGCACTGGTGTGCTTTTGAACTGCTAGGTTGGCAGAAGCTGCGACAAAGCAATGGGAGCTCACCCCGTCGCAGGGATTCGAACCACCGACCTTCTGATCAGCAAGCCCAAGAGGCTCAGTGGTTTAGACCACAGCGCCACCCACGTCCCTTGAAGGCAGCCAACCAGGCCCTGGGCCCCACAACCTTTCTCACTGCCAATGAGAACCTACCCAAGTGACAACTGGCACGAAAACCTCACACATCTGCTAAGTAAAAGAATGCAAGTTTACCACTCCCCCCCCCACTCCCCAACCTTTTACTGTACACAACATTAATGTCTCACATCGGATGTAACTGATCTGTAGAAAAGACTCTACGGCCTGAAAGTAGAGACAAATAATGCTTTTGTGTGGTTGAAATGTGGCACAGCTGCTTCCATTTGGGGCATCTGGTTAGCCACTGTGAGAAAAGAGTGCTGGTTTAGATGGGCCTTTGGCCTTTTAAGGAGCTAGTCGAGGCATCTGGGGGAACTGAAACCAGGGAGGGGGGGTTAAGACATAGAGGCAAATGAGGGACAGAAAATGAGATTTGATAATTAAAGGAAGCATTTTTGAGGAGAAATTAGAGGCTAATGGGGAAATTTAATAGATAAATAAGATTTAAATGTCTATATATAAGAAAAGCTGAAATTTTTGATGTTTTAGAGATGAATAATGAATTTAAAAAGTTTTATTTTTGTAACAATCTGGAAGATGTATATTTGGGGATAAAATTGGACTCGGAACGGTTGGGACGGGGAAGTCGGAATTGGTTATAATTGTGGGAGATTAATCAGATTGATTTTTTGTTTGCTTTATATTTTGTATTTTGTTTTTTGTTTTTTTTGTTTTTCACTTTTTCATTTTTCTTATTTTTCTTTTTCCTTCTGTATTCTAAAAACCTCTCTCTCTCTCTCTCTCTCTCTCTCTCTCTCTATATATATATATATATATATATATATTAAAAAAAGCAAATGCCACTACTAAGGTCATGTCAGGGGACCACCAGGGGACGACCAGGGGTCAGCGGAGAGTCCAGGAAGTGGGGACAAGGGATCTCAAATGCAGTAGGAGCCAGGGATGGCAGTGCTTCGGAGCCATCCACAGGAGGTGGTGCTGCCCCTCAGGAAGCGGTGCAGAGCCTTGAGGATGCTGAGAGGGAAAGGCTCCCAGAGGGAAGTGTTGGAGGGTCGGACCAGAGCGCTCAGGAGGGGGAGGTGCCAGAAGGGACAGCACCAGCCCCCCAGCTGGGAAGTTCCAGTGGGTAGGGTTCTCCACCAGCTCCATCACCCCAACACTGGAGGGGTGAAAAGAGGCGTGCAGAGAGGAGGAGATTCTGTTGGCGGAGGTCACAAAGGGCGGTGCTTCCGGATTCTGATTCGGGATAGAACAGTCATCCTTTTTGTTGCTCTGCCTTGTACATATGTATATAACAAAAAACTGTAAAAAAAAACCAGCCACAGAGTTTGGAGCGGATTACTCGTGAGAAAGCAGCCAGCACCATCACAGGTCATTAAGTCTATGTGATACTTAGCTAAGTTAGAAACTTTCCACCTCCTCCATCAGACACACAAAGCAACTCTGAATGATGTCATTAGCTTTGTAGGTTTTACGACAGGCATGCCTTCGGTGGCACATTTTCAAAGAGCTATAAAAGGGGGCTATAGGCACATGGCTGTGATTGGAATTCGGGGGAATTATGTGGCCGAGTCCCCAAGCTACGCTTTGGAAGCCAAGCTGCAAGTGTGACTTTTATGTGTTTATCTATTCAAATAGAGACACACACAACTCCCAACCCAGTTCATCCCAATCACAGATCAGGAAAAAAACTTGCTGATTTTGCTTCTTTACAAATAAGGAGTAGAAAGATGTGCTGCCACCAAAATCATTGTGTGTATGGGGGGGGGCAGATCTGTGACCCCTACCGAGCTGGGAGAAAGCCACCCCTGCTTTAGCTTTTAAGTATAGGAAGAATGCTGTCTGCCTTTGACCATTTTGGTTGCTCTTTACAACCTCAGAGTTGGGAACTTCTCCACCAGGCACACAGAGACTTTGATACATCAAGCAGGTCAAGCATGGTGATGATGCTCAAGGTCTTATGAGCACTCTGGGCACGGTGAAGAGCTCAGATGGAAGAACATGCTTCCTCAAATATCCTGGGATTAACTGACATTAAGTAAGACAGTAAGAGCTGTTCGGCAGTGGAATTTGCTACCAAGGAGTGTGGTGGAGTCTCTTTCTTTGGAGGTCTTTAAGCAGAGGCTTGACAGGCATATGTCAAGAATGCTTTGATGGTGTTTCCTGCTTGGCAGGGGGTTGGACTGGATGGCCCTTGTGGTCTCTTCCAACTCTATGATTCTATGACATGTAGGGACAAGCACCTTGAATTGTGCCCAAATGCCCATTGGTAAAAGGGCAGTTCTACCAGCACTGGAGAGACAGAGAGATGCCCCCAGGGATGAGATCTTGTCTATTGGAAGTATAACAGCAGGGATTGTTTAGTATGACTTCGGGGGTTAATTTTGCAATTGGTCTGGCAGACAGCAGACTGGGCACTCAGCTACATTGGTAAAGAAAAAGCATTTTAAATGTGTTATAACTCTGTGGCACCAGGTGGCGCTGTGGAGTTCTGTTTTTCAGCAACATGATTTCCCATTTGGAGGTTTACAATGCATTTTCCTGGGACTTAAAAAAAAAAAATGTGTCTAGCTCCAGTCTCTGATTGGCTGGAATTTCCAATCAGTTGGGAGTTAGATAGCTGAGATCTCACTTTAATTAATATTTTTATTTATTTATTTATTTATTTATACCCCACCCTTCTGGCTGGGTTTCCCCAGCCACTCTGGGCGGCTTTCAACAAAATATTAAAAGTACAATAAAACATCATACCTTAAAAACTTCCCTAAACAGGGCTGTCTTCGGGTGTCTTCTAAAAGTCAGATAGATGTTTATTTCCTTGACATCTGATGGGAGGGCGTTCCACAGGGCGGGTGCCACTATCGAGAAGGCCCTCTGCCTGGTTCCCTGTAGCTTTGCTTCTCGCAGGGAGGGAACTGCCAGAAGGCCCTCGGTACTGACCTCAGTGTCTGGGCAGAATGATTTGGGTGGAGACGCTCCTTCAGGTATACTGAGCCGAGGCCGTTTAGGGCTTTAATGTTCAGCACCAACACTTTGAATTGTGCTCGGAAACGTACTGGGAAACATACTTTTGGTGGATTTGGAGGGGAAAGTAGTTCTGAAGGAGTTCCCTCTTATGTAGGCCTGACCTGGGTGAGGCAAACCTCTTTGGATATTTTTCCCCGAGTTACGCCCTGCTTCTTAAATCGAATTTGCATCAGTTTCTTTTCCTTCTGCTTTGAGTCACTCTGCTAATGTGGGCAACAGCTGGACTGCATTTTGAACTATTTGCAATTTGTACGTGGGCTCTAAGTCCCACGTAGAACATATTGCACTAGTCCAAACATGAGTATAGCAGTGTATGTATGAAAGCAGAGAGGTTACAGCTGGTCTTCCTGTTCTTTTCCCCCCTCCAGGATCAGCCAAGAATGTTCTTTTCTTTTGGCCATCTGTGCACCAAGTCAATGTAACACCAAGTCCTTGTGTTGACTGTCCAGTGTGTGTGTGGGGGGGGGGGAGAGAGAGAGAGAGAGAGAGAACAAGAGAACCATTATGCACTCTGGCTTTCACTGTCTGGTATTAAGCTGGCAATTTTTAAAAAGATGGCATTTCCATTCTGTCGAGTTTTGTCTTTTTTCCCCATGTGTGATAACACAATGACATTTTGTTCTTGCTGTTGCGATTTCAGGCTTATCAATGTTGCAATCTGCCCTGGGCCATCTGGATAGGGCAGGGAAATGCTGACAGAAATAAGAGGAAGGCGCGAGCAAAGGAACACCTCATTGCTCCTTCTGCACCGAGCAAGCGATCAACTTTGCTGCAATACCAGCCATCTGCTTTAGGTGACAGCATCATCTTAAGGATGGATTCAGAATGGAAGACAATTGCTGCGGCTTTAGACATTGTGTGTACAGTTGTCTCAGTCTAATGGGCCTGATGCTGGCTCCTATTATGACACTCTTGTGAAGCCAGAAGGCAAGAAGCCAGCTCAATGGGCTTTAGTAAAATTACTCCCAGCTTTTTCTAAACAAACGGTTCCAGATCAAGAATCATGGCTGTGCAGCCATTTGTCAATACTAAAAAAGGCAAATATAGATCCTGCTCCAATGCAAGAATTGTAGTAAGTGGATATCCTTGGAAAACAACATTTTTCAGAATTTGGCAAATGT
Source organism: Zootoca vivipara (assembly GCF_965207765.1). NCBI lineage: Eukaryota > Metazoa > Chordata > Lepidosauria > Squamata > Lacertidae > Zootoca > Zootoca vivipara. The sequence goes on from NC_142593.1 coordinate 55,711,794, forward strand.
TCTTCTCCACCCCCAAAATGTGCACAAATATGCATATATTAGAGGTGAACAGAAAAACCTCACATGTTAGTGAAGACAACACAGAAAAATGTGATAGAATCATAGAATCATAGAGTTGGAAGAGACCACAAGGGCCATCCAGTCCAACCCCCTGCCAAGCAGGAAACACCATCAAAGCATTCTTGACATATGCCTGTCAAGCCTCTGCTTAAAGACCTCCAAAGAAGGAGACTCCACCACACTCCTTGGTAGCAAATTCCACTGCCAAACAGCTCTTACTGTCAGGAGGTTCTAGGTGGAATCTTCTTTCTTGTAGTTTGAATCCATTGCTCCGGTCCGCTTCTCTGGAGCAGCAAAAAACAACCTTTCTCCCTCCTCTATATGACATCCTTTTATATATTTGAACATGGCTATCATATCACCCCTTACCCTTCTCTTCTCCAGGCTAAACATACCCAGCTCCCTAAGCCGTTCCTCATAAGGCATCGTTTCCAGGCCTTTGACCATTTTGGTTGCCCTCTTCTGGACACGTTCCAGCTTGTCAGTATCCTCCTTGAACTGTGGTGCCCAGAACTGGACACAGTATTCCACGTGAGGTCTGACCAGAGCGGAATACAGTGGTACTATTACTTCCCTTGATCTAGACGCTATACTCCTATTGATGCAGCCCAGAATTGCATTGACTTTTTAAACTGCTGCATCACACTGTTGTGATATTTTAAGGGGAAATGCTTGCAAGAAAACTGTATATGTTAGGAACAAAATGTTCATATTAAGGGAAATGCTCGTTAAAATGTTGGTGCTATTTTGTGAGGATGCCTCTTAAAAATACAAACTGGCGTGGAAACATATTTAAAAAGAAGAATGGAGAGAACCAAAATTGGCATATCCATCCATCCCTTTCTCTCTCTATATGGTGACATAGAATCATAGAATCATAGAGTTGGAAGAGACCACAAGGGCCATCCAGTCCAACCCCCTCCCAAGCAGGAAACACCATCAAAGCATTCTTGACATATGACTGTCAAGCCTCTGCTTAAAGACCTCTAAAGAAGGAGACTCCACCACACTCCTTGGCAGCAAATTCCACTGTCGAACAGCACATGTGACAGCACATGCCATCTTTCAGTTCATCATCCCACCAAGAACATCTATCCAAACTTTTTCTTTAGGCCCTGAGGAGGGTAACTCTCTCCACCAGCAGCAGCTCCATTATGCTCCTAAAACCTTAGTCCTTCTCGCCTGTGAAAATAAAAAGAGCCCTACTACATCAGGCTAGAAGTCGATCTAGCCTCAATTCCTATGGGAAAGCCCAAAAGCTGGGCCTGAGTATAACAGCATCCTCACTATTTGTGACACTAACACATACAGTGGCTCTTTGCAACCCTTCTTTCTTTCCAGCTACCCTCAAATGTGGTTTGATCTCTTTGTGGCCCCCTAAATATGCACTCAGCTCATACACCGTCTTCTGCAGAGGAGGGCAACCAAGATGATTAAGGGTGTGAAAGCCAAGCCTGCTGAGGAATGGTTGAGGGAGTTGGGTAGCATGTTTAGCCTGGAAAAGAGGAGACTAAGAGGAGATAGGATAGCCATTTTCTAATATCTCAAGGGCTGCCACATGGAAGATGGAACAAGCTTGTTTTCTCCAGCTCTGGAGGGTAGGTCTCGAACCAATGGCTTCAAGTTACAAGACAGGAGATTCTGACTCAGCATCAGGAAGAACTTTCTGACAGTGGAATGGTCTCCCTTGGGAGGTGGTGGACTTCCTTTCCTTGGAGGTTGGTTGGCTAGCTGTCATGGATGCTTTAGCTGAGGTTCTTGCATGTACTGTTCCTAGTAGTGTTCTTACCTGGGGAATCTCCAGAGCATGGGATCAGATGCCCCCAACCTTCTCTGAACTTCATAAATGCTTCAGTGCCCCAATAGTAGAGATAGCAATGAGCTAGAGTGGATGCCAGAACAGAAGACAGAAGAGATGTCCGACAGTGGAATGTTCTCCCTCGGGGGGTTGTGGACTCCTTTCTTGGAGGTTTTTAAGCAGAGGTTGGATGACCGTTTGTCATAGATGCCTTGTTTGAGATTCCTGTATTGCAACAGGAATACAACAACAACAACAACAACAACAACAACAACAACAACAACAACAACAATTTATTATTTATACCCCTCCCATCTGGCTGGGTTTCCCCAGCCACTCTGGACGGCTTCCAACAGAAAAATAAAACACAGTAATCTATTAAACATTAAAAGCCTCCCTGAACAGGGCTGCCTTCAGATGTCTTCTAAAAGTCTCGTAGTTGTTTTCCTCTTTGACATCTGTTGGGAGGGCGTTCCACAGGGCGGGCGCCACCACCGAGAAGGCCCTCTGCCTAGTTCCCTGCAACTTGGCATCTCGCAACGAGGGAACCGCCAGAAGGCCCTCGGTGCTGGACCTCAGTGTCCGGGCAGAATGATGGAGGTGGAGACGCTCCTTCAGCTATACTGGGCAGCTGCTCTCCAGGGTTTCAGGCAAGGTGATCTCGCAGCCCTATCTGGAGACACCATGGGTTAAACCAAGACTGATTTTACACCTTAATAGCTGTTGATATTTACTATTGTTGTACTGTGTTTTGGGTCTATGGACCACTGTCTGGGGGTGATGGGAAATGGAGTCCAACAACATCTACATAGTGCTTACATTGGTTCCCACTGTTCCAATTCTCACAGCCAGAATGACCGCTCTCTACATCAGATGGAGGGCACCCTTTGCGTGCCTGCGTGCAGCACCCCCAATCCTACGTCACTCTTGGGAGAGCGCTCCTGGACCACCACCCTCCAAGTCACAAACCTTGAGGTTCCTGCTAAACCTCAGTTCAAATAACCAATCACGGCTGGAGAGGCAGAGCCAGGGGAGCAGACCAGGAAAGGGTAGGGACCGTTCCCTGTTAAAGGGGTTGTGTTGAGGGGAGTCACTGGCCATACGCTGAAAGGTTGACAGTGCACTCCCCTGTGTTGTGGTGAAATGGGGGGTGGGCTCTCTTCCTACACCTGAAAGTTTAATAAAGTTGTGGCCTATTTTAATCCCATAACACATTGTCATGAGTCATTATTCCACCCGGGTGTCGCCTGCGGTCAGGGGGTCTCCCCCTGGGCACGCAAAGCTTGTTAAAAAGAAAGATAATGAAGGATTCACAATGAAACCCAAGACGTAATAACATGCTTAGCCCTGGAGACCCATTGAAAGAAATACTCATACCGAGCATTTTCCATGATGGGATTCTGTCCCTTCATGAGGCACAACACCTGAACCTGCAAGGAATTTCTTTCAGAATGACTTGTGACCTTCCTTTGCCAGGAAGGAAAAATGACAGCAGGTTGTGGAAACTTCTGATGAAGGCTTTCTTTCTTTCTCTTTCTCTCTTTCCTTACTTACTTACTTCCAGCAATGGAACTCCTTGGAGGGACATCTCATGGTAGCCTCAATAAAGACTTCCTTGTAAAACAAGATTTAATAAAGCTAAGCTATCCACATAAAACGCGATACCTTCCAGTAAAACAACAACCACCACAAAAACAGCTTGGAGAGTTCCTTTCGTTCAGGCGCCTCAACTATATTTGTAATTTAAAGTTTAATTGCAACTTTTATGCGAAGTTGGTGGCAGCAATTTTCCTTCAGGTCTCTTGGAATTTCCTCCCCCTCCCCTCCCCGTAGCGATTTCCTGTAGAAAGTAATTCACTGTATCATTTTTATGTAGCCAGAGTCTGAGATGTGTTGCTCCAGCTCGTGTGCGGGCCTGCTCTCATACATTTTTTAAAAGGAGCTTATAGGAAAAGTTAGCACAACTACAATAATATTTGTATTGGTTTGGTAAATCAAAACAAGGTTTGTAAAATTAACGAGAATCCGCGAAGCCTTTTAAAGTCCCGACAATTGCGCCTGAGCCATAGCAACAAGGCAAATAAATATGGGATAAGTATACAGCTATTCAGAGCAAAATCTCCCCTTCATTAACTTACTTTCGTTCAGAGAAAATTTGGGAGGCGGAGGGATAAATAATACCACTGCTCCCAGGACATATTTAGACTAGAGGCATTTGTTGTTGTTGTTGTTGTTTAGTTGTTTAGTCGTGTCTGACTCTTCGTGACCACATGGACCAGAGCACACCAGGCACTCCTGTCTTCCACTGCCTCCCGTAGTTTGGTCAAACTCATGTTGGTAGCTTCAAGAACACTGTCCAACCATCTTGTCCTCTGTCATCCCCTTCTCCTTGTGCCCTCCATCTTTCCAAATATCATGGTCTTTTCGAGGAGTCTTCTCTTCTCACGAGGAGGCCAAAGTATTGGAGCCTCAGCTTTAGGATCTGAGCATTTACAACCTGTCAAATGTTCATTTGCCTATGTTGGGGGAGGGAACCAAGTGTGGCAGGCCAAACCTTTCTATCTCACTCTTCAGACTGTCCCAAGTGGTGCCACCTCTCCCCTCGCTCACACCCTCACTTCTTGTCTTTCAACTCTCCTTGACCATATTGGCCTGGTTGAAATGTCTGCTCTATATGAAGGGAAAGGTGTGCACATGTAGAGAACTACCTTTCAATATTTGCTCACTGTTGTTGGCATCCATCTGTCTTGAGAGACAATGGAGTGCACCACTGGGGGTGAAGTCAAACCTCTGTGTTAGCCATACCTGCCAAGTCTCCCGCTGAAAAATGTGGGATCAGCAGCAGTGCGGCACCGGAAGTTGCATAGAAGCAACTTCCGGGGCCGCTCTGCCCATGTGTGGGCACCGGAAATTGGGCAGAGCGACACCAGAAGTTGCTTCTACGCATGCCCGGTGGCCACTATTGGTCTTGTTTGCTCAATCCGCTGGAGCCTGTTTTCAAATGAAGGGGAAGCTCCTGACTTACTGAGGGTAAGAGACCCATCGGCCACCCTCACCTGGTTTAGTTGGCCAGCTGAAGCCTTTTCCCAGGTAGTGGCTGCTGTCATATGCTGTCAGCTTCTAGGAGCCACAAGTGAATGCTGAGTTCTGGAATAGGAGCACTATGCATCCCTCACCAGAGGTACTACCCCTCCCCTAACAGCCCATGCACCCCACATTTGGAAATACAGTGGTAGCTCGGTTTATGAACACAATTGGTTCCGGAAGTCTGTTCATAAACTGAAGCGTTCATAAACTGAAGCGAACTTTCCCATTGAAAGTAATGGAAAGTGGATTAATCCGTTCCAGACGGGTCCGTGGAGTACTCAACCTGAAGCGTACTTAACCCGAAGCATGGGTGTAATTGGTTCTGGAAGTCTATTCATAAACTGAAGTGTTCATAAACTGAAGCGAACTTTCCCATTGAAAGTAATGGAAAGTGAATTAATCCGTTCCAGATGGGTCCGTGGCATTCGTAAACCAAAAATTCATAAAGCGAGGTGTTCATAAACCGAGGTTCCACTGTACATATCTTATAATCAGGGACAAGGGTGGCGCTGTGGGTTAAACCACAAAGCCTAGGGCTTGCTGATCAGAAGGTCAGTGGTTCAAATCCCTGCAACAGGGTGAGCTCCCATTATTCGGTCCCAGTTCCTGCCCACCTAGCAGTTCAAAAGCACGTCAAAGTGCAAGTAGATAAATAGGTACTGTTCTGGCAGGAAGGTAAGTGGCGTTTCCGTGCGCTACTCTGTTTCGCCAGAAGTGGCCTAGTCATGCTGGCCACATGATCTGGAAGCTGTCTGTCGACAAATGCCGGCTCCCTCGGCCTATAGAGAGAGATGAGCGCACAACCCCAGAGTCGTCCGCGACTGGACCTAACGGTCTGGGGTACCTTTACCTTTTATCTTATAATCATCAATCTCTCCCCCCCACCTCCCATTAAGTTAGGCTTGATGGATTATTTCTATTGTTAATGCAAGCAGATGCTGTCTCTCCCTCTTTCTTTCTTTTTTGTTACATTTGGAGAAGAAGATGAGGAAGTTGAAGATGATGAGGAAGAAGAAGAAGACTCAGCACAACCTACCAGTCTCTCAGTTCTGTGAATGAACTGCTGTGTTTCATGGTAAAGGACACTGAGGTGTGACTTTAGTGGTGTGAGTGCTTCTTTCATGAAGTGCTTCTTTGTCTTTGAAATTCACCGGGCAGCCTAATCCAAACCAATCTGAAGATAATCACTCACCCTGCTGTCTTTCTCCTCAGCACAGAAAAGCACACTGTGTTTCTTTCTTTCTTTTTCTTTCTTTTTTTTAAAAAAAACATGTCTTAGGGATAATACATAACCTTTCTCAAGTCTTCCAAGTAAACCTAGGCACCCTGTGGGATTGGCCTCAAGACATAAGTGGGAGAGATCTGCTCCCCTCTCCCTCCATTCTGTAAAAGGTAGGAATTATCTTCCTATCTTTTCCCACTGCTTAACCCCTTTGGTCTGAACCACAACTAAAAAGCCAATCTAGGTCAAATCCACGGAACTGCCTTTCATTACAGTACACCCATTCCATGTTTGTGTGTTTTCCCACTTCAAGCCATTCCTCCTCCTCCTCCTCCTCCTCCTCCTCCTCCTCCTCCTCCTCCTCCTCCGTTATTATTATGGAATAAAGGGTAAAGGGGCCCCTGACCATCGGGTCCAGTCGTGTCTGACTCTGGGGTTGCGGCACTCATCTCACTCTATAGGCCGAGGGAGCTGCCGTTTGTCCGCAGACAGCTTCCGGGTCATGTGGCCAGCATGACAAAGCTGCTTCTGGCGAACCAGAGCAGCACACGGAAACACCGTTTACCTTCCCGTCGGAGCGGTCCCTATTTATCTACTTTGATGTGCTTTCGAACTGCTAGGTGGGCAGGAGCTGGGACCGAGCAATGGGAGCTCACCCCATTGCAGGGATTTGAACCGCTGACCTTCTGATCAGCAAGCCCTAGACTCTGTGGTTTAACCCACAGTGTCACCTGGGTCCCAATATTATGGAATAGGACACTCCTATTTTCATTGGAGAAATCTTGGAGGGTATGCCACACCCACTCACCCAGCAGTAGTCAAAATTTAGACTGTAAGCACTTCTGGGCAGAACTGTTGCTTACTGCCATGAAATCTTATGCACATCTACTTTGACATAAACCCTATAGACACCAGTGGGACACCCAGGTAAAATTACATAGGATTACAGCCTTATTATCAACACAAGCACCATGCATACACACAATTTACAACATGACCAAATGCCTGGGTTGGATTTTCGGGTTTATCATCCCTTCTTCAGTAATTCAAATGGCAAATCCTCCACCTGCAGCATCTAAATTTATATGCATATCTAAACACCCTGTTCCTTCCCCACCAGTAGTCTGAAGGAAAGTGGTTTAACAGTCAACCACTCTTCCCAGGGAACATGTGGGAATTGTAGATCTGTGGGGGAAATGGGGGTCTCTTAACAGCTCTCAGAAAACTTAAGAAGTCCCGGCTGTTCCCAGAAGTTTTCGCAGGAAGCCATGACTATTGAAGGTGCTTTAAATGGTGGCGAGATGTGGTCAGAGTTGTATGTCTGGGCTTCTAGGAAATTCTACTCCTCTTTACTGCCACCAATTGGTTTGATTTACTCAGTTTTTCTTCTAGGAATTCATTGTAGATTGCTAAATTGTCCTGGAGGTCAGTTGGGATGGAATGCCAGGGGATAAATGGTCAAAATAAAATAAAATAAAAATAAGTGGGTGGAATCTAAGAAATGTTGAGGGATAGATCTAGAAGAGTTTGAAAAGCACCAGCATTTTTGTTGCTGTCTTTTGCATTTCCCTGCTATGTGTATCACCAAATTTTACTTTGAGGCAAATCTGGAGTACATCTGGACTTGTTTGTTCAAGCAAAACTTCCGAGGAACCTTCAGAAGCAGTGAAGAGTTTATAAGATTATAGATAGGCAAAGCCTGTCCTTTTATTTCCACCAAGTGGTCTGCTTCTAGAGTTTCCTCATGCTTCTGGACATTCATAGAAAAACTGGTGCGCCTTCAATATCCTTGCCTTCTGAGCGACTGCTGCACATGAAGCTTCTGGCCCCTTTCCAGAAAACATAGGACTCAGCTACATTAGTAAAGATACAGCGATTTGAATGCACCTAAAATAAATCTACTGCTACGCTGTTGTTTGACTTTTTCAGGAAGGTACCCCCCCCCAAAAAAAAACCCAAAGTGGCTGGTCCAATTAACACAATAGTCACCATTTGCAGTCGCCAGGTCATCCACTTCAACTGATTTGATTCGGGCGCTGCCTCTTCGTGCCAGCAGGGGGCATTGGGCAATGCCTGCCACTTTCCATGCATAGATGTTCTCCTTAAGGAATTTAGGCCATTCATATTTAATTTGAAGGAGAGGAAAGATGCCTTCCATTTGATTCAGTTTAGAAGATGCTTGACTAAACAATTAACCTGTACCATTTTTAGAACATACGCTTTAGTAATGCCCAGCACATCAACTACATTCTCGACTGCCTTACTGTGGGGACTCTCTTTAAGTAAACACTCAGGTCCCATGTCTCATTTCCACCACTGGCATTGTTCAGCCTCAGCCAGTATCTTTCTTCTCCATTCTGCAAAAAAATAAGAGGAAAAAAAGGGGGGGGGGTTCCTTTCTCTCCTCACTGTGCATTTTCCTCTTGTATAAATCACTTCTCTGGGAATCTCTCTCCAGCTCTTTGTGTCTCTTTGGCCTTCAAACTCTCTTTCTCCCCCCCCCCCCTTATTGAAATGACTTCAGCCTACAGTAGCAAAATGGAAATTGGTATTCATGTAAAAAGATGGATCTCTTGAAATTCTGCTGTGCTTTTTAATGTCTATTGACTGCAGGAGATGTACAGAGCCCGAGACCTTGAGTCACATCTAATTATACTGATAATTATTATGCTGCCTATAGTTTTATAGGCCTGTGCATCACCCATATTAATGAAGGCATGGATCTGGTAAAATGTGAAAGACTTGCTTAGAATGAGCAATAGAACAGTTACCTATATGTAATAAAATGCATTAACATGTGTTTGAAATGCCCTGCATAGTGTTTAACCAAAATATTAATGGGACCGTTTAGATCTGCAAGATGTAGCCAACTTCAATGGTTTGTTTAATCATGCAGCCAGATCTTCTGATCCATAGCGTTATCAACTAACCAGATTAAATGCTCCTGTGCCTTCAACAGCATCTTGGTTCGCAGAAGCCAGGAAGTGAAGGTTTTCATGGTATTGACTACAACTTGCTGATATCTGCAGATCTAGCTGCTGTAAAAGGCAAGGAAAGAAGGTACCACCAAACTGGTACAAAAAAATTATGAAGCCTATATGGAGCCCATCCTAGGTGATGATCCTTCATAGGTAAAGGTAAAGGGACCCCTGACCATTAGGTCCAGTCGTGACCGACTCTGGGGTTGCGCACTCATCTCGCATTATTGGCCGAGGGAGCTGGCGTATAGCTTCCAGGTCATGTGGCCAGCATGACAAAGCCGCTTCTGGCAAACCAGAGCAGCACATGGAAACACCGTTTACCTTCCCGCTGTAGCAGTTTCTATTTATCTACTTGCATTTTGACATGCTTTCGAAGTGCTAGGTTGGCAGGAGCTGGGACCAAGCAATGGGAGCTCACCCTGTTGCGGGGAATCGGACCACCGACCTTCTGATCAGCAAGCCCTAGGCTCAGTGGTTTAACCCACAGCGCCACCTGGGTCCCTGATCCTTCATAGGAGCATAGAATATAGAAAGCTGCCTTACACTGAGTCAGTCCCCTGGCCCATCTATTTCAGTACTGACAGCACTGACTATTAGCAACTCTCCAGGGGTTAAAATGGGGGTCTTTCTCAGCAATAACCGGAAATGCTGGGGATTGAATCTGGGACCATCTGTGTGCAAAACAATATTATACCATTGAGTTCTAGCCCTTCCTCTAAATTCACCCCTTGTGTAGACATACCAAGTTTAGTCCTATACAAATGATCCTCAACATATGTTCGGGGAATGCTCATGCGCCACATCCCAGATGCCAATGTGCCCACTTGCCATGCTGCCAACATACATTGGGTGCCATATGTTATGCCCATACAGTTCCCCTTGTGAGCAGGATCTCTGTATGGCCAAGGCTCCTATTCAGATGGAGGACACTTTGTGTATCAATATGCACATTTGTGTAGGCAGAAACCTCTTTCACACTGCTGCCACATGTGCAGCTGTAGTTTCAGCACTGGACAGCAATGGCTGCAGCAGGTGTGACCCCATTCTGCTTGCATTTTAAAATATTGTAAGTTGATTACCATTAAATCTATTTAAGGTTTTTTTGAAGTTGTCATTTATTCTGCAATTCTGTTGGTTGTTTTTATTGTATGTTCTGCACCCCACCCTATTGTTGAAGGGCAGTTTATAAATGCTTTAAATTAACAACAACAAATCTCATTAGGCAAAGCCAAGTTTGTCAGATCCATCTGGTGAATTAGGATTGGGCCCATTTACACTTGTGCCACAATCCATACGTCATGTACCACACGGCTGTGACTTCTCTGGCATTTTGTAATATGTGAACCCAACTTAGGAAACATGGATTAATATTAATCAATGTGCCACAGGCTCTGTTTCCCTCATGGATGCGAAAATGTGAGTCTTAATTGCAAACTTGATGTCCCAATGCTACTATATTTAGCTCAGATTAAAACTGAGAAGCACAATTGCTCTATTACACAGCTAGAGATGTTGAACAGAGTATGCCTTTTATAAAAAAAAGTGCTTGGCTGTTCTAGGAGATTTTTAATTAGGCACCAGAAGTTTGATCTGAAAGCTCCTACAGAACATCCCTCTCACATTTCAACTGGTCCCTGGGGCTTTTGCTCATCAGTTGTGACTTAAGTTGCAATCAGAAGATGTGAAGTTGTGGTTTGATAAGAGCTTTATTTGAAAACACCTGCAGTGTCACACAAGTACTAAAAGAGTAATGCCATGCAATCATATGGAGAAGATAGAAAGGAACCATCTCCGATGTCTCTTTGAGGCAGAGTTGAAGCCTAGGTCCCTTAAGAACACACAGCTTCACATAAGCATATGAAGCAGAAGAAGAGAAGAGAGAAAAAATTATTACATCCCCAAGGTAGTAGAGATTAAAGGTAGCAGTGGTGACCTGTCAGCCCAGGTTCCCATGCCCTCCAGCTCACAGCCCATAAAGGAGGAGGGTTTCCAGGTCCAAAACAATTAACACCCGCTAAGTTTATGTTCTCATCCCATGCAGTTCTTTAAATGTCAGGTTCCATATATGGTGGTGTACTTCAAGTCCAGGACCATGTTGTCTCTCTGACTAGCCCCCTATCTTCATGTGTGAATCTGACATACACTTCAGGCATGACTATTATCTTGCTGACTGTTCCAGAAAGTCCCTTTTGTGTTCCCATTTTTGCACTTTTCCGTTCTGTTTCAAGCCTACCTCTAAGTCTAGGCATATCTGCACTTCCTATTTTTACTGACTGTTGGAAACTGTTGCCCTAGGTTTCACATAAGCCACATAGATAAGCTGGCATATGTGTGCTAAGAGATGTTTCTAAGGCTTAAGTGAGAGGAATGAATAGAGGATGTAGGATAATGCATACAGGTGTAGGCAAGCCATCACTTATCTTCTTATGGACATAAAAATGTAAGTCTGCCATCACGCTGCAGTTCACGTGGCTGCTGATGACATAATGGCAGGCAGGCAGGCAGGCAAGCAAGGAGTATGGGTGGCAGGTGCCCAGGTAAGCTGTTTAATGGAGGGTGAGGCACTTTCTGAAGCAAACCACTTTCTGAAGCACCTCCCCCTCCTTCAAAAGGGGCTAGGGCTTGGGGTGGGCTTTGAGAGGCTTGGGACAAGATGGCAGGTGGTGGAGAGGTTTGGGTAAGGGGGTGGGCAAGGTTCAGGTGTAAAGGAAAGGTATTAGCCAGGTGTGGGAGAAGGGGAGTTGGAAATTGGAGTGAGCAGGGGTGGCATCCATTTGTGTATCTGTGTGTTGCCCTATAAACAATGGGTGATTTCTAATGGTGTCTCTGGATTCATACAAAAGGGCATCCCTTTCTTCCTCTTGCAGTGCCATGCTTGCCTGAAGAGCCTGTGGATCCCCTGGAGCAGATTTGGGGGAGCAGAGAGGCAGGGTGCTACATGGGCGGGTAGAGAATGGGGAAGTGAATTGCCCTGAGACCTTTGGGTATAATAAATATATATATAAAGAAACAAATAAATCATAGGTCCGGAAACGAAAGCAATCTTGCACAATATCAGATTTTACCCTAAAAAATAGTGCAGTTAGTAATTTCTTTATTCACCACCCATTTATATCCATATTTATGGCCAGGATTTTACTAAGGTTTGCAGTGCTTGAAAACGCAACGAGGCCTGCTGAATAAAATTATTGAGGAATTAATTAATATGATAAGTGAACTTCTAATAAAATTGAAATGCATGCATCAATATTTGATCCTATGGGACCACTATTGTCTTTTTTAAAAATGGAAGAAGACAGACCACATTTTAAATCAGCAAAAAATTATATATATATATATTTAATAAACACGCACAACAGAAACAAAATCATGGAAATTAGATGTAAATTGTATTAATGCTAGGAAGCTTTATAGCTACTTAACTTTACTGTTTGTTATAGGCTGCAATGAAAAACCATCATTTGCAAGACATGCCAGCTTTATTTTTGTAAAATTAACAAATGATAAAATGTTATAGATGCTACTTTAATTTGAACTGAAGCCCAAATGGTAAGTTATGTTTCTTGGGAAAAGATATGGAGTGGGAAATGCAAATGGAGACATAAAATAGGGATGGAGGAGAATTTTGCTTGATCTTCATTTTTAAGCAAATTAACCCAATTTGAACCTTCCAAACTAATAGACAGATTGGAACAATATTCTCCAAATGTTGTGACACTGTTGCTGGCTCAAAAAAAGCACTAAAATGCATTAAAAATCTGTAATTTAAGTTACAAAAAATATATAAAAGTATGCCCTATTTGGACTGGTGATCTTTGAGGTCTCCCAGCTGTATTATTCACTGATTCTAATATTGCTCTTTTTTAAGTGTTTTCTCAATGTACATGAGTATATCAGGAATGGAGAAGGAGAAAGACTCAGGATGTAATTTATCTAAGTTAATTGCATAAGTTACTTATAATATTTATGCAAATTAAGTTACATTACCATTATGCTATTCTACCCCATTTATTTCAGTGCAAAGTAAATGCAATGCAAATTTGGGGGAAATGTTACCAATTACATATCAGTTGAGGACAGAAAGTAACAACAACAACAGCTAATACCGATAATGTTTGCTGGAGTGATTTCTGTTCCAGAAATGAGAAAAAACAAGCTAACAGGTAATTTCCACTTCCATTTCTATTTTCGCTGGACATCTGACATCTCTTGTTGTGAGTGTGGTAGGTTTTTACTCATGGATGAATCTTCTGCTGCAAAGTATTGTCCAAAAGAAACTGTATGATTTGGTGCAGCTATCAAATCCAGCTCATGGTCAATGCCTAAGTCAAAGGGCAAATGTCAGTCTGCACACTGTCTAATTAGTGCTGAGATAATCAAATAGGGCTGTTTATACCAGTGTGACTTATTCATATCCCCTCTGCCTGCCCCCCAACCTCTGCCCTCCTAAGTGATGATAAAAGAAAGTTATAATTCAATGTAGATTTCCCCGACACATGAACAAATCACAATTGCTCATGCAGTTTATGGAGTGGCCAAAACTAACAATTAAATGGCTGAGGAAACATTATGCCTCATATTCAATTAGGAAGCACTCTCCTCTGATATCTCTGAATGGGGGTTACAGTTCACTCTCTTAATGTGGCGTTGAAAGTACTAGTGAACATTCTCCACTATAAAGGGTGAAGTGATCTCAGTTTTTATTGTAATACTGAAGGGGTGGGAGGGGGGAATTGGTTGTGATCCAAAGTGTCAGAGATGGAAGGATCTTTTATGCTTTTATCTGCATGGATGCAAAAATGCTAGCATGGGATATTGAGGTGGGTTCGGAAGGAGGCAGTGGAATAAAAGCTCTCTCCCTTTTTTGCTTTTCTTCAGGAGATGCTCTCACATATGGATGGAAGTATGGGGACCCAGGTGGTGCTGTGGGTTAAACCACTGAGCCTAGGGCTTGCTGATCAGAAGGTCGGCGGTTCGAATCCCTGTGACGGGGTGAGCTCCCGTTGCTCGGTCCCAGCTCCTGCCAACCTAGCAGTTTGAAAGCACGTCAAAATGCAAGTAGATAAATAGGAACCGCTACAGCGGGATGGTAAACGGTGTTTCCATGTGCTGCTCTGGTTTGCCAGAAGCAGATTTGTCATGCTGGCCACATGACCTGGAAGCTATACGCCGGCTCCCTTGGCCAATGATGCGAGATGAGCGCGCAACCCCAGAGTCGGTCATGACTGGACCTAATGGTCAGGGGTCCCTTTACCTTTTTTTAAGTGGGATAAGGTTTTGTTTTCCTCATTGAAGGTCTCCTCTGAAACTGCTTGTAGAGAAAAGTTCTGCTGCAAGAAGAAGATAGGTACAAGAAGACTTTAAATCACGGTCACAATATTTTAGTTCTGAACTGAATATCTCATATGAGAACATTCAGCTTGGATTATGGGAGTGCAGTGAGGGAAGGAAGGAAATAGATGACAGACAGACAGACAGACAGACAGACAGACAGACAGACAGACAGACAGACAATAGAGGTTGATTTCCATGTGAGAGCATTGAGCTTGAATTTTTGGGTGTAGGGTATGAACGTGGTAGAGGGGGTATTTCAGGGTGCTGTGTGAGAGTGTGGGAACTGAAATCCCTTTGAAAATTTAGTACTGAAACCAAAAGTTCCCATTCAACATTCAGCTTGAATTTCAGGATGGTGTGTATGTGAGAAAGGTGGGGTGTGGTGGAAGATGGATGCTAACTTTAAAATTCTGAAAGTGCCAATAGTAAAACTTGGGTGAGGAGAAGCAAAATTCGCCACTGACACCCAAAGCAGCACCCAGTGCTTGCCTTACCCTCCCACCAAAAGCCTCTTGAGAAATTGGCCAAAATGGCCCTTGTACATTTTGCCACCTTCTTAACTTGAGTATAAGAACATAAGGGAATCCTGATAGATCACACCAAAGGGCCATCTACTCCAGTGTTTCCCAAACTTGGGTCTCCAGCTGTTTCTGAACTTCAAATCCCATCACCCCTGACCACTGGTTCTCCTAGCTAGGTATGGTGGGAATTGTAGTCCAAAACAGCTGGAGACCCAAGTTTGGGAAATATTGATCTAGTCAAACATCCTGTAACCCACCATGGCCAACTGGGGGGTGCTGGAAAACCCACAAGCAGGGCATGAAACCAACTGCCCTCTCCTGATGTTCCTCCCAAGCAGTGGTTATTCAGTGGCATAATGTCTCTGAAGACCTTGATGTTCCCATAAAGCTATCATGAAGAGTAGAGCTAGATAATCTTCAGATCTATGAATTTGTATAATTGCATTTTGAAGCCATCTACGATAGTGGCCATCCATCATCACCTCTTGTGGCAGTGAGTTATTTTGTCATGTCCCTTATTTCATCTGTCCTAAATCTCCTACCATTCATGTTCATTGGATGTCCCCCCAGGTCCCCATATTGTGAGAAAGGGAGAGAAACCTTCTTTCTATTCAGTTTCTCCAGATTATGCATAATTTTACAAAACTCTGCCAGGTCATTCACCTTTCCCCCTAAACCGAAAAGCCCCAAATGACCCTCAAACGACCTTTCCTCATGAGGGTTTGCTTTACACCCTTAAAATGATCATCCTACTTGCTCCTTTCTGCATCTTTCCCAACTCTGCAATACCCTTATCAAGATGGGAGGAAGTGGAACTTTTCTCCTTAATCAAATAGATGTGTATAAGGGCACTACAACACTTCCTTGTTTTGCCCAGGATCCAGCTTTTTCCTTAAGGTTTTCAACCTCAGTGGTTTCTTGCTTCCACGGTTGAGATGAGTCAGGTAGTTCATGGTATGAATTAAGGATTAATTGTAGGTGTGCGATTTTAACACCTGAGCAAGTAGCCAGCTCATTGCTAGTCAAGCGTTCTTGTGATTAACTTCCCACAAACAGGATTTGGGTGGCAGAGGGAAAGTTCATTCTATTTTACATTTCAATGACTTAGCCGCTGCCAGAGATCATCAATTTGTTCTGAAATGTATGCATTCTTTGACAGAAGCCACCATAAAGGTCTATCCAGTGGCTTTTCGGAGATTAGATTTTGTGATTGCATTGACATAAGAGGCTTTTTGCTGCATCGAGAGAGAGGGAGGGAGGGAGAGAGGGAGAGAAAGCAGGACTCTTGTCAAGACTTCATGGTTTGATAATTATTTTCTATTAAAGTTCCTCTTTGGGGTGGTCCCAAAAGTGACAGCAAGAAAACTCAACTACAGAGAAGTTTGCATGCCCAGTTAAGATTTTTATTGCCTTGTGTAAACTGAGCAATTTTGCTAGGTCACGCCTTGTTATTTTTAATGGCTCTGTATCAGCAAATGTGGCAATTCCTTGAGCAATTGCATTGGAAGAGGCGTAAATGACTGAACAGTTCTTCGCCTGGTACTGAAAAATATATTGGCATTTTAGACCCAAAGGTGTACTATGTGCATATATTGAGTCTGCAAATGCGCAAACAAAGCATGTGGGAGAAGAAGTACTGGCTGTATCATATGCAACTCTAAGCAACACAGTTTGTCTTGGCTGTGCCCACTGCTGGCATATGGCCCTCAGAGGGCTGGCTGAGGGGATATGTGGCCCTCAGATCAAAAAAGTTCTGAGATAAAATTTGGTGAAAATTGAAGCAAGGCAAAGCAAAAGAAACAGCATTGATGTTTATTTTGCTGGGGGTGGGGGAGGACCTCACAATCCCCAATAAGTCATTTTCTGTCAATTCGGGAAGCAATTCACACATAGGAGTAACTCGCTTTTAAATCCCAAATTCCTTCTTGTGCTAAATTTGGCAAAAAGAAAAGAAAAAAAATATTTCTCACTACTGTCTTTGTCTTTCCTGTTAACATACCAGCATGTGTTGAACATGAGTCATCGCATAGCTGAAGTTTTCTGCCAGATTTGTATTTGCAAGGTGGTCATGGTTACGTCCCCCCCCCCCCATTATGAAATGGGAATCTAGGAAGTGAGTAGCCGCTTTCAGCCTGAGGGATCCTGCCTAATGGAGAACCTTATTCGGACTCGGTGGAAGTGGTAAATGGGGCCACAGGGGGGGAAGTGTCGGGGCCGTATGCAAAGGTCTGTGGTGTCATAAGAAAAATTGAGGGAAGCAATAGATTTATCTTTACATTTATTTAGGCTACATTCCATCCATGTAAGGGCAGAGGCTCCTACCCCAAAACATCCACACAGAAGGAGATACACGTCTCTCCTTCCTCTAGGCAAGCATAAAAGAGCTCAGTATCGAATATTCTGACTCAACAGTGGTTCACCAGGGTTTCAGGCAGTGAATATTTCACAGCTCTACCTGGACAGACCAGGAATTGAACTGAGGACGTTCTGCATACAAAATTGCGGTCTACCACTGAGCTGTGGTTCTTACCCTAAAAGGCAAAGTTGAAGGACACATTCTGGCCATGCAAAAGCCCTCAACTAGGGGGTGGAACATGTCAGCGTGGTGTAGTGCTTAAGAGCGGTGGACTCGTAATCTGGTGAACAGGGTTCACTTCCCTGCTCCTCCACATGCAGCTGCTGGGTGACCTTGGGCCAGTCACACTTCTCTGAAGTCTCTCAGCCCCACTCACCTCACAGAGTGTTTGTTGTGGGGGAGGAAGGGAAAGGAGATTGTTAGCCGCTTTGAGACTCCTTAAGGGGAGTGAAAGGTGGGATATCAAGTCCAAACTCCTCCTCCTCCTCCTCCTCCTCCTCCTCCTCCTCCTCCTCCTCCTCTTCTTGGCACATGGACTGAAGAGAGTTCTGACGGCCAGATAGAGAAGTCTGGGGGGCACAAGCAGGGAACAGACTGGAAGTTCTCTATCCACCTTAGGATCCTAATGTGCTGGCACCAACAATTCCATAACATTACTTCATTACTTCATGTCTTGCTGTGTTTACTTCTGGCTAGGCCATATTTACTTTCCATTGATCTGGCAGGTCTTCTCAGTCACTAGTGGTGGGGCTTCCACCACTGGTGAAATAAAGACATTTCCCTCAACCCCTCAGAGAACCCCTGAGCCAGATGCAAATTTGGAATGCATACAACACTACCTTGTAGTTTCAAAGCTCAGCTTCATGCCCGTTTGTCTACCCTTAACGAAACTTCCTCAGAACAATGAGGTGATAGCATCAGGCAAAATGCAATTCCAACAACTGGTTAGTGGATTTCCAATTTTGTTGGGTTTCAGAAAGCAAACAATGTGACATCACTGAAGGATTGTGCATTTAGAAATCTTACCCCTATAGAATACATTTTAAGGGCAATTACTGGCAATTTGATATCATTACCATTGATTGTGCAAGCATTTTCTCTTCTGTACAATCATAAAGTTATTGACTACTGTATTTTCTAGGTAAAAAAAGAAAACAGGTTTGTAGATTAAATGCACATGTATCCGCCCAACCAGCAAGAGGCAAGTGCATTTTTTTAAGTGGAATGCAAAGCTCAAATGGAGAATGCAAGAGCAATATGTATATATAATATAAATGCTTTTCAGGTGCTTTATTTGCTTTGTTGTGATAGCTAAGCCAATAATAATAATAATAATAATAATAATAATAATAATAATAATAATAATAGTTCAATGACCATGGTAGGTAATGTGCCATTCAAAAGCCCCAAGTATTGTGGATTTTTATGGGCAAGAACTGGATAAAAGTCAGATCTATACGCTTTTTATTAGGGGCTACTGTCTCTGCTATTTCTGCTCTCCAACCCTGTCTACCTGCCAACCCACTGCCAACCCACCTCTCTCTACACCTTTCAAATCCTCCTCACTTTACACCTGACTAAATCCTTCTCCTTTTACACCTCCCCAGTCTATCCCCTTACTGCACCTATCCCCTTACAATTTGCCCAACCCCATGTCCCCATAGGTCACCCCAGGGCCCTCTGCTCACAGCTCATCCCCAAGCCTTTTTAAAGGGGGGAGAGGCACTTCAGAGAACAGATTTCAGAAGCTCCTCCAACTCTTCTGCTAAACCTCACTGCAGCCATGTTTAACAGAGGGCGAAGGTGCTCCACGGAGCAGTCTGCTCCTCTCCCTCTGCTAAACGGCTTGCCTGGGCTGCTTGCTCACCTGCCTTCCTTCCTGCCATTCTGGCATCATGCTGGAGTTGGCATGGCTGCCACTTGGCACTTTTAAAGTGAAGGGTCCATGCAATCCTCTCCCAGAGCAACGAGGGTGAAATACCTGGCCCAAGCAGGTGACGGCGAAACACTGTAATTCCCTCTAGCCATATTTCCTGAAATAGCCTTTGAATATCCAGAATCAAAATACTGAGGCCATTTAGTTTAGCTGAAGTCTTCAGATGGTGTGCTCATAACTGAATAAATAGCCCTTTTTGGATCCCAACATGGCGGAACAGGCTGTTCCAGCTCAAGCGAGGAAGCGATCCTGCTCATCTGCAGATATGGACTAAAACACATCCATAAAAGATAAAAACAAACGCATAAATGCCAACTGCTTTTAAATTATTTATCCCCTCCCTGAACCCGGAGCGCGATAACATTCCTGAAGTCGCCGCAGTCGGGTTTGCTGTTAGCAGGATGCTCCTGAATGAATATTCACTCTTTGTTTGCTAAGCATAAATGTAAAATGGAGGAAAAGAAGATCATTGTCAAAGGCCATTCAAAAGGAAACACACACACACACACAAACACAAACACACACATTGTTACAAAAAGGTAGGAGTTGCATTCTCTGTAAATTGCTGGTTTCTGTTTGTCTTCAGTTGCCTGCCTGCCTGTGTTGATACTACATTTATTTCGAAGCTTGTTCCTAAGGAACCATATAATTTTCACTGGGTGGGTAGGAATATATTAAATATGTGCATGAATTAGAGAACAGAGCAGAAAGGGGTGATAAACTGGCAAATATTACCTTTGGTTGTTGCAGAAGCCCTTGGGCCAAACTGTATGCTTGTGTGATCCAGGTCACTATGAAGGATTTGCCAGTTCAACCAGGTGCTGAATTCTCAAAATGAATAGGGCTTCAAAACTGTGCTTACATTCAGTGGCATCCCCTCCATTGTGGCGAAGGTAAATATAGCCTCTGTTCGTTCAAGCCATAGAGCAGGAGGAGCCAATATGCTCTGCAGATATTGTTGGACTTCAACGCCCATTAGCCCAAACCAGCATGGCCAAAGGTCAGGGATGAGGCAATTTGCATTCTGACAACATCCGGAAGGCCACAGACTACCCAATCCCTGTTGTGTCAACCTAGGAGGATGGGAAAGAGAGAGCTATGCATGGGCAGAAAGAAAGATGGAGATGTTTACAGCCCAACTCTATACTTGATTCCTCTCTATTCAGTGGTAATAATAATAATAATAATAATAATAATAATAATAATAATAATAATAATTTATTATTTATACCCCGCCCTTCTGCACTGACCATGAAATATGAAGCATAGAAGATACTTCCTTCTCCCACGTCCCATAGAAGTAGGCAGGGGTGGATTTATTTTATTTCATACAATTTTTATTGAGTTTTCATTATTCTGCATTTCAAAATAAACATTTTACATTGCTTGTTTCCATGCAGGGCAGCAACCATTTCCAGAGAAGACTCTCTTTTTTGTTCTCCAGTCAATAGAGAAATTAGATCCAAGAGTTCAAAATAATTCAAAATGAATCCTTTTGTCCATTTGCTTAACTTTATCACGCTTGAGAGAGGAATGATGGGGCAGCCTGCTGCTGGAATGCACTATAGCCCAGCGACCACGGCTCAACCTCCGGGACAACCCGGCTCCTGATGGAACTGAGCGGGTCCATTAAAAGCTCGCTTTGGTCATTGTGGGGCCCCTTGACGTCCTGGTCTTCCCCAGGACCTTCTTTGGGGTGCTCGTTGCCTTCAAGCTACCCCAAAACTCCAGAAAAGCAGCAGCCGGGTTGCTGCAATAGCAGCGCCGGCTTCCTTCTCCCCTTGCGGCAAACCGGAAGTCCGAATGGGCAGGGGTGGATTTGAGGCTGTGCAAGTGGTGCACATTTCACAGAGCTATTTGCCAAAGAAAGACAAAGAAAGAAGGCAGCTTATGCAAGAAAACAATACACAAACTATATGTTACATGTTCTTCAGTGCCGTTTCAGGTGGTAGAACGAGGGCTTATAAGTGAGGGTCCTTCTATTTTTTTCCATCTTCCTTCCCTTCCTGAATGACTTTTCTGGAAAATGCACCACTTGGAAGCTCAGATGAAGGAACAACAAATCTCTCCCCCCCCCAGCTCATATCAAATATATAAAAGGATGTCATATAGAAGAGGGAGAAAGGTTGTTTTCTGCTGCTCCAGAGAAGCGGACACGGAGCAATGGATTCAAACTACGTACAAGAAAAAAGATTCCACCTAAACATTGGGAAGAACTTCCTGACGGTAAGAGCTGTTCGGCAGTGGGATTTGCTGCCAAGGAGTGTGGTGGAATCTCCTTCTTTGGAGGTCTTTAAGTGGAGGTATGAAAGCATCTCTCAAGAATGCTTTGATGGTGTTTCCTGCTTGGCAGGGGGTTGGACCGGATGGCCCTTGTGGTCTCTTCCAACTCTATGATTCTAGGATTCTATATCTGTGAACATGTCAGAAATATATCTTCATAGGAACTACAGAGGGGGGAAGCTTATGTAACCAAATGCAGGCTTCAGGTCTTTAGTGACATCAACAGCCTTTACACCAATCAGCTCCTGCGCCTCACACCCATTTGTGTGACTGGAACTTAGAGAACCAACCAAAAGGCAACTCCCTTCATTCCTCCCAGCTTAATGCAAGTGACCTCTAGCATTTGCTCTCTTTCTCACCCTGTCAGGCTATTTTCGCACAAAGACTTGTTAGGAGGTGAAAGAAGACCAAGCTCATAGTCTGGCGAGAGCTGCAGAATGATAAATAGAGCCAAAATACACTCAAAGAGTAATTATCTCAGAATTGGTGAAGTGTAGATTGAGCAACAGCCCAGAAGAATTGGATGTCCCTGTGTATATCTATGGGCGAGCTGACTCCTAATGACTGAATCTTGTTTGCTTCTGCTCATTCATTCATATTTTAGTTTCCTTTTATTTCAAGATTAGTTTTCGCATGGTTTTGTTCCGCCAATTCTTGTTGCCTTTCTAAAAGGCTGTCTTTTATCGTGGTTCCTTGCTTTATAAATCGTTCTGTAGTAGCCCTATTCAGGATCTCTCTAGCCCAAATGGACTAGCCTCACTCTGTAGACAACAATGCATGTGTTGATTATGCCTCCCTCCAGCCAACATGCGATTGGTGTCAGTCTGAAGAGGGGCCTTAAGATGGCCCTGCATAGGCCCCACTTCTGCCAGACACCAATCATGCATTGCCTGTTTATGTAGGGGTGCTGGGCTAGCCTGCTCATGCAAGAACAGGGGAGCCATCTTGGTGGTCAGTACCCCAAAATTTTCAAGTAGGGACCCAGCCCCCTTTCACTTCTTGAGTGTGAAGGTCAGAAGGGATATTCTAATCATGTTCTGCTGAACATGCTTAGAAGGTTCCCTGTGATCAGGTTCCTAAGGGTGCTCAGCTGAAAGCTGCCGGAATCTGCCTCCATTTATTTGTGGTGCATTCAACTTTTGAAAGTCAGAAGTAGACCAGGCAAAGTTGGAGATATTACAGAGGGAGAGACTGCTGGCATGTACTGCCCACTGTAATATAGTCTAACTGGATGAATAGTCTAAAGGCATCTCAGCTTCCAAGAAGTATGGAAGGTACTGGGGTTTTCTTTTGAGGGGGGGACTGAAAGGGGGCAAGTAGACAAAATGGGATCTGCTCAAGCACTCCCTCCAAAACTTATAGTAAGCATCGTGGAGGAAAGGTGGTGTTTTGAAGTGTGCAGTTTGCATTCAAGTTTGCAATTTTCACATGCAATCCTGACACACAGTTCTAGGGTTCTTTTGATGAGACCCAGATGCTCTCCAGAGTTTGGCACCCCAAGAGTTAACACAGACAATAGAGATTCATTGAATGTGAACTTCATTATATCAAAAGGGAAAAACCTTATTAGAGTATCTACTAAAATATTGAACCAAATCAATGAGCAGCACACCTATAGTAGGCTATGCTTAGAATAGTTTCTAATGTTGGAGTCATTCTTAAAGCACAAATTAGGTAGGTTCACTTTTAAAGCAAAGTGAATCAAATTTCTCCCTTATCCTTGCTCTGAGCACAGCATGTCCAGGTGATACAATCTCACTTCTGCCTGCAAATTCCTTCTCATCTGCCTCCCTGCACTAATTGCCATCAATAATGAAATACAGGCCTGCCATTCATACGGGGCAGAGATTCTTAAATTAAACATTTTTGAATCATTATAGCAGATTTTCTATGTTCGGCTAAATGCTGAGCCCGGGCTGATTATGATGGAATGCAGTAACAGTAAATTACATATTGATTCCACAAATATTAGTGGACACAATTTTTCCCAGCAACTGGGAGAGAAGATTTTGCTTTTTAAAAAATGCACAGGATTTTTTTTCCCTTTTCTCTTCCCCTCCTTTCTCCTCTTCCCATCCTGTCTTTCTTCTGTCACATATTACATAGTGCTGGCATCGCCAAGCTAATGAACAAGACAGGAGATTTCTTCCAAGCCATCTGGATTATGTCAGACATCAACAATACAATGATGGCGAGCTTGTAAAATGTCTCTTTTTAGACTGAGTCCAGATGGCAGCTTCCTGAATGTCTGATTTGGGTACCAGAGAACACAACTTGGGATGCATTTATTTCTTTAGTTATTCTTTTTCAAAAAGAAGATTAAAGACCCCCCCCCCACCTCTCCATCTCCCTGGATCTTCTGGGTTGCTTGTAAAGGAAATGAACTTAAATAAAAAGCAAGCAGTCTGAAAATATGTGTCCAGTGGAGAAAATGAGTGACAGACAACAGAAAATCTAAGGAAGGCCCACAACTTAGTGATACAGCTTATGCTTTGGATGCAGAAGGTCCCAGATTCAGTCTCTAACATCTCCAGGTAAAATTGGGAGAAGTCTTCTGCCTGACACCCAGGAGAGCTTCTACCATGCAGTGTCAACAGAACTAAGCTAGATGGACTAATGGTCCAACTCATTATGATGTAGATTCCTATGTCCCAATGTTCCAGTCCTCCTCTAGACATTTTAGGAAGAGCCCGAGACAAATCCCAACCAAACATTTTTACTCAAAGAAGCCAATTTAACTGCAGAAGCACCTTATCACTGTCCCTTAGCTTTCCTCAGAAAATGCCAGCAGCTACAACAGCTGCCCTTTTCTAATCCCAACTTGGTTATTTTTAGCCATTTCCTGGAAGGACCCGGTAGATCGTCAAGAGTCATGATAATGAGGTACATTGCATCAGGCGATTCACCAATTCCCAAACATAGCTGGAAAGGTCAGGTCAATTAAAAGTGTGTTATGGACG
This sequence comes from Zootoca vivipara, assembly GCF_965207765.1. Lineage (NCBI taxonomy): Eukaryota > Metazoa > Chordata > Lepidosauria > Squamata > Lacertidae > Zootoca > Zootoca vivipara. The sequence continues at coordinate 55,736,332 of NC_142593.1, forward strand.
CTCTGAAGAACGGACATTTTAGGGAATGTGGTTTAGGGTTGCCCGATGATCAGAGGGAGAGAAGGGAAATAAAGAAGCCTTAACCAGTCTTGAATCTGGGCCGCTCCTGTGCTTTGAGCAACAGCTTTGTCAGCAGAGATCAGGAGTTTTGTATAGTGTGGAAAGGAACAAGGAGTGAATATAGCCAACTACCAGCTGCGCAGCACAACAAGAGTGTTTATAGGAACACAGGGACCTTCCGTATAGCAAATTGGACCACTGGTCCATATAGACCAGTATTGTTGACACTTGTCACAGAGGGAGCGTTGCGACTACTCTAAAGTAACAACTCTCCAAACCGTTGCCTTTTCAGGCTTTTATTGTGTGCAGGCTATTTACAGTGCTAGAGCTGCACAGGGTACATGTTCTTAGTCTGACCCAGAACCCTGGAGTGACGCTTCCCGCGTTTTCTTCCAACATAAGAGTCTGGGCACCCCAAATCTCCTTCCACGTTTCCTCCTGCGTAATTCCGGAACCGGAGGGAAACAGGGTCTCCTTTCCATGTTTTCCTTCTCCCCCCTTTCCCCCGCTCTCTCTTCCTCTCTCATGTGCAGCAAAGGCTCTGCTATCCTGCCAGAGCCCTGTCTCATACTTCCTCCTTCCCCACTGGACTCTTCCCCCTCCCCGCTGGCTCCGCTGCTGGTGGAATAACTGCTCCTCAAGATGGGAGGGGGTTCTCTGTACTGTTTTCCCCTCACAACACTGATTGGACTATTTCAGGTAGGGGTCTTTCCCAGTCCTACCTGGTGATATAAGGGATTAAACTTGGAATTTTGGATGCAAGGCAGGTGCTCCACTAAGAGTCTTAGGAGAGCTGAGGAAAAACAAGACACATAGTTTAGATCTAATTTTCATATCCACCCCACCCCGGAGCTATGTATACACAGAGAAACCTCCACAAATGTGACTTCCCCACCACTCAGTTGGTCAGAACTAACAGTAATAATAACCTTGTCTGTTTTATAATTGCAGGACTCTGTCACCTCATTCTGTTGCATGTGTATAGACCAAGCTAGAATGCTAGACTAGATGGATTGAAGTCTAATCCTGGGGTAGCTGAAGTGATGTCCTCTAGATGTTGTTGGATTATAGTTCCCCTCAGTCCTAGTCAGCATGGCCAGCATGGAAGTCCAACAACATCTCACATGGATAGTATTGTCTAACCACGATCTAATTCCAGAAAGAAATTCATTGGCATTCATCAGCTCTCTTTGCCTCTTGTAAAACTTCTGATGTTTTTGTACTACAGCTCCCATCATTCCCAGCCTCAGTGGCTGATTGTAGAATGCTGGGAGTTGAAGTCCAAGAAAATCTGGAGGGTGTCTAATATGTCTAACCATGGTCTCATTCCACAAGGAAATTCATAGTGATTAATTATCTCTCTCCTCCTCTTGCAGATATCTTGTGTGTTGTGCCACCACAACTCCTTCTCCATCTCCCTATCTTGCTGAGACCACACTCCAGCCTGCACAGATTCCCACTTGACTGCCGCAGTGATGTGAACATGATGTACAACAGTTTTGACTTTCTGCAGGCCATTTCATTATCATGATCAAATGGAGCCACATAACATCTGAAGCATTGCACATGTTTTGTTTTTAAAAGGTGGGTGGGGAGGAGTAGGCTCCCTCTATAATGAAAGCCACAACTCAGATGGGATGCAAACTGCAACATGGAAAGAATCCAGCAGGGCGAAATTGGAGCTGTAGATTTCCATGTCTGCTTGTCAGCAAGCCTCCCTTCCCTGCACTATTAATTCTTCTCCCAGCGTATACTAGACATTGATCAATATCATCGCCTTTCAGCCACCCCTTCCTCCGTGCCTTCCTCCAAGTTGCTTGTACACAGCTACTTTCCATGGAAATCTGCCCACATCCAGACACTCAACTGCATCCCAACTACAGTTTGGAAATTTCCACAGCAAGGTGAATCCTTCACTGCCTCGGCTCTTTCTCATTATGTGAGCAACATCTATTACCAGGAAGGAAGGGAAGCTTTAGAGTACAGAAGCATCATAGTCATTGGCAACCAGGGTGAAGGGGCCAGATGACTGGCACCTGAGTCACTGACTTCTCCTCTTTGGGAAAGGGCCACAGCTCAGTGGCAGGAAGGGATGAGGAGGGACAAATCGAACCCACTCTGCATTTAAATGAGATCCTACCTCATTCACAATTTCCAAAAAAATATGGGAACTGGAACAAAGTCATCCTTTGGAATGTGCACTCCTCTGAATTTTGCAGTATCATTTATCCAGACAAGTAATGTGTACGCAAGGGACATGGGTGGTGCTGTGGTCTAAACCACAGAGCCTAGGGTTTTCCGGTCAGAAGGTCGGCGGTTCGAATCCCCGCAACGGGGTGAGCTCCCGTTGCTCGGTCCCAGCTCCTGCCAACCTAGCAGTTCAAAAGCACATCAAAGTGCAAGTAGATAAACAGGGACCGCTCCGGTGGGAAGGTAAACGGTGTTTCCGTGTGCTGCTCTGGTTCGCCAGAAGCGGCTTAGTCATGCTGGCCACATGACCCAGAAGCTGTCTGTGGGCAAATGCTGGCTCCCTTGGCCAGTAAAGTGACATGAGGGCTGCAACCCCAGAGTCGTCCATGACTGGATTTAATGGTCAGGGGTCCTTTACCTTTAATGTGTAGGCAAATGCATATACGAGGATAACGTGTGCATTAAAATGTGCATATAAGCTGGAAAATGTGTACACACACGATGGGGGGGGGGAGAGAGAGAGAGAGAGAATTGTTTTGCAACAATCAATATATTGGGCAAAATAGCATATAAAATGTGCGTGTTAGAAAAAAAAAAGTACTATAATGCTGGTGACCTTTCATGAGGCCTTAAGAAAAATCACAAGCTGATGTAGAAATGAGGGCTGGAAAAAAATTGAGAGAAACTGAAACTGACAGATTCCCCAATCTGTATTATTATTATTATTATTATTATTATTATTATTATTATTATTATACCACCCTTCATCACAAGATTTCAGGACCATTCACAGGATTAAAATACAAGGTAAAAACAGAAATAAATGCAGGTAGTTAAAACAAAAACAACAAAACAACAACCCCCCCACAATAATAATAATAATGAATTTTTATTTATATCCCGCCCTCCCCAGTCAAAAGCGGGCTCAGGGTGGCTAACACCAATAAAATTACAATAAGACATAAAAGAAAAGGAAACAATTAATTAAAATACAGATTAAAATACAATTACAGATTAAAACACAGATTAAAACACAAGCACATTTAGAAGGCGGTAGAACATTAATCAGCCTTATAAAACTAAAAAATACAAACACAAAATACAAATTTACTTATAACACTTAAGAACAATTTAAAACAACCCCACCCCTCCCCAAATAAACAACACCCACCCAAGCTAAAACCCATTGTCTATTAAAACCATAATTTTAGCACAAGCGCTAGTCCATGCCCTGGTTCCATCCCAAAGTGCTGCCCCTAAGGTACGATGTCCCTTTGGTATCTTCGCTTCGGGGGTAAAAGAGAGAGTGAGGGAAGAGTATGAAGAAGTGTTAGCCCATCTGAACCCCATTTGTAGTCTGAAATGGTACAACCCAGGTACCATTTCATTGACTAGAATATACTTGCTTTGGTAGGAAAATTAAAGCACCAAAACTTTGTAACTACAGGCATATGCCAAGTTAAAAATTATGATAATCTAAGGACTTATGATAATATTCTTATTGAAAATCTGCAGTACAGCAGCATTTGTTAGGAGAGTGACCATGAGCCTATGCAGAGTGCATTCATTACTCATCACTGAGTAATCACTCCCACTCACCGCAAAATCAGAGGATGCATGTAGACTGTTCTTGAGCCAAATGAGTCATCAAGAATCAAGTGGAAATGAACAGGCGCATACTTAAAGATGCCCCAAGGTTAGCAGTACATTTTGTAAAAGCAACAACCATTTAAAAAATAGTCAAAGGGGACTGATCATGCTCAGAAGTCAGGAAATGTACAGCAACAGTTAGAAAAGAAAAATAGTTCATCTGGGCTGATGGGTGGCAGGGTGGAACCCTGAACAGGAATAATGGCAGGAGGAGGAGATAGACTGCAGTGATTTGTTTCAGGTCCAACCCATAAACACCAATGCCTTCTCATTGGAGTAAGGACTCAAAAAGCAGAAAACCCAATGAGTGCTACTAACCCTGGGTGGCTGTTGTATCTCCGCTCTTAGAGCCACTAATGATTCTGAATAACAGCTGTTGGAAACCACAGGAGAGGAGAGAGCTCTTGTGCTCAAATCCTGCTCGCAGGCTTCCCATGGACACCTGGTTGGTCACTGTGAGAACAGGATGCTGGACTATTCTGACCTAGCAGGCTCTTCGTAACGTATGGGTAGGATCCTTCCATTTTCTTCCTCTGTTTGCACCCAGCCTTATTTCCCATGTAACTAGGATAGGATTTATAAAATTATATCTGGGAGTGGTGAGTATGCACTTTGCCACAGCTCCACCCCGCCTTCCAGATCTCTCCCTCCCTTTCTCAACAGAATTCAGGATCTATGTTCCTTCTGTGAAGAACTGCATAGGTTCTGTAGAAAAGATTAACAGCCCTACTTACTGAACCTTGATATATTGCCCTGGCACCTGCACTCCTGTCACTTGGCAATCTAGCCGAGAGACAAATTTGTGTCCCAGAGTCATTTCTGTGTGCATTATGGATGCTTCCCCTGCACAAAGGAGCAGGCGGGCATCATCCTGTGCCAATGTTGCCAAGTCTCAGAACCATGGCAGGAGCTTCAACCAACAGCCTAGAACAGGGGGTGGGAGCCTGTTTTCACCCCTAGGCACACATTCATTTCTTGGAAACCTTTCCGAGGGCCACATGCCAGTGGTAGGTGGGGCTGCAGGCAAAAGTGAGCAAAACCACAAATAGAAATGCTTGCCTTCATGCAATAAGCTTTTTTCCAGCACACCCATGTCTATCTTCCATGTGGGCAAGGAAGAGACACTATTAGAGTTCAATGATGCATTCCAGCTCAGCAAAATACTGCTTTAGGTATGGGAGGGGGACTTCCCCAAACCCTAGAAATTAATAAATGATAGGATTTTGATTATTTGGGGTGTGAAGGGAGAAATACAGTACATGAGAGCAGTACATGTGAAAAGGACCTAGGAGTCTTGGTAGACCACAGACTTGACATGAGTCAGCAGTGTGATGCAGCAGCTAAAAAAGCCAATGCAATTCTGGGCTGCATCAATAGGAGTATAGCATCTAAATCAAGGGAAGTAATAGTACCACTGTATTCTGCTCTGGTCAGACCTCACCTGGAGTACTGTGTCCAGTTCTGGGCACCACAGTTCAAGAAGGATACTGACAAGCTGGAACGTGTCCAGAAGAGGGCAACGAAAATGGTCAAAGGCCTGGAAATGATGCCTTATGAGGAATGGCTTAGGGAGCTGGGTATGTTTAGCCTGGAGAAGAGAAGGTTAAGGGGTGATATGATAGCCATGTTCAAATATATGAAAGGATGTCATATGGAGGAGGGAGAAAGATTGTTTTCTGCTGCTCCAGAGAAGCGGACACGGAGCAATGGATTCAAACGTCAAGAAAGAAGATTCCACCTAAACATTAGGAAGAACTTCCTGGCAGTAAATGCTGTTCGGCAGTGGAATTTGCTACCAAGGAGTGTGGTGGAGTCTCCTTCTTTGGAGGTCTTTAAGCAGAGGCTTGTCAGGCATATGTCAAGAATGCTTTGATGGTGTTTCCTGCTTGATAGGGGGTTGGACTGGATGGCCCTTGCGGTCTCTTCCAACTCTATGATTCTATGATTCTATGAGATGTCAGCGTTTGTACCTGAGATGTCCATATGCACTCAAGTGCCAAGCTATAGTCCTTTAAAGGTATACATGGTATACCATTAGAAGAGAACTGGGGTTAAGCTCAGCCATGGCCCCCAAACCTGCTACGGCCTCGTCTCACCGGGAGCGGTGGAGTGTTAAGCATGGCAAAATAAAGCTGTCAGGAAAGAGAGAGAGGCATTGTACAGAAAAGCTAACCTTTACTGAGCAGAAAGTCGGTCTGGAAAGGAGGGAGGGAGGGAGTCGATGGGAGTTCTTGGCAATAGCTTGCTAGTGAGCTCAATTCTCTGATATTGCATTATATAAATGTGTCCAGAGCACTAGAGGGCCAGGAATACATCATCTCTGCCAGCGCACACTGACGGCAGCCACTTCAGAATCCATTGTGGGAAATACCTTACTCACTGCAGAGCTGAGTTGTCTTTTCCTCCTCCCTGCCTCTCAGCCAAGATTTAAATATCTTAAAATTATCCCGGAAGGAGAAGCCAAAGGAGAGCGCACTTCAGCACAGGGCTAGGTCTGGCATCGCTGTCAACCCTTTCACAGTGGAGGCTGTCAGGGAAGGGCTTTGGGGGGGGGGGCAGATGCAGCCCAGCTGGCGTATCACAAGTAAGTGAAGTAATACCGGTATCCGTGACTGCCTATGGCAGGGCTGCATAAGACCATGCAGTCGGGAATGTAAAAGGACCTCACTGCACCACTGCCAATTCATTCCCATGGCTGCAAGGACTTTCTGGCATGTGTTGTCTAAAACTGGATGGACTTCATTAGAGATTTGGCCAAAGGGCGTTGCATTGCCTCCTACAGCAGGGGACCAGGAAGAGGGCCTTCTCAGCAGTGGCACCCTCCCTGGGGAACGCTTTCCCATCAGATGTCAAGGAGATAAATAAGGATACAACTTTCAGCAGACATCTGAAGGCAGCCCTGTATCTGGAAGTTGTTGTTGTTGTTGATGATGATGATGATGATGATGATTGATGTTTTATTGGAAGCTGCCCAGAGTGGCTGGGGCAACTGCACAAGATGGTTGGGGTATAAATATTCTTATCATCATCATCATCATCATCATCAACCACCCCGATTCTGTCCTCCTATGCACTAGGACTGCTTTCTTTTGCAAACGAGAGGAATTTAATCAGCTTTTAAAGACCCTTCAGTGACAATTGAGTTTAGAAAGCAATGTGGACATGGCAATAATAATAATAATAATAATAATAATAATAATAATAATAATAATTTATTTATACCCCACCCATCTGGCTGGGTTTCCCCACCCACTCTGGGTGGCTTCCAACAAAATATTAAAATACAATAGTTCGTCAAACATCAAAAGCTTCCCTAAACAGGGCTGCCTTCAGATGTCTTCTAAAAGTCAGATAGTTGTTTATTTCCTTGACATCTGATGGGAGGGCATTCCACAGGGCGGGTGCCACTACTGAGAAGGCCCTCTGTCTCCTTCCCTGTAACTTGGCTTCTTGCAGCGAGGGAACTGCCAGAAGGCTCTCGGCACTGGATCTCAATGTCTGGGCAGAATGCTGGGGGTGGAGACACTCCTTTTCTGCTTCAAAGCACACATTTACTGGATACATGCATATCCTCCTACCTCATTTCTTATCTGAGAAGATAAAGAGGAAGGTAAAGAGAAAGGATTGTATCTCGGACCTTGCTTGGACAGCTGCTGCCAGTCAGAGTAAATAATGCTGGACTAGATGTGAGAACCAATGTGATGCAGTGGTTAGAGTATTTGACTGGAACCTGGGAGACTAGAGTTCAAATCCCCACTCAGCTGTGAAAATCACTGGTGACCAGTCACCATCACTCAGCTTAACCAACCACACAGGGTGTGAGGAGAAAGTGAGCAGGGGTAGAACCTTGTATGAGTTCCATGGAGGAAAGGTGGGGTAGAAATGCAATAATAAGCCAATACATGATAGATGACAGACAGACAGACAGACAGACAGACAGACAGACAGACAGACAGACAGACAGACAGACAGATGATATACTGTAGATGATAGTCTAATACCGCATAAGTTAGCATTTGAGGAACATGGGTTTTCTCCAAACCACAACATGCTAGCTCTAGGTTGGCATAGGTGCCAACTCCTAGAGGCAGAGGAAGTTTCAGCTCCCCTGTGTATTTTTGAGGTGGCTGGGCCACACTAGGGGCTCTGCCACATGGCCCCTCAAGACGTTGCACACATGTGATGTCAGGATCATGTGACGTCATGCCGAAGCTGGCGCCTCTGTAACAACATATGACAGAATTGAGCTGCTCGTGACCAAGAGTCTTTTTAGCACTGGTGAAAATACTCCCATTCAAAGGTCACGCTGTCCCTGGAGCAAACATGAGGAATACATGCATGGCTCATGAACATTCTGGGATTTTGCAGCTATGGAAAAACACCCGAGTGGATCACATTAATTAAAGGCCCTGCGATATAAGATTGCTCAGCTGCCAAGTTTGGGAACAGTTTGGCCAGATTCGCTGGCAGTCTCAGGCTTAGTGAGACTACCTAGTTTGAACCAAGCTTCCCATCTATCTGATTGAACTGGCTCAGTGGAGGAGAGCGAACAATGTACAACGCCTTGAGTTCCTTGGATATATAAATGCAATAAATGTGATACTTAAAGAAATGCAACCACATCATGCATTTAAAGCATATTTAAAATGTGTGGTTTCTCTGAAAGAATCGTGGGTACTGTAGTTTGTTAAGGCTGCTGGGAATTGTAGCTGCGTCCAGTGGTGGAGCTTCATGCTCCAGCACTGGGGGCAGAGAGCAGGCGGGGGTGGGGCTGGTGCGTGTTCTGGGGGCGGGGCACCCATCACGGGCAGGGCGGGCAGCTGCAATGGCACCCTCGGGATCGCACTGCCCAGGGCGGAGCGTCCTTATCGCCCCCCTCTTCCTATGCCCCTGGCTGCATGAGGGGTAAAGTACAGAGTCTTGGTGGGGGGAGCAGCAGTGTGCTTTAAATGTGTGGTGTGAATGCGACCCTGGTGATTATATACATTTATTATGCAACAGCATGTCTGAACTGCTACCTGAACCTACTCCCCCAACACAACTCAGCTTCCTCCCGTCCCTATTCTGTTGCCCCTTCTGTATCGCAATACCAGCCTTGATTTTAACCTTTAAGCCACATTAATTGGCTTGGCAGAACATGTATAAAAAATGCAGCAAACAAGCAAGCAATTTGAGGATTCGCAGAGAAGGGAATCAAGGAGAGGACCTTTGGGCTGTTGAAATTTTGCATGGCATGAAAAAAATGTGAAGTTTCATTATCATAGCAAGTAGAGCAGGAGCGGCATCCTTTTTACTGAAGGGTTTGAAAGGTGACAAAGAATCTCTGGGCTGTTATTTACAGTCGGGTAGGAGAAGTGGGCAGGGGGAGAGAAGTGTTTTCCAAGCCCAGAGGCTCATTTGAGTCTTAGCTGCTTTTGGAAGTGTATGGGCCATCTCCTAGCAACCATGCTTCCTGCTTTCTTTCAGCTGCAGGAAGGTGGGGAGTGCAGGCCTTGGTGCTGTGATAATCTGCTTCTCAGACCCCCAGGAGCACTTTGAGTGAAGCCAGATCGGCTTATGCAAATCCTAAATCTCATTGCAGGATCAACCTTTTCTTTCCATTTCTTCGGATAAGCTTTCTTAGATGACCCGAGACCCCCCCCCCCAGGCCCTTCAAATAAGGCCTTCCATTGAAAGACAGAGCGTTAATTATTATAGTACTCTGCACATGCCCCAGAGACACGCCTTTCTCCAGTCAACGCATTCACTAAAATAGGAAGAGAAGAAATAGTCTCCGCTGAAATATGATTACAAAAATTAAGTTCAGAGTCAGAGGCCGATGACTTCTGAAAGAGACTCTTATTTGCAAGCCTAGTGAAGCAAACTAAGCATCTGTGGCAGTGATCAGACTGCATAGGCATAGACAGGGCATTTGTTATACCCCCCCCCCTAACTGGAACACAGGATAGGTAATTGTTTTGTTTACATGAGAATCATAGAATTGTACATTCGCGGAATTTTAGAGTTGGAAGGGACCCTGAGGATCATCTAGTCCAACCCCCTGCAATGCAGGAATATGCAGCTATCCCGTACAGGGATCAAACCTGCAAACCTTGGCATTATAAGTGCCATGCTCTAACAAAGTGCTGTTGCATAAGTGGGTAAGAAAAAGTAAGTTTGAGAATGGCTCCCTGGTTCAAAATTCATTGTGGCCATGAACTAAAAAGGCCAGTCTCCTCTCAGTCACCAGCTTCGCAGTGTCTTGGGACCTTAATACTGTCTTAAAACTAAAGGCATGTTGTCTCGATTACTGAGGTTGTGTATGCAAAGTGATAGGAGCAGGATTGCATACAATGCTAGGATCATTTCATATCCCCATATGGAAGAAAGATTTGTTTGTTGGAATCATAGAGCTGCAAGGGAACCAGCAGGTCATCTAGACCAGGCATCCCCAAACTGCGGCCCTCCAGATGTTTTGGCCTACAACTCCCATGATCCCTAGCTAACAGGACCAGTGGTCGGGGAAGATGGGAATTGTAGTCCAAAACATCTGGAGGGCCGAAGTTTGGGGATGCCTGATCTAGACCAACCTGCTGCTTAAGACAAGATCCACAGTGCAGGATGGGAGCATATCAACACCAACAGGTGGACCTCTGGCACTTGCTTTGCTGTCTACAATGGAGGAGAGCCTACCCCCCCTCTCTGCAGTCTCTTCCACTGTTGAACAGCTTCTACCATCAGATAGTTTCTCTTCCTAACAAGGACCGGCTACAGAATTTTGGGCTTTTGGGTTAAGGGGAGGGCATAAGAGATAGGTTAGAAGGATATACACTTCTGCAGGGTGTAGAGAAAGAGGTGAGCACAAAGTTCCCTCTCCCACCCTGCTTCAGAACAATAGAACTTGTGGACATCCAATGAAGATGTTGGAAGATTCAAGGCAAGCCAAAAATAAATACCACTTCACACAATATTAAGTTATTGGATTTCTTCCCACTAGCAGTGGAGCATGTCTTCGTTGTGCCTGGGGCAGACGTGCCGAGGTGTGCTGGGGGAGGGCAGGATGTAAAGGGCGATGTGAGGAGGGTGCAACAGAGCAGGCACTCACCCTTCCAATCAGTCCAATCAGGCACATGCCTGTTGTGTCTTCCTGACAACCTCTCAGCCCCATACTACAAAATGCATCCCTGAAAAAACTGTGCCCGGGGCAACAGCCCCCCTCGCCCTGCCCATGCTAGACATCTGGTTTCCACAGGAGGTAAAGGTAAAGGTAAAGGGACCCCTGACCATTAGGTCCAGTCGTGACCGACTCTGGGGTTGCGCGCTCATCTCGCATTATTGGCCGAGGGAGCCAGCGTATAGCTTCCAGGTCATGTGGCCAGCATGACAAAGCCATTTCTGGCAAACCAGAGCAACACATGGAAACGCCGTTTACCTTCCCGCTGTAGCAGTTCCTATTTATCTACTTGCATTTTTTATGTGCTTTCGAACTGCTAGGTGGGCAGGAGCTGGGGCCGAGCAACGGGAGCTCACCCCGTCGCAGGGATTCGAACCGCCGACCTTCTGATCAGCAAGCCCTAGGCTCAGTGGTTTAACCACAGTGCCACCTGGGTCCCTCCACAGGAGGTAGTGATGGCCATAAACTTGAATGGCTTTAAAAGAGGAATGGACAAATTCATGGAGTAGAGTGCTACCAATGGCTTTTCACCCTCATGGCTTACGTTCTACCTCCGCTGTCAGAGGCTGTATTCCTCTGAATACCAGTTTCTGGGAACTGCAGGAGGGGAGAACTCTGTTACGCCCAGGTCCTGTTTGCAGGCTTCCCACGGGCAGCTGGTTGGCCCCTATGAGAAAAGGATGCTGAACTATGATGAGCTAATGGCCTGACCCAAAAGTGCTCTTCTTATGTTCTTAACATTTAGCCAGTTTCCTTGTGATTTCCACCTTTTGGTAAAACAGTTGTAGAGAACAATAAAACAAAGCAAAAGAGGTGGGAGAGAGTTAAACTCACAAATTAACGTTCCATTTCACATTTTGTGACTAAGCATTTATAAAATGCTTCTGGACTATGTCTTGCAAGCCCTCTTTTCTCCAATTAGGCCCCAGGATTCATGATTCTGTGTATCATTTGTTCATGAACCATTGGTGGGTCTAATATGTACACTAGATGGAGCTTGCACAACATATCTGTCTAGGTCTTTTCGCTGCTTCAAGCCCATGCTGTTACTTAGTTGTACCGCATGACACACTTACTTTAGAGTTTAACAAGAAAGCCCGGTTCTAAATACAGCATGGAATAAATTGAGCAAATATCTGGAATCTAATTATACTAGGACAGCAAGATTCAGCCATGTAGTTGATTAAATCATTTGAATAAAAACATTTATTCTATTAAAAAGGCAGCTTTTTGAAGTTAATTATTTTAAATATTAATACTTACACATATTAGAAAAGACAGTACTCTCGGTTTAAGAACGAAACAGCTTCCGGGTTGGTGTCTTATGCAACAAAGGAGTGCAGGTCCCCCAAAGAGATTGAGAATGCCTCTTTCCTTCAAAAGTATTGTTTAATAATTCATCTTCAAATGGATGCACATTTAGGATGCCACCCTGAAGGCACTTACCTAGAAGTAAGTCCCATTGAGAATATTGGAACTTCTGCTAGAGTACACAAATACCAGACTGCACTGTTAATAATCAGGTAATTGTGAATGAATTGATTGAAACCAAAATGATTAGCAGACCAATTTCTATTTAACCACTAGCCCTACAGCTCTTTGGCATGTAGAAGGTGCCAGATTCAATCCGTGTTACTGAATGTTAAAAGCCTAAGTCATATGAAAGCAGGGGAGTATGGTACCTGCCCCAATAATGGTCAGTGGCAAGAAGGCTGGGTCCCTTGCAAGGAGGAAGGAATACTCTGATATTCCCATACAAACCACAGATGGAATGTCACCATGGGAAGTGGCTCTCATTCTGCCTGACATCCCTTTTAGAGCATCACCTTCCAGAGCACAATTAGCACTGTCAAAAGATTGTGAACAGAGTTCATTATAGAACTGCATGGATGGGGATCCAACTAAGCCATGGGTGGGGAACCATAGACCTGGGAGCAAAATATAGTCCTGACTGGACTATATGGCTATCAGAACTCTCCCCAGATTAGAGAGGGGAGAGGGCGTATGTGCCATAACTAGCTCATAATACAAAGGCTTCACCCAGTTTTGTCTCTGGCCCAGTCCATCACAGAGACATGGTCGTTTTTCTGCCGTGTGCTAAGCCAGACACAGCTCAACGGGCCTGATTTTGCCACTTGCAAAAAAACTAAGGCAGTGAGGAGGTTCTCGATAATTTGTTGGGCCACGGTACAATGCTGGCAAGGCTGCATTCATTGTGATGGGAAAGAAGTTGCATCAAGAATCTGCAGGCCTCTGAAAGAGAAATTTCATGAAGACAATTTATAAGGCAGGGATTGGGAACCTGTAGCCCTCAAGATGTACAGTAGTTGAATTCCAGTTTCCATCACCCCTGATTCCAGTTTCCATCACCCTTGTGCTGACTGGGGCTGATGGGAGGTGGAGCCTGGCTACCCCCAGAGAGCCACAGGTTCCCCAGCCTCCAGAAAAGGCATGGAGGCCACGACCCCCATCTTGGAACAGCTGAAAATCCACATTTTCATCCTCTGTGCAAATTAGACAACAATGTGAGGAGGAGAAGACTCTGAGGGGAGAAAAAGGTGATGCATTGGATAGAATATTGAGCTTTGACAGAGGAAAGATACCGACTCCAATCTCACAGAGCCTGCATTGAGGAAACAGGGATGAACACACATCTCTTTTTATTTGAAAAACAAACAGACTGAAATCCTGATGATAAGATCTTTGACGGCTGAAGAGGGACCTGGAGGGCAGAATCCAACCCCCATACTCTCCTCTTCTCAAGCAGGTCTGCTATTATCTTTTTCTTCTTCTAATGGACTGTGCATTTGCAGACTTGGTCATTGAATTAGCTACATCATAATCTCTCCATTTCCTATATACTGGGAGAGAAAGAAAAATGCTTCAAAATATGATGGGTTTGCCGAGCACTATGCATATTAAGAGTGTTGTAGCAATGTATCATTTATTTATTAGAATACACACACACACACATTAAAAGAATGCCAAGATAGTTTACAATGAAGCAATTCAGTGCAAAAGAGCTAATTCTGTATGCAATGGATGGAATCCAACTACCCTACGACATCCTATGATTACAATAGGTCTACTGCTGGTGCAACAGAACTCCCCCTCTATACATCCACTGAATCTGTTCAAGGGGTTCCCCACAACCCACCCACCCCTGAGTATATTTGGGGCAGAGTTGGGGGGTAAATGTAGGGGAAAGGGGAATCCCATTTCACTTGCAGTAATCCTTGTGGAGCCAAGACCAGTGAGTAGATTACCACCCAATATATCACAATTACAATAGTTCTAGGAATTGTTCAACCAGTTTCAGAGGCCAGGGAAAGTGCAAATAAATAGATATGTTCTTAACAGCTGGCTGAATCAACATCTCAGTGGGAAGTTCACTCCAAAGGCTGGGGTCCACCATGGAGAATATATGCTGATTGTGATTAATATGGTGATTACTGCCTGGAGAGAATGAATAAAAAGAACGTATCTGTAGTTTTTGAGACAAAAATACAACTTTGGGACATCCAGTGAATGACAGGTCCAGGTTGAGCAAAAGGAAGTTATCACACAACGTACAGTCAATCAACAACTGATTGATTCCAGGAAAGGAGATTCAGACTAAACACTAGGAAGATCTTTCTGACAGTAAGAGCTGTCTGGCAGTGTAACAGACTGCCTCAGAAGGAGTGGGACTCTCCTTTACTGGATATTTTTAAGCAGAGGTGGGATGGCTATCTGCCATGGAAACTTCAGTTGTGATTCCTGCATTGCAGGGGGTTGCATGAGTAGATGATCCTTGAGGTTACTTCCAACTCTGCAATTCTATGATTCTACAATGAAGGATGAGAGTTTTTGAAACAACAACAACAACAACAACAACGGCTTGTCAATAGCTGTGACCCATGATACCAGCTAGGAATTGCACTTCCAAGTTTAGAAGCAGAATATGTATTTCAGTGTCAGAGGCTGCATATAAACAAAACTTGACTTCCTATATTTTCCATTTGCTTGTGGGTCTTGTGGCCTTCCTGAGTGTTATCTGGCAGGTTACTGCAGCAGACAAGACACGGTTGACTAAGTAGACTTTTGCTGTGATCCAAAATTTGCAGACTCCTCAGTCTCGGTGTATTTTGCCTTCCTATATTTTGCATCAAAAGCAACATTGCCCTTATCTTATAATTGATCCCTCCTGATTCTTATTAAAGGGGCACCCAATTGCTGTGACATCAAGGCATTTCTGCAAGCTGTGCAACAGCATGTTTTGCTGTAAAGTCCCCGCAATTGTCTCCCATTTCCCAGGAAACCCAATGGGGAGAACACCTTTGGCAGCTGCTAATTGACAGCTCCCTCCTGCTCCATAACTCTAATGGGCACCAGCAGATAGATATGGTCCCTGATCTCTTCCACTTCAAACTACTGTGAATGCATTGATGGGTCACAGAGAGCATCTATATTATTCCTCTCTCTGTATGCCTGTAACATAAAGCTGATGTTCTTTAGACGGGCAGATCAATAAGGCTCAATGCAATTGCAGAACATATTGCATATTGATGTGCTGGTTTTGTTGTGCTACTATTTGGCCACAGTTGTAGCTAAATAATGATTCACTATCCTGCTTTTGTTTAACCTGACTTTTTGTTATTTTGCTTTGTTTTTTTACCCATTTTGATCATGGGTAGCTAACTGTGTCTTGTCTGGCTGTGAGCCTGAAATTAAATGAAATTATGCCCCACGATTCACCATTGGGAGAAGTATGACTTTGAGATTTCAGTAGGGGAGGGTGGACCAGACAGATGGAAGTGTGTGTGTGTGTGCGCACACACATTAGCAAAACAACACAGAGAGGGAGGGGGAGTAAAGTGGGATCAATCCAGATAATGCCTTTTCTTTCCTTTTATTTATTTCTAGGTACTCACACAGGGCCTTTGAGGCCTGCTCCTTTCACATTGGTGGACACTTTAAAGATAACATATGACTGAGTAGGCATTCCCCCCCCCAAAAAAAACCAGTTTAAAGTTCAACCATGGCTGAGCTGAAACCACACAATTCATAGAAACTGTGGAACTCATTTTCATAGGAGGCAGTGATGGCTACCAATGTCAATGGTTTAAAAAAAGGATTAGAAAAATTCATGGATCAGAGGGCATGTTTCCATGAGGAGCTTTGCTTCCTGGTTTGGCTGATCAACCCACAGTTCACTACCTTGGCTTCAGCTGGGTGGACATGCAGTTCTCACCAAGCGCCTAGCCAAGGGTGTTCATATCCTGACCTAATCATATATCCAAAGTGTGCCAAAACATTCCCTGGTACTGCAATGAATGACAAAGTCCCTGTCCACATGGAACACTGTGCATGCCCATGTACTCTCCTGGGTTGAATCTGATTTTTCAAGAATGAACACAAGAAAATTGGTAATGAACAGCAAGGAGACAATCAAGAGCTGAGCTCTGTTGCCTTCCCTTGATAATAGGGAAGAATGGTTGAAATTTAACTATGTTTTACTTTCTATTTTTGTGTATAGTTGTCCTAGTTGGGCAAGCATGAATATGGAGGAAAGACCCTAAAGATTGTGCACTGATGCACACCAGAGTCATAAAGTATTTGGAAGAGTGGGGTAGTTTGGCTTTTATTTTGATGTGGGGCAAGGCTTAATTGGCACCATAGCTCAGCTCATTAATAGTGATCCTGAGCATGCACAGAGATCCATTCTCTCATTATACACCTAGCCCCAAACCATACGGGACAACTTCCAGGTCAGAGGATATTATTCACAGCAGCTCAGTGGCTGCATTGCATGCAGAAGGTCCCAGGTTCAAACTCTGGCATCTCCAGGAAGGAATGGGGGGGTGACTCCTGCATGAAAACCCAAAGAGCTGCTGCCAGTCAGTGTAGCCAACACTGAGCTAGATGGACAAATAATCTTACTGTAATATTCTGCACATGATTATACATTGGTGCATTCAACACACATGCTATTGTACACCTAGTCTGTACCCATTTTTGAGGAGCGCTCAACCCACATGTTGACTTTCAAATTCACTACAGTATGTGGATAGTCATTCACACAAACATATGTACATGTGCATCACATAATGTGTGAAAAAATCAGTCCTCATGACAGCATCTTTTACAGTCCAATGCTAATCATGTAAATCCCATTTAGCTCCATGGAGCTTGCATTGCTGTCTTGTATTAGAAATGATTTAGTGGGCTAGGTTCCTTTTTTTTAAAAAAAAAATGAATATATAGGGGAGACTATTTGCCCATGGAACCTTCATGGTACCAACATGAATAAAAGTTTCTGCCCTCACCTCAAATAGTCTGGCTACTCCCACAGAGGATAAAGGCCATTTGACAACTCTGGGTAATTTAGAGTTTCAATTTTATATGTGTCTGGGAAGTAAAATATTGTGTATCAACTATGTAGTTAATCAAAACTGATTTTTTTAAAAAACTGAATTTTTTTTAAAAAATATTTTGTTATGAAAAGGTTTTGTGAGTGAGAGAAAAGCAGGGGTGGGGTGGGGCTAGATACAACAGAATAAAAATGTAGTCTGTTAGAAGGTGATGAATACAGATATGGTAACTCCCAGAAACACAAACGTTCCACTTCCTGCAATCTTCAGTGAGAACCAAAACCGTTTGGCAATCCAGTCAAACCAAACGTTTCATCTTAGAGAGTGGGAGAGAGAAAAGAAAAGATAAGGCACGGATCTGGGTCATTCGCCTCCCGGGCTTTCTCTTCTCCATTTAGAGCATCGTCACAGAGAACATGGATAAAACATTAATAATATATACTTTTTTTTAAATAAAAAAAAGTCTGACTGTGTCTTATAAGACATTGGGATATTTGGCCCTAGAAATTAGCATTGCTGTCTGTGTCCGACTGAGAACGTGAGCTAATCTCCTGCAGCAGAGCCGTTAAAATAATTGATGAATGTGTGCCGGATTCCCAGGAGTGGGGAGGAAGGGGGGAGGTACTGATTTCAGTTCTGTAGCGTCAGGATTGCGTCAATTTGGGTTTCAACCACGTCTTCAGTCTCAGAGCTCAGTTAGTCAGAAGATCTGAACCACAGGACAAGGGCTCACGAATCAGTGTGCAGGAGGGGAGGACTGAACTAGACCCTCCCTCCCCTTCCCCCCACCCATTCCTCTCTACCTCCTCCTCCTTCTAAAACCTTCCCGATCTTTCAGGCTTGTGTTTTCATCACGTTGGAAAACAAGACTCCCTTGGTTGTGTGTGCGTATATGCGTTTTCTCCCTCCCTCCTCTGTGAGCGGCTGAGCACAGGGGCGAAAAAGGAAAGAGCGGTTTCAGCACCTTGGACAGAGCGCGCAGCAAGCAACATGGCTCCGATTGCAGCCAGCCGCGAAGAATTTGGTAAGCGTCTTCTTTAAAAACCCGATCTTGAAGGCTTGATTAATTTCATTTCATTCAGGTGCTTTGGAAAAGGCAATTATATGACTACTATTTCGGGCTCCTGGGGGAAAGCCAGCGCTGGAAAGCTAAGGCTGTGCTTGTGCTCTGATATGAGCGACGTCAGTCGCCTCTCCTTAAAAGCATCCTTTGAGGCATGGGTTTTACAGAAGTTTTACACCCCTTTTTTATTAGTTCTGCAGTTTATAGATTTCCACTGTGCTCTTTCTATAGCTCCCAAAAATCCACAAGTAAAATATATGCACCGTGAGGTGTGTCTTGTGGGGTGGGGGTGGGGAGTGTCTGGAGAAAGATACTGTTTCTTGTGATCTTTCTTTAGAGAAGAATCAGTTATATGCATTTCATTCCAAATCCATATTCTACATATTCTCAGGATAATTGCCACAACTGCTTCTTTCAAGAGAGGAACAGATAGATATTTACTGAAATAGATTAGTCATCCACCCACCCTCTCATCTGTCCATAGGCTCTCTCTCTCTTCCTCTGCAACTGTCTGTCTCCTGTCATTAGTGATGTTGCTAAGGGAGTGTATGCAAAGTACCCCTCCCTTAAAAAATGCTTTGAACTAAGTATCGTGTGTGTGTGTGTGTGTGTGTGTGTGTGTGTGTGTGTGTACAGAAACTAAAGTTAAACCCTGGTTCTCTTCTCATATTCAAAGTAGGCAATTAAAAAACAACACTTTTCTACACCAATATATCTGCTTAAACTTTAAATAAGTAGGCTCATAATCTTTTAGACCTAGAGAGAACTGTATATATTCATATAAATAAAGTTGTTTCCCCTCCCCTGTCCTTAGAGGGTGGTTCAGCTAGTGACCACTTTATCTTTTTACCTTACTTTTATTCATGTTGTTCTGATAGCTATCATTGCCATATGCCAGGGTAGCAGCACAGCTCCTTTACAGTCAAAGTACACCCAAGACTGTGAGAGTAAACTGTAAGTAATATACGTCAGTTCCACTAGTCTCTAGATGAAGTTAATAGGAGTTTTAAATTATGTTGGCATAGTAGAATTCTTTAGGTCCCAACTCAAACTGGAACAGTTCATATTTGTGCCGTGCATTCTGCCCCTTCCAGTTAACACTTCTGTAATCTGTCCTACTCGTTTTCAGAAATAGCACATTTTCAAACCAGTCTACCATTTCCATATAGCTGCTATAATACCTAAGCAATTGCTTTGCCATATGAAAACAGCAAGGAAGGCAGATTGTAAGCCCACTGGCAGCTATTGTACAGCACATTTAGTTTTGATTTCATCTTGTATCACCCCTCCTGGGTGTTTCTAATTTCATTTGTGACAGCTTGCTCACCTGATAACTGACTTTATGAGGATAATTAATATAAAACTGTGGCATTCTTCCTCTCAGAGGCTGGGATTGTAACTTGCACCATCATTCCTGCTGCTGGAGACAATACTTCAGCATGCAAGCTTCAAAAGAGTATTTGCAAATATGTCAATTGGCCATTAAAATCTGTTCAGCCGAGTTAATGATCCAGCCTGGCCTCTTTCCCAAAGCATCTTATGCAACTGCCATTACCTCACTGTTGATGGGTTGTTTCCGATGGGTTGTATCTTGTCTCCTAGCCCCATATTTTGTATGAAGAAAAAGAAATAAAGAAAAAGCGACCCAGTCCACATAAATGTAAGGGGTGGAACTGACCCAGTGACCAGTGCTCTACCCCAAAGCAAGGTTATCTGCACACTAACCCATTTCCATGTAGTAAGTTCATTACAAATCTACTCTAATCAAAAGCAGTCAGCCAGAGTGAGAAAATATCTCCCATGCTAACAGTCCTATAAAAGTGGCAAGGTAGGTTGTGAGAGCTGATGCTAACGCTTTAATAGCTTATTTATATGTGGGACCCTTCATTTCTCCATGGATTCGACTAGAAACAATGCAAGTCATTATTTTAAAGGCGAGGCTGGGTGTGCAAGTCTAGTGTGTTTGTGTGTCCCCCTGTCATTTAAATTGGAGATCAGGGATCTGCTTACACAAGTTCGGGAGGCTCATTCTGCATCTCAAGCAGAGATTCACTTATCCTTTCAAGGGAACTGTTCCTTCACTCTCTCTTAAACAGAGAGGATGCTGATCATTTGTTAGAACACCAGCACTCTTGTATAAAATACACGGCTACCTTCCTGCATAAGCAATGCCATTGCATTAATATTTCATGAGTCCCCCA
The DNA here is from genome assembly GCF_965207765.1 of Zootoca vivipara. Classification (NCBI taxonomy): domain Eukaryota; kingdom Metazoa; phylum Chordata; class Lepidosauria; order Squamata; family Lacertidae; genus Zootoca; species Zootoca vivipara. The sequence continues at coordinate 55,757,002 of NC_142593.1, forward strand.
TTTCGCTTGGAGAATGTGGACTTAGCCTTGATTGGTGCTACCAGCGTGTGGTACTTAGACTCACTTAGGAATGTTACTTATGGACAGAATTGGATTTCCAATTAGTGGCGTTCATTTGGCCCTGCACTGCTTACTCATGAAATGCTAATGCTCTGCTTTTATCCATGTGCCAGATGTCATTGCAGCTTTCATGCTATTTTCCCTATTGCCATTTGGAATGTGGGCTGATTCATATGAGTGATGGAAAGAAGTTTTCTTGGGAAATTGATTTACTTGCCGTGGCTGGAAATGTGCTTCCTTGAAATGTTGTTTTGGATACCTCCATCTCTGGGTAGCTTTGAATGTCTTTTTGCCCCTGCAACTCGATAGATTCAATGCTTACAAAATATTAGGTGCACAAATGGGTTTAAACATGCACTTGTATAATGGACAAGTAGCACAAGGTGAAACGGCTGGCTGCATATGTTCAGTGTAGCATAGATAACTGATACCAGTCTGATAGCAAGAATATCCTAAGACACTAAGTTTTGCATTTTCATGCCAAACACCAGTCCCTTCCTGCAATGAGGCCATACAAATCTGTAGCTTCTTGAACACAAAGGGAAATCCGTAATATAAAAGTGGATGTCATGCATATGACTAACACATATTTCAAATTCTCTTTTATCTACTTAGACTAACGTGAAGGATGTAGGAGGGAGCTAGAGATGTTTATATGTGTACTGAATTCATAAATTTTATATGGGGCAGCAGCAAAATTGAACAGAAGCATGTCAGTTGTTATAATCACAATTGTTGAACTGTGTTTGTTTCAGGTTTGCATGCAACAGCAAACATGCCAAGCCAGAGTTTTCGATACACGTTCATACCTGCAGGGGGCACAACATGAATAGGCTTTATTGTTGTAAAGTATACCTAGCAGTTCACTCTTCCTGCTTCACCAGTTGGCTCACCTTTGCATAGTTAGTTTAACTACTGCTTTCAACCTTTGAAGTCCACCGTTCATGCATTTGTTGCCATGTGCTTTGACTTGCAGATGAAATTCCAACTGTGGTTGGAATCTTCAGCGCCTTTGGGCTGGTCTTCACTGTCTCCCTCTTTGCTTGGATCTGCTGCCAACGCAAATCTTCCAAATCAAATAAGACCCCGCCTTACAAATTTGTTCATGTGCTGAAGGGTGTCGACATCTATCCTGAGAACCTCAACAGCAAAAAGAAGTTTGGGGCAGAGGACAAGGAAGAAGGCAAGAGCAAGCCGGTTATGCCAAAGACCTCTCTCCACCTTGACCTGGAGAAACGAGATCTGAATGGCAATTTCCCCAAAACAACCCCCAAAATACCCAGCTCCTCAGATGTTGAGAACTTCACTCCAAAGCTCTTTCCTGAGAGGGAAAAAGATTCTGTCTCCCCTGATAGCCTGAAGTCTGTTACTTCCATATCTTCTGAAGAGAAGCAAGATAAACTAGGGACCCTCTTCTTCTCCATTGAGTATAACTTTGAGAAGAAGGCTTTCATGGTGAACATCAAGGAAGCACATGGCTTGCCTGCCATGGATGAACAGTCAATGACTTCTGATCCATACATCAAAATGACGATACTGCCAGAGAAGAAGCACAAGGTGAAAACTCGAGTACTGAGAAAAACATTAGACCCAGCTTTTGATGAAACCTTCACCTTCTATGGAATCCCTTATACTCAAGTCCAAGATCTGAGCCTTCACTTTATGATCCTAAGTTTTGACCGATTTTCCCGAGATGACATCATTGGAGAAGTTCTCTTTCCTCTGTCCGGGATTGAGTTGTCTGAAGGAAGGATGCTGATGAACAAGGAGATCATCAAAAAGAATGTTAGGGTAATTGATCTTGAGTCATATTTTGTATTATCAGTTCATTTCACCTGCCCTATCTCAGCACGTAACAGTTTTTCTAAAGGCAGAATCTAAGTATAGCACCCTGACAACAGACTACATGCATCTTGAATATATAAAATAAACTAGAGAATCTCAACAATGTGAAAGGATGTCTGCCTATATCCCCATTTCATTTATCTCAACAAGGGTTCTTAAAATATCTAGGTATGATGGCCCAGTTTGTGTATTGATAAACCCTCAGAGGGAAGGGACTTCATGAGTCAAGTGCAGAAAAGATGTTATGCAGAGCTCGTAATAGTGCCAGTTCTACAGATTGAAGCAGTAGAGTGGGCATATATGGGAAAAGGTGATAAAACAAATGTCTGTTATTCATGTATTTAATTATTTATTATAATTATTTGTCACTTTTTTACACCAAAGTATCTAAAAGTGACTTACCTATATACCATGGCTGAGAAACATGTGCCCCCTCCAATGTTGTTGCGTTCCAACCCCCATCAACCCCTGCAGCCACAATGGCCTGTGGTTAGGGATGATGAGAGTTGTCGTCCAGCAATATCTGGAGAGCCACAGGTTCCCCATATCTGTGATATACCATCACATTGGAGGCATAATCTGTGGGCTACAATGTAATCTAGTGATATTGTTACATTCAACAGTCTTAAAAATGAAATAAATCAAAAGCCACTTTAGGAGGGGCTGATTAGGAACGGACAGATAGAAGCTGGGAGATTTTAACCCATTGGACTGTGCCATTTTTCTCCACTCAAAATGATCCTTCCTGCTTTTACTTGCCCCTCTGTAGAGTTCCAAACAGATGTAAATTAAGCTCTTATGGCTTCTCCTTTCATTTTAGCTCTACATCCCATGACATACATTTGTAAATCCTCTAGGTTAAAATACTGTTATGGGCTCATTGAGTTTCCATGTGGTGAGAGGTTTCAGGGAGATAGCCAACACTGTGTCAACCTTTCAGCTTCGTGAGAAGAGTACCCCTGACTTGGAAACCCATTTTGGTGAACTAGAAGATTCCCACTGCTTTCTGTGGGTTTTAAGCAGCAACTCAGTGTGTGATCCTGCAGCTCATAATTGTTACCAGTGGGATTTCTGCATCCGATATATACTGGTAGTGGATTCAATTATCTGAGTGCAGATCCATATGCAGCACAGCATTTTGTTGGCAGGTCCCACCTGTGAATTACTGAAAGTGGTATTGGAACACTAACTGCTATTCCCAACAATCACAAGTAGCTCTGTTGAAGTTGTTGAATGAGGTGGGAATGAAGTGCTCTAGATTATAGAGTAGATGTGGTCACCATGTGACTCTCCAGATGTTATCAGACTCCAGCTGCCACCCCCCCTTATTATTGGCATTGCTAGCAGGAACTGATTAGAGTCCAGCAATGTCAGATTAGCCAGTCCTAGTCAAGAGGTTGTAGATTGGTCTGGGCCACTTCATGCATCAGGTGGCAAATCCATTGTAATCTCCCTCCCCCTCCCTTCCCCTTCCTCCCTGCACATTCTTAAAGATTGTGGCATTTGAAAATGGCAATCTCATCCTCTGCATTCTGCAATAGAATTTATCACCTTGATATTCTTCCTTCTCCTACCAGTGTAGACTTAGCTTGGATTACTTTGAATCCAGGGGACAGTGCACATCTTAGTAGGATATCATACCTTAAGTGTCTCGCAACAAAAATGGAACTCAGGTCTGGTTCAGGCAATGTTACTTTTAACCTTCCTCATCATTTGAGAGACGCTTGTCTCTCAGGAAAATAAATAAATCCCCTCAGTGGAAAAGCAGTGGGTTTGAGCTCCTATTGGGTGATGATTTTGTTGTTTAGTCGTTCAGTTGTATCTGACTCTTCGTGACCCCATGGACCAGCGGACGCCAGACACTCTTGTCTTCCACTGTCTCCCGCAGTTTAATCAGACTCATGTTGGTGGCTTCAAGAACACTGTCCAACCATCTCCTCCTCTGTCGTCCCCTTCTCCTTGTGCCCTCCATCTTTCCCAACATCAGGGTATTTTCCAGGGAGTCTTCTCTTGTCATGAGATGGCCAAAGTATTGGAGCCTCAGCTTCAGGATCTGCCCTTCCAGTGAGCACTCAGGGCTGATTTCCTTAAGAATGGATAGGTTTGATCATCTTGCAGTCCATGGGACTCTCAAGAGTCTCCTCCAGCACCATAATTCAAAAGCATCAATTCTTCGACGATCAGCCTTCTTTAGGGTCCAGCTCTCACTTCCATACATCACTACTGGGAAAACCATAGCTTTAACTATACGGACCTTTGTCGGCAAGGTGATGTCTCTGCTTTTTAAGATGCTGTCTAGGTTTGTCATTGCTTTTCTCCTAAGAAGCAGGCATCTTTTAATTTCGTGGCTGCTGTCACCATCTGCAGTGATCATGGAACCCAAGATGGGTGATATAAAAGTGCTATCTGCAATGATTAACTCGTGATGGCACATTGGCACATACTGGCTACAGTGGCAACATGGATATGCAAATCTGACCCAAAACAACAAATAACCTAATGTTTGTTCGATCATTAGGTTCATGAGTTGCAGCCAAATGCAAACTCTATATCTAGGCAGAAGTTGTTCCGTTTGAATTTCTTTGAGCAAAGACCAATATGGTTACATTGTATTCATCAGTGCAGGAAAATCAGTTTAATCCAAGTGCTTAACAAGGTGGTTGGCTGTAACAGTGCAATCAACATTCCAATAAAGTCAATGGCAAAATAAAAATAAAAATTCTCCATTGATTTCTATGGCTATGAGTATTAGCCTGCATCTCCATGCCTATGGTCCATATGCAGTTAACCCTGTTCTCCCTCTTTGTGTCATTTCCTTCCCCGCTCCCACTCCACCTAGTAGATTATTATGGGAGTGACAGATCACTCTTGCCAGGGGGTTGAGCTGATAGTTCACAGATGGATTTCTTTCCCCAGGGGTACGCAGCATCCACAAGATTCAGTTTGGTCTCTAATCCTGCACTTCAGAAAATAGGACACTTGAAGTATTTTGTAGGCTGCCCAATTCAGCACAGCATCGAAGTTTGAGTCTGCTTTTGGAAAATTGGGTTTAATCACCTTCACCTCCTGCAAATTACTATTGGGAATATTGTTTTTCTTTAAAAGAAAAGAAAAGCTATTTGTATTTTTCCTGTTGACAGAAGTGAATGAAATTTTCAGGCATAATAGCCTCTCCAGAGTGGATAAAGCCTTCCAAATAACAGACAGATAGGTCTAGGCTTTTATTTTATTTTCTGCTGCTGTGCAACTTTAAAGTTTGTTTTTGCTTTGTTTTTTTAAGGAAAGGTATAAAGTTTTCCAATTTCCATTTGGCAGAAATTGATGGATTTTGCAGGCATAGGATATGCAAAAGGATATCTGCAGAGATTTCTGTACCAGCCTTTACAATTTTGGGGTGGGTAACAATATCACTTAATCTCCTGTGATGTTTTCTGGGCAATTGGTCGGAGAATAGCAGATATGAGAGATGTTCCATTGGTAAGAAATCTGCCAAATTTCAGACAAGTAGGTCAAAGGGCATTTGTGCTAGGCTTCTTTAAAATTAATTGGGATTCACTTTTCAGGTAAAATATTTATCTCCGATTATCTGTCAATGACAGTAAAGCTCTCCCTCCCCTCTCCCCTCACATTTGCCTTTGTGATTCCACACTCTCACTCCCAATCTGTCACTTTCCTTATAAGGTAAACTTAGAGACATTAGTTTTGCTTTTAGCAGACAAGTTTTCTGCAGCTGCTTCTTCTTCTTCTTCTTCTTCTTCTTCTTCTTCTTCTTCTTCTTCTTCTTCTTCTTCTTCCTTGCATATGAGTCATAAAGACTCAGGAGGGGCTTTGTCTTGTCTTCTCTTGGTTCAGAGCCCCTCAGATAGATATCAGACAAATTCAGAATTCCTCAAAAGCAACTCACTTTGGCTCGGGATTTATCCATATCTACTGCACATCTATTTTCCCTCCTTCTCCTTCCACTTCTCTCCTGATTTTGCCTTTTTTTCCCTGGTTCCACCCACCACTGCTTCTTTCCACCTTCTGGTCACACCCACCCTATATGTAATTAGTCCATTGGGCATCTCTAGCTCTCTGGACACAGGTGGCCAACTACCGAATTAATTCATAGTCCGTGGGCAACCGAAATCTGAGTCCTCGAACAATTTAGTTGAAGTTACCAGTAGTTCATTACATCTCAGCTGGCCTATCAGGGTAGGCATGTTTTAGGATAAAGACATTGGTGTTTTGAATATCAGTTGTTCTGGCACCAATCTCGAGCATTTTACTTGGATGTAAGCCACATAAATATCAACGGGGCTTGCTTCCAAATCAATGTCTTTACCGTGTGTTTGTAAATTGATTTGGAAGTCACTTCAACATAAGTGGAAGCCCATTTATTTATTTATTTAAAAAATTCCAAACCTAATTGATGTCTCAAAGCCTGGGCAACCCATAGCCCTTCCCGAGAACCTGCCTGTGTATTGACTTTTTAGTAATTGCTTTCAAAAGATCAAGCGTCAAATCAAATTGCTTCTGTGTGTACCAAGCAATATTCCCATCTGCAGCTTTTATGGTTTTTAATGCAGCAAGCCCCTGTCTGTGACCTGGAGTGTTGAAGTTTCCATGTTTTCTATTTTCATACTTAAATATTTTGCTGTAGCAAGGGGTCTATATTGGTTTTGTAGTGGGGGGGGGGAGATATCTGATTTGTACCTTATGTTCTCATAAGTACATCAAAACACTAATTTGTCAGATACTATTTGTGACAACATTTCAATAGACTGGCTGACCAAGGATTCAATATGCTTTAAAACCACGAATATATATAGTCATAGTTCTGAGTTGCCCATCTAGTAGCAGATCTGCATATACACCATTTTGGGTGGGGTGGGGTGCGGTAGGGCAATCCCAGATGGGTAGCCATCTTCAAATATCTGAAGGGCTATCACATGGAAGATGGAGAAAGCTTGTTTCCTGCAGAGGGTAAAACCCACACCAATGGATTCAAATTACAAGAAAAGTGATTCCAACTAAGCATTAGGAAGAACTTTCTGATGGTAAGAGATGTTTGACAGTGGAACAGACTACCTCAGAAAGTGCTGAACTCTCCTTTATTGGAAGTTTTTAAGAAAAGGTCAGATAGACATCTGTCAGGGATTCTTTAGCTGTGATTCCTGAATTGCAGGGGGTTGGTCTACATGACCCTTAGGATCCCTCCCAACTCAACAATTCTATGATTCATAGAATCATAGAGTTGGAAGAGACCACAAGGGCCATCCAGTCCAACCCCCTGCCAAGCAGGAAACACCATCAAAGCATTCCTGACAGATCGCTGTCAAGCCTCTGCTTAAAGACCTCCAAAGAAGGAGACTCCACCACACTCCTTGGTAGCAAATTCCACTGCTGAACAGCTCTTACTGTCAGGAAGTTCTTCCTAATGTTTAGGTGGAATCTTCTTTCTTGTAGTTTGAATCTATTGCTCCGTGTCCGCTTCTCTGGAGCAGCAGAAAACAACCTTTCTCCCTCCTCTATATGACATCATTTTATATATTTGAACATGGCTACCATATCACCCCCTAACCTTCTCTTCTCCAGGCTAAACATACCCAGCTCCCTAAGCCGTTTCTCATAAGGCTGTTCCTCGGGGCCTATAATTTCTGTTCTTCCGCTTAAGTTTTGGGGGCTGGGTGGAATGTAACTCCCTAAGCCATTCCTCATAAGGCATCATTTCTAGACCTTTGACCATTTTGGTTGCCCTCCTCTGGACACGTTCTAGCTTGTCAGTATCCTTCTTGAACTGTGGTGCCCAGAACTGGACACAGTACTCCAGGTGAGGTCTGACCAGAGCAGAATATAGTGGTACTATTACTTCCCTTGATTTAGATGCTATACTCCTATTGATGCAGACCAGAATTGCATTGGCTTTTTAAGCTGCTGCATCACACTGTTGACTCATGTCAAGTTTGTGGTCTACCAAGACTCCTAGATCCTTTTCACATGTACTGCTCTCAAGTCAGGTGTCACCAATTCTGTATTCTTTGATGTCTGATACATATGAGCTATCTTTCTAATTCTTTAGAAGTCCTCCGGACGTGGAGAGCTGCTGATTTCTCTCTGTTACCAGTCTACAACAAATACTCTCACGGTGGTTGTTTTAAAGGCCAGACACCTACCCAAAGCTGATGTTTCTGGATTATCAGGTAATTTCAAAATGCTGCATTATTACATGCATATATTTGGATTTATAATTAACACTGTCATAGACTTAAGAGCTTGGACCAAGAAGTAGCAAAGGAGTAGGAGCTATGCCCTCCCTCCTTCGCTCTATTCAGTGTGGGCCCTGGCTAGTCACCTGTTCAAGGAACTGAGTAGGAACATTTTGGGTGGCAGTTCTCTAATTGACCTTTAGGGACCTTGTTTTTGGTTTGATCCACACCAGGCTTCCTCAACCTCGGCCCTCCATATGTTTTGAGACTACAATTCCCATCATCCCTGACCACTGGTCCTGCTAGCTAGCAATCATGAGAGTTGTAGGCCAAAAACATCTGGAGGTTGAGGAAGCCTGCTCCACACTGTTGGGTAACTTGACTGACAATTTGGGGAGCAGCTGGGATTTGTTTCTCATTGAGCATGGAGTCCAGGCAGGTGAGGAAGTTGGGAAGAATAATTGTAGACAGACTATGGGATTATTGGGTTAACTGCACCCTTTAAGCATCCGCCAGTGCTTTATGCCTGGGGGGATTTAATGGGGTACCCTTTAGATCTGTCGTTCACATTTTGGGTGAACTCTGGGCAGTAGAGCCTGGGTGTGCTTCTACCCATGACTCATCTAGCATTGAGGGAGTCCTTTACCACCCCTCCTTTATGAGGAGCCACAGACTGCAGCCGTCTATCCAGTGGTCTATCCAGTGGTCTAGAGGGAGGTTTCCCTACCAGTTAGATGAAATTCTCACCTGCTCATATTTTCTGAATTTTTGGTTACTTTGATGTTCCTTAAATTAGTTATATTTTAAAAAAAATTGTCATAAGTCTGCTTTACAGGTGGGGGCAAAAATAACTGGAGTGGAGCTGGGTGGTTCTGCCCATCCCTCAAATAACCGACAATCATAGAATTGTAGAGTTGGAAGGTACCCTGAGGGTCACCTGAGTCCAAACTCCTGCAATGAAAGTGAAAGCGAGTGAAAGATCATAAAGAAAATGTGACATGCCAAAAGATCCATACAATATAAGGCAACTAGAGGAGAGACCAGGGCATCTGGAGGGCATCTGGGGGGGGGGATGGCATCTGGTCCCTGGAGCAGAGACCATCACATTGTTGTGTCTACTAGGGGACAGAAGAGCAAGGGAAATGTGGCTTAATGGTGATTGCAATGGGGTGCATTAGTGAGAGCACCCGATTATGCTGTTGCACCTTCAATTGTGCCAAGGTTCTCACCACCTCTTCCCTTACTGGTAAATGCAGCAATCGGTGGTCAGGTGGCATGCAGGCATGCAGGCATGAGCTGGCACATTATTATTATTATTATTATTATTATTATTATTATTATTATTCATTGGAGCTTTTTCCCAGTGGACAAAGCTAATCTTACTAATCAGTTCCAGCCAGATTCACCTGCACAGGAATATTTGGTAGAGATGAAAGCATGCAAGGGAAGACAAGGAAGTCTGGACTATTGGACTTGGTTCTTCAACAGTGTGATATTGGTTGGATTTTGCTTGTCTTTTGCAGATCCCTATGTGAAAGTGAACCTATATCATGCCAAGAAAAGGATCTCCAAAAAGAAAACCCACGTCAAGAAGTGCACCCCCAATGCAGTGTTCAATGAACTTTTTGTCTTTGATATTCCTTGCGAGGGTCTCGAAGAGATCAGCATCGAATTCTTGGTTTTGGATTCAGATAGGGGATCCCAGAACGAAATCATTGGCCGGTTAACCTTGGGGGCTTCGGCGGAAGGAACAGCAGGAGAACACTGGAAGGAAATCTGTGAATATCCTAGGAGACAAATTGCTAAATGGCACATGTTGTGTGATGGCTAACAGCGAAAACAAGAGGTTGGAACTTTTAAGCAAAAATTCCATAGGCAAGGATCAGTTTTCTTTCTTTGCAATGTATAATCACAGGCTTGTGACATTTTTTAAAAAAAGACTTTTTTGTTATTGTTATTAGGACTGAAATGAATTATCAAAAAAGAAGGTAATTAACTTTTCTCATTCAGTTCAGGCTCTCTCTTTTTTCTTTTGCAAGCTATACAGAAAGTGATGTAATATCATCAGAGGTTCATATTCTATTGGAGTTTACACAGCTATAGAGACACAAAATGCTGTAAACACAATTAATAAGTCTTGTTTTTTTTATTATTAAAGTACCAGGAACCCTAGATTACTGCTGTGACCCAGATGAAGATAATCTCATTAATATGTGTTGCTAGGTCTAGAAGCACCTGCATTTTGTAAAAGTTTAAAATAAAAATCTGGAGAAATGGAGTGTATGGGGAGGGCAGTCCCTTCAGCATCATAATGTGTCACAAACATTATTTTATGGAAATTCAACCATTTTTCATAAGGTTGAGTATTTATACTTTGAGCAATCCAAAGACTCAAGAGATTTTTGTCAAGCCACACTGCATAGCTATGGTCCACTTTGTTAATTAACCCGTGAGATATAGTTTAGATTTCAAAGAGATAAAGAGAGAGATTGGTTTCATTAGCTTACATTCAAATACTCTGTAAGTACCCCCAAAATAACTGCCTTTGTTTAATAAAGGGCTTAGACACTGATGTAGGAGAGTGTAAATTTTACAGTATGGTTAGGATTTGTGCTTCAAGTATAGCCTGTGGTGGGATTTCTTTAAGTTTTTGGCCAAAAAGAAAAAAGAAAGAAAGAAAAGAAAGATAATACATTGGAAATTTTTAACCAATTGAAAATACTGTAGAGTGTTATATCTTTCACCCGGTGTATTTTGAAACAATTACTGTTTGAACTGAAACTTATCCCTTATAAGTTTCTGTTTGATTATTCTGAAAACAAAATTTAAAACCCTATAAAAATTTAAAAAGAGAGGAGATACATACAAAGCACCGATCCTGCAAATAATAATAATAATAATCCATTCTAAGTGGGTAAAGATTTAATAGTGGGTTTTAGCAGAATCAGGCTCTGAGCAAGCTTTATACCTCATGCTGACTCACGTGTAAATGAGCTGTTTGACCATAGAACTCACTTAGTTCACTGTCATTCATGCCACTGGGCAACTGGGTAGAACTCTGGAAGGTGGGTGGGTAATATTAGGATCATGACATGATGGTATGCATGTGATAATAGGATTAGGATTTTCCCCCAAATTAGGAGTTTGAAGTTTCATTTAAGACCAGACCAGACCAACTTGTGACCTGCCAAGCCAAACCCAGGTATGTGAAGTGTCCTGCTAACTACTTGCTTGAGGACCCGCCAGGAAAAAAAAGCATCCTCAGGCCAGTATTAAAAGCAACTTTGCTGATCCCCTAGTGGGCTGGTTTACATAGTTTGCAGGTTACATTCTACTTGGTCGATTGCAAATTGTGCTGGCCCTTCACAAAGGAAACAAAGGCACACACACACACACCTATTGAAATCCTGTGAAACTTATTCATGTGTTTACACTAGAAACACCTTTTTTTAAAAAAAAAAATCTGTCAGATTAGCACAATTGTAGTAGTAGAGTTTCTTATCCTGTCCTCTTTGGGTAGATACTTGAGATACAGGAGTATCCCTTCTGTAGATATTATGGTTCTGCGGTGGGTGGGGGGTGGGTGGATGCTACTGAAGGAGATTCTCCAGAATCATGTTTGCCTTTGTGTGAGTTCTTTTAGAAAGTCTCATTGAGAAATGTATGTGAAGAACACAGTGATACATACTCATTGCTTTGGGTGTTCCTAGGTTGAACCTGCAAGCAGGAGTCATCAAGGATCTAATATCCTTATTATGGGATCCTTCCTGCAAGCACAATGCAGATAATTCAGCCTGATATAGCATTTTCCAGGCATGTGTCTCTATGGAAATCATTCTCAATGGACTGCAGTGGAGGCAAAGGTTATGTGGAAAGTTAAGGATGAGAGTCTTGCTTTCTTGAAAGGGCCACAGGTTCATTCCCTTGCTGTAATCATGCCCCAATGCTTTGTTTGGAGAACAGGATGGTGACAATTGTTAAAGTGTTGGAAAGGAGAACACGTTGCAAAGCTACTTTCTCATAGCTCTGTAGTGTACTGAAACACCATGTTTCTCAACTAGATCTAGTGATCTGTTTCAGATGTGAGTATTTTGATCCACTGTCCATAAATACTGAGGTCTTTGGGAGTTTCAAGCCAATCCTAGTCCTAACCCTATGTCTCGGTCCACCTGTATCTAGATTAAGGGAGACTGAGGTCTACACTGTTTCCAAGGCAGCCCATTAACTCTTTATTGTTGGGATGTTGCATCATAATTACAAGCAGAAAAGATAAAAATAAAATATAGTTTATGCATTTAGTTTTTAACACATTTCCAAACTTTAATATTTTACCAAAAAAAAATCTCTAAGCAACATACAAAGATACAACATGGAAATTATAAAACAGAATCATAAAAATGAGATGCAACATAAGGACTAGCAGAACTGTATGGCAAAGGGAGACACTTTGGGTTGTATCAACTGAGTTATACCCAGGAGTAGAACATTGGGAATTAATGGACCAAAGATAATCATGTCTATCACTTGATAGGCCTAATGATGGATTGTTTATCTAACTAACTAACTATGACTGACACTCAGTACAACTCTCAGTAATAACCAAAGGGTCCAATATTATGGTTTGGGAAAAGTCAAGGCAAAAATACACGTCTTTACAAAATATCTGAAGCAACTGCTGGATAGTAGTAGACAGTAGGGCATTCCAGAGTGCAAGGGTGATGACAGAAAATGCCTCTTTTGAGGTCACTGTCCTGTGGTATTCTGTAAGGTGCTAATGATCTAAGTCAGGCATCCCCAAACATCGGCCCTCCAGATGTTTTGGACTACAATTCCCATCATCCCTGACCACTGGTCCTGTTAGCTAGGGATCATGGGAGTTGTAGGCCAAAACATCTGGAGGGCCGCAGTTTGAAGATGCCTGATCTAAGTGATCTTATAGGTCTGTACAAGGACAGGCAGCCTTTCATGTGACTTGATGCAAATGTTTGATATAAGGGTAGCACTCTCATTGACCTTAGTGGGACTTAACTGACTGAAATCCAAGTACTTTAGTATTACTGAATTGTGGATCAGAACCATCATTCCTAAAAGCATAGGAAAGGGGAGAAGGATGAGACCCATGGTGGATTGACAGTGGAATTGGGATTCTTCTAGCTAACACTGCTGGAGGTTTGTGTAGTTGGGTTTTTTGTGTTTTTTTTAAACCAGAGCCATAATTTGGCCAGAACAGGATGAGACTGGAATGTGAAATATGCAACAAATATTACTGAAAGAATTCCATTTGGGGTCTTTCGGGTTTTTGTGTTGGTAATTTATCCAGGTTTTTCAATGATGTGTTTGATATAATGGTGTTTATATAAGGTCTAAGGCATTTTCACGACATGCTTTTTATGAAAATGCTCTATGTACAAAGAATAATAGTAATGCAACTTGTGTGTATAAAAATTTCAAATCTATTTTGTTTTGTTTAGGCTATTTGTAGGCCAAAATCAGTCCAGGCTTGAAATCCTCCGAAGGTTTTCTCCAAGGTAGTCCCAGTGAAATTATGAATCACTTTTAAAGCTCTATGAAGTCAACAAAGATACCCCAGAAGGCCTTGATGAGCTTTAGAGGAAAGATGTTTATTAATCCATGATCAGTCCAGTGATCTGAATAGTCAAAATAAGCAAGTAATGTTCTCTTGGACAGTAGATGTATTAAGAATTTAAGAGAGAAACAGCATGTGATCAAATCTTAATCAAAAGCTAGGTATTCTACATTCATGTTGGACAGAATGTTGCCGTCAAGGCCACATGTTGAAAGGTCTATGAGCTTGACATTTCATTAGGGCTGATTTAAGATAATATTTGAATAATAATACTTGGCTAGCCTAGTGGTTTTCAGATAGAATGCTGGGTTCCTTTAAAGGTTCATCTAAGTTCCCCAGTGATAAGTCTTGCATTGGTGGATAAACTTTCCTGAAAGTTCTCTACAATCAATGGTCTTCTCTTACAAAGGGTTATATCCAACATTAGTCATGCTCAGCATGGACCCAATGGAATGGATATACATTACTAACTGGGGTCCATTAATTTCAATGGGTCTGCTCTGAATACAGCTAACGTTGTCTAGAAAGCACTGCACGGGGAAACATTCAAACTTCTTGTGTAGCTATGGTTAGATATTCTAGAGGTCTGGGGAACAACTCATGCAAATTGGGTATGAGACTTAGAGGGTTTCCCAGAAATTGTTGCAGCATGCAGAAAAAACTTATTGGAGCTAGAAAGTTTGAAAATATGTGTTCAAAGCCCTAGCTAACACAATAGACCTATTTATCTTGTTTGATGATAGGCTTTAGCCACCAGCCCTAATGGCCAAATAACTCTTAATTTCAAAAAAATATATACCTTGTTTTCTTTGTTTCTGAATAAAACCTAGGGTTGTGACAATCTGTCATTTTGCCACCCAGTGGTTAATATCTGCTTTAAGTGACCTGAGGGATAGTTTTCCTATTAGTGGGATAAGAGCAATCCCAGTAGGGAGATCAGTTCTTTTTACATTGGGCAAATTGTATATAGGGTCCCTTTTTTTATATCTTAAGAAACGTTTGTCTTGCAAAGTCCAGTTGTAAACCCAGATGGGACTGAAATACATGTGACCATGCCTTTAAGAAATGGGGGGGGGGAGGAATCTGTTTTATAAAGTATTTGGTTCTTAATGTGAATATCTTAAAATCTGTTAAGGATAATGTCCTGTATTAAACATGTAAAATAATGTTTGTCTAAGTAGCTAACAACAACAACAACAACTTCTACTACTACTAATACAATGAAACAAAATATTACCCTGAATGGGAGGTTATTCATGTTTGGAGATCTGTTGTAACTCAATAACCAATTTGTTAATGATGTTGTACATTCAATAGAAGTTCTTTGGGAGGAAGCATGGATGTTGCAGGGTTCGTATGTCTTTTTTGTGCCAGATCTGTATGTTGTGCCATGTATGTAAGACAAGAATAAACTGCTACTTTCATTCATCCCATCCCAATACAAATATTATTTTTTTGCAGATGCATGCCAATCTGCTTTTAATTTTATTTTAAAGAGAGGAACTCAGTGTGAGCTTTCAAGAGACCCTGTCTACTTACATGCATCAGAACAATGCTCAAAACCCCCATGATGCTTTTCAGGAGTCTGAAGCACCCTACATGCATTATAAATTATTGGTCCCTATAAGAACCCTATAAAGTAAAAAGCATTTATTATATTTTAGCCCTCCATTTTGCAGATGGAGGAAACTGAGGCCAAGAGGCGATGGTTTGTCTATGCCCACTCAGTGAGTTGATATAAAGAGGTGAGATTCAGACTAGGAGCTCCCTGATCCACAGATCAGCCTCTTAGTCTACACCAGGCATCCCCAAACTGCGTCCCTCCAGATGTTTTGGTCTACAACTCCCATGATCCCTAGCTAACAGGACCAGTGGTTGGGGAAGATGGGAATTGTAGTCCAAAACATCTGGAGGGCCGAAGTTTGGGGATGCCTGGTCTACATCTACGACATCTTACTTACTTCATGGCATCATCAAGGAATAGATGAATAGAGACCTGAGTGTGATTTGAGTGGTGCTTTTCCCTTGCTTTGTTTAATCATCCACTACACAGCAGTTTGCAGCACATTTTTTTTAATACAACTAGAACAGTTTTGGCTTCTTAAACTTCATATTTGGGTAGCTTAAGCTGCCATACGTGTTCAGTGTGAATAGTGTTTAAGTTGAAAATATTGTATTGGGCTAGTCACCCTTCTTTGAAGTCTCTCAGCCCCACTCACCCCACAGAGAGTTTTTTGTGGAAGGGGAAGGGGAAGGAGAATGTTAGCCGCTTTGAGACTCCTTTGGGTAGTGATAGACTGGGATATCAAATCCAAACTCCTCCTCCTCCTCCTCCTCCTCCTCCTCCTCCTCCTCCTCCTCCTCCTCCTCCTCCTCTAACACGGTAAGCCCTGGAAGGGACTGGTTGAGAGCAAGGAAGGTGATGCTAACATTAGTTGCACCATACCTTCAAACAGGCCACTCTGAACATGTGATCTGAATAACTAAAATCTATTTTATAAGTTCAGCTGGAAAACCAGAGCCAGGACTAGAGTTGTTGCCTTCATTTTTCCTGAACCTTTGAAGGTGTAACAAAGGTGACTTGGAAATTGCAACTAATCCAGAATGTGGCAGGCTGAGTAGTCTCTGGGGCCATATAACAACAGTCCTAGAGGATCTACATTGGCTCCCAGTACATTTCTAAGCACAATTGGTTGGTGCTGACCTATAAAGCCCCAAACGGCTTTGGCCCCGAATACCTGAAGGAGCATCTCCACCCGCATCATTCAGCCTGGGCACTGTAGAATGCCCTCCTATCAGATGTCAAGGAGAGAAATAAGTATCTGACTTTTAGAAGACACCTGAAGGCAGTCCTGTATAGGGAAGTTTTTTAATGTTTTATTATGTTTTTATATCTCTTAGAAACTGCCCAGAGTGGCTGAGCAACCTAGTCAGATGGGTGGGGTACAAATAATAAAATTATTTATTATTTAGAGCACACCTTGAGTCAACTAAGCTGTTTCTCCTCAACTGGAACATCTGATAAATTTTGAGAGATGTGTACATTAGGAGAAACATGCACTAAAATGCCAATGGATTTTCACAAGAACTTTTTAAAATCAATAAATACATAGAAAACGTACGTGGAAATGTGGAGGACTGAATTTAAGATCAGAAAAGTGAGTAACTGAGAAAAACCAAAATTGACAGATTCACCCATTCCTATGTTCAGCTGTAGGCACATAGAGTTCTTTCAAACTAATTTTCTCCCTGTGGTCACCCAATTGATGTGGCTGACATGTGGGGCTGTTGGTGGGGAACTCTATTCATTCCATGTATTATCTGAACATCTGTGGGGGTTTCTTGAGAATGACCCACATCTCAGAAAAATCAATGAAATGGTTCATAAGTGCATGAATGAACAGTTACACACACAAATCACCAACTTATGTTGCAGTCCCCAAGTAATAAGCAATATGTCTGAGGCAGCCTTATAGGAGAAGCCATTGTGATTTCTCTATCCGACACTCGGCATGAAGAGCCTTAAGAATTAAATATCTCCACAGAAAACAATCTGATTATACAATGTATATTTATGCAGACCAGAGCTGTAAATATTTTAGGCAGAATTTTGCAAACACAATTGGCTCCAAAGAAGCATTAAAAAAGGGATTTCACAAATATCAATAGTGTTATTGATTACTTTTCAGTACTTCCCTGAGAAATTGATTGCCCTTATAACAGTGTAAAAGAACACATTTCATGATAGGCATTGACTTATCTTAGCAGAGGTAGGGCATCTCAGGCCCAGGGGACAACTGCAGCCCTTTAGGGTATCTATTTGGCCCTTGAGAATTGTCTCATGAAATGTCCCTTCCCCAGGTGACATCTCCTTCTCCTCTACTCTGTGCCCTAATTAAGTGTGTTTGCTTGACTTGACTGTGTCCTTAAACTGTTATCTTGTCCCCCACTTGTCTGGATGGAGATATGTGCATGTTGAAACCACTGACTTTCATGTGGCTGGAATGTGCAAAGCTAAAGGTAAGGTCTCTTGCTCCATCCACCATGTGCCCCATGAATGGTTGCCCACTAGGCAATGTGGCCCCCCTGGGTTGAAACAGATATCCTACCCCTGTTTCAAAGTAACAGCCAGTGAGTGTTGATTCAAGGTATGCAATCAGGAACACCTGGGGCTATGATTGCCCAGACAAAGTCTTAGTTTGAATGGAGATGCTTTTAATCCTTCCAGGTCAATAGGAAATTTAAGGTAATCTGGCAGGGGGGCCATCTCACCCTCAGGATTATGGGTGCCCACTGCTGAAACACGGACATGCAACATCACATGCACATAGTGTGTGTGATGTAACACACACACACTATGAGCAGGTATGTGTTTGTGGCATCACACATCCGCATTGCGGCAGCCGGCGGCGGCTCCTCTTCCTCCTCTCCACAGCCAGTGAGATACCCTTTCTTCAGGGAGGGGTTTGGACCCAGAAGCAGAGAGATACAGCCTCCAAATCTGAGCCCCCCACCCCCCAGAAAAGGGTGCTTTGCTGGCCGGCTGCAGAGGCTGGAGCTAAACTGCTTCTCTCTCAGTGGCAGCACCGCTGCCACCTGCCGGCTTTTCTCATTGACTTTGTGGGTGCCCAGCCCCAACAAGTATACCATTGTGGGTGCCCAAGCAGCCACAGCCTCCTGAAGTTGGCTCCTATGCTGTCTGGGTTGGAGTTACCATTATTTATTTAAAATTCCTGTTCCTTATCTTTTCAACATCTAGGTTTCAAAAAATATTCAGAATGCAAAATTTAAAGCATAAATTATTAAACTTCAAAAATATAAATTTAAACAAAGAATACCAGAAAATTAATGTGCAAAATTAAATCAGAGGCCACACAAACTATTAAGATGCCTTAATAGAATGTCAACAGAATGTCAACAGGTCACATTTTCCTCATAATTGTATTTTCATACTAGAAAAGGCTGGCCCTGTTCAATTTGTGCCACTCATGCAGCTGTTAAAGACCCAAGGCAGGCAAGATACACAGAATGCCTCATATTCCTTCCTTCTGACAGCTTAGCAACAGTGCCTAAGCAACCCTAGAAACAGCAGTACCTCCACATCTGCCTAATAAGCCTTAGAATATTGCTTCCACATTTTACTTCATAACATTCTTAAAGGTGCTCAATTGACTTACACACACAGTGGTACCTTGGTTTAAGAATAGTCCTGTTTAAGAACGATTCGGTTTACAAACTCTGCAAGACCGGAATTAGTGTCCCGGTTTGAGAACTTTCCCTCAGTCTAAGAACAGAATCCGAACGGTGGAAGGGCACCGGTGGCAGGAGGCCTCATTAGGGAAAGCACACTTCGGTTTAAGAATGGTTTCGGTTTAAGAACGGACTTCCAGAACGGATTAAGTTTGTAAACTGAAGTTTGTATATACACACACTAAGAGTTTAGGTCGACTATTGTTGCAGGAGGCAAAACAGGGAAATCATTCAAAATTCTACCCCAAAATTTATTCTACCCCAAAATTAACTTAGCATACCTTTAGCTCACTGTTTCCCAAACTTGGGTCTCCCACTGTTTCCAGACTATAATTTCCATCATCCCTGCAAGCGAGGTGCCATGGGAGTTGTAGTCCAAAAATAGCTGCAGACCCAAATTTGGGAAACACTGCTTTAGTTGATGTACTTATAGTTCATTCCAAGCACTGGTACCATTTCAGACTCTTCCTCTGTCTAGCACAGTAATGTGACTGCAGTGGCTCTCCATGGTTTCAGGTAGAAAGTTCTGTCCCATGACCTGCTACCTAATCCTTTTAACTGAGCCTACCAAGGATCAAGCTTGAAACATGTGATCTGCCCCTAAGCGGTGATCCCTCCACTGTTGCATAATACCTTCCGCTCGACTTTTTCATTTGAAGTTCATTATACTGAGAAGCTAATTGAATGTGTGCCTTGCTGCAAAAAGCAACTTAAAGCGTATGACTCCAGTGTGTATCAAAAGGTCCCCCTACCCCACCTCCCTATTCAAATCTGAAATAATAGGACTAAAAGGATATCCTGGGAACGGGAGGCTAAATTATTTACTGAGAGTCATTTAAAAAAGCATTGCGTCAATTTGTTTTAATTTTGTGTCCTTCCCCACTGTGCTCTTAGGTAAGTGAAATGCCCAAACTGCTTTAAAGCATGAAGAATCCCATTATCTAGCACAGCACCCATGCTCTCTTTTTATTCCTCACAATAAATTTAAATGAAATACACATTATCTGAATTGGTAGTTGCTATCAGAGCTGAAAACAAACACATTCACCTTTAATCTTCATGCTATATTACCCTTTTGCAGTTCATACCCATCATTTGTGGGCTTCCTCGGCAATTGAGACATCTGAAAAATGATGCCTTTCACAGAGTGCTCTCTCTCTCTCTCTCTCTCTCTCTCTCTCTCTCTCTCTCTCTCTCTCTCTCTCTCTCTCTCTCTCTCTCTCTCTGCATGAATTCCAACACCAGGAAAATGTATGAGTTTATAGAACAAAAGGATATGCATCCGCCAAATGGTGGAAGCTGGTAATGGGTGAACTCCCCCACCCTGGACAAATGGTGCTCTCATTCATTAAAAAGGTAAAGGGACCCCTGACCATTAGGTCCAGTCGTGAACGACTCTGGGGTTGCGCGCTCATCTCGCGTTATTGGCCGAGGGAGCCGGCGTATAGCTTCCAGGTCATGTGGCCAGCATGACAAAGCCACTTCTGGCAAACCAGAGCAGCACATGGAAACGCCGTTTACCTTCCCGCTGTAGCGGTTCAAAGGCTTAGAAGTTAGGAAGCTGCATTTTATCTATTGGTCCATCTAGCTCAGCCTTATCTCCACAGACTGGCAACAGTTCTCCAGGGTTATGGCAGGGGGCATTCCCATCCCTGTGCAGAGGTACTGGGGGTTGAAACCTTATTCGTGCAAAGCAGATGCTCTCCTACCGAGCTATGCCCCTTCCTCATTCATGCTTCACTAAAAAAAGGTAAAGGTAAAGGATCCTTGACAGTTAAGTCCAGTCGCAGATGACTCTGGGGTTGTGGCGCTCATCTCGCTTTACAGGCTGAGGGAGCCGGCTATGTATTTAGCTTGTTGTATCTTATTTGCATAAGCCGCCTTGCATCCCAGACTGGGGGAAAGGTGAACATGACTAAATACAATAATAAGAACACTCCCACCTGGAGATTCCAGAGACTGAACCCAGCACTTTTTGGATGTAAGGCAGATACACCGAGCAATGTCCCTTCACCCTGCTTCCCCAGGATGGAGTTGAAGTGATTTGATTTACGTTGAGATAAATTTGGACAAACACAAACCCCCGTGTTGCAAAATCTACAAAATTGCAAATGCAACACGCTGGCTAATAACTGTTAGTGAATATATAATTGGTTATGATGTCATTCAAAATATACGAATAAGCCACTTCAAAATGATGTATACAGTGGTACCTCGGTTTACAAACACAATTGGTTCCAGAAGTCTATACTTAACCTGAAGCGTACTTAACCTGAAGCGAACTTTCCCATTGAAAGTAATGGAAAGTGAATTAATCTGTTCCAGACGGGTCCGCGGAGTACTCAACCTGAAGCGTACTTAACCTGAGGTATGAGTGTATTTGGTTCCAGAAATCCGTACTTAACCTGAAGCAAACTTTCCCATTGAAAGTAATAGAAAGTGGATTAATCCATTCCAGACGGGTCCACGGAGTACTTAAACTGAAAATACTCAAACCAAGGTGTACTTAAACCGAGGTATGACTGTATATCATACAACACATCTCACAAAATATACAAGTAACTAGAAGTTGTTATATGTATCAGAGTCAAACAGAGTATCAAACAAATCAATGAATAGCGAGGAACGCCAAGCCGTCTCTCAAAGGAAGACATCTTACAAAAGTCTCAAAAGGACAGTATATCCGGAAAAGTTCAACTGTTTCGGAATATACCGAATAATTATCAATGAAATATTCATACTAGTAGGGATCATGCTAGTGTATCAGTGCTCCCTGGATAGTTAGTGTAGCTGCTGATGCTTACAACACAAATGCATAGGACATATAAAGTTGACCGTAAAGTTGAGATAAATTTGGAAACAGAAGAGAAGACACAAGAAACAGAGGATGAGGCTACTACCCATAGTGGCTATCTTCCACTGTCAGTTAGTAAACCTCTGAATACCAGTTGCTGGGAACCACAAGTGTGTGTATGCTGTTGTGTTCATATCCTACTTGTGTAGCCACTGTGAGAACAGGGTGCTATGGTGGGTCTTTGTCCAGCAGGAGAGCCAGTGTGGTGTAGTGGTTAAGAGCGGTGGACTCGTAATCTGGTGCAGTGTTTCTCAACCTTTTTTGGGCCACGGCACACTTGTTCTATGAAAAAAAATCCCGCGACACACCAACTCTGTGCCGCCCTATATTTAGTTTAGTTTGGAGGGGAGACGAAGAACTGCTGCGCGGTAGCCAGGCGGACCCACCAGGCGCTCTCACCTGGGTTGGGGGGTGGCGAGGGGCCCTCTCCTCCCTATCTTTCCCTTTTTCCCTCACCTGGGGGGGGGGCTCCCTCCTTTTCCTCTTCTCCTGGGGCGGCTGGGGTGGTGACGGCTGCGGCGACGAGGCAGGGCCGTCGTGTGGTGGGAGGTCCCGGGCTTCAGAGCTCTTCCCGGCCACAGGCGGGCTCGCTGGGGGGCTTTAGCGGCTCCCCGCTTGATCCGCCGGGCGATTCCGACGCCCACGTGGCTGCCGCGGAGCCCAGGGGTCCGTCGATCCTCCAGCCGGGTGCTTTCGGTGTCGCTCCGGTGGGGTCGTGGGGGGGGGCCTCCAGCGGCTCCCCGGTCGATCCGCCGGGCTCACTTGGCTCCCGCGTACCGGCGCCGGCGGTTCCGGCGGTCCGGAGGCTAGGCTGGCGGCACGGGCACGCTGGTCGCTCTCAGGAGCTTCGCGCTGCCGTGCCGCACGCCATCTTGCCTCGCCGGAAGTCCGTCAGCAATGCAAAGTGCCCTTTTCCTCGCCGCACGTCGCGGCACACAAGCCGGTGTCTCGCGGCACAGTACTGTGCCGCGGAACACCGGTTGAGAAACGCTGATCTGGTGAACCGGGTTCGCTTCCCTGCTCCTCCACATGCAGCTGCTGGGTGACCTTGAGCTAGTCACACTTCTCTGAAGTCTCTCAGCCCCACTCACCTCACAGAGTGTTTGTTGTGGGGGAGGAAGGGAAAGGAGAATGTTAGCCGCTTTGAGAATCCTTCGGGTAGTGATAAAGCAGGATATCAAATCCAAACTCCTCCTCCTCCTCCTCCTCCTCCTCCTCCTCCTCCTCCTCCTCCTCCTCCTCCTCCTCCTCTCTTCTTTTGCATCATGGATAGTTTTCACACATTCCACTTTGCCAGGTGCTGCTCCTGTTACCATGTGTCTGGTCCGTATGTCATATTTTGTCCGAAAGACCTTTTATTTGCTGGCTCTGTTCATGATAGCTCTGTCATATTATAGGCCCTGAGTGCACCCCCAGGAGAAGGAATGGCTTGTTTTATTGTTACTTTTGATAAGGCCGTAAAGTCCAGAACTACTGCATTGGCATTTCCTCAACTGATGAGGCAATATACAAAGGTGTGTCATCAGCTCCCTCTGATAAAAGAAAGTGAAATTTAGACATACTTGATTGCCGTGTTCAGGAATTTGATGAAAGGAGCTGAACGCAGAACAGAAATGTGTTGCAGGCAGAAATAAGGGACATAAACAATAGAGGTTTGTATTGGCCTCTCTGCCTGCCATAACTTATAACTTTAATAGCATCCATTTATCTGAAACCGGCAGTTTCCTTAAAGTTTACCACAGATATACAGCCACTGCTTGGCCTTAAAAATCAAATGACAGATTTTTTTAAAAGAACAATAGATGTTGCAAACAGCCCAGTGTCTTGGAAAGAAAGGAGGGCGGAAGGAATGGCTTCTCTTTCACAGCTAAAATATGCAGTGAAATATATGTCACTTGTTTATTTGGAGTTACATTCCACCCAGCCCCAAAAACATAAGCTGAGGAACAGAAATTATAGGCCCTGAGGAACAGCCTGATGAGGAACGGCTTAGGGAGCTGGGTATGTTTAGCCTGGATAAAAGAAGGTTAAGGGGTGATATGATAGCCATGTTCAAATATATAAAAGGATGTCATATAGAGGAGGGAGAAATGTTGTTTTCTGCTGCTCCAGAGAAGCGGACACAGAGCAATGGATTCAAACTACAAGAAAGAAGATTCCACCTAAACATTAGGAAGAACTTCCTGACAGTAAGAGCTGTTCGACAGTAGAATTTGCTGCCAAGGGGTGTGGTGGAGTCTCCTTCTTTGGAGGTCTTTAAGCGGAGGCTTGACAGCCATCTGTCAGGAATGCTTTGATGGTGTTTCCTGCTTGGCAGGGGGTTGGACTGGATGGCCCTTGTGGTCTCTTCCAACTCTATTATTCTATGATTCTATGAAAGAAAAGGGGCAGAAATCCCTGACCCACCACACAGGAGAGCATTTGGATGAAGCAGAGGTGTCATAGGAACAGAGGCAGGGCCCTGCTGGATCAGGCAATCCTGATCAAATCCAGCATCCTGTTCTCACTGGGGCAAACCAGCCCATTATGGTTATCCTACAAGCAAAACTGGCCTGCAACAGCTCTCTCCCCACCTGGGATTGCAAGCAATTGGGGTGGGGAGGGGGCGGAACACACACCCTCCAAGTGCATCGATTTTCCAGGGACAGCCCTGGAATTATGAAAGCCATGCCAGCTTCTGATTTGATCGCAGAATGTCCCTATTTCCCCTGCCAGTGCTGTCGCCACTGGGCTTAGGAAGGACAGTGACCCACTGCCACTTGGGACAAGCGGCTGCATTGGCTTTGGCTGTGAGAAAGTATCCGGTCACCTCTCTACAGTGCTTTTTTTTCTTTTTAAAAAATGTTTAGGGGTACTCTCATTTCCTACTCATATTGAAACACCGCCCTTCAATGCGGCCAAACTTAGATTCACAAAATGTTTAGGGGTATGCGTACGCCTGCGTAACCCCAGGGACAAAAAAAAAAAAAAGCCTCTCTATGAGCTCTCCAAGGCTGCTGCTGGCCTCTTCCGTTGGGCAGCTCATAGCAGCTTCCGGAGAGCAGGCAAGGAGAAGGAGAGGCTGCCACCACAGAGGACCAGCCATACCTGCCAAGTAGCAGACCGGAAGTAGCGCTGCCGCCATTTTGGAACTGGGCGGAGCATGCTCAGAAGTGACTTTTGATGCTGCTTTGCCCAGTTCCAAAATGGCCGCCGCGCCAGAAGTCGCACTGCAGCCATTTTGGAACTGGGCAGAGCAGCATCAAAGGTCACTTCTGAGCATGCTCCGCCCAGTTTCAAAGTGGCCGCCACGCCAGAATAAAACGGGAAAAAACAAAAAAATCCGTTTTTTCAGCTAGGAACAGCTGGAAAAAACAGGGATTTTCCAGGGAATACGGGAGACTTGGCAGCTATGGGACCAGCCCTGTGTGATGTGCCATCTCTGAAGGGCAGGCAGAGGGCAGGGCCGCCCTGGATGGGAAGAAAGAGAAAACAGAGCGGAGCTCAAGGCACCTTGATTTTTGTTTAAAAAATGCTTTGTGCATCTGCACCTTATCTTGCCCCTTTCTAAAACTGATTTATTGATGTGTGGGTAGTTTCCCCCCTTCTAAATCTGCCAAAGAATACAACAAAACAAAAATATAACTGGGATTGATGGGTTTTCTTCGGATGGTGGAAGGTGTGTGTGTGTGCCGTGTCCCATTGGTGTAATTTCCAAAAGCATCCCCACCCTCCATTAACTGATGGCGTCTGGTCGGGGGAAAGGGGAGATATATTTGGCACGGCCCTAGCAGATCCTAGCGAGTCTGTCAGCCTGGCAGCAACATCCCAGTTTGCATCTCTATTAAATTAGCTCAGCATGGATCACAGGCTCCAAAATGTCAGCTTCTAAAACTCAGGCAGGCATTTAAAATGGTGCCATATCGACAAAGCTGGGAACATGGGGCTGCCTATTGACCGTGGCAGTTGGAATATAATCATACTTCAATCAAGGAGACGGACTTTACTGTAGATTCTTATTATCCAGTCAAAAATGTTTTGAATAAGAATGTATTATCAGAGGTGGGGGGTGAATTAAGAAGTGATAAATAGTGTGCCACAAGCACTCTGCTGTGCTTGGTGGTTATGAAGATAGTCATTTTAGATAGAGAATTAGTTTGTTTTTTGGTGTTGTTTTTGCGGCGGCAAGCGGGGTGCAATTCATGTAAGGCCTCCCGCAGCTGATTGATTCCCTCTGTTTTCCTATGCTAAGTAATATAGGATGAATTATGTATGAGAAATAAATATGCTGAATGCTGAGCTGCAGCTTCTTCAAGAGCATACCCTCCAACACTCCTCAGATGAAGGATCGTGTATTGCAATGACCACATAGGTCTGGATAATAATAATAATAATAATAATAATAATAATAATAATAATAATTATTTTATTTATACCCCGCCCTTCCCAGTCAAGACTCAGGGCTCAGGGCGGCTAACAACAAACAATATCAAAACAAGTATAAAAGAAACAATTCGGTTAAAATGCAGATTAATACAATGTTAAAATTCAATTTTAAAATAAAAAATCTACAAATAAGATAAAACCATTATGAGATAAAACCTTAGGGGAGGGTAACCATGGGGTCAGACTGTGTCAGTCCAAAGACCGAACGGAACAGCTCTGTCTTGCAGGCCCTACGAAAAAATGACAAATCCCGCAGGGCCCTAGTCTCCTGAGACAGAGCGTTCCACCAGGTTGGGGCCAGTACTGAGAAGGCCCTGGTCCTGGTCGAGGCCAGCCTAACCACCTTGTGACTCGGGATCTCCAGTATGTTATTATGGATAATAATATGGATGCAGCTTGCTCAGTGGGTCTGTGACTGTAACAGTCGGTATTGAAGTGAGTGCTATATCCACCTTTGTATTCATTGCTCTATCCACCTTTGCCTCTGGTCCTACAGGAGCCAGTGGGGTGTAGTGGTTAAGAGTGGTAGACCGTAATCTGGTGAACCAGGTTCACGTCTCCACTCCTCCACATGCAGCTGCTGGGTGACCTTGGGCTAGTCACACTTCAGCCCCACTCACCCCACAGAGTGTTTGTTGTGGAGGAGGAAGGGAAAGGAGAATGTTAGCTGCTTTGAGACTCCTTCAGGTAGTGATAAAGTGGGATATCAAATCCAAACTACTCTTCCTCTTCTTCTTCTTCTTCTTCTTCTTCTTCTTCTTCTTCTTCTTCTTCTTCTTCTTCTTCTTCTTCTTCTTCTTTAAAGTAAATTTTTATTGAATTTTCCATTAAACGTTTTACAACAACTTAATGTCTCCAGCATTGTATCTTTGTCAGTTTCTAACAAAATCAGACTTCCCTCCTCCCTTTGGTAGAAGGTATAGTTCTCTTTAGTTCGCGCATTTTAGAGAGACAAAACACAACCTTAACAACTTAACAGTTTGACCAAAAAAAAGAAAAAATAACTTAAAAAACATCAGCTTTGTAGGTTCTAACACATGCCCGCCAGAGTCTTTAAACTTTTATAATTCTCTTTAACATACTCTCGGAATTTCTTCCATTCTTCGCTGAATTTCGTGTCCTCCTGATCTCGGATTCTGCATGTCAGGTTTGCTAGTTCCAAATATTCCAGCATTTTCACTCGCCAATCCTCAATTGTGGGTATTTCAGTGGTCTTCCACCTCTGGGCTAGTAGGACTCTTGCTGCCACTGTGGCGTACATGAACAGTCTTTGATCTATTTTCCGAATTTCATTTCCCATCAGCCCTAACAGAAAGGCCTCGGGTCTTTTTGGAAACGTGTATTTAAATAGTTTTTTAAGTTCATTATAAACTTGTTCCCCAAACTCTTCTTCTTCTTCTATCATGAGCCGGTAGCTCCTGGAAGAAAATGGAACCCTCAGGTTTAACAAAAAAGGAATTCCCCATTCCTTTGCCATATGTCCGAAATTTCCCAGACATAGCCGGAATACGGCAGTCGGGTATCACTTAAATGCCCAGGAAAATCCAGATGTATAAAAACCCATGTTGGAAGTCTCGTTCCTTATAAATATCTCAAAACAACTTTGGTTCAACAACTTTTAGCCAAAAAGCTCAACAACTTCCATGTCTGGATTTTCACTTTTTGAAATATGTCGTATAAGAAGCCACATTGCACTGCCTCTATTCGCATCCCCGTCACAATGGAGGAATGAAAGGGTTAAGCACAATAGCTGTCTCCTTCTTGATCCTTCCAACATCTCTTTTGGCACACAGGATGACATGATGTTTCACATCTGGTTGCGTTAGTCCCATCATCATTTCTCAGGCGGCCTGTTCAGTTTGACACAACATAATACGACACGTCTGAAATAATATGTCAGAATAGGAAAATAAGAAGAGTGGAACTTCTTGACCTTGGCACACTGGCTGTTTCCGACAGATTTTTAAGAGCAGCCATTTCCCCTTCACCAGCCTCCCATCGATGGGTGTTGTTGTTGTTGTTGTTGCTGCTGCTGCTGCTTTGGATCATATACAAGTTAATTTCTGCTTCACATTCCAAGATTAAATTAAGAAAGGGAGGCTTCTTAGGAAACATTGCCTGCAGCAAAGGAAGGAACCCACCACTATATCAATTCTTTTGCAATGCAAAAACTATTAACAATAAAATGCTGTCCAAGGATTACTGTATATTTATCCCAGTAGCTTGAGAAGATTTTTGAAATGCTGCAGCCAATGAAAATCACTGGCTATGATCTATTTCTGCTTCATTGACTATGCAAAAGCATTTGACTGTGTCGACCATAGCAAATTAGGGCAAGTTCTTAAAGAAATGGGAGTGCCTGATCACCTCATCTGTCTCCTGAGAAATCTCTATGTGGGACAAGAAGCTGCAGTTAGAACTGGATATGGAAGAACTGATTGGTTCAAAATTGGGAAAGGAGTACGACAAGGCTGTATATTGTCTCCCTGCTTATTTAACTTATATGCAGAATTCATCATGCGAAAGGCTGGACTGGATGAATCCCAAACCGGAATTAAAGATTGCCGGAAGAAATATCAACAACTTCAGATATGCTGATGACACAACCTTGATGGCAGAAAGTGAGGAGGAATTAAAGAACCTTTTAATGAGGGTGAAAGAGGAGAGCGCAAAATATGGTCTGAAGCTCACCATAAAAAAAAAAACCTAAGATCATGGCCATTGGTCCCATCACCTCCTGGCAGATAGAAGGGGAAGAAATGGAGGCAGTGAGAGATTTTACTTTCTTTGGTTCCATGATCACTGCAGATAGTGACAGCAGTCACGAAATCAAAAGGTGCCTGCTTCTTGGGAGAAAAGCAATGACAAACCTAGACAGCATCTTAAAAAGCAGAGACATCACCTTGCCGACAAAGGTCTGTATAGTTAAAACTATGGTTTTCCCAGTAGTGATGTATGGAAGTGAGAGGTGGACCATAAAGAAGGCTGATCGCCAAAGAATTGATGCTTTTGAATTATGGTGCTGGAGGAGACTCTTGAGAGTCCCATGGACTGCAAGAAGATCAAACCTATCCATTCTGAAGGAAATCAGCCCTGAGTGCCAACTGGAAGGACAGATCCTGAAGCTGAGGCTCCAAGACCTTGGCCACCTCATGAGAAGAGAAGACTCCCTGGAAAATACCCTGA
Source organism: Zootoca vivipara (assembly GCF_965207765.1). NCBI lineage: Eukaryota > Metazoa > Chordata > Lepidosauria > Squamata > Lacertidae > Zootoca > Zootoca vivipara. Next base: position 55,786,397 of record NC_142593.1, read on the forward strand.
TGTTGGGAAAGATTGAGGGCACAAGGAGAAGGGGACGACAGAGGATGAGATGGTTGGACAGTGTTCTCAAAGCCCCAACATGAGTCTGACCAAACTGCGGGAGGCAGTGGAAGACAGGAGTGCCTGGCCTGCTCTGGTCCATGGGGTCACGAAGAGTCAGACACGACTAAACGACTAAACAGCAACAACATGATCCAACACATACATGCAGAGAGTTAAGCACAAAAGGGGTCTTTTCAACAAATATGTAGAGACCAGCAATTTGGTAGGGGAGAGGGAACAGGGGACCCCAAATCCATCTCCCACTTACAAAATCTCTCATAATTCCAGAATTAAGGAGCATCCAATGGAGGATGATTGACAGGTGACTCAGGACAGATGAAAAGAAGCTCTTTTTCACACAGTGCAGGGACAGGAAATAATTTCCAGCCTTAGGGTCACATTGCCTACTGAGGGTGAATGGGGTCAGAGCCAAAGATGGGTAGAGCATCAAATGAATTTTACCTGCGTACAGTAGGCTAGTTGCCACCACCTCTCTCTCTGCTTCATCCAGGAAAGCAGGAGACATTATCAGAATGTAATAACACATCCCAGCCAGGCAAAAACCCTCAAGAATGATGCCAAGCAGAAACAGTTAGAGGGGTGGTTTGAGGAGAATCTGGAAAACTATGGTCCCTAGTACAACTCACCTGAATAGATTTGAGTGTTACATGACCCAGATTGCATCATGAGTCTACTTCAGAATCCTAGTGATTGTCAGGCTATCTTGTGCCCCAGGCAAGGCTAACTATTTTCAACCTCCTTTTATTTATTTTATTTATTTTTTGCTAACTTCAATTTTCAAAAGCAGATATCTTGTGGGGGGGGGAGGAAAAGCATAGAACTTGGAACTTCAAACTGTTAAATGTATTTTAAATAGCAAGAATAAGTCAAGCAATAATATTTGAGCTCCAGATGGTGGGTGTTTTTTTGTTTTGTTTTTCCTTTCTAATCAGCCGTAGCTCACTAGAAAGAGTAATATATTTTCTAAATAAGATTAAATTTAAAATTCAGTGCATTTTCACTATGTGTATAACACATAGCCTCCAATCAACTCTATGGTTCCTATATTTCAGAAATACATAAAAGCAATTCTAATGTATGAATAATTTTTTTTTTAAAAAAAAAATGATACAGTTATTCGCAATATATAGTGAAAGTAAAGTATCACCAGAAATCCATAAGATAGAAGAAAAATTAACCCGTAAAAAGCCATGTCCCTCAAAGGTCAATACTGCACCTGGGTGGCTACCTATTTGGCCTAATGATAGCACTGGTCTTGCTTGTAAGCACTTTATCTTGCAATGTCTTTGTAACAGATTGTTGTTGTTTCAGCTCTTACCTGCCTTTCACTATAAGGTCCCAGGACAGGTTGCAGCCATTTAAGTTCCAGTGTTACGTGAGAGAAGCAGGTCATTCTTCCGCTGTCACATAGCAGCAGCCGTTTCAACAGGGATACCTTCACTCTTCCCCTCACCACTGGCCATTCTTATAACTGTAACTTTAAGAACTGGTGGCTGAGCTTGCGTTCCTCATCTCTTAGCCATTGCCTGCCAGACATTTTAAACTGGGGAAGAAACTGTTAGGTTTCTATTCCTCTCACTGTGCAGGTCACATGCCTGTGTTATGCATTCCAGCAAAGACTGTTGGAATCACGGGAGCGGGTGGTTTGCTGTATTCTGTTTCTGTTTGTTTTCTTCTTCTTCAGACTTCTCTCAGCGAGAGGAGACATGTTTTCCTTTTGTTCTGCCTTACCCTTAATAAAGTAGCTTTTAGTATACAACCTCAGCCTGGTTCTGTCTGCGTTTTATCTCTGCTGGACTCTGAATATGTGCTCAGTGTCTCCAAGACATGAGTCATAATAAATCGTCGGGAAAGGGCTCCCGGAACTCTCTAGAGCTGCACGCTGAACGCTGATGGGAGAGACGAGCTGGATTTGTTCTGTATTATGCCTGGGGATCATTCTTGCCCCTGGCTGACCTGACAGAAAGAACAACATGATGGCAGAGACTATCTTACAGTTTAAAAAAATTCCTCCCAGCAGCACCTTAAAGACCAACTAAGTTTTTTATTATTATTTTTTTGGTACGAGCTTTCATGTGCATGCACACTTCTTCAGATACACTAAAATAGAAGTCCCCAGATGCTTACCGTATATGTAGAGAAAGGGTGGGAAGGGGTATCACTCAGAAGGGTGGTGGAAATGGGTGATTGACTGACTGATAGCTGTTGACGACTGTAAACGACTGCAAATAGCCTTGCATGAAAAAGCAAGGGGTGCTGGAAGGATTTTTTATATTTTGTTTCAACTATGTCAGACCAACACGGCTACCTACCTGTATCTTAGTTTGTTTTTGTAAACCACTTTCCGAGCCTATTGCAGCTAAAACGCGAGGCAAAAATGCTTTAAAAGAACAAGAAGAAGACACCCCCTGGTTGCTAAGGAATTGAATAGAGGAAACACATAATATTTTGTAATAGGGGCTAGCTAGCCCACTGTATGAAATTACACTGGCATCCACTTCTTCAATCAAGAAAAACAATGTCTTTCCCTTTCTACGAAATCATATTGATTCTCTCCCCCCACCCCATATCTCTTTTATGAGGAGCTGTCTCTTCTGTCCAATCACAGCTTGGAGTATTACTCATCTCGAGTAGCTACAGAGCTTAATCTTTTGGAATGGACCCAAATCATATAAAACAAATCCACTTTATTCACCTACACCTTCAGATTGCTTCGTAGCCTCTTGAACCACAAATATATACAGCCAGAGGGGAGGGGCGAGGGTGCTTTTGAAATGCAAGCCAGAGCCTTACACTGGTGGTCGCAGAACAAAGCCAGCCAATTACTTAGGACTTAACCTGGGGCTTCCACCCCCTGAATGTCTTCTAAAACTAGTGATGCTTCTGAAATTCCCCTCCTCTAAATTCCTGCTCAGATTTTGGAGGGTGGAATTACCTGGGCTTGTTGCAAAGCAGAATTGAAACATTAGGAAGGACTTTCTGGTGGTAAGAGCTAGGTGCTGTGATAGATAGACGATAGATAGATAGATAGATAGATAGATAGATAGATAGATAGATAGATAGATGATAGATAGATAAGATTGTCTCCTCACCTATTTGCTCACAATATTTAAAAAAGGGAAAATGAATGGTGACATGAATGGCAGAAGAGAGCAAGGAGAAGCTGCTCTTTCACTGTCTTATGAATGGAGCCATTTCTCCCTTGCCATGTGTCAGAGACCAGGCTGAGGAGTACAACTCAGATGAGAAATGGTGGCAGCCTACCCCTACCCCTGCTCATGGCCAGGATCCTGAAACTCCACAGGAGCAGTGGAGTGGTGTTGATTTGGAACCATGGTTTGTTGAGGGGCACAGTTCAGAGGACAATAGTTGGGCAGAAATGGGAGGTGAACAGCAAGAAGAAGAATGGGAGGAGAGTGAGCTAGCGGACTCTCTCCCACTGGAATATGTGCAGCCTCTCAGTCCCAAGGCTAGGAGATTAGTTAAGGTGATTTCGAAAAAGGCTCAATGGTTGAGAGATCAGGTGGCTAGGAGATGAGAGGATGGGAGTGACTAGAGGGAAGTGGGAGCTCCTGCACTCTGAGAATGGTCGCTTGTTCTTTTGCTGCATTTATTAAACATTTCTGTTATTGGTAAGGGACTACTTTCTCTTGGTACTGCTTATCTACAGCCAAGGGGGGAGGAAGCAGTGCCCCCGAAGCCTGACACCATGAAGCTCTTGCTGGGATGCAGTGAAGCTATCCTTCCGATGGGCTTGGTTCCTTGTCCAAAGAAGACAAACATTGGAATGGTGTGAGCCACAGCCCAACTCCACACTGAGATCCCAAACGGTAAAAAGCTCAGTTCTATATAAAGAGTTTTCTTTAATACTCTTCTACCTTTTGTTCTGATGGCAATAACATCTCTATAAATATTTGAGCAGTTCTTTTTGTTGCTGTTCAGGGTTTTTGAAGAAGAATTACTTGCTGAAGTGCTCTACAGAGTTTAGCTCTAAGAAGCTATGTGGAATATCTTTCCTAAAGCATAAAAAAAGTTTAGCATTCCTGAAGTTGGAAGAGCAGACAAAATGTGTAATGAACGTGGGCAACATCCCTTGTTAAAAAGACTCATTCATTTGCTATGGTCTTCCCTATTCTTGACTCTCCTTTCCTTGGATTGCCATCAAAGAGGAAATATTTCCTGCAAAGATTACCTGCAGCAGGAATCCAGTGAAACACTAACTCCTGCCTTGCTTGGCACCAGTGACTGGAAAGAGGTGTGATAAAATAAAGATGGAAGACTGTTATTAGTGTAGATATAAGATTGAGAGTCTGAGTTTTATCAATGAAAGAGGGTACAAATTAATCTACATTTGAAAGAAAATTCTGACACATAAAAGGGAGCCGTCTCCTTTCCTTTCCCCTCTTTTTTAAGTGAAGAAAAGGTAGACATTGCATGATTTGCTATGAACCAGTGCACAGAAGATTAATCTTCGTCCATCTATTAGGAAGACTGATGGGCCACTGTTCCTTGTTCATAGTGGCTCCTTTTTCACCCAAAGCATTGTCTTTTGTGATGTGAATTTTATAGCTTTACAACCGTCCAAGGTTAGCTCATTTATGGAAGATAACAATTTACCATTTCCACCATGGTGGCTTGGCGTCTGAGCCACCCTTCTCACCAAATTCCCCAAGCTGGTCAGAATGACCTAGATGACCTAAGGTATAGACAGTGATCCTTTTAAGACACAGATCATCAACGTAGTTCAATGTTGTTGAACTCCAACTTCCATTAGCCACAGGCAGCGTGGCCAACTGTCATGGATGATGGGAGTTGGAGTCCAACAGGTGCCAAAATGTCTTGGGCCAGCCCTGGCTTTCAGGAATGATTTGGGGAAAGGTTTTATGACAAGACAATGAAGGAAGCAATTGGTAGACTTTGGGGCATGGCTAGTGGACAGGTTGAAAGTAGCAAGGGGAAGAAAGAGAGCAGGTGTCCCCGAGAAAGAGGAGTATGGTTGGGTTTGAAAGCAGAGGATTGAGGAAGCAGGGAGAAAGAGATTGAGGGTTTGGCTTGCTGGTGGATTTGTTAGAGTGGAAGCAGAGCTAATACATTTCCTTGTTTCGGTGACACTAGGGTTCAGTGTGGTGGGGAATGAGGATGCCTCCTCAGCAACATATTTTTTTTAGAGAATGGAAGTGGTAGGAGTGGAGGTAGACAGGAAAAATCAATTCTTTTGGGTACCCAAAATCTTCCTAACTACTAAGGTGAAAAACAACATTTTAGACTCAAATTGTGCTTTAAAATGAAAATAAAAACCAGACTACAAACCACATCTTCCTGACAGTGATTGAATGCCAGCCAGGAAGAGTTTGTCAAATCTCTGAGAAATACCTTCTAGAAATGCAACTTTATTCCACTCAGTGGGGTGCGGGGAGGAAAAATTTACATTTATTTTAGGTTTTTCTGGTGGGAGCCTCAGGGCATCAAAACGTCTCCCCCCCCCCCTCTGGCAGTTACTAATCCAGGAGTCAAAACAAAATTTAAAAAATTCCTTCCAGTAGCACCTTAGAGGCCAACTAAGTTTGTCATTGGTATGAGCTTTTGTGTGCATGCACACTTCTTCAGATACACTGAAACAGAAGTCCCCAGACCCATGCACACAAAAGCTCATACCAATGACAAACTTAGTAGGTCTCTAAGGTGCTACTGGAAGGAATTTTTTTAATTTTGTTTCGACTACATCAGACCAATACGGCTATCTACCTGTAACTAATCCAGGAGTGACATTTTAGATGGTCATCTCTTAGCTTAACGCTTCCTTAATGCTCTTTAAATTGACTTTAAATTTTAAGTGCACTTTAAATTTACAAGAGGGGGGTGGTAACAATTTACACCAAAGGAGATCACAATCAATGGATTAAGGCAATAGGTGTTGCAACTCAGCTTTCTTGAACATGTCCTGGCTGAGTTGCTTTGATGGAAGTTGAAAGGGGTAGCCCAGGACCTCCATACACAGTGCCCAGGCTTCTGCCCTAGAGAGAAGGCACACCCCACTTTCTTTCGAGACAGATGGATGCCAGCAATGCATTTTTGTACATGTTACTTGGATGGGAAAGTGCACTGCACAATACAGAGAAGTGCAAATTTCAATGGCTGCCTGTTTTTGAGAATTAGTGAGAATTAGGTAGGTTCGTCTTTAAAGGAAAACTGAACTGAATTTCTCCATCTCTATGTGATACAAAGTACCAGAAAAGTATAATATTTTAAGTAATAAAAGACACCCCAAATGCAGTGACACATAAATAGGATGTGTTCATTTTGTATGATTGGCAGCTATTGCTAAAACATAGGGAATATAGGGAATGCTGTTTTTAGTTGTATTCTGGCATGATGTTGAAACACTTGAGCTTCTTTTCAAAATTATGCATGGTGTGAAGAAAATGGGCAGGTAAGCATTCCATACCTTTCAAAACACTAGAACTCATGGACCATCTTGAATGGCTTTAAAAGAGGGTTAGACAGATAAGGTTGCAATGGCTTTGTTTCACCTCCACTGTCAGAGACAGTATACTTTTGAAGTGCAGTTGCTGGGAATCACAAGTTACCGGTAAGTACTCAGGTTCTGTTTTTGCACTAGTATCTGATTGGCCACCAGGAGAAAAAAATGCTGGACTAGTTGCGCCAATTTCCCTACTCATTCTGATTTTCTTAATTGGCAGTTTTACATATAACTGGAGTATCTGAGCCAGGGCAGAGAATGCTGCCGACATCCACGCCAAGCTTAAATCCATGAGGGAACAATAGTTTTAAATACATGAGGTTGATAGCTTTCCCTTGCCCCCCTCCCCCCCCAAAAAAATCTATTTGACTTGTCTAAGTAGAGAAAGAAATGCTAATGCTGCAATTTCTGATGTGTTGTGGGGGACCAAGACCCTACAGCAATTCATCAAGGTGGAATTTCCAGAGAAATCAATGTTTTTGCCTGAAGTTTGTGAGGCAGCCTACAAGGTCTTAGCCACATGAATTCTGACAGAGTCAATAGAATCTCCCTGCTGCCCCCAAACCACACTTTGAAAATTTATCCTTCAGTCTGTTTTCAGCACTCAATGAAGTTGAAAGAAAACTCTCCCTTTGGTAACACAATGTATTAAATTGGGCGCTGAGAGAGACTTACCTTTCTGTGCGGAACTAAGAAGCATCCCATTGTAAAGAAATGCTGGTGAGATTGAGATTGGAGAGCAGTTCAAGTAACTGAAGTCCAGTGCTGAGGGCCTTCTGGCGGTTCCCTCACTGTGAGATGCCAAGTTGCAGGGAACCAGACAGAGGGCCTTCTTGGTAGTGGTGCCCTCTCTGTGGAATGCCCTCCCACCAGATGTCAAAGAAATAAACAACAATATGATATTTAGAAGACATCTGAAGGCAGCCCTGTTTGGGGAATTTTTTAATGACTGATGTTTTAATTACATGTAGGTAGCCATGTTGGTCTGCCATAGTCGAAACAAAATAAAAAAATTCCTTCCAGTAGCACCATAGAGACCAACTAAGTTTGTCATTGGTATAAGCTTTCGTACCTGAAGAAGTTTTAATGCATTTCTAATCTTTTGCTGGAAGCCACCCAGAGTGGCTGGGGAAACCCAGCCAAATGGGAGGAGTAGAAACAACAACAACAACAACAACAACAACAACAACAACAACTGTCTAGTGTCACCATCAGCTGTAGTTGCTTTCATAGCTGCCAAGTTATCCCTTTTTTACAGGGATTTTCCCTTATGCTGAATAGGCTTCCTCGCGAGAAAAGCAAAAACTTGGCAGCTATGGTTGCTTTTGGAGTTACCACAGGTGACCTAAAATCCATCAACTTTTTTAAAAAAAAGAAAAGTATTTGTCAATGTGAAATTTCAAGAATTCTTAAGTTTTGCTAAACTTCAAGCGTTTGCAAAAGTGTGTTTCCAGTTTAGAGTGGGCCCAGCCACTAAGTGCTTTGTGTAGTGGATTATGTTCCCAGTTTGTACACTTGCAATGTGCCTCTCAAGTTCATTATATCTGGTCTGTTTGCATTCTTACGGAACTAAGAGTCTCTTCCATTATGGTATGGCAAGCTTGTATAACTACATAACTGGGAATCTTCTATATATGCTACATATGTTCTTATGGTTAGGCTTGGTGCAACTAGCCTTCTTCCTGGCTCTGTTGGAAGAGCATGGAACGCTCTTAATCTCAGAGTCATGGGTTCAAGCCACATGTTGGGCAAAATACAAGGTGTGACTGGAAAGTTCAGTGAATGGTCACAGAAATCGGACAGTGAGAAATATTTGAACATACAATCGGCATCGGAAACCCATGAAATGCTCACAATTGTGTACAGAGATGAAGCTGTAACTCGAAAGACAGTGTGAGCGGTTTAAGCATTTACATGAAGGGTGGCAAACCATCGAAGATGACCCTTGGTCTGGCAGACCATCAATTAGCAGAACGGTAGCAAACGTCAACAGAGTTCTTGAGTTACTAATGTGGGATCAGTGTTTGTCTGTCCAAATGATGGTGGAAGAATCACATATTCCGTGTGAAATCATTACTGAAGTTACTGAGTTGTCCCACCCTCCATATTCTCCCAATCTGGCCCCACTGGATTTCTTTCTTTTTCCAAAACTGAAATCTGCACTGGAAGGGCACAGATTTTCCAACATTTCACAGGTCCAAGCTGCTGTGACGAGGGAACTGAAAGCAGTACGAAAAGAGGACTTCTCCAGAAGTTTCCAACAGTACTATGAACATTGTCAATGTTGCATTGTATCAGCGGGGGCCTACTTTGAAGGCCTGTAATATAATAATAATAATAATTTATTATTTATACCCCGCCCATCTGGCCGGGTTTCCCCAGCCACTCTGGGCGGCTTCCAAGAAAACATTAAAATACAGAAATCCATCAAACATTAAAAGCTTCCCTAAACATACCTGTAAGGTATGTATGTCCAAATATTTATCGCTGTCCAATTTATGTGACCATTCACCGAACTTTCCAGTCACACCTTATAATTCCTGCTTTGCAGAGGGTTGGACTAGAGGGTTCTTGTGGTGCCTTCCAAATCTACAATTCTGTGGATTCTGGGGAAGGAGGTTTGGGTGGATGCAGGGGGAGCCCTAGGCCAGCATACCCAACAGACTCTCATGTTAGGCTGAATAGGACTGTTGTCAGGTCCCAAGCTCACTGATTGTAGTGTCACCGCATGCCTTTACAGGGCAATGGAGGAGAAGACCGTTTCCAGTAACCTGATCAAGGCTTGTTTAAGGATGATTCAGTAGCTAATAGGTAGCCAGAGCAGATGCTTACTTCAGACATGAAAAATGCCAGTAAGGGGCACCACTCATCAACCAGAAACCTGGTGCAGATGTTTTGCCTGTACTATCTATATATTTACAAGGAGCTCTCAGATACAGGTCCACAATATGATGGACGATCTGAGGCTGTTAGATAGCCACCTTCACGGTACTTCCTTACCTTTGTCACATTTGTTAGAATCATAGGATTGTAGAAGCCAACATTCCCATCAAGTACTCAGCTTGGCTTTTCCATCACAAATCACCTACAAATTACAGTCAAAACTTGTCATACAAGTTCCCAGGATGTGTCAAGTATTCATCAAATGAAACAAGCGGTCAAGATCTGCCCTCAAATTCGAAGCCATCTGTTCAGAATGGTTTCGTTTCAGCACTGCTGGTGGCAATGAAACCAGCTTAACTTTTATCCTCACCCTCTTGGACCTCTCCTGAGTTATTTGTGTGGTAGAGACTTCTACAAAGAAGCATTTATCACCACCTTGAAGGCCTCTATTTTGTCAGCCATAGTGAAGGTTAATGGAATTGCAGTAGGTAGGTACTATATGGGTCTCTCCTCCACAATTTACAACCCATTCAAATTCCTTCCTTCAGGTTAAAATAGCATGAGACCTGAACTGACTGACAGAGCAGGGAAAACCTTTTTTAAACAGTAGGCCCTCCCTGAATAGTGCCTGGGGGTAATTGTGAATGGGTTTTCAGACAGTGCTGTGAATGAAATCAGATGCATTATAGCGAGACAAGAGTATCACTTTTTTATTATATAGGGTTGACTCCCCTTCTCAAATCCACAAAAGGCTATCACACCATCCCCTGAAGTTACAAGGACATCATATTATATATTCTGTTATCTGCCTGTAAAATTAAACCGATAAATGTTAACATTTGGATGGAATTCACTAATGAAGCCTTCTGATCGGGTGGCACATGTTTCGGAATGAGATTTTGCAACTACGGTTTAAGAATTTTGAAGGAGCACTTCAAGGCACCACAGTTCAAGAAGGATACTGAAAAGCTGGAACGTGTCCAGAGGAGGGCAACCAAAATGGTCAAAGGCCTGGAAACGATGCCTTATGAGGAATGGCTTAGGGAGCTGGGTATGTTTAGCCTGGAGAAAAGAAGGTTAAGGGGTGATATGATAGCCATGTTCAAATATATAAAATGATGTCATATAGAGGAGGGTGAAAGGTTGTTTTCTGCTGCTCCAGAGAAGTGGACACGGAGCAATGGATTTAAGCTACAAGAAAGAAGATTCCACCTAAACATTAGGAAGATCTTCCTGACAGTAAGAGCTGTTCGGCAGTGGAATTTGCTACCAAGGAGTGTGGTGGAGTCTCCTTCTTTGGAGGTATTTAAGCAGAGGCTTGACAGGCATATGTCAAGAATGCTTTGATGGTGTTTCCTGCTTGGCAGGGGGTTGGACTGGATGGCCCTTGTGGTCTCTTCCAACTCTATGATTCTATGAAAATGTCATTTGCCAAACAGAATATGAACCCATCCTCACCTCAGAAAAAAATATATGTTGGGTTCTCCTTGAAACTTCTCAAATGTTTCTGCTGAATGGGGACCTTCATATTTGTTTCCACATTGACTCCAGACAAAGCCCCATGATCATCTACAGATGTAGCCTCCACTATTTAGGTTTCAATTTGTATTTCACAGATGCCTTTTCTTGAAAAAAACTCTGCATTTATGCAGAATATTGTTTGTAGGAGTAGCCAATGTGGGGCATTCCAAATGTTGGACTTTAATTCCCATTACCCCATACTATGTTGGCTCAATCTCACGGCAGATGAAGTCCAGCAAAATCTGGATGACACCATATTGGCTACCCCTGTTTTAGGTCACATCCACATCATATATTTAAAGTGCTATGATATGCCTTTAAAAAGCCAAAAAAATTGGGAGCTGTAGTTTGTTATGGGTACTGAGAGTTGTTAGGAGGTTCCTGTTCCCTTCACAGAGCTAAAATTTCCAAAGTTGCCTGTGAAGAGTGATTTATTGTCAAACCACTCTGGAAATTGTAGCTCTCAGCACCCATGACAAACTACAGGTCCCAGAATTCTTTGGGAGAAGAAATGATTGTTTAAAGTGCCATCATAGTGCTTTAAATGTATGGTTTGGTTGTGATCTGACAAAGTTCCATCTCAAAAAAACAAAACAAAACAAAACAAAAATTGTGCCTTCCTTAAGGAATCCCACAAATTTCACTTCTTTTAGGTTCCCATGAAGTTCCTCTGCTGTTTGGTTGAAGAGAAACCTTCAGTTTCACTTGACATGACATGCTGGTTGCAATTCTGCAACTCATACAAACCATAAGCACAGTACGTTTGCAAGTTCCTGTGTGCAAATTCTGCTTCATGGAATGGTAGTATTTCTGCACAAACTTTCACTTCAGCAAGGCACCTGAAGTCAAATATGATTAATAAACATTAGCAGCGCCATTACACAGACTTACTTGTCCTCCAGTTCAAATATAAAAGGAAATCTTGCATCCATATTTAGTAAATAATGTATTACTATAACAACTATTACTATTTCCCAACAATATCTTGAAAACATTCACAGGCTGCCATGAAAATAAAGGACAGCTAAGCTTTTAAAGGTACTTAACATTATATTTATGGGATTCACTGGGGGTTAGGTTCATTCAGAGCCCCCAAGTTGATTTCTCCAGTACTCTTTCCATTAATCTTAATTGACTGTCCTTAATTGGAGGTTCCCAAAGATTTGAAGCTCTCAAAAATCAAACCTCCTTTTGTTCTACTGGGTTGTCAATTAAAGTTGACTGATTACATCTCCCCTTATCCTGTGTGGATAACATGCAATTAATTGCTACAATCTGCAAAGAGTCACCAGCAAATTGCTTACAGGCAGCCATCCAGCATCCTAGATATTCCAGACTTGGACATGAGAGTCCCAGTGCCCAGTGCTGATTCTTGGAGATCTGTTATACATTGTGTGTCACAACAAGGCTCTACGGTGTGCTCATTGTGCGGCTGCCAGTAGATTAAGTGGTACATTAAAGAGTGATTAGATAATCTAAATAGAAATATAGGGTGTCATTGGGAGGGTGCTTAGTGTAATGAAGTATGGAGCACACTTTTCAATATATTCACAACTGGTGATGCAAATGCACACTAGTGATTAAACAAACAAAAATCCTGGGGTTTCTCTAGGTTCAAGCCCCGCAAGAGTCTTTGCAGAATTAGGCTCCAGGTGTAAATACACAAGTCCACAAAATGCAGGTTTCTGCTCAAAACAGGCATCTTGAAAGTCACTGTGAGAATGGGATGCTGGACAAGAGAGGCCATTGACCTACCCACTGGCTTATCCAGCAGGCTATTCTTAAGTTCTTATGAGGTTTCTAGTACAAGTCCTAAAGTACATATTCCACACAAGGAAATAAAAAAATTCAATGACATCTTTAGATATTATTATAGACAAGCTAATGGAGGTTTTGTGGCCCACAAAGAACACAGTTGATTAATTTGTGGTGGAATCAAGTGCAAGTCGCTGTTGATTTATGGGTTCCATTGAGCTATTGTCTTTCTTTCTGTACATTACCTTTTATATATATATAAAAAGAAACTTAATAGATTGATCAGTCACTAGAGGAATAGCCTCTTCAAATTGATTAGCAGCAAAATGACAGGCTGCAATCCTTCCAATAGATTCGGCATAAGACTTTCAAATGGAAGTCAAGGGTTGATGATCTTACATTTTCAAAATCCCCTTATAAGCACCTCAGCACAATTTAATGAGGTGCCTTTACCAAATCTATAGAGGGGCTGCTCTGAGAATGTCCCCAGACCTATACCTTTTTCTAGAAAGCCAATTCCTCCTTTAAGTCTTAAAGTAAAGGTAAAGGGGCCCCTGACCATTAGGTCCAGTCGTGACCGACTCTGGGGTTGCGCGCTCATCTCGCATTATTGGCCGAGGGAGCCGGCGTATAGCTTCCAGGTCATGTGGCCAGCATGACAAAGCCACTTCTGGCAAGCCAGAGCAGCACACGGAAACGCCGTTTACCTTCCCGCTGTAGCGGTTCCTATTTATCTACTTGCATTTTGACGTGCTTTCGAACTGCTAGGTTGGCAGGAGCTGGGACCGAGCAACGGGAGCTCACCCCGTCACAGGGATTCGAACCGCCGACCTTCTGATCAGCAAGCCCTAGGCTCAGTGGTTTAACCACAGCGCCACCTGGGTCCCTTCCTTTAAGTCTTACCCATCTGCAATTTCAATTGTGGCTCCCCCCCTCCTCTTAACATGCACCATTTAGGAGTAACACCAGTCAATACATATAAATCTCAATAATGACTTTGGTTGGGCTCTAAAAAAAAAAAATGCACTAAAATGGTTTCTCCTTTTCCAGAGGCTCAAAGCTCTCTTTTTTTCTTCCCTCTCGAATTGTATACATGTTAACAAACATACTAAAAAGAAATCTTTGGCCAAATGTTTGGTGTATAATCTATAAGGTCCTGTTAAGTCAATGGCATCTAAGAGGGGCCATTGTTCAATGCCTGAGCACCTGCTTTGCATGGAGAAAATTGAAGATTCAATCCTTAGAATCTCCAGGCAGGGCTGGAAATGTCCCCCACCTGAAATACTGGAAAGCCACTGCCAGCCATTGTAGATAATGCTAAGCTAGATGGACCAGTGGTGTGACTCTGTACCAAGTAGCATCCTATGTCCCCACTTTGCATTCTAGAAATCGAGGACTTTGGCAGCTTCAGGAATTCCATGGGCCAAGCCATCATGGATAAGCATGGTCTTCCGCACTTCTTGACGGGCAGTGTTGAAATCCAGTATTGACATGATACCCTTCATCCGAGGATCACAAATATTTTTGCTGAATATATCCACAGCCATTTCATTCTTGGGGAATGTGTTTGACATTGCAATCTGCTGAAAATAATTTTGAAGGTAATGTGTGTGTGTGTGTGTGTGTGTGTGGATTTGCAATACATTAAAGATAACGTCATCGGGGTACCCATAGGCTTAAAGAATGAGATACAGTGGTACCTTGGTTCTCAAACTTAATCCGCTCTGGGAGTCCGCTTGACTCCCAAATCCATTCGAAAACCAAGGTGCGGCTTCCGATTGGCTGCAGGAACTTCCTGCACTCAAGCAGAAGCCGCAGTAGATGTTCGGCTCAAAAAAAAAGTTCACAAACCGGAACACTTACTTCTGGGTTTGCGGTGTTCAGGAACCAATTTGTTCGACAACTAATAATAATATAATAATAATTTATTATTTATACCCCACCCATCTGGGGTTCAAGGACCAATGTACCACTGTAGTGTTTTATTTCTAGTAACATATTGCTGCCAATTTTTAGTCTGCATTTGAGTTCTATATTTATGAGCCAGCTGAGATTCTTCTTCTTTAGTGTTTATTCATTGCGTGTGGCGGTCCCCCAAACCACCCCTCAAATAACTCACACCATAGACAGAATTTTTGTTTAATGGTATTTGGCATGAATTTGGCCACAACTTTTATTGAAATACAAATATAAAATAAGTGAGTGGTTGCGTAGGCATTGGTTCCCCGACTGTCACCTAAGGACAGAAATAAACTCGCCTTGTCAACAAGGGGAAATCCTACAGGGAAAGACAGGGAGCCAGGGGCATTGGCCCTCCCCTCTCCCCTCAGGCTCCCAGGGGCTCATGCGTGTTGCTAGCCCCCGACCAGGGTTATGTACACTGCATAGAGCCCCTGTATTCCTGATCGGAATTTCCCCAACACACAGGCATTAACTTAAGGGGCCAACACAGACAACAAGACCCCATATACAACCAATAACCAATGCCTAACCGCCAACCTTACAAGTTGTGACTATTTGCTATGCAGTAGGCAAAAACCAGATGGCACCAGCCAATCAGCCAAATGGAAAAACTCCTACCAGGCCCCTGAATACAGGTGACCCCATGAGAGGCACAGCAATGTCAACACAGAGGCCTATAAACAGCGGAGGGAGGGTGGGGGTCCGAAAACGCAGCCAAAGAGAAAGAGAAACCTCTCTCTTTGGCTTTTATACCAAGGGGGCTGACCCATCAAATTGCAACATCCAAATTTGCCCAGCAACAGCCGAGGACCTATTCCACAGTGACCACTCATGCCCCCACCTTTGGAACTCAGGAGTGGTTTGTTAAGCCCCCACCGCAAATCGTGCTCACCATGATGGTGAACCCGCATTATCTCTTCTTGTGATGGGACGGCATTACATTTCTACCTTGTAAGAGGGTTTCTGCCTACAAAATATTTTAAATAGATAAATGCATAAATACATGTTTGTTAAAACAAAAAGAAAGAAAAGGTGTTCATCCATTCAGACTAAGGCTAAGGGTGAGAGAAGCACTGCCCTCATTCTGAATTATTTTCAGAGTGCCACCATGGAACTAAATCTGATTGGCTATGTAGCCCCTGTGAGAGCATAGTGCTCACTTTAGGAGCTGTTGCTTAATACAGGAGTGAAAGGGAGGCATGTGAGGTGGTGGAGATGTGAGCAGGGTACAAATGCAGCAGCCCCGCCCCCCCTCAGAAAGCCCACCCACCACAAAGGAAGCACGGTGGCTCTGCCCCAACCACTGAGCCACAATGGCTGCTTTTGCTTCTGATCCATTTTCCTGTATTCATGCGGTCCAGCGCTGAGGGCCTTCTGGCAGTTCCCTCGCTGCGAGAAGCAAAGCTACAGGGAACCAGGCAGAGGGCCTTCTCGGTAGTGGCACCCGCCTTGTAGAATGCCCTCCCATCAGATGTCAAATAGATAAACAACTACCTGACATTTAGAAAACATCTGTTTAGGGAAGTTTTTAATGTGTGACATTTTAATGTATTTTAATCTTTGTTGGAAGCCGCCCAGAGTGGCTGGGGAAACCCTGCCGGATGGGCGGTGTATAAATAATAAATTATCATTATTATTGTTTTTAAAATAACAGTTTCAATACCTCACTGGGCTGCACACAAAGATGAATGCAGAATAGGACACAATCAACTGATATATTTATAAAAATGTATTTAGTGGCCTTTTCACATGCAATAAATGTAATTCAGAATACAGTAAACAACAACAATAGCTTTGTCGTACTCCTTCCCCAATTTTGAACCAATCAGTTGTTCCATACCCAGTTCTAACTGTTGCTTCTTGACTCATATGGAGATTTCTCAGGAGACATATAAGGTGGTCTGGCACTCCCAATTCTTTAAATAATAAATTATCATCATCATCACAAGAGCAATCTCAGCAAATCAAGGATCAATCTATGGCATCACTAGGTGCAAACAAATCCAAATGAGAAACTGGGCCATCAAAATTAACTGAGAAGGGCAAGTGAGTCGACAAAAAAGGGCCAAAAGAGGCACTTTTTGACTCTGCACTCAGTAGTTTTAAAGCCACTCAGGGCCACAAATGCCACTGCCCCATATAAAATACTTTATAATGTAATGTTGAAGCCAAAGCAATGAAGGTAAGCAAATGCCAGCTTGAAAATCTTGTCTGTCTGCATATCATTTTTGAAGGGTTTTTCATATAAATAACAAAATAACTCCCAGGATTTATTTCTCCTCCAGAGTTTTTGTATCAGGCTTGCGTAGCAAAACACAAATGTTTCCCCTGGTACAGACATCTATATGCAAATCCATATAATGCACCTATTGAAGATTCATTGCACTATGGTGTCTAGATCTTAATTAGTATATTATAGTCTCTCTCATAGCTCAGTGCTTTCCATATGGCTGTTCAGCATTTTGTAGCTGGTGCATACGGTATTACTTTTCCCTGCATACCTTTAGCTTCCCATCACAGGCTCCCACAACCTGTCAGTCACTGCATCTGAATCCACTTTGGTGTGATTCCCTATAAAATTTAAAACTGTTAGAGAGTTGGTCCATCTGACCTCCTCTGGTCAGCAGCTTTAAAAAGTCTCTTGCAAACCCCACAAAATAATATTTTGTGATTTCTCCTATTTGGTAGCAGCTAGGGATGTCAGAGAATTCCATCAGACATGGGAGTGGATATTGCTGATGGCTGCGTATTTGTCTCCTGTCCTGAACAGAAATCAATCTAGCAAATATGATCGACATTTGTTGTTGCTTTAAGTCCATGATTGATGTGTAATTGATTACGTTTCCCTTCTCATTTGCATTGTGTTTGGTTTTCATTGAAATGAATGGGGTGGAATAATGCAATGACAGTGTGATTTAAGTACAGACGTAAGATCAGCCTGCTGGATCAGGCCAATGACCCTCTGTGGTTTCCAGCAACTCGTATTCAGAAGCATCTTGCCTCTGGCTGTGGAGGCAGAGCAACAGCCATCATGGCTAGTAGCCATCAATAGACATCCATGAGTCATGTAGAGGTAAGTTTTTAAATGTTTTATATGTTTTTATATGTGTTGGAAGCCGCCCAGAGTGGCTGGGGCAACCCATTCAGATGGGTGGTGTATAAATAATAAAATTATTATTATAATGAAATAGGATGTCTCAATTTTCATGGGATAAATGTTGGAGGGTATGATACACAGACACACAAATAACCTTCTCTATCCTCTATCCAGGCAAGTGGCAGGCATTATCTTGAGTTCAGGAAGAGATTCCAGCCAGGCTAAAACACTCAAGGAGGGTGCAGGGCAGAAAGGAAGTGAAACCTGAAAAGAGGGCAAGAGAGAGAGGTCTAGAGGTCTACATTTGGAATCTGGGTCTGAATTTCCCCACCCCTGTCTTGCAACAACCTTGTGAGGATGTTTAGGTCGAGAGACAGTGACTGGACCAAGTTTACCTAGAAAGCATCTTTGCCAGAGGAGATTCCAACCTTGGGCTCCCCAGTCAAAGTTCTACACAGCACCACACTCTCTATTGCACTCTCTCTTCCCTTGAAGCAAAGGAATTTGCAAGCTTTCCCCCAGATATGGTCTTTTTAAAATTGCTTTCTGCATTTCTAACCAAATATGATTGCTAAGGAGTGGGGAAATGCCCAGTGTTTGCCACTTAACAGGATCTTTCATTTGTATGCCCTTATCCATATTCATGTATTTTAAAATGATCCACGTGCCTTTTAAGGCCATCGCTTGCTGGCACAAAAATCACTTGCGATTTACATAATGCTTGGGAATGAAGTTTTGTAGACTCCCAAGTTCACCAGACAAGTGGCAGGTATACTTATGCAGGCTAATTGATGAGGAAGTGTGCTGATCTCCTAAAGACAAAACGATCTCCAATGCAGTCTCATGGTGCTGTATTACAGTGACTGCTTGCTATATCAAGATCCCATTATTTTAATCCCACATCCTTCTTGTTTGCAAGGTGACTCCTCTGAGTGCCAAAGTCAATGTGGTATTATATGTATAGCTGCACCAAAAAAATGGCAGCTTTGGATCTAGTTCCCTCTCCTGCTCCATAGGACCTGCTAGAATTTATCCTGCATCATACCATCAAAAAATGCAATGCTGTATGCCAACTGTGGCCAATGCCACAGTAGCCCAATTATGGAGGTATCTAACTGGAGAAGTGCTCTGGTCCATTGGGTCACAAAGAGTCGGACACGACTAAACTGTTCAGTTTCTGTTAATTGGTTAATTGGTTCTCATGGGAAACTTACAGATTCTGGCTTCACACAATTAACTCAAGGCAGTGTCAATTTACTCTTGGCAGAAAGCCAAGGTCTGCCTGACCTAGAAACTACTCTCTTCTGATTGGTTAACGACCAGCACTGAACTCTGTTATCAAGGAATGCTAGCACAGTCGGTTTTTGTTAGGTGTTAGGAGTAGAAGTGCTGTGTATATGGTTGGAGAGAGAGAGAGTAAGGATTTATTTTGCTTTGCTTTGTATGCAGAAACTCTGCTGCTTTTATTTTCTTTTAATAAATCCTGTAAATAGTTATTCTGCGACTAGCCGACTAGTCATTTCCACCTCAACTAGCTTCTGCGCTGTGCAGGAAAACTCTGCTACGTTTGGGCTAAAGCCACTAGAGCTATGCCTGACACTTCAAAATTCTAAGATAAACGACTAAACAACAACAACTGGTTAAGGGATATAGAAATCAGCCCTCCTAGGAAAACTGATACATAAAGTGCAATTTCCTTTTCTGTTTGGCATGATTTTATTGTTTACGTTAATAATGCAGAGCATAAACAATCCCCATGGAAGAAAATTCCCTTTGGGGGTTCAATATGGATGCTCACACCAAGCTCCCAATTGGTTAGATGTTATTCATTACTGAATGCATTGCAGCCTGCAGAACTTTTTCTCAGCTGGAACTTGGTGAAACTCAAGTGGGTGCCATTTTCATTATAAGAACAAGGGATATGTTCATGGTTAGTTCCAGCACCTCTTTTTCTAGAAAAAAAATAGCACTTGCAGGACAAATTCCAGAGAGTTTGCAAGAGCTTTCCATTATGACACACACCATTAAAAATACATAATCTTAGCTGTATCATCCTCTTCCCAACCATCTTCTGCCACCCGCTCACCCCTCCATCTCTCATTCAACCATGGTCCTTGGAAAAACTTGCGGTACCCAACCCCTGTTTTTACTGTACATGCAGAGTCCTCCTTGTAGTCCCCTGATTGTGGAACTTGCAGCGCATAGTTAAAATGTGGAACTTGCTCCCACAGGAGGCAGTGACAGCTACCAACCTGGATGACTGTGTTTCTACTTGTGTATTGTCTCAGGAAGAGTATACTTGGTAAGTTCACCCATAAATATGAACTCAAGTGAATACATCTCCCCTCTCCTTACCAGTGGAGTCGGGCAGATTTGGCTTTACTGAAGCATCTACAGTGGAGTCATCTGAAGTCAGAAGGTGGCAATGAGACATCGTTGGGCCAGAGGGAGATGGCACCACAAGCTCATCTTGTGGAACTCCTTCTGAGCCTGGCATTTTTCTAGAAAAAGAGGTGCCAGAACTCACCATGAAAACCTCCCTTAATCTCTTACAATGGCAATGGTGCCCAAATGAGAGGTGCTAGTACTGGGTTTCCGCAAGTTCTGTTCTGGCTGAAAAAAAGCCCTGGTTTTGGTTGATCTAGGCTACCCAATTAAGGCAGTGGGTTAACTTTTTGAATCAGACCTTTTCATGCAGTTAACCTTTTACTTGACGAAAGTTTCATGACAAAGATACCAGAATCGTGCACCTTCTGTAGGGTTGGCATTGATGAGCTCAATTCCCTGGAGACCCATTTTGCTTGGATTCTCACATTATAGAAAGCAATCTGAGGTACTGATTCACACAACCGTGTAATTCCTGCAGTACTGAGGGTTGGACACGGGTGGCGCTGTGGTCTAAACCACTGAATTTCTAGGGCTTGCTGATCAGAAGGTCGGCAGTTTGAATCCGTGCAATGGGTTCCCGTTGCTCTGTCCCAGCTTCTGCCAACCTAGCAGTTCCAAAGGATACCAGTGTAAGTAGATAAATAGGTACCGCTGCAGTGGGAAGATAAACAATTTTTCCATGCACTCTGGCACTCATTACGGTCCTCTGTGCACCAGTAGCAGTTTAGTCATGCTGGCCATATGACTCGGAAAGCTGTCTGTGGACAAATGCCGGTCCCTCAGCCTGAAAAGTGAAATGAGTGTCACATCCCATAGTTGCCTTTGACTGGACTTAACCGTCAGGTGCTCCTTTACCTTTACCTTTTTTACTGGGGGTTGGACTAGATGACCCTATGGGTCCGTTCCAACTCTACAGTTCTATGCTTCTATGAGAATACGCTGATATTGTGTGGATTAGTTCCTTGCACTGCTCTGAATTCTGCCCCCTGCTTACTGACACCCCCTGGTAAATAACTACCCTTCTATTCATGCAGCCTCTCCTTCTGATGTGTAAGATAGTTAGATCCAGGGTCCCTGATTATCTAGGGGTTCTTTGCTGGGCTGTCACCTTGCTTCAGGCTTGGAGCAACCCTTCGGTTGTGAAAACAAATCCGAGCTCAACGTTGCTGAAGGAAGCTTGTTCTTGCAGCAGAACAGATAACCAAGACAAGTCCTATAAACCTCATAAAGGTGCTTGGTTGGTGAGCAATAGGCAGCTTTGCGTGTCCGGCAAGAGGACAGTGAAAGAAAAGCGATACACAGAAGGGAGGGAAGTGGGGAGGGAGAGGGAAGGTGACGAGCTGAATTTTTATTGGAAGCTCTTAAACTGGTTGCTATGAAACCTTCTGCAGCTAATACAAGCAGCACAGCCAGCGAGGGAGACTGCTAAACTGTACCTCTCGTATCTCTCTCTCTCTCTCTCTCTTCCCCTCCCCAATTGCTTGCATAGTTGTTTGAAAGAGGGCACTTTTTGCCACTTCTGTGGCCCCTCCCTCTCCCCAGAAGAAGATGGAGACTGAACGTGAAATTCCCAATTCCTCCAGCAGTTCTCCAGGAGACTCCAGGGAATACAAGGTGGTGATGCTGGGATCAGGTGGAGTAGGCAAGAGTGGTAAGTTTCTGCTGTTGCTTTTGGGTGGGCTAGGGTATGTGTTGAAGGGCAGTGTTTGAGATGAACATGGATGTATGGATGGGGGGGCACATTTAATAGCGTCAAAAATCCTGCTCTCCGTAGATCCATAATCTGGATTAGCGAGTCGGTTTCTGTTGGTGTTAGTAATAATAATATTAAGATTTTGAACGACTTTATTCATTGAGCCAAGGGCTTGTTTGCCAAGAATTTACCATTGTCAAAGTCTTGTACTGATTGTGGAAAGAGAGAGGGGAATAGGAGCTGTGTCAAACCACAAATGCACAACTCATATAGAGTCCAATGGATGTGATAGCCCTTTGGATGTTTTGAATGTGGGCCTGATGAGCCTGAAACCCAGTGCCTGTCGGGTTTCCGATGCTACATGCTATAATGGGATAGTGGGAATTGGCCTATAGATTTCCCCTACAACTTTCCATCTTAAGAGTTGTGCAAGGGAGCCCACCCAAGGCCGATGAAAAAGCCAGCTCAGCAGTGACAAAGTGAATGGGATGCTTGTGGCTAACTTCCCCCAACTTTTCCTTTTGACTTCTTTACGGCTTGCCATTAGACCTTGGCTCATAATACAGTCACCTCTTGCCTGGAAAGTTATTAGGATGTAACTCTGATATTCTCCTTCTCCCTCTGGACAAGAAGTTTGTCGGTATTGGACATATTAAAATGCCAGAGAGAGAGAGAGAGAGAGAGAGAGAGAGAGAGAGAGAGAGAGAGAGAGAGAGAGATGGATGCTGTTGTTCAATGGCTGCAGTATCCTTTGAATGAGCTGTTACTTAAGTCTGGTGTTTGTCTTTTGCCAGAGATTGTAACCTTTTGATTTATCTTTGCTGACACTTAACATCCTCTAATCTTAAAGCTACTTTGCTGAGCACGCAGAGTCTGTCTTGCACTTGCTTTCTGGGATGATGTACCTGCCTCTGAAACATGCCTATAATTACATCTGCTAAACCCCGTACACTCTATTAAGGCTCAGGACTACTAGACTGAACAAACAGCTGAATCAAGCTGTACATATTTTGTATATGAACTGTGCTTTCCTTTTGTTAAAAAAAAAAAGCCCACCTTGACAACACAAGGTGTGAAAAACAGCTACATTTTATTGATCTGGCTAGAATCTCTCAGAGTTTCAGGGCGGGAAGCAATCCATAAAGGAGAACTGAGGAAGCAGATGGGGAATCGATTGCCTCTCCCCCCACCTTGATGCCCTTATGTCTGACACAACATTAGGGAACATGTGGACTGCAATTTGTACATTTTACACGTGGAATGGATTTAGAGGGTCCTATGCAGCCCAGGCATCTGTAGGAACATGAATTGTGATCTTGGTGAAAGTTTGTCACATGCCTCTAAGTTGCCACTGAACTAAGTCTTAACCCAGGTGGCGCTGTGGGTTAAACCACAGAGCCTAGGGCTTGCTGATCAGAAGGTCGGCGGTTCGAATCCCTGTGACGGGGTGAGCTCCCGTTGCTCGGTCCCAGCTCCTGCCAACCTAGTAGTTCGAAAGCACGTCAAAATGCAAGTAGATAAATAGGAACCGTTTACAGCAGGAAGGTAAACGGCGTTTCCGTGTGCTGCTCTGGTTCACCAGAAGTGGCTTTGTCATGCTGGCCACATGACCTGGAAGCTATACGCCGGCTCCCTCGGCCAATAACGCGAGATGAGCGTGCAACCCCAGAGTCGGTCAGGACTGGACCTAATGGTCAGGGGTCCCTTTACCTTTACCTAAAAAATAAAAAGTGAACTTGGAGGGTGCTCCCTTTGAGGGAAAGTGAAAATGTCCAGATATTTTTGTTTAGGAGGGCAGACAGTAACTTAAGAGGGAATGTGCCAGATATTTAAAAAGTATAACATATATATGCACATTCTAAAGTGGATAGAAAGAATGTTATCTCCCTTTTTTTAACACCAAGGCTGAAATCCTATACACATTTTCCTCAGGACTTAATTAGGCATACTTCCTAGAAATGTAGAAGATTTCATTTCATGGCTTGTGCTGGGAGGCAGGAGTCACTCAGTGAAACTGGTCAGCAGCAGATCTTGACAATAGAAGATACAGTGGGTGGTACATGAACAGAGGATGGTGGAAGGATGTGACAGAACATCTACAGTTTTCATGCAGAAAGTCTCAGGGTTCAGTCCCCAGTACCTTGAGGTAGTACTGGGACAGCCGCTTGCCTAAAATTCTGGAGAACCAATGAAAATCAGCAATTCTGACCTAGTTGGATCCATGGTTTGACTCAATATAAGTTTCACATTTTGCTAGAATTCACATGGTATGGTAAGAGCTACTAGTTTAGTTGGCTTAAGAGGGATAAGGTAACTTCATGGTATGGCACTGTGTTTCAATATCTAGTTATGATTCCTGAATTTCTTGAGGTTGGACTGGATGGCCTTTGGCGTCCCTTTCAACTCTATAATTCTATGAGTCAGTCCAGGGAATGGTGCTAACTTTCAAAACCTTTCAGGGCTTTCCAGAAGCATCTGTCCTTTCCACTGCTGGAAACAAAGTGGGCAAAACCGTTTTGGTCCTGATCCAGAAGGGATCTTCTTTGGTCCTGATCTTTAGGGATCTCAAGGAGGGTTGACACAAGGAAGGAGGTGGACGGGAATAAATGACAAAACAGCTGCCATTGGCCCAGGCACTCTGCTCAATCTGAGAAAGATAGCATCAGTTCCAAGTGCTTGCAGAAACACAGGGCCCATTCTAAGCAATGTGCTCAAAGAGGCTTTCTGTCTGCTAGGTTTGCACTATGCAGGACTGTTCTTGAAGTTTTGCCTGAAGTGCAATCCTAAAAGGATTGCTGGCTAGGAGATGGGGAAGGAATTCAGGTCAATGCACATTTAAAGCCAAGTCTATCAAATTTGCACTTCATGGAAACTATATGCAAACTGAATCAGAGCTCTCCTTCGAAATTAGCACTTCTCCAAATTTTGTCATGCCAATTCGCCACCCAAACAATGTTTACAAAATGCCACATATGAAAAGCCCTCGGATACTTTTTTAAATAATCATGGCTTCCCCCAACAAATCCCGAGAGCTGTAGTTTGTTAAAAAATATTGAGAGCTGTTAGGAGACTCCCTCAAAGAGCTACAATTGCCAGCACCCTTAAAAAACTACAGTTCCCAAAATTCTTTGCGGGTCATATAAGAGTAATTTAAATGTTGTTGTTGTTGTTGTTGATTATCTGTCCTTCACCCTAAGGTCCCAATTAAATTATAACATTTATCCTCCTCCTCCTCCTTCTTCCCCACCCATCAGTCTGGGCTTCAACAGCCACACTGGGCAGTTTCCAGCACATACAAAAACATAATAAAACATCAAACATTAAAAACTTCCTGATACAGGGTTGCATTCAGATGTCTTTCAAAAGTTGTGTAATTCGTTATCTCCTTGGCATCGGATGGGAAGGTGTTCCACAGGGAGGGTGCCTCCACCGAGAAGGCCCTCTGCCTGGTTCCCTGTAACTTCCCTGTAACTTCACAATGAGGGAACCTTCAGATGACCCTTAGAGGTGGACCTCAGTGTCCAGGCTGAAAGATGGGGGTGGAGACACTCATTTGGGTATACAGTTTAAAACAACCCCTGGTCACAAAAATAATCAAAATATTGTTGTTGTTGTTGTTGTTGTTGTTGTTGTTGTTGTTGTTGTTTAGTCGTTTAGTTGTGTCCGACTATTCGTGACCCCATGGACCATAGCACGCCAGGCACTCCTGTCTTCCACTGCCTCCCACAGTTTGGGATCAAAATATATGTTGATGCAATAGCATTCTAACAAAATGGTCCCTCTGAGGTCAATCAAATTGGGCTCGACTTCTGTTCTTCTTATAAAATCATAGAATTATGGGGTTGGAAGGGATCCAAACGGTAATGTTTATCAAAGAGAAACTGCGCTCAGATTGTTGTGGCACATGGTGACCCGAATGACAGGCCCTGATCAGGGTGGGTGCTGTGTCTGTGGAGTGTGGATCTCCCTCCAGCCCCTTCCAACATTATAATTCCACCAGACAAAGGGAAGACAAGCAAAGCAGAGAGGAGTGCTTTGGCCCAAGAGGAAAGACTCACACATCTGCCAGAGAGCCAGCTGCCCCATTTCCAAAACAGGCCGTCTGTGCAAAGCCCAAACAGCTTCCTTTTACTACCCTCTTATTTAGGCGCGAAACAAGCGATACACAAAATATATTTAAAGGACCCTGCATCTCAGTCTTTAAATTTGTTATGCTAATTACGCTAATAACTATAATTAATTACAATGCACTCTGCTCAGTGTTTGCAGTAATTAGCCATGAGGGCTGCACAAAGCATCGGGTTAAGCATTCTAAAAGGAAGGAGCTCTAAACAAGCCAGAGTGAATTGACATCACACTCCTGAGTTAACTGGAATTACTAGATGACTCAAAGTGGGAAGGAATGCACAGGTTGCAATACTATGAGGAGCTGGGCAAAGCCTCATAGGCCCTGGAAAGAACCATCTGGTTTTAGCTTAATGAGAAGAATGAGTGGCGGTTCCCCAATGCCTCCCAAACTTGGGGTCAAACCATTGTAGAGTTGGAAGGACCATCTAGTCCATCCCCCTGCAATGCGGTCAGTGAAATTGATGCTGTCCTAACAACACTGCTATGGTGAATGGGATAGAGCAGGACTAGGTGGACCGTCAGCCTGGAAGCCAAATGGGGCTCTTCAGAATCTCTATCAGGCCATCAAGACTCTCCCTCCCTCTCAATGTCCTTCTTCACAGGCTATGCCTCCTCCTTAAACTTGCACCATCCTCAAGTGGTTTTGCCTTTGTGGATTATGCTGCTGTCGTTATTTGGATTTATATCCTGCCTTTCCTCCTGAAGAAGCCCAGGGCAGCAGAAGAAAACAAGCTTAAAAAGCATTTTATAAACAGTTTAAACACCCTAAAAATAGTTGTGGTTAAAAACAAGTATTCAGTAATCTCAGGATTGCTCAGAACTGTGTTCTTCAGCCGGCACATGCCTGGGTACACTCAGGACAGTATTCAAATTGCTCCTAAAAGACAATAATGATGAAGGCAGAAACACCTCACCAGGAAGGACAATCCACAAACTGGGAGCCACAGCTGAAAAGGCCCTGTTGAGGGTCAATCCCAAGCAGGAGGCCCCGCATGGAACCACCACCAAGAAAGTCTCACCTGCTGATCATAGAGTTTCAGGTGCCTGGTACTTTGAGAGATGCTCTTTTAGATATTGGGCGCCAAGCCAAGGATTTGGGAGTTCATATGCTAGTACCAACTCTTTGAATTGGGTTCAGTAGCTCACTGGCAATCAGTGCAGGTCTTTCAGAACCAGTGTCATTGGGAATGTTTTTGTGTGCTGAGTTTTTTTATTTTTATTTTATTTTATTTTACCAGCTCTGGTTATTTTATTCCTTGTTCAGACATCACTATTTCATATTAAAGCTTTTTCCAGTGTAAGTTTTACCTGGACTGATTTTCTGATTGGATTTTCCTGGATTCTGTAACTGGGACACCAGATCAATCTGTAATAATGTGCACTGAAGACCACAGGATTCCTGATTCCTGGAATTTCGCACTGGATTGGTAGCTATGTTCTTCTCTCAAACGAAAAGACCATGGGATAATGTAGTGAGCTTTAACTAGAGAGATCAAGGAGTTTAGGTGAGCTACTGCAGGATTCAGCAATGGTTTAATTGTAACTGATTTGAATCTTGCACATCATTCTTCTGAATACTGTTCAGTTTAAAAATTTAGATGCATACTCATATTATATTTTGTTTTTCCATGCAATCATTATTTGCATATACCATTTCTCATTTCTTCCTTCCCCGAGATTTATTCATATATAATGTGCTGTTGATTTTTTCCTTTGATTTCATTACGCTCCAATCTTTCACAAACTGCAATGTGTTCATTGGCCTTCTGCTGATGTCTTTAAAAAGAAAATTCCTAATGGATTTTGGCTTCTCACTTCCTGTCTGGTCACCACCCTCTTGCGGGTTGGAGCAATTTAAGAGCCTCGTTTTTAGGCTGAATTATGCTGAGTGTCTTTTAATTTCATGCATGGGCGTAGGCAAGGGGCAGGAGGGGGCAATTGCCCCCCCGAAGCAAAAGGCTGAGGGGCACAGCGTGGCAGCCCCAGGCTCCCGCTCCCGGCGCGAAGCTCCAGAGGCGCGCGGGGAGCGTACGCGGAGGAACGCTAAGTGGGAGCGGGGAGCGTAAGCGGAGGAGGCAGCCACAGGCTCGCGTTCCCCGCACGCCTCTGGAGCTTCGCACCGGGAGTGGGAGCCTGGGGCCGCCTCCTTGGAAGAGCTGGGAGGCGCGGAGGAGGCAGCCACAAGCTCGCACTCCCCGCGCACCTCTGGAGCTTCGCCCCGGAGCTGGGAGGCACAGGCCACGTAGCCCCACCCACATTCCCACTGTGGCCCCTCCCGCCCCTTCCCCCCCTAATTTTGATCCTGGGTACGCCCCTGATTTCGTGACTGCTATCACCATCTGCAGTGATCACGGAACCCAAGAAAGTAAAATCTCTCACTGCTTCCATTTCTTCCCCTTCTATCTGCCAGAAGGTGATGGGACCAGTGGCCATGATCTTAGTTTTTTTATGTTGCTTCAGACCATATTTTGTGCTCTCCTCTTTCACCCTCATTAAAAGGTTCTTTAATTCCTCCTCACTTTCTGCCATCAAGGTTGTGTCATCAGCATATCTAAGGTTGTTGATATTTCTTCCAGCAATCTTAATTCTGGTTTGGGATTAATCCAGCCCAGCCTTTTGCCTGCTTCTTGGGAGAAAAGCAACGACAAACCTGGACAGCATCTTAAAAAGCAGAGACATCACCTTGCCAACAAAGGTCTGTATAGTTAAAGCTATGGTTTTTCTAGTAGTGATGTATGGTAGTGAGAGCTGGACCATAAAGAAGGCTGATCGCCGAATAATTGATGCTTTTGAATTATGGTGCTGGAGGAAACTCTTGAGAGTCCCATGGACTGCAAGAAGATCA
This sequence comes from Zootoca vivipara, assembly GCF_965207765.1. Classification (NCBI taxonomy): domain Eukaryota; kingdom Metazoa; phylum Chordata; class Lepidosauria; order Squamata; family Lacertidae; genus Zootoca; species Zootoca vivipara. The sequence continues at coordinate 55,815,213 of NC_142593.1, forward strand.
AACCTATCCATTCTGAAGGAAATCAGCCCTGAGTGCTCACTGGAAGGACAGATCCTGAAGCTGAGGCTCCAATACTTTGGCCACCTCATGAGAAGAGAAGACTCCCTGGAAAAGACCCTGATGTTGGGAAAGATGGAGGGCAGTGTTCTGGAAGCTACCAACATGAGTCTGACCAAACTGTGGGAGGCAGTGGAAGACAGGAGTGCCTGGCGTGCTCTGGTCCATGGGGTCATGAAGAGTATGGCAACCCATTAAAAAGCCAACCAACCAAACAGATAATAAAACTCTTGTCGGTCCCAACCAGCACACCCGGTGGTCAGGGATGATGGGAGATGAAGTCCTGCAGCACCCAGATGTCCATAGTTCCCCCAACTCTGGTTTAAAACCTTTTAAACGTTGGACGATCCTGCAAACAAATAGGCAGAGCAGCTTCCATCCCTGGGAGGAAAGGCCTTCGCTCAACTTGAAGCCATTTATCATCATTCTGCCAGGCTCAAAATGCATTCATGTTTTTGCATTAACATTTATTTTTACAAATCTGGACAGAACTGCTGGTCAGAATTATTTCCGCCTCGGGGGCGACACAAACATAAAGCCTTTCATTATTTCGTCAGCCTCTGTGATTCGCCTGCCAGAGGCGACTGGGATTCAATTATGTTTCCCATGTGTACATTTAATGGGTTCCCTTGTGTAAGTCAAATACCAACGGGTTATTGAGAGAATGTGGAATGAAGGTTTCTCCCTTCAGAACTGGGGGTTGGAGGGGGGAGGGGCAGAGATGGTGACAAATTGGACAAGGGTCAGAGGAGAGCAACAAAATATTATTAAAGACACAGAGTTTCTGATTTATGAGGATGGGATTAAAGGGGCTGTACATGTGCAGTTTCGACAAACAATAGACCCCAGATTCTTTGGTATTAACTAACAGCATTCTTCCCATCTGTGTTAATATGATGGAGAATTAGGCTAGAGGTTTCGACAGCACTTGCAATTTGTAAGACTTTAAGGGAGCATGAACATTAACAAGGGAGCCTCAAAAGTGAGAGAAGAGGGGCTGTAACCAGTGGGGATAATGGGATGAAATGATTGAATTAAAACCAAGGGACATTTCAGTTGAATATTTAATTTGGCTATGGGGCGCTTGCTTGATGTGCTTTTCGAGGGAGGGCATTTATCGGCAAACATTTGCTCACAGAAAGATTGATTGGCCCATGGAACCATCTCCCAGGGGAACAGCTTTGTAGAAACTCCCAGCACATTTGAAGTGAGCTGGAGAAAACGAGCCTGGCTTTTAGCATTTCAAACATTCTCATGTTGCCCAGGGAAAGTGTGGATCGGACAAATTCCACTGCAATTTGTTCTATTCTAAGGCCACATTTAAAACACAGTGATATCACTTTAAATAGTTAAGACTCCTCCCAATGAATTCTGGAAGCTGTTGTTCATTAAGAGTTCTGGCAAAACAAAAAACACGCTAGAACAGTGGACAAAAATTTACATTTTAAAAAGTCCCTAAAATGAAATTTATTAACTCAGGTTTTTTTTTTAAAAAAAAAAAAGAGAAAAAATCTCCTCCTCCTCCTCCTCCTCCTCCTCCTCCTCCTCCTCCTCCTCCTCCTCACATTCTTGCACCTTATCAAGGTGTCCAAATAATGCACCTTCAATACTTTATAACAAACCACCCCAATCTCCAAGTGATGTGATACTATGGGGTTCCCGGTACTTGCCCAGGATTCGGTTCCCTTGGAATGAGGGACAGCAGAGACGGTGGTGTCCTTAGGATATATGGTTTATTTACAAATATATGCAACCTTAGCCTAAGGTGGAGGGTCTCATGGCATTAACACCTGAAAAGGTCTTGTTTCTACCATACTCACAGCCTAGGATTGCAGCAGAAACTAAGCCTTGCTCTGTGGCCTAGCTTTTCAGAGCTTATCCACACTCACCTTCCCTCTGCTCTTTGCAAGCACAGGTCCACACTTTAAAATTCTGTGTCTGAGTGTTTTGCTGTTCCAGAGCCTTCCTCACGAAAACCTACTCTTTGAAGCTGAAGTGCAACAAACAACAAAATTGCTCTTTGCTCTTATTCAGCTTTAGAGAGTGAGTTTTCATGAGGAAAGCTCTAGCGGAGGAAACAAAACAAAATGCAAAAGGAATTTGGACACAGAATTTTAAATAAGCCCTCGACCTATAGCTTGATCTCAGCTCAGCTCACCCACAACTAGTGATGTTAAATTCTCAATAATATTATCATTCTCTGGAGAATATTCTCACCTCACCTCACAACTACCCTTGATGTACCAGCCAGGAGAGGTGGTGATTCACAACCAATGCCCTAGACAAAGAGTTGCTGATTGAGGTGCTTAAGTGGCAAGCTATGGGCATTAACTAGCAGTTGCCCAGTTGGCAATGGGATCTTCCATCAGGTTCTAACCCTTCCTGGGTACAAGACTCCAAGAATTAGAAGGGGCACACGGCATCATGCAATCAGACCAACCCCAAACTCACAACAAGATTCTCCTATATTTCCAAGCTGCATGCTCACCCTTTTGGATTCCATTCCTCACTTCATTTTCACCATTTGCTTCCCGGTCAGCTCATTTAGGAAAGGATTTGGACTGAGGGGCGAAGTCATAGCAATCCAACCATCATTACCATCTCCAAGCAAAGGGCAGCTGCCATAAATGACAATTGTGGGAGCTCTAAGACAAGAAGCAAGAAGGCACAATTTCTGAACTTTGGCAGCACCACAACCCCAAACTAGGAGGGGGAGAAGGTCTGAAGAGAGAATGGAAAGCTTATGTTGGCCCTTGGTGGGGGGAGTGGAATCAAGCCATCGACCGTAAGCAAACTCCGCCTATTTAAACAAGGCAGCAAAGACAGCAATAAAAATAAATGACCAGTGACTGTAATCTATCCGAGTAAGCTTTATATAAGTGCAAATTGCACCAAGAACAGTTCCAACCTCTTAATGGGGGAAAAATAGTTGTTGGAGCACCCTGACGGAATAAGCAAGAGTGAATTATAAAAAGCAAAACCTCCAAGGCAGCTGCTTTCCTCTAGCAATATTTCCATCTGCATGGAAGTGCCCATTTTCCAAAGGGATGGAGTCATGTTGTAATTTGAGCCCATGTCAGTCTGGTCACTTTCAATCTCACCTCCTGTGTTCATACAGAAGTCAGTTTTGCCCTGTTTCTGCATTAATCTGCATTTTTAAAAATCTACACAGATGTTACCTTTAGTGTGTGTGTGTGTGTGTGTGTGTGTGTGTGTGTGTGTGCGTGTGCATACAGTTCACCAGATTCAGATAAAACCAAATTGGGCCAGTTCGGGTGGATGTGGGCTCTAGCCCAATCATGTTGAGAAAAGTCCTTGACTGAAGGAGAAGCACACAACCTCTGCAAAGAGCTGCACGGGGCTGGTTGCAAGATGGCTTTCATACAGCCCTGCACCAGGCTTGGGTTGCAGGTGTCTGATCCTAGAAGCCAGCCTGAGCAGGATTTTGCCCTCTGTTTACCAATGAGCAGTGGGTTCAATCATACTGGCTGCAGGGTTGAGTTTTGCCAATATGCTCCCATCTGGGAACATGGTGGAGATGCAGCACCCAGCAGGATTGAACTCTCCACTCATCAACTGCTTAGCAGAAGCTCCAGTGCTGAGTGCTCTGCTCCCTAGCTTCAGTCCTGCCCTCTGCGGTGTGGTACAGGGTACACGATGGAAAGGAGACAGGATCTTCCCTCCCCATTTCTTCCCAACCACATGTTTAATTTGAGTTTAAGACCCTGATTTGTATTTTATTATTTGCCTCAGATTGGGGCTAATTCAAAGTCCCAGATTAAGGCTTTGATCAGGTTTTTTTTGGGGGGGGGGACACATAGACAAACAAGGAGGGATGGAGAGAGAGAGAGAGAGAGAGAGAGAGAGAGAGAGAGAGAGAGAGAGAGAGAGAGAGAGAGAGAGAGAGATGGATGCTGTTGTTCAAGATGCTGTTAGTTCCCTGGGAATATTTCTCCTTGAACTCTTTGTGTAGGGTGGGCAGTACTGAGATATTTGTAGGATTTAAAAGGTATTTTAAATGATTTAGGGAAGTGGGTGGTGCTGTGGTCTAAACCACTGAGCCTCTTGCCAATCAGAAGGTTGGCGGTTCAAATCCCCACAATGGGGTGAGCTCCCGTCGCTCTGTCCCAGCTCTTGCCAACCTAGCAGTTTGAAAACATGCCAGTTCAAGTAGATAAATAGGTACTGCTGCAGCGGGAAGGTAAATGGCGTTTCTGTGCACTCTGGTTTCCGTCACGGTGTTCCGTTGTGCCAGAAGCAGTTTAGTCCTGCTGGCCACATGACCTGTAAAACTGTCTGTGGAAAACGCCGGCTCCCTTGGCCTGAAAGCAAGATGAGCATTGCAACCCCATAGTCACCTTTGACTGGACTTAACTGTCCAGGGGTCCTTTACCTTTTTTTACGTTATTTGTAGGATTTCATGAGATTCATTTCTAGACATAGTTTATCTCAAAACACACATTTTAAAAGCTATTTTCAGAGGGGTTTTTGGTCCAATTACTACTTTAGGACATTTGAGAAATGCAAAAACATACCAAAAAAACCCCCCACCAATGTATAGCAACATTCTGAGCAACACATTAAGGACTAAGGGTAGACCTGCCTAAAGAAAAAAGTTTTCAGCAGGTCCCAAAAAGAGTACAGAAAAATTGCCTTCCTGGCATCAATAGACAGGGAGTATCAGAGTGTAGGTGTTGCCACGCTAACGAGTCTGTTCCTTCAAAGAGTGGGATTAACATTATGTAACACTAATGGCATTATTATTGTCAATTACGTATCACTCCGTTTGAAAGATCTCATAGCTATGCCAACTTTTTAAAACAACAACAACATTGAATGTAAACAACAACAACAACAACACACCACATTTCTTGAGAAGTACAGTTAAAACAATTACACGTCTTACAAAAAATATATCCAATACAGATATTGGACCTCAATGTCTGGGCAGAATGATGGGGGTGGAGACCATAGCTGCCAAGTTTTCCCTTTTCTCGCGAGGAAGCCTATTCAGCATAAGGGAAAATCCCTTTAAAAAAGGGATAACTTGGCAGCTATGGTGGAGACACTCCTTTTCTGCTTCAAAGCACACATTTACTGGATACATGCATATCCTCCTACCTCATTTCTTATCTGAGAAGATAAAGAGGAAGGCAAAGAGAAAGGATTGTATCTTGGACCTTACAAAAAATACATCCAATACAGATATCAAGTGGGATAGAACTCTCCACTTAGAAGGTGTGTTGAAGAAGGGACACAAGGATCACAATGGCAAGGCAGACCCATCATGGCTATTCACCATTGATAGTCCTCTCCTCCATGCATTTGTCTAATCCTCTTTTCAAGGCAACTAGGTTGATGTCCATCGCTGCCTCCTGTGGAAGTGAATTCCACAGTTTAACCCTGCCCCATGTAAAGAAGTTCTTTCTCTTACATGTCCCTAATAATAATAATAATAATAATAATAATAATAATAATTTATTTATACCCTGCCCATCTGGCTGGGTTTCCCCAGCCACTCTGGGCGGCTTCCAACAGAAATATTAAAATACACTAATTTCTTAAAGATTAAAAGCTTCCCTAAACAGGGCTGCCTTCAGATGTCCTCTAAAAGTCTAGTGGTTGTTTTTCTTTTTGATATCTGGTGGGAGGGCGTCCAACAGGGCGGGTGCCACTACCGAGAAGGCCCTCTGCCTGGTTCCCTGTAACTTGACTTCTCGCAACGAGGGAACCGCCAGAAGGCCCTCAGCACTGGATCTCAGTGTCCGGCCAGAGCGATGGAGGTGGAGACGCTCCTTCAGGTATACTGAACCGAGGCCGTATAGGGCTTGAAAGGTCAGCACCAACACTTTGAATTGTGCTCAGAAACGTACTGGGAGCCAATGCAGGTCTTTCAAGACCGGTGTTATGTGGTCTCGGCGGCTGCTCCCAGTCACCAGTCTAGCTGCCACATTCTTGATTAGTTGTAGTTTCCGGGTCACCTTCAAAGGTAGCCCCATATAGAGTGCATTGCAGTAGTCCAAGCGAGAGATAACTAGAGCATGCACCACTCTGGGGAGACAGTCCGCGGGCAGGTAGGGTCTCAGCCTGCGTACCAGATGGAGCTGATGAATCTCCCAACATTCTGCTTCACTGGTTGCCCATGAGTTCTAGTGTTACGAGAGGGGGGGGACTTTCTCTCCACTTTCTCCATGCCATGATTTATTTATTTTTCAATTCTCTCATGTCTCTTATTTACCTTTTCTCTAAACAAAGAAGTCCTAACCTTTCTTCAATAGGAAGGTCTTCAACAGGTGCTGGAAATTCAGCAGAGAGACCATGTGTGTGATATGTTATAGGAGGAAGTTTTAATGAGTAAGTGCCACCAGACTAAAGGCCCAATTCTGATGTTGTAAAGAACAGATCTCTTGATAAGATGAAATCTGCAGGATACACTGCACTGCAGAGCACAGTGATTGGTTGCCTCAATAAGGGGTGGTAAGATCTTTTTGACACCCTTAATAAACAGAGGTGCACATTAATATAACATTATGGGGATATGAAACGAACGACTAGGTCAGGGTCATGATCATCTGCCCTTCAGCTCAATGCTTCAGACACCTGTGGCTGAAAAAAACCATCACCCAAATGATGATGCAATAGGGAAGGATTCCTGGATTAATGCAAAGGGGATTCTGCAAGTTCAGTCCAGAGTTCAGCCAAACTGTCATGGGCAAATGTTATGCATAATTCATTTTTTTGACTCAGTGCCCATAAAGCATTGATGGGAGAAAAGAAAAGAAAAATCAGCTGGCAATTCAGAGAGGAATGATTTCCGCTTACCTCCAAGCTTCACTTCTTTGCATGGGCCGTTCCTTTAAGGGCACAGGGAGGAAAACAAATTTATGAGAGCGATGCCAGGTGGAAAATACCACTTGTTTATGTTAGTGAGCTGTGTGCCGCTTGCCCGATTTTTCATATCCCATTTTTATCTTCTCCATAAACAACTTTAAGGGCATTGCTTGTTAATAAAAAACATTTTATTAGGATTATGTGGGTTTTTCAAGGGCTCATATTTGCAAACTCTTTAGGTAGGCTGCTATGTATTTGCTTCTCGCATTCATATCTTGCTTTTAGATTCCACATCTTGAAAAAGACATGGAATACCAGTGAATACCATCCCCATGCTCTGCTTCAGATTGTGCATCAAAAAGTGCATTTAGGAAATCAACCCCCAAAGTGTGGGCAGACCAGATGAACATACTGAGCCAGACTAATGGCCCATCTAGACCAGGCTTGCCCCCTCTGACTAGCCAGATGTGTGGGGTATAAATAATAATAATAGTTATTATTTCCAGATTTGGGGTCTTCCTAGTCCTACTATATGAACTTCATGCAGATCAACCCAATCTGCCCTTTCTGAACCACTTTGCATAACATTTTTCAGCCATCCACTGGTTCCTGCACCTCTGAAATTTCTGATGCTAAAAATGGACATTCCCTTGATCTCTCAACCCAAGTTCTCTGTTTTGAATTACTACGTTGTTTTAATGGGTCTGCTTTATTGCATAGAATTATAGAACTGGAAGGAATACCAAGGGTCATCTAGTCCAACCCTGTGCAATGCAGGAATCATAGCCAAAACATTGACAAAAGATGACCATCAAACCTCTGCTTAAAAACTTCGAAGGAAGGGAGGGAGACCCTCCACTGTTGAACAGCTCTTACTGCATACTTTAATTGTGCCTTTTAATTACTGTAACTTGAAGCCATTGGTTTGGGTCCTAGCCTAAGGAGCGGAAGATGGCTTTCATAGCTCCTCCCAGTCTCCTCTTTTCCTGGCCAAACATACCCAACTTCCTCAACCGTTCCTTATAAGGCTTGGTTTCCAGACCCTTGATCATCCTTGATCATTGACATTTCAGCTTGTCAATATCCTTCTTAAATTGTGGCACCCAGAACTGGACACAGTACACCAGGTGTGGTCTAACCAAGGCAGAATAGAGCAGCACTACTATTCATTTTATCTGGACACTATACTTTTGTTGATGCAGCCTAAAATAACATTAGCTTTTTCTTGCTGCTGCTGCTGCTACTACATCTCATGGTTCACTCATGTGAAGCTTCTGGTCTACTAAGACAACCAAATCATTTTCACATGTACGTACTACCTGTACTGGCATACCAGGTATCCTCCATCTTATATTTGTGCAGCTGGTTCTTCCTGCCCTTTAAGTGTAGGACCCTACATTTGTCCCCATTAAGATTGATTTTGTTAGCTTGGGCCCAGTTCTCCAGTCAACCTGGTGGACACAAACAGACTGAAACACCCCATAGAAGGACACTCAGAGAGAATGTGCATCTCAAGAAGGAGACCCTGCATGAATGCATGCAAGGGAAATGGAGGGAGCAGAAGGCTTGTAAATGTTATCATAAACCAATTTCAGGCAGCACCTGCTCTTGTCTCCAGGATACTGGAGGAGTCTCTGAACTCCCAGGTGGCGCTTGCAAAATCTAGGAGGATTTTGGCCTGAGCCAGTATTGTGAGTCTCAGCACCTGGTTCTTTTTAATGAGTCATTAGACTAGGTCAGCATTACCCACCTGATCATACTTAAACAGGCATTAATCATTGTAGCCGCATTGATTTCGGTGAGGCTATGCCTGTTGTTTCAGCTTAATATAAAGAGCATGCAGAACATCAGATAAGCAATGCCAAGGCTTAAGCCTGCAACGTGGAGAGGCATATTTTATAACCTAAGTTGTAATGTGGTGAGCTCCTCTTAGGAATGGGAGAATCTGTCAGTTTTGGTTTGTCTCATTTTCCTGCTCTTAGCTCCAGTTCTCTACATCTCCAGCTCTGTTAGGGATATTTTTTCATAATGAGATGTCGTGAAAATTCAGCAGCATCTTAATGCAAATATCTCCTAACATACACATCTTTGAGTTTTGCCTGATATGTAAAGGTAGAGGTAAAGGGACCCCTGACCATTAGGTCTAGTCATGGCCTACTCTGGGGTTGCGCGCTCATATCGCGTTATTGGCCAAGGGAGCCGGCGTACAGCTTCCAGGTCATGTGGCCAGCATCACAAAGCCGCTTCTGGCAAACCAGAGTAGAAATGTCATTTACCTTCCCGCCAGAGCGGTCCCTATTTATCTACTTGCACTTTGATGTGCTTTCCAACTGCTAGGTTGGCAAGAGATGGGACCGAGCAAAGGGAGCTCACCCCGTCGCAGGGATTCAAACCGCCGACCTTCTGATCGGCAGGCCATATGCACTGTGGTTTAACCCACAGCACCACCTGAGTCCCTGATATGTAGATTTTTGCAAAGCATTTTCCCCAAATTTTATGCTGTTTTCACTAATATGTGCACTTTCCTCAGCTTGCATTCAAAATTGGTGCAAATTTCAGGTGATGCCTGTGTTTTATAGAACCACAGAACTGCAGAGTTCGAAGGGACCCCAAATGTCACCTAGTTCAATCCCCTGCAATGCAGGAATCCCAGCTGAAGAATCTCCAACAGATGATCATCCAATCTTTGTCTAAAAACCTCCAATGAAGGAGAGTCAACCATCTTTCGAAGTTGTTCTTTCCACTGTTGAACAGCTGTGACTGTGAGAAAGTTCTTCCTAATGTTTACTCAGAATCTCCTTCCTTGTTATTTGAATGAATTGGTTGGTGTCCTGCCCTCTGGACCAGCCAACCATGTGACAGTTCCAGCTTCCATGTGAAAATCTTTTCTATATTTGAAGATGGCTATCATATCACCTCTCTGTTTTCTTTTCTCTGGGCCAAACATACCCAACTCCTCTACCCTTCCTCATAAGGCTAGGTTTCTGATTGCAAATTGTTTTGGAAAGTGGAAATCTGGTAGGTTTGCCTTTAAATCTGAACTGAAACAAATTTCTCCCCATGTCAGCTGTTCTTCAGGGAAGTCTGTTTGCATCTCTACCTCCCAAGTTGGGCAGCCAACCTTTGGGATTCACCCCTTAGGCCATTCACAACCATTAGACCTATAGCAATTAGTCAGTCTTCTGTGGCTTCTATAGAGCCAAGCAAAAGAAGAAGAAGCTTCACCTGCTGATTTCTGCATATCAAATGCCTGTTAAAGGCACCAGCAAACGCAGCCTGTTGTTTCTTGTTTTCCAAGCCACTTGGCAACCCTCTTTCCCAGCACTGTCAACATAATTAATGGCCACCCTCCTTAACATATCCATCAAGTTTATGTGGATGGTTCCATTTATCTTGCAGCACTAAGAATGCAAAAAGGGCCCTGCTGGATCAGACACAAGGCTCCCCCCCCCTCTAAGCCAGTATCCTGTTTCACAAAGTGACCAACCAGGTGCTCCTGGGAAGACTGCAAGCAAGAGCATAAGGCTGAGAGTCCTCTCCCTCTGTGCTAGCATTTGGGAGCTCACTGTCTCTGATTCTGGAGATAGCATGCAGCATTTGATAGCCTCAGGGCCGTCCTTTCCATTTGGCTTAGTGGCGCGGTGCACCATGGTGCCTCCCCATCAGGGGCGCTGGGCTGGGGCACCCAGCAGCCCTGCGCACTGCTAATGTTCGAGGCGGCAAGCGAGGCGCTGCTGCTGAAGCAGTCTACCTCTATCGCTGCCCCTCCTCCTCCGCACTTGCAGGGGGCGGTTGACTGTATCCTCTGTCATGCGCTGTTTCTGCCACGCCTCCTCACAACAGCAGGCTTGCTAGCCACCGTTCCAATGGCGCCTAGCAAGCTGGGGGGGGGGGCGCCAGAGGGATTTTGCACCACGGCGCTGGATACCCTTAAGACAGCCCTGGATAATCTTTTGTTTATATGAGTTAGAGTTGAACTACATCTGAAGTACGAAGACATTTTTTTTGTATTTTGTATTTTACATTTGGTAATGTGATGTATCTTTAAAAATATTTTTTCAATAAAGTAGTGTGTGTGTGTGTGTGTGTGTGTGTGTGTGTGTGTGTGTGTGACAGCCCTGGATAGCCTCATCGTTGTCTGATCCCTTGACAACTTCCCATACAGTCATGTGCCTATGGGAACAGAGGCAGCCAGGTGCAGAAAGCAGACTCTCCAAGTGTCCCTATTTTCCAGCTCACCCCACCTCCTGGAGCCAAGCAGGGGGATTTGGGGGAAGATTTCTGCCCAGTCTGAATATGCAAAGAGTGGATGTCCTCTCTTATGATGCTCAGGTGAAGGCTAGAACTGTACATCTTCATTTCTTGTTCCATTTCTGGGACTCTACTCTCCACTCCCTTGATTATTATTTTTTGTTTAGTTATAGATGATATCTATGCTACTAGCATAGCCCCAGGCTGCCCACCTAGGCAATGTATGAAGGAAAACTTTCCGCAGAGGAGCAACGAGAGGTTAGGGAATGTAGTTTGTGAGATGAAAAGAGTAACCAAAGGGGAAAAGATGGAGGGTACTTCATGTTCACCATGCTGCCTCTCAGGGCTTATCCACACTTACCTGTTGCTGCACTCTTTTCCTGGCACAGATCCACACTTTAAAGCTCTGTGTCCGAGTGCTCCTTCCCCTTCCCCGCTACATCATTCCCTGGAAAACCCACTCTTTAAAGCTGAAGCACAACAAAAGGCAATTCAAGTTTTCTACAGATTGCTGTTTGCTCCAGTTCAGCTTTAAAGAGCAGGTTTTCGTGGGGAAAGCTCTGGACCAAAAAAGCTGGCATTCAGACACAGAGCTTTAAAGCATAGACCATGCCTGGAAAGCATAAAGGAAAGGTAGAGGTGGAGGAAATGTAAGCCTTCAGATTCCCCCCTAGGTAGATTTAATGCCTGACCCCTTTTCTAATTCTTGGAATAGCCAGGCTTGCTTCTCAACTGCCATTGCCGTAGCTGGCTTGCTAATATACTTGTCCAGCTCAGTGTCAATAGAAAGGGTGCTAGTTATGGTAAAACCCAGATAGACAAAATAATCTGCTTATATGTGTACCTATACATATCTTTTACATACATGTGTAAATAAACCATATACAGTGGTGCCTCGCTAGACGAATTTAATTCATTCTGTGAGTCAATTCTTTTTGCCAAAAATTCGTCTAGCGAATCCCATAGGAATGCATTGAATTTTATTTTTATTTTTTTGGCCATAGGAACACATTAATTGAATTTCAATGCATTCCTATGGGAAACCGCGATTTGCTAGACGGATTTTTCGCAAAACGAATTCGTCTTGCGAAGCACCCTCTGCTTGAAAAATATCTTCGTTAAGCGAAAAATTCGTCTTACAGGGCATTCGTCTAGCGAGGCACCACTGTATACTAAAGACACCACAGTCTCTGCTGTGCTTCATTTCACGAACCATTAGTAAGCACTTTGAACCCCTGGAATCTGACACCACTTGGAGATTTTGGTGTGCTATGCAACAATTAATAATAATAATAATAATAATAATAATAATAATAAATAATTTATTTATACCCCAGCCACTCTGGGCAGCTTCCAACAAAATCTTAAAAATACATTAAAACACCAGCCATTAAACACTTCCCTAAACAGGGCTGCCTTCAGATGTCTTCTAAAAGTCAGATAGTTGTTTATTTCTTTGACATCTGATGGGAGGGTGTTTCACAGTGTGGGTGCCACAACCGAGAAGGCCCTCTGCCTGGCTCACTGTAACCTCAATTATCTCAGTGAGAGAACCACCAGAAGTCCCTTGGCGCTGGACCGCAATGTCCAGGCTGAACGATGGGGATGAAGACGCTCCTTCAGGTATACTGGGATGAGTCTGTTTAGGGCTTTAAAGGTCAGCACCAACACTTTGAATTGTGCTCAGAAACGTACTGGGAGCCAATGTAGGTCTTTCAAGACCGCAGGGGCGTAGCCAGGATCAAAACTAGGGGGGGGGAGCCATGGTCGTTCAGGGGTGGGGCCAAGGCACGGAAGGGGAGGGGCCACAAAGTGGGTGGGGCTAAAGGGCCAGCGGGCCTGATGACATCGTGGCGGCGGCAGCAGCGGCCACCTTGTGCTTCTGGGGCTGGTAGCGTTGGCGGCTACCCTGCTTGGCTGGAGAGGACGGGAGGGTCGGGCAGGCGAGAGGGGGTGGCAGGGCGGGCGAGGGCGAGGCAAGACACGGCCGCAGCCACGACGGCTCCGAGGCGTTGCTGCATATCAGCATAATATTTCAACCATGGTTCAAGCCCCACCTTAGGAAAAAAATCCTGCATTGCAGGGGGTTGGACTAGATGACCCTTGTGGTCCCTTCCGACTACAATTCTATGATTCTATTGATATATTACCATAGCATATGCATCATTCTGCTTTCTTGAATTGTCCTACTCCTAGGCATAGCAGCCAACTCCTAGAGGCCTAGGTGCCCCCCCCAATTACTGGTAAATACCGTATTTGAAAGAGTCATCCCCCCATGTTGATGGGCTTTCTATGTGGGGCTTATCTGCCCCCCCCCCCGTATTTTATTAAGGATGGAAGAGGGAGGGAAGGAAGGAAGAAATAGAGAGAGGGATAACTCATATTTGTGGGTGCCTCTGGGTGACACTGTGATGCTGGAACTCTGCATGTACAGGAGCCTTGTAAGCAGCTTTCTCTCTGCTTGATTTACAGCAGGCACGTCCAACAGGTAGATTGTGATCTACCAGTAGATCACTGGATGTCTGTGGTAGATCACTGGTAGGTCACTGGCACCCCTAAAAAAAGCTCACCCAAAATTTTCCTCCTCTCTCAAAAAAGTTGAACTATGACCTGAAGCCCTAAACAAAAATGGGCCTCCCTCCCTCCTAAAAGAAGCTTCCCTTCCTTTAAAAAAAACTCAACAGCTTTGACCTGAACCCCCCAAAAGGGGGTAGATCACCCCCAGTTTTAAACTCTGAGTAGATCAGAGTCTCTTGGGAGGTGGCCACCACTGATTTACAGTATACAGATGCAGGAGGAGGGGCAGACTGGAACACCAATGCTTTTTATAAACATCACTGTGTCTGTCAAAGCTACAGCCTCCCCCCTTTCTTATTCACTTCTTTTTAGCCTTGCAGAGCCACCTTAGTCAAATTGAATCCTCTGAGTCTGCACCCTCATTAAATCGCCAATAGAACTCTTAATGCTCCTGAATGCTCATTAACAATTCCCACTTAAGAACAATAGGGTGAAATGGTCAGCTATCGAATCTTGCCTGGGGATATATGCTCCATTGTCTTAACTGCTTAACTACTGGTAGCCACTTTGCTTTATTTATTTGATGTGTTTTTGTTACTGCTGTGTTCCCCCCCCCCCAGCAAGCGGAGACTTAGATGCTCTTGCTAAAGCAAAGCCCTTTCCACTTCAGTTTTTGGAGGGGAAAAGTGCTGGTTATGGTCTGTAAAATACATTAATTTTTTTGCTTCTAGGGGGGGGCAGCTGCCCCCTCCTGCCCCCCCGCCTACGCCCATGCAAGACCGGGGTTATGTGGTCTTGGCAGCTGCTCCCACCTAGACTTTTCAGCATTGTAGAGGGTTTCTGGCAGTAATTGTGTCAATGGCATGTTTCATCTCTCCATTCCACAGTAGGACCAGGGGCAGCCACAGGATCACAAGATCTGCCAAATGACAGCACATCCAGGAATCCTTTGGATTCTATAAGTCTCTGGAGGTGGGACATCTAAATGGTTCTGTCACCCTTCCAGCGGGGAACTCGATGTGCTGAATGTAACACACATAGCCCTTCCTCTTACAGGTTATAAAACTAGCAGGATGGCTTCTACATGAGAAGGTGCAGGAAGCCAGCATGGTCCTTGTGACTGGCTGACAGATTGGCTGACAGCAACAGATTGATGTAGCCCCGATATTTCCTGTTGCACAACTGGTTATGCAACAAAGCTTCTGCTCGTGCAACCGTTGCACTGGATTTCATATGGCACAACCATTATTCTCACCCTTATGCAAAAGCCCTTTTGCTGGTGGTCAGAGTGCTGAACCAAGGATCATCCAGTGAAAGTTGGGTCAATGTCCTCAAAAAAAGTACTTGCTTACCTAAGAAATGCCTACTTTTTTTGAACTAAGATGTGATGAGGGCCCCTAGTTTCATGGCTTTAAAGAGGGATCGAGTCACATAATTGAAAAGAATAATCATAGAATCATGGACTGGTGATCATCTGGTCCAACCCCTTGCAATTGCAGGAATGTGCAGCTATCCCATATGGAGTCAAACCTTGGTGATTTCAGTACTGTTCTCTAACCAACTTAGCTATCCAGAGGTCTATTGAAGATCATATGGTGTGTGTGTGTAACTTATATGTCCAAAATCAATACGCCAGTTATTGCTAGCAATAAGGCAGGGCTATTGCCTCCATGCCCTGCTTGAGGGCTTCTTCAAGAGCCATATTTGTTATGATGAAAAATCTTAACTCAGTGGTAGAACACATGCTGTGAGTGCAGAAGGTTCAATCTCTGGAATCTCCAGACAGCAGTTTAATGAAACATTGGATAGCCGCTTTCAGACATTGCAGAAAACAGTGAACTAGATACCATGATGAACTGACTCAGTTTCCTTTGGTTTCATTTTTTAAAATGATTAATATTGCATTGGTTTTGAGTTTATTGCGATTCCCATAATGTGCTGTACACTCCTTTGTGGTTTCTAAATGAAAATCAGTATTTAAATATTTTAAAAGAAATAATATATATAGCTGAGAAAGGGGATACCCCAGGCTGCTGCCTTGTGGCAAACCATCCTGGCTTGCAGAGTCATTGTGGCTACTCATGACTTTGCTGCAAACTTGAGCCTGCAGTCCATGGAAGCAAGAGTTGTTGTTGTTTTTTCCCCATTTGGCTGCTGCAGCCTCAATCACTCAATCACTCTTCCCTGGCACCACCACTGCTACTTGCAAAGGAGGTTGACTTCAGGGGAATCTATCTGCCTTGCAATGTGGGGGATTTACTAGCTAATCACTGATTTATTTAATGAGAGCGACGGTAAACAGCAGGACCATGTTTCATATAAATAACTCAATCGATAATGGCTGCCCCTCTGCTCCTGCATCTAACTCATCCTTGTTAGAAATAAATTTGCTCTGTGTGAGCTGAGAGCAAATATTCCTTTTTAGCTGAGTTTATCTGGCCAGTAGGTGCATGAGTGAATCTTGGTTTCTTTGTAGAGAATTAGAGGAGAGGGAGAGAGTAGGGGGCACAGCTTCTGATGGCGCAAACTACTTAATTTCTTAGAAAAGGAAATAAACCTGACTGGGCTTAAGTCTAACTGGAAACCACACTATAATTTGGCTGTATTTTATTTCAATGATTTCCCCTTCCATTCCACCTAGGGTTGCCACCCTAGTTTGTGCAGGCAGAGGATGCGGCCATGAGGAGGAAAGCTGAGAGTAAGAACGAGAGTTATTGCAGGGTGCAGATTGTGGGCAGAGGGTGGGGAAAGTCAAGAGGAGGAGTTTGAGAATGTGTGTTTTTGCACGTGCAGAGGGTGGGTCACAGAGAGAAAGAGAGGGGGCTTGCTGTGCATAGGCCTACTATGGTGGAATCTCGGGTTTTGCATGGGTAGGGGGTGGGCTGGGGGGGGGGGTGTCGGAGAGTGAGAGAGGGTTTTTTCAGGGGTCTGTTCCTGATCAAAGCACACACAAAAAGTACCTGAGGAAGACTATACTTCAATGGTACAAAAACATACATTGCATGAGAAGGTCCCAGTTTCAGCATCTCGAGGTAGGGCTGGGAGAGAACACTGCCTGAAATTCTGGAGAAAAAATATAGAATAAGAGAACAAGAAGAACATTATGTTTAAAGAAAACAGGAACAAGTTTATTGAATATATGGGAAATAACTGTGTAAAGCTGAAAACGCTGGCAGCATTAAGATAATTTCAACAGCGTAAACAAGTTTTGATGGATGCAAGAATGGAATACTGAATGGTATTGTTTGTGTAAAATATGCAGGGATTTATGATATGTAAAATGAACCATGGAAAGAGAAGAAGGGAAGTCATTGATATATTAAGGATGTAAAATGAGTATTTTTAATTGCAAAACATAAAAAATTAATAATAATAATAATAATAATAATAATAATAATAATAATAATAATAATACAATTCTGGAGAGCAGCTCTCAGCCAGTGTAGGCAAGGCTGAGATCGGCCAAACATCTGGCTCCATGCTAGTCAGCTTCCTATTTTTCCTATGTTTTCAAATGAGTTACTGATTGTTTGGGGAAAGTGAATTGTCAGCATGATATTTGCTAAAAGAGAAATAGCCTGATCTCTCCAAAGAGCAGTGTGGCCTTGATTCTAAGTCATAAATTGGGGTGGGGGTGGGGTGCTGCTGGTTCAAAATCACAGATAAAAGTGCCTGAAAACAAGAGAGCAGACTAGGACTCCAATGGGGCTTTTGAACACCCCCCCCCACTACTAATGTAAGCCACAGAAATCAGGGAAATAACTGCCAAGCTTACAGTGTCTTGAGCAGAAGAAAGTAAGCTTGCCTGTGGCTGTTTTCCCAGTAGGAGAGCATCCTTCATGCCAGGTACTGAAGTTTCAGAACCCCACCTCTCAAAGTTACTTTTATATATACAGTATAAAAATCACTGCTCAGTTGAGCAAAAGGATTGGGGGGGGAGGGAAGAGGAGTTTGATTTTGATTGCACTTTAATGCAAACTTTCCTAAATTGCACATCCTGAAATGCAACGTGACCCACAACAACCACTGCCCTTCAGACTTCGCACTTCACCATATGTTGCAATGGTGTTCAGCAACCCAACCAGAGCCTGCAAAAAAAAAATGCTTATCCTAGTGAAAATGCACTAAATTGTGGGAGAGTGCTCACAAAAATGTGCATATTATAAACAAAAAACGAGTAGACTGGCAAGCTTTGTGAGGATTTTAAAAAATTGTAAACTGCTGAGGAAATGTGGAAAGCTGAATGTAAGTTTGGAAAAATGGGAAACTGGGGGATACAGAAATGGTCAGGTTTTCCCAACCTTTGACTGGGGTGGACTCTGGTCCCATCCTTTTGCTCAGCTATCTTCCTTGTCCTTTTCCTAAAATATTGGTGCTTTCTTTGGGAGAGATTAAAAATTTAAGAATACAACAAATTACCCAGTGAAAGTCTAATATTTGTCCACTTTTTATTTAGTTATTCTAATGGTGTTTTCAAGGAAGGCCGAGAATTACTTTTCTGGTATAACCCTACTTGTGTTTCATCTAATTATGCTTTGTGGGAATGCTTGATGGTGAAGTTCTACTGGTGAGATTGAATAGACTTCCCATGCTTTCGTAAGGGAGTGATTCTACTACTGAACAGCTAAGTTATGATCACTCACGTTATTTCAGGATCCCTTGAACCACCACCCATGCTTTACAATTCCCATTGCAAGAACCCACATATTCACTGTTGCAAATCAGCACCCCAACCAATCAACAGATTTGAGCATATTGTCATCATTGACAAACCCTGTGACTATTCATTGCAGGAGAACAATATGTGTGTGAGTTAGGCTGTAGGATTGCTCTACTCGTGACCCGCTTGTGAACTTCCTAGAGGCATCTTATTGTGGGAATTTGGCTTGTCCACTCATTATGGATTATAAGGCTATCAATGCCTACTAACAGCAGTGGTCATCTCCTTCCTTTTGCTGAAGGAAGTATGCTTCTGAATACCAGTTTCTGAGAATTGCAGGTGGGGAGAATGCTGTTGCATTCTTCTCACAGGGATCTGCTTGGCCAATCTGAGAACAAAATGTTGGACTAGATGAGCCTTTGTTCTTTCTTGACTGTCATCTAGTAGCAGAGAGAGAGAGGGTAAGCAGGACATGCTTGGCTGCCTATGCTGAGACAATACCAGCTCTATTTGTCTCCTGCATGATCCATTTCCATAAAAGCATGTCTTATATTGACACGGGCTTGCCAATCAGAAGGTCGGTGGTTCGAATCCCTGTGACGGGGTGAGCTCCCGTTGCTCGGTCCCTGCTCCTGCCCACCTAGTAGTTCAAAAACACATCAAAGTGCAAGTAGATAAATAGGTACCGCTCTGGCAGGAAGGTAAATGGTGTTTCCATGTGCTGCTCTGGTTTGCCAGAAGCAGCTTAGTCATGCTGGCCACATGACTCGGAAGCTGTATGCCGGCTCACTTGGCCTATAGAGCGAGATGAGCGCCGCAGTCCCAGAGTCGTCCGTGGCTGGACCTACCGGTCAGGGGTCCCTTTACCTTTACCTTTATGTCTTGTATTATTCCCTTTAGACCAAAAGCTTGTGATCAGGAATACTGGACTAGATGGACCATTTCCTGATCCAACAACCTCATCTATTTTATTGTAATTTTAAATAGTTTATCATCATCATCATCATCATCATCATCATCATCATTAAAGATGTTCTCATGTAACAAAACAAACAAGGAAAAATACATATAGAGTCTCTACTTTCAATTCATAGTGTCTTTTTCACAGTTCGTTTACATTCAGTATGAGATACTGTTGTCATAGACATTATGTGATTGGGGGAAAGAGAGGTGGGGGAGTAATCTTTCATTCTATTGCATAGTGTTTGTGCAGGGTTTTTGTGTCAGCATCATTAAGCGACCTCATTTTATGTTGATGTTGTTGTTAGTGAATTTTCCAGAAAGAAACAAAGTCAAGCAATACAAACTAAATCATAATAAAACAATGTTCTTAATTTCTTAACTGCCACCTGGAGATGGCATTCCTTTGGGGATTCCTAAGACATTTAGGTGTACAAGTAAGAATACACATATCATGTTTTCCAAAAAATGATCATCCAGACACAACTACCAGGAGCTAATGACTGGAGATGGTTCTCTGTTGAGTGTAACATTCGATGCCATGTTGACTATCCCTGTCCTAAGTAGACAAAAGATGATTGTACTGATGGGAAATGACATTACATCTGTTTCAATAAATAGGAACACTGTTTTTTCTTTTCTTTTTTAATCTTAGGAAATGAAAGAAAAATAGTAGCACAGAGGAAGATAAGTGCCAATAATGTTTCCCCTTGTCTCTCATCATTATTCTGCCACATCGCCACATGTCAATCAATGGCAGAAAGAAATATAGAGCTCCGTTACTGGCAATCAAATTGATTTCATTGATTGACACATACAGAATCTCTGACTGAGCTAAGTCCAATGGCCCATCATTTGTCCGCCTGTCACATTTGCTATGTATATATTATTGAGCTGATTGAATCTTAGGGCAATCCAAGCCCCAACAAATACCACAAACTGAAAGGGGAAAGTCAGCCAAGAATAAGGGATGATAATTAATGAAGACAGGAGGCTTTACTTAACATTAACTCTCCCTTTCTCTCTTCTTTGTGTACCACCTGATGGAGTAATGATTAATACCTTTTTAAAAACAACAACCATAAATGCAAGTGACTTATCTTTAATTTGTTCAGCAGATAACACATTGTTCCTCCAAGGTGCTCACAACAACCCTGCAATGTAGGTTTGGCTGGGAGAGAACCACCAGCCCAATATAAGAACACATAAGAAGAGCCTGCTGGATCAGACCTATGGCCCATCTGGACCAACATCTTGTTCTCACAGTGGCTGACTAGCTGCCTGTGAGAAACCCTCAAGCAGGACCAGAGCACAAGAGCGCAATTTGACTAGAAAACTCTTGCAGTCCCTCCAAAGTCTACAGTTCTATGATTCCCACAAATGGGGTTGCCAGAAAGCGGCATTCAGAAGCCCTGCTGCCTCCAATGCTCTGCAGAACATAGCTATTATGGCTAATGATCTTCTCCATGAATTTGGCTAATTCTCTTTCAAATACAACCACATTGGTGGTCATCAATGCCTTCTGTGTGAGCATGTTCTGTAGTTTAACTGTGCACTGTGTGTGTGATGAAATGCTTTCTTTTATCTGTCCTGAATCTTCCAACATTCAGCTTCACTGAATGAGTTCTAGTGTTAGGAGAGATGATGATGATGATAATAATAATAATAATAATAATAATAATAATAATAATAATAATAATTTATTATTTATACCCCGCCCATCTGGCTGGGTTTCCCCAGCCACTCTGGGCGGCTTCCAACAGAAATATTAGAATACACTAATTTCTTAAAGATTAAAAGCTTCCCTAAACAGGGCTGCCTTCAGAGAGAGGGGTGGAACCTTCCTCTGTCTACTTTCTCCATGCCATGCATATTTATTTATTTATTTATTTAAAAAATGTTATGTCAACAAAGTGGCATCACAGTTCCATCAGATGACGGTGTAGGGCTCTGAAGTGCTGCTGATCAGCCAGCTTGAAATCACTGTGCATCGATTGATGGGCGGGGACTTCAAGACTTCTTTCAGGAGGGATGAGCTATGTGATTGAGTTTCCTGGAAGGTACTTGGTCCTGCAGCCCATCTAGCTCTGTCTCTACGTGTCCCATATGATGCCAAGTGTGAGACAGCTGGGCATGCTTTGGGAAAACACCCTCTCGGGCAAAACTGGAACTTGTGCTGGGCTAAACCTGGCCCATGGAACAGAGGAATTACCTACCCCTGTTTTAGTGTATCCTTATTGACTGCAATGTATTATTCTTATTCTTATTCCTTTGGCTCTTGGTTTTTTTGTAGGTGGTTTAGAACCTCTCTGGGATTAGTGATGAGTATGCCTAAAGCCCACCACTTTAATCATATACAGTGGTACCTCAGGTTGCAGACGCTTCAGGTTACAGACACTTCAGGTTACAGACTCCGCTAACCCAGAAATAGCACCTCGGGTTAAAAACTTTGCTGCAGGATGAGAACAGAAATTTTGCTGTGGCGGCATGGCGGCAGCAGGAGGCCCCATTAGCTAAAGTGGTGCCTCAGGTTAAGAACAGTTTCAGGTTAAGAATGGACCTCCAGAATGAATTAAGTTCTTAACCTGAGGTACCATTGTATACAAATAGTTACCTTATTCTCCAAGTCTGGATGCTTACATGCCCCAAATGTCCCATCATTCTAAAATGAAGGCATCTATTGGCTCAGAAAACCTCAAGGTTTGCAGAAGCTCAAAACAAATTTATTAATTTTTTTTTTTTAAAAAAATACCTCTTAAGAAAGGGGAAGACCAAAACAGTCCAATGAGGACTTAAGATGCTCAGTAGGCATGAAAAAAATGACTGATGAGGTGATGTGGGTGGCGAGGGATCCTGGGAAAGGGCATGGTTGGAAGGATGGTTGGAACACACAACACAAACACTCATATGACAATATTTTGTGGCAAATCCCACTTTTGTTCACACAGTTGCTTCCCTCCCCCTCCCCTCCTTTCTCTTTCTCTTTGCTGGGTGGTGGTGCTGGGAAGGACCTACAAGCAAAGAGTATCTTTTCTGGAAGGGAAAAAAAAATATCAAGGATATCTGAGAGCATGGGGAGACAAAAGGAAAACCCCAGTGGAAATTAAGAGACAGGCTTCACACTTTCTTGCCTGCAGCCTTTATTGCCTTTGCCATCACAAGAACCACATGAGACAGGTGACATTAATTCCCAGGTTATGACTGAAATGCTGAAGTTGAGAGAGTAGCCAAGAACACAGTGTGTTTCTGGCACTGGTGGAAATGTTTCCTGTCTTATTGACGCTCTTTATTTTATTATTATTATTATTATTATTATTATTATTTTATTATAATCTTTATTCAAATTTTTAAAAGACACATACATAACAAAGAAAGATAAAAAACAAAAAACAAAACAAATATAATAAGAATATTCAAATTATATACATACGCTAAATAATAAGAATATTCAAACTATATACATACACAAACAATACTATCACAAATAAAGAAAAAAAGGGAGAAAGGGGAAAAAAGAAAAAGGAAAAGGAAAAGAAAAATACAGATAAAACAAAAAAATCACTTCCCGTTATTTACAGCACGCGTTTCTTTGTTTCTTCTCTTCTTCCTGCTGATCCTCCTGATCTGGTCCAAAACCCATTTTCACTTTATATTTAATTTATTTTTTTCTCTCCTTTTAGATTCTAATCTAAGCACTTCACTAAATTTGTCTCCATATTTTCTCTCTCCAAATATTCTTGAACATATATCCATTCTTTCATTATCTTTTGTCTCGGAACTTGTCTAATTATTGCCGTTAATTTTGCCAGTTTTAAATATTCAACTAGCTTCTCCTGCCATTCTTGTATCGTAGGTAGGCTAGCCCCTTTCCATTTTGATGCGAGCAATACCCTTGCCGCTGCACATCCATACAGCAGGATATTCGCTCTATCTTTTGGTACATCCAATGGGGTCATACTCAAAAGAAAGGTTTCAGGGGTCTTTTTAAATGTGCATTTTAAAAGTTTTTTTAGCTTTTCATATAGTTGGTTCCAGAATTCGGCCACTTTGGGGCACGTCCACCAGCAATGGTAATAACTCCCAATTTTGTCCTGGCATTTCCAACATTTCCCCTCCCCTGTCTTATAATATTTCGCGATCTTATCTGGGGTCATATGCCATCTGTAGAACATTTTCAAGATATTCTCTTTGATTGATATACAGGCTGTAAATTTAGCGTCGAATTTCCATAATTTATCCCATTGATTCACCATAATTGGCCTGCCTATATCCGATGCCCATTTTATCATAGTATTTTTCGTAAGTTCATCTTTAAGCTCCCAATCCAATAAGAATCTATAGACTTTTCCCAATATTTTTTTCCCATTATCTAAAATAATTTCTTGTAATTTAGACTTTTCTTTGGAGAATCCAATTTCCCTATGTATCTTGAAAATGCTCTGTATCTGGCAATAATGTAGCCAACTAGCGCAATGTATTTTAATTTCTTCGTATGGTTTTAATTTAAGTTGGTCCTTGTCTTGTATCAATAGATCTCGATATGTTGGCCATCTTTCCTTTATTGGGTATCTGCTCATCGCTGTCATTTCGGTGGGTGATGCCCACCAAGGGCTATATGGTTCCAAAAGCTGTTTAAATTTGAGCCAGATCTGGTATAGGGATTTCTTAATAACATGATCTTTAAATTCTCTTTGATTTCCTTTCTTATCCAACAAGAGGTAGGCATGCCACCCTCTTGTATGTCTGAATCCTTCTAGTTCTAACAGTTCTCGATTCTCTAAAGTCAGCCACTCTTTTATCCAGCACCATCCGGCTGCAGCGTAATAAAGTTTTAAATCAGGGACTCCCCACCCTCCTCTTTCTCTGACTTCCGTCAATAATTTGAATTGTATCCTGGGTTTTTTATTTGCCCAGATAAATTTACTTAATATTCTTTTCCATTCATCAAATACTTCCGTTTTTCCTATTATGGGCAGCATCTGGAAGAGGAAAATAATTTTAGTGAGGATCACCATTTTAATCGCCGCAATCCTTCCAGATAGGGACAAGAATAATTTATTCCAACTACCTAGATCCTCCTTTATTTCTTTCCATAATTTTATATAATTGTTTTCAAATAAATTAATATTATTTGGTGTTACTTCTATACCTAAATACTTTAATTTATTTACAATTTGCCATTCCGCCAATTCTTCCAAATCTTTAATTTCTTTTCCTCTTAAATTTTTAATCATAATTTTGGGTTTTTTTGCGTTAACTTTGAATCCTGATACTCTTCCATACTTCTCCAAATTCTGTTTTAATTTAATTATTGACTCTTTTGGGTCCTCCAACATAATTATAACATCATCCGCGTAGGCCTTTATTTTTATTGTGTGCTGTTTAACTTTAATGCCCTTTACTCCCTCATCCTCTTTGATCTCGCTTAACAAATATTCGATCGATAGTATAAATAGTAGAGGCGAGAGTGGGCAACCTTGCCTTGTCCCCTTACCAATATCAAACTCTTCTAGTATATTCCCATTCACAATTAACTTTGCTGACTGACTCTTATATATAGCTTTTATGCCTTGTAGGAAATTGCCCTCAATGCCTATCTTTTCCATAGCGCCTTTCATGAACTCCCATGACAGGCGATCAAAAGCTTTTTCGGCGTCGAGAAAGATGAACGCCGCATTCTTTCCTGGGTTCCAATCCAGGAATTCTATCAAATCTAAGAATGTCCGTATGTTATTTGTAATTTTTCTCCCTGGCAGGAACCCTTGCTGATTCTGGTCAATTATTCTATTTAGTATCTTTTTCAGTCTTTCTGCCAATATACTTGCGTAGATCTTATAATCGACATTTAATAATGATATAGGTCTAAAATTTGCCACATGTATTTCTTCTTTTTTCTCTTTTGGTATTAAGGTTATATAGGCTTCCTGCCAGGATTGCGGGATATTGCCTTCCGTTAGTGCTTCATTCACCAGTCTCCAATATATATCAATTAAGTCTAACTGAAAGATTTTATAATGTTGGCTTCCCAGCCCGTCTGTGCCGGGGGATTTTCCTGGTTTCATTTTAGCAATTGCTGTTTGAATTTCTTGTTTTGTAATTTTCTTATTTAGGAATTCTCTCTCTACTTCATTTATAACTTTCCCTTTATAATTTCCTAAGTATTTGTTTATCTCCCCTATATCTTCTGGCCCTCTCTCATATAAACTTTTATAGAATTTTGTCAGGCATCTATTTATGTCCTCCTTTTTTGTCCAATTTCTCCCTTCGTTTTTAACACATGTTATAATTTTTTCATTTTGTCTTTTCTTCAGTTGCCACGCTCTTTAAAGTGTCCCCCAATCTCCTCAGATGTTTTGCCTGAATTCACACCTTCAGATTCTTCTTCTTTCTCTTGATGGAGTTTGTGGCAACTAACGATATAGGAATTTCTTACAGAATTGTTTTCAATGTGGGTGAGAAATAATGCAACATTCTTTCCCCAAACGCACTGAGTTAGATCTAGACTTGTGCTCAGGAAGGTTCCACTGGAACTGAAAGAAAGGGGTAGCAACACACACACACACACACCTTCAAATTTGTCCTTTCTGGTCCTTTATAACAGCATGAGATGCAGTCCTGGGAGCTTCTACTGCCTCCCTCTGGAAGGATGTGGACAGGCTGCTTGGACGAGTGAAACCAACCACCTGTCTCCTTGATCCTTGCCCATCCTGGCTTATAAAAGCTATCAAGGAAGGGCTGGGCGATGGGCTTCACAGGGTGGTGAATGCTCTTCTCTGTGAGGGGGCCTTCCCAGACCCATTGAAAGAGGCGATTATTAAACCGCTTCTTTAAAAACCATCTTTAGGTGCGGCCACTATGGCCAAATATCACCCAGTCTCAAATCTTCCATTCTTGGGCAAGGTGATTGAGCAAGTCAGGATTCAGGCCTCATCATGGGACTGAAACTGCCTTGGTCGCACTGGTTGATGATCTCTGGAGGGCTAGGGACAAAGGTGAGAGCTGTTTCCTAGTTCTGCTGGATCTCTCAGCGGCCTTTGACACCATCAACCATAACATCCTTCTGGACCATCTAGGGATTGGGAGCTGGGGGCACTGTCATACAGTGGTTCCGCTCCTTCCTCCTGGGCCATGTACAGAAAGTGGTGGTGGGGGATGACTGTTCAGACCCCTGGGCTCTCACTTGTTGGGTGCCTCAGGGTTCTGTCCTCTCCCCCATGCTTTTTAACATCTACATGAAGCCACTGGGAGAGATCATCAGGGGGTTTGGGCTGGGTGTTCCTCTCTTTCAAATCAGAACCAGTGAAGGTGGTGAAGGTCCTGTGTGAGTGCCTGGAGGCAGTTGGAGGATGGATGGTGGCTAACAGATTGAGGTTGAATCCTGACAAGTACTGTTTGTGGGGGACAGGAGGCTCTATGTGGGGAATTCTGGAAACTACAATTAATCCAGAATGCAGCAGCTAGACTGGTGACTGGGAGTGGCCGCAGAGACCACATAACACCGGTCTTGAAAGACCTACATTGGCTCCCAGTACTTTTCCGAGCACAATTCAAAGTGTTGGTGCTGACCTTTAAAGCCCTAAACGGCCTCGATCCAGTATACCTGAAGGAGCATCTCCACCTCCATCGTTCTGCCTGGACACTGAAGTCCAGTGCCGAGGGCCTTCTGGCTGTTCCCTCGCTGTGAGAAGCCAAGTTACAGGAAGCCAGGCAGAGGGCCTTCTTGGTAGTGGGACCCACTCTGTGGAATGCCCTCCCACCAGATGTCAAAGAGAAAAACAACTACCAGACTTTTAGAACACATCTGAAGGCAGCCCTGTTTAGGGAATCTTTTAATGTTTAATAGATTACTGTATTTTAATATTCTGTTGGAAGCTGCCCAGAGTGGCTGGGGAAACCCAGCCAGATGGGTGGGGTATAAATAAATAAATTGTTATTTATTTATTATTATTATTATTATTATTATTATTATTATTATTATTATTTAGGAGCACAGTGTTCATTTTAGGTATTCAAATACCTGCATTGCAGAAATCACCTGTCCAAACATCCTAAGAATTCTACATTTTCACTATGATAAGTTTTGCCGTGGGATTTTCTTGGTAAATGTTAAATCTTACATCAACTCATAACTTTTAAATAGAGGTGCTTGCTGTATTTTTTTTAAGACTCTACATTAATAAATGTGCAGCATTGCAAATCTCTGAAGCACAAGGGTGCCCTTTTCTTTAAAAACCCATTTAAAAAATCAAAGACAGGGCAAATGAACTGAAATAGCAACAACTCTCATTGCAGCAGATCATAGTGCTCATCTTCTGTAAACGGTTCAAGATGAAGTGCATTAAGTGTTTTGATGATACCACACATTCCGGGCAAAATTGCAGGTTATTACATAATTCAGAGATTATGCCTAGCAAAACGGCACTGCTTATGGGAAGGGATGAAAGTGACTTACCGCTGGCACAATAAATGTGCAAAGCTTCCAGTGGAAAATAGAATGTGGGAGTTAATAATAACAGTGATACTTGCAATGGCCAGCCCTATGATGAGGCAGAGTGATGCAACTGCCTCAGGTGGCAGATTCTGAGGGGTGGGGGTGGACGGAGGCGTGAGTGCCCTGTGTCCTCCCCTGTCCCCCCTATGCCAGTCTACTATCCTGAAGTGCTGTGGAGATACTGCCCTTTCACTAGTACTGAAGTAAGATTCAGCTTCCAGTCCAATTTTTTTTCTGTATGTGTCTTGGGAGAGAAAGCCTCAGGCAACAAGATGTTTTGAGCCAACCCTGATTCTTGGTGGTTGAGTGATGCCCTTAGAGTGTTCAAAGATGGGAGGCATGGCTCACTCCACTGGCTGGGTTGAGAGACCATCTGGCTTCTCCTCTCCCACAACTAGCAGCCATTCCAGTTGGCATCAGCTGAGGGAGTGGAGTGTCACTCTGTTGGCTCAGCTGATAGACCCATCACTATTGCGCTTGTCCTATCTACATGGAGGGTAAGGCTATCAGTGGCGAAGAAGAAGAAGAAGAAGAAGAAGAAGAAGAAGAAGAAGAAGAAGAAGAAGAAGAGGAGGAGGAGGAGGAGGAGGAGGAGGAGGAGGAGGAGGAGGAGGAGGAGAGTTGGAATTTGATATCCTGCTTTATCACTACCCGAAGGAGTCTCAAAGCGGCTAACATTCTCCTTTCCCTTCTTCCCCCACAACAAACACTCTGTGAGGTAGGTGGGGCTGAGAGACTTCAGAGA
Organism: Zootoca vivipara; assembly: GCF_965207765.1. Lineage (NCBI taxonomy): Eukaryota > Metazoa > Chordata > Lepidosauria > Squamata > Lacertidae > Zootoca > Zootoca vivipara. Next base: position 55,843,725 of record NC_142593.1, read on the forward strand.
AGTGTGACTAGCCCAAGGTCACCCAACAGCTGCATGTGGAGGAGCAGCGAAGTGAACCCGGTTCCCCAGATTATGAGTCTACCTCTCTTAACCACTACACCACACTGGCTCTACACCACAATGGCTGTGTTCTCCCTCCACTGTCAAAGACAGTATGCATCTGAATTCCTGTTTCTGGGAATTGCTGGTGGGTGGATTGCTGTTGCACTTAGGTCCTACTGATGTGCTTCTCACAGCCATCCAGTTAGCCACTGCAAGAACAGAATGATGGACTAGATGAGCCCTTGGCCTAGTTCGGCAAGGTTCTTCTTATGTTCTCTCTCGATTGGCATCTAGCAGCCAAGGGAGAGACGGCAAACAAGGCTTACTCCACTGCCTAGAGTGAGACGGCACCAGCTCCATTTGTCTCCTGCCCTGCCTGGTGCATTTCCATCCAAGCAGGTCATTATACAGACTTCATAAGTATATGAACTGGTGCTTAGGTTTCCTTTCCCCTCTCCCCATCACTATTTCCTTTTATATCATGCCTTTTAGATTTCAAGTTTGTGAGGAGAGTTTTTTGTTTTACTCAGAATAAACCCATTGAAATTAATTAACAGGGCATTTCAACAGGTCTAAGTAAAACTTACTCAAATACCTCCAATTCAACTAATGAGTCCTTTCAGCAGAATCCCTTTCTAAGGAAATGTGCTTGTAGAATGAGGCTTCCCCTCGCTTTTCCTCCCTCAAAGGCTTAGCGTTTTGGGGAGAACCCAGTTGTGTTTTGCACTGTAAAGGCAGCACACTTGAAGAGTAAATGAAACAATGTGGAAAGAGCTCAAATGAGAATACGCCAGTATACAAAGGGCAGATTCTCCTCATTTTCCAGCATCAGATTATCAACTCTCTTTCTGGAGGGGGGCTCTCCCAAGTCCCAGGTGGGGGCGAGCAGCACTCCTTCCTCTGATTGCTTAGCAACAGGATTAAGTGATTAAATAACCTTAGCAACAGCAGCTTCTCTGCATCTGCAGCCTTAGAATGTTTGGCTCTTTAACTTTATAAACATCCAATGACTTACTTAAATAAGAGGGGGGAAAGCACCTGTGCTGCCTTGAAACTTGGTACATATGTACTGTATTCTCTTTACCCCACTGTCAGTCACTCTGAATGTTGCCTTACTGATTGCTGAATGGAGCTATGTAGATAGTTTGCAGTCATGGATAAAGGAAGCAAACGGCAAAGAAAGGAAGATAGGAAGTTGGGCTCCAAGGCTTTTGTTTTCCTCAACAATAGTAAAATAATAATGAACAACAGTAAGACTGGATGCACAGTTGCACCCAAATTAATGGATGGTGAATTTTAAAAGGCTGGTGTGTGGAATAATAGGCAGGGAGTGAAAATCTCCATTAGTTCAGAAGCAGATCAAACAAGACAATGTTCAAAAAGTTGTCACAAAATATTTTTCCTGGGAAATTGCATTTACCTTGAGCTTGCAGAAAGAAAATGCAGTAGTGATGTTGGAACTGTAGGGTTTCCCCATGTTGGGACTGGATCACTTAAAGGTCCAACGATGGTTGGATGAAGTGAATCAGATGGACCCTTCCGTCTCTAGATGGAACCAGACATAGGAAACCCCTGTTGTGTTAGATCTGGGATGGAGAATGTATGGCCTTTCAGATGCTGTTGGGCTCTAGTTCCCATTAACCATACCTGGCATGGCCAATGGAGACAGAGCCCAATATCTGGAGAACCACATGTCCCCACCTTTACTTTATATCAGGTTTTTCTGACTCACTTCTAAACAAAAGCAACACCCACACCTATATATATATATATATATATATATATATATATATATATATAATAGCAAAAACCAGTGTGGTGTTTGCAAAGCTGCACACTCTGGTAACGTTCCAAACTCTAGAAAGGAGTAAATGTAAAGGTCCAGTCATGACCGACTCTGGGGTTGCGGCGCTCATCTCGCTTTATTGGCCGAGGGAGCCAGCGTACAGCTTCCAGGTCATGTGGCCAGCATGACAAAGCCGCTTCTGGCGAACCAGAGCAGCACATAGAAACAGCGTTTACCTTCCCGCTGTAGCGGTACCTATTTATCTACTTGCACTTTGACGTGCTTTTGAACTGCTAGGTTGGCAGGAGCTGGGACCGAGCAACGGGAGCTCACCCTGTCGCAGGGATCCGAACTGCCAGCCTGATTAGCAAGCTCTAGGCTCTGTGATTTAACCCACAGCACCACCTGCCAGGAGACATAATTCAGTCTTTTGGCTCTGTGAGAAGCTGCGTCTTGGCTTGAACCTTTCAGGGGGGGGGAATCCCTGTCAAAACATTTCTGAGTACTTAAAAGAAATAACCTAGTTCCCATCTCAAGTCATTTATACAGATATCTCTTTTAGAATGCTCCCCCCCGCCCCCATTCCTCATTTTATAGCTAGCAGTTGGGCTGTACAACCCATAGTTTGACAGTCTTGTCTGCTATAACTTTTAAGTAGGAAGTGTGTGTGTGTGTGTGATGCACCATATACACTTTGGTCTGGTGAGTCCTCCTCACAGCTTCTGCCACCTGTGTAGACCCATGTTTCCACCCCTGGGTCCTTGCCATGGGAGCATATTCACCCAGTGCTCTACCAGCTGCACTGGCTCCCGGTGGAGTATAGAGTCAGGTTTAAGGTGCTTGTTTTGACCTTTAAAGCCCTATGTGGCCCAGGACCCTCGTACTTACGGGATCGCCTCTCCTGGTATGTCCCACAGAGGACCCTAAGGTCCATGAAAAATAATAGCTTAAAGTTCTCAGGCCCTAAAGAAGGCAGACTATTCTCCACCAGGGCCAGGGCTTTTTCAGTGACAGATCCGACCTGGTGGAATGCTCTGTCCCACGAGACTAGGGTCCTGTAGGACTTGATCTCCTTCCGCAGGGCCTGTAAGACAGAGCTATTCTGCCTGACCTTGAATTAGCCTAATTCTCTATTCCCCTTTCCCCTTTCCTCTTCTATGAAGAAACCCTTCCTGGGACTCAACATTTAAATTCTTCCCTGGTCTCCTTGCTGGCCCTAGTAGGACCAACCTGGCCAGTTAGCCCTGGTGACCATTTGATATCTATTGACTGGGTTCCCCCCCAAAAAAAAATGACCCCTGAATTTTTGAATTTTATTGATATTGCTGCATTTTATGTTGCATTCTATGCTGTTTTAAAGTCACATTTTAATCAATGTTTTATATTTGCTGTTAGCCGCCCTGAGCCTGGTTTTTAAACCAGGAAGGGCAGGGTATAAATAAGTTGTTGTTGTTGTTGTTGTTGTTGTTGTTATTTGGGAAGCACAGGGAGGTCCTTCAGAGGGTCAGATTTAGCCCACTTGTGAATACATTTTCTTAATGATTGGCTAAAGCCAAAGGTGCTGTGAAATCCTGTTTGTTTTCCACCTCTTGAAATATTAGAATTCAATGCCATCCAATGAATCTGTATCTTGGATTCATTTCCGCGGACCACATAGTTAAATGATGGAATTTGTCCCCATAAGGCGCAGTGATGGGCATCAACTTGGATGATTTTCAAGAATGCTTGGGCACCATTACAAATCCTGAGAACCCCCACCCCCCATATGCTTCAGAGGAACCTCAGGATACCACTAGTAAGTCCCTCCACCATTTCTCCTAAGCCCCCTAAGCTGCATCTCCTAAGTGAGGATGTTGCACTCAGATTTCATGAAGGTGCTGTCCAGCAAGAGGTGCTGAGATAAGGTTCAGAAGTCAGGATGGTTGGATAATGTACATCAAACAGGTATCACGCCTCCTGCATCAGGTAGCAAAATGGCTTGGGCCAGTCCACTGAAGTACAAAAAGGTTGGATTGCTTAGAAAATGAATAGTAAACAAGGGATAGATCACCTGCGGCCCTTCAGATATTGTGAGCCAGCATGATCAATGTACATGAATGAAGTAGATGTAGCCAAGTTTTTGAATGGACCACCTGGCACATAATTACACCTGAGCTGAGATAATTTTGATGGCTGCCGATCAACTGGACCATGTTCAAGGTCTTGTAGTTAACACAGAAGACCCTGAACAACATGGGACCAGGTTACTTGAAAAACCAACCAGCTGCTCTTGTATAGATCTGCAAGATCACTAAGATCATCTGAGTAAATTCTACTTGTGGCATTAGGTCCTGCAGCATATCATAGGCAATCCGAAAGCAAGCAATTTAGGCTGTTGCCCAAGTATTGTGGAATGCCCTTCCTTCTGCCATACACACAGCAGCAATCATATGTTGTTGTTGTTGTTAGTTTCATTTCTCTTCCACTTTATATCTGCTTCAGATGTCTTGCAAATACTTTGTTTTTTGAACAGGTTGTACCGACAGATAAGGTTAGTCCCTGTCATAAGTCTTTAAATCCTGGTTTATTCCCTTTAATATGCCTTTATGTGTTTTTATATTGCTGTTTTATTAGTTTTGAGTTGTGTTTTTGTTTTAGTGTGTTCAGGATACATTGTTTTAGATTGTACACTACTTAAGATATTTTTTGAAACATTAAGCAGACTAGAAATAGTTATAAATAAATATACAAACAAATAAATATATTGTCCAGCAACATGAAAAGATCCACAGGTTCCTATGCTTAATATGAGTCAACAGTGTGATGCAGCAGCAGCAGCAGCAGCAGCAAAAAAAAAAAAAAAAAAAAAAAAAAGCATATGCTATTCTAAGGTAAAGGGACCCCTGACCATTAGGTGCAGTTGTGGATGACTCTGGGGTTGTGGTGCTCATCTCGCTTTACTGGCTGAGGGAGCCGGCATACAGCTTCCGGGTCATGTGGCCAGCATGACTAAGCCACTTCTGGTGAACCAGAGCAGCGCACGGAAACGCCTCTGGTGAACCAGAGCAGCGAACGGAGCGGTTCCTATTTATCTACTTGCACTTTGACGTGCTTTTGAACTGCTAGGTAGGCAGGAGCAGGGAGCTCACCCCATTCTGTTCGGCAGTGGAAGCAGTGGAATTTGCTACCAAGGAGTGTGGTGGAGTCTCCTTCTTTGGAGGTCTTTAAGCAGAGGCTTGACAGGCATATGTCAATAATGCTTTGATGGTGTTTCCTGCTTGGCAGGGGGTTGGACTGGATGGCCCTTGTGGTCTCTTCCAACTGTATAATTCTATGATTCTATGATCACGGGGAATCGAACCGCCGACCTTTTGATCGGCAAACCCTAGGCTCTGTGGTTTAGACCACAGCACCACCTGTGTCCTAAGACTAGAAATATTTATAAATAAATATACAAACAAATAAATATATTGTCCAGCAACATGAAAAGAGCCACAGGTTCCTATGCTTAATATGAGTAAACAGTGTGATGCAGCAGCAGCAAAAAAGAAAAGGAAAGAAAGAAAGAAAGAAAGAAAGAAAGAAAGAAAGAAAGAAAGAAAAACTAATGTTATTCTAGGCTGCATCAACAGAATTTGGGTGTGCCAATGAAGGAAAGTAATAGTATCACTCTAGTCTTCCTTGTTCAGACCACACCTGGAATACTTTGTCCAATTCTGGGTACCACAATTTAAGAAGAATGTTGACAAACTGGAATGTGTACAGACTAGGGCAAGCAAGATGATCAAGGGTCTGGAAACAAGCCTTATGATGAATGATTGAAGGAGCTGGGTATGTTTAGCTTGGAAAAGAGGAGGCTGAGAGGAGACTGAGAGAATATATGATAGCAATCTTCAAATATCTCAAGGGCTGTGACATGGAAGCTTGTCTTCTCCTGCTGTGGAGACTAGGACTTGAACCAATGGCTCCAAGTTACAAGAAAGGAGATTCTGATTCAACATCGGGAATAACTTTTTAATGGTAAGAGCTATTAGACAGTGCAATAGACTCCCCCAGAAAGTGGTGGACTCTTGTTCATTGGAAATTTTAAAGCCGAGGACAGATGGACAATTGTTATGGGTGCTTTAGTAAGAGGGGTTGGGCTAGATGACCCTCAGAGTCCCTTTCAACTCTACAATTCAACTCCTGATCTAAACTCATGGGGTTATATGGCTTTAACATGGGATCGGAGGAATTTATGAATGGGTTTTCTCCATAAATTCCAATGAAATTTCATCATGGGAGCTAAGTGGAATCTCCAGTATCTCTCAAGAGAAGATAGAAGTGTTTTATCTCCTGATCTTAGTTCTAAGTGCCACAGCACCAGTTGTTCCCAATCCAGTACTGGGGTGGGGGTGCCTTTTTATAATCCAGAAGAGTGATTATATCTGATATCAGTGCTGTGGAGCTTATGATTTAGACCAGGGTTCCCCAAACCTGGGTCTCCATCTGTTTTTGGACTATAGTCTTCTTCATCCCTGACCACTAGTGCTAGGGATATGGGAGCTGTAGTCCATAAACAGCTGGAGACCCAAGTTTGGGAAACACTGATTTAGACTGAAGCTAAGCTATTGCTCTCCCTCCTTTTTAAGGACTTGCCTCTCCATCTCCATAAATGAGGGTGTGGGATGACTGGCAGGTGGGCAGAACCTGCTTGGAGATGCTTTGTGGGCTGGGTCAGATAGACCTTTGATCTAATCCAGCAGACTCTTCTGATATTCTTACACCTCGTCTTGCTAGTGCATTTACAAGAAACACACTCTAGTAATTCCTCCTCAAAATAACCGTAAGCCCTTAGATGGAGCAGTATTCCCCCCCCCCTCTCTCCACTGCTAAGTCTACCAATCCACAATCTTGGGTGGTTTAAGAAGTATGGCTTTAGCCTTCTTCCCGACACCTGGATCTAATAATGCCATCTTCTCCTTCTTTGTGAAGTCTATGAACACTGCAGGAGTTATTCTTTCCCCTGTATGTTTTACTGCCTCGGTATTGCATGGACCTCTGCGTATACTTTGCAATTGATAAGGCTCGAGGGTACAAATATCCCAGATAACAAGCGGATCAGCACAGAATAGATGGAGACTTCCGGGGTCTCTCGGCCCAAAGGAAAGCTCATTGAGTAGCAAAGTGCAGCAACCAAATTGGATTTTACACTCCAGCACGTGTACACTGAGGGCCTTCTCAAGCAGATAATCATAAGCAGAGCTCCAGTGGGTTGAAACCTCCTTCTCGAAGTGCAGTTTTAGAAGCTATTTTTTATCTTAGTATTTCTTTCTTCTTTCTTATGTGGAAAATTCTATTGCTTTAAAGTTAAGAATTGCCTTGCTGGGTCAGATATTGTCTGGTCCAGCATTCTTGTTTCCATTGGTGCCCTGATCATATGTCTCTGAAAAGCTCACAGCCTGAAAAGGACACAAATCTGGGGAGGCACTAAACTTTCTCAGAACACTGCCCCCCCCCCCCGAGAATTTTCTTTTTGCCTTTGGGAAAGGGGGCATTTTCCCAAACACTCTACAACTCTGGGTGTGTTTGTGTGTTGGATGTCATTTTCAGAGGAAGAAATGGGCTCCAGGAGGGGAGAAACTAATAGCTATTAAACACTCCCTCCCCTCTTTTTTTCCTCCCTCCCTCCCTCCCTCTTTCTTCCTTTCATCCTTTCTCTCTCCCTCTAGTTAAAAATGTTTCTTTCTTTCTTTCTTTTAATTTTGCAGGCAAATAAATAAAAATAATTCTAACTTGACAGCAGACAAACCTACCTAGGGAGGAAATTCAAGATGGAGCAGGAGATCTAATGCTCTTCTTCCCAGTCACCAAATGCCTTCCCACTGATAGAGAAGCCTCTTTGATAAAAACCTTCCCCTGTTCATATGGAAGGATGGGAAATAAATTCCATTCCATTGACACCTAAAAGTGAACTTACCTATTTTGCTCCCCCCCCCCAAAAAAATACACAGACTGAAGCACAGTCATCTTATAAAAACTCACACTTTTCCAAATTTTGAAATGCCATATAAGCTGTACCAAGATGCATTTACTAGGGTGAAGTGTGCAAAAATGCATATATTATGGGGAATAATTGCACTGCAAAAATGTTTATGTTAGGAGAAATTTTCCCTCAAATGTTTATGAATTTTCATGGGCAGCTTGCTTAAAAAAAAGCTTTTATGGAAATTTGGATAACTGAACTTAGGAACTAATCTTAGAAACCAAAATTGACAGATCTGCACACCCAACATCAGATGAACCTAGCCAGGGAGGAACTTCCAGAAGAGGCAACAGCATCCCGTGCTCTGTCTCCAGTCACCAGATGGAGAAGCATCCTCTTTTCTTAGCTTCATGTTGCAGGAGCTGGTCCATTCAAGGTTTGAATAACCTTCTTGAATTAAAGGTTAAACAACCCTGTTGAATTGTGCTCAGGAGCTTCAGCCCAAGGCTGTTGCCTCACCCTCTGCCAGTGAATTCCTCAGGTCAAGCATTCCCTATAGAGTGCATTTTCCCCTGTCTGTCCAGAACCTGAATTTGAAGCAAATCAAGTTCCACATGTTCTAATATTCCGCTTATAGTATCTAGATTGCATTCCCTTTGACCAAGATTCATATAGGAATACAGGAGGCTAAGGTTATACTGAAATAAATCAACTGCATTAACACTGACTGACCGCAGCTCTCCAAGAGTGGAATATTTCCAAGCCCCTACCTGGAGACAACAGAGATTGAACCTGGGACTTTCTGCACGCAAGGCGTTCCTTTGGGTCCCTTCCAACTCTACAATTCCATGATTCCTCTTCCACTGGGTTAAAGCCCTTCTCTAGTCATATAACTGAAAATTATTAACCAGGAAGTCTTTCTCAGATTTACCTGGAGACACCAGGAATTGAACCTGTGACCTTCTGCATGCAAAGCAGATGCTCTGCCAGTGAGCTACATCCATTCCCAGCATAAGATATGAGAGATTTGCCCTGTGCAGCACCAGGCACAGCACTGGCATGGTGCTAACTCAGTGTTGAGGGAGCCTCAATAGTGGCTAGCGCTTCAAGTATTCCCCAGTGCTCATTAACCATTCAGTCCCTAAATGATTATGCATCTGTCTAATGACAATGTCAGCTTTTAAAAAAATAAAACAAAAGTAAAATACTGCATGTGATAACAAGGAAGGGTGTAGGCCTATTAGGAGAGAAACTCCTGGAGGTGAAGGTGACATCTTTATGGCACTGGCCCCTTCCCTTATTTGCAGTAACTCATTTTATGTATAGTGTTTCATATTGGTGCAGCCAAAGGGCTGGATCTGCTGGTGATTTACTCCCACCCATAAGGAGGATAGGAGCTTGCAAGAGGGGAGAAAATAAGTCTGTTGATTAGAACAGTAAATTAAGGTGAGACGGAGAGGGGGGAGTACCAGAAAACCAGATTCTACAGGCCTGCATAAACATCTCATGCTGTTTTGCCACTTGTTACTTTGCTTCCCTATAAACTGTGCACTCAAAGCACTCTTAATCCCATCATAAAGCTCTCTTCCCCCTTCATCTTCTTCCTCACCACGCTGGGTGAATTTATTTCTCCTTTGCTCAAGTCAAACCTTCGGTTGGTTGCGCTTTTGCCACACAATCAGAACCACAGTTGCTGCTGCTGCTGCTGCTGGGGTTGCCCAGTGGAAGGTGGCTCATTTGGGCAACTGGGACAATGCCCCACCAAACTCGATCTACCCTGAGCCAGTCCCTACTTCCCTGGCTTCCTGTTTACAAACAGTCCAGGGGATGGAACAGCCTGTGAGCTTCCTCCTCCTCCTTAACCTCAATGTTGTCCCTTGTAGAACTCCAAAGGGCAAAAATAGGATGAGATGGTTCTGCCTGAAGTTGGCTCTGGCCCCAACAACTATTGGTTTCCCTGCCTTCCACTCTACCAGTCCCCAATTGGCATCAGCTACCATGGCCATAGACTATTCAAAATGGAGATGGAGATGGAGGAGGAGGAGGAGGAGGAGGAGGAGGAGGAGGAGGAGGAGGAGGAGGAAGAAGAAGAAGAAGAAGAAGAAGAAGAAGAAGAAGAAGAAGAAGAAGAAGAAGAAGTAGTACAGTGGATGTGAACGGGATCTGTTCCAGAGCCCCGTTCGCATCCAGAGCAGTACGCAGCCCGAAGTGCTGAATCTGTGCATGCTCACCGCAAGATTCGGCGCTTCTGTGCATGCGTGTGACGTCATCCGGCATGTCTGTGCATGCGCGAATAGCCAAACCCGGAAGTAACCTGTTCCAGCACTTCCAGGTTTGCCGTGTTCGTAACCTGTGATGTACGCAACCCGCAGCAAACGTAACTAGAGGTATGACTGTACAGTAGTAGTAGTTTGGGTATTGTTTGCTGTTAAATGATGAGCTTGATCAATGACTAGTATGTGATCCAAAGTGAAATCAGAATCAAAAGTTGGGTGACCAATCCCAGGTAAATCATGTGAGGAACATCAAGGGAAGGTGAAATAAAGCTTTATATCAATGCCACAGTTGTTTTTAAGGAAGGGGATAGATGACAGCTTCCACCATCCCTGACTATTGGCCATGCTGCCTGGGGGTGATGAGATCTAGAGTGCAATATCAGGTTCCCCAACCTTGACTTCCCTGTTGTGAATGGATCTTACCAAAATAACAATTCTCTTCCAGAGAGATATCAAGGGAAACTTGAGGGAAGCTAAAGGGGCTTGTATAATCACAGAGTGGCTAACTGGGGGACCCAGGAACCATGTTGGCACTTGAACCTCCCATGCTGCATTTCAAGTGACTCTCACCCCTCTCTGTGCAAAGCAAAATATATCCTAAGGGCCATGGGACCATCCTCTCCTTTCACACCAACATGGCCAGTGGTTGGATAACATGTGGTCCCTTCAGTTCTGTTTTTGGCCTAGGGAGTCTTGCCTTCAGCATTTTTTTCCATAAATGCATGGGGCGGGGAAGCATTAGAGAATCTAACACATCACCTTGTGAGCTACCATGAATTGCAAAGATACTTCCAGAGGGATCTATGATTTGGAAAATTAAACATGAGGCATAAAGGTAAAGGTAAAGGGACCCCTGAACATGAGGCATATCTAGGACTAAATGCATTAGATGATAAATTTGGAGTTAGAAGAACAAATCACTTTCTTTGTCAAGAGTGGAATTGTGGAAATAGGAAGACTTAAAACAGACAAGCTTCTTACACGGGATACTTCTCCTTTTTATTTGGTGTTCGAGGATGGAACTAGATATTATGGTAAAAAGGTAAAGGTAAAGGGGACCCTGACCATCAGGTCCAGTCGTGTCCGACTCTGGGGTTGCGGCGCTCATCTCGCTCTATAGGCCGAGGGAGCCGGCGTTTGTCCGCAGACAGCTTCCGGGTCATGTGGCCAGCATGACAAAGCTGCTAGTGGCAAACCAGAGCAGCACAGGGAAACGCCATTTACCTTCCCACCGGAGCGGTCCCTATTTATCTACTTGCACTTTTATGTGCTTTCGAACTGCTAGGTTGGCAGGAGCTGGGACCGAGCAACGGGAGCTCACCCCGTTGCAGGGATTCGAACCGGCGACCTTCTGATCAGCAAGCCCTAGACTCTGTGGATTAACCCACAAAATGACAATTGTACTCCCTCTGTAAAACGCATGCAAAATTGGGAGGGGGGCAGTTGTTTGTCAATTGATTTATACTAGGAGAGATAATTGCATGCTTAGGATTTTCTCATGGAAAGGAGGACTTGCAAAGTACTTAACATTGGGTGGATCATGCACATTTAATTTATATTTTGATGCATATAAAGGGTACAAAATTGAATGTGTCGATTCCATCAGGGGGGGGGGGAGACCAAAAAACCTCCACTCACCTTTTTTTTTATTTCAGCATTTGTAGATTTCTGACCTTTTCAGCCACACATAAAAGCTACAATGAATCACCTCCATGGTGCTTGAAGCACTCCCTCTCGCCCTAGAATACATTCAACCATTGTTTCTTTTGTCAATATTTCATCCAAACAGTGCGCACACATCTGCAAGGCAATGTGAGCACCCTTTTGTTGGGAGCAGAATGGAGAGGATAAAGGGATAAGTAGCTATTTTATTTTATCTGAACCATAAATATAATAGGAGCTTTTTATCAGGATTTTTTAAAAATCCCAGTAGCTAATGCATAGTTTCCAACATTTCACAGTGGAAAGTAGGGACACTCTTGTGTATGGTATTTATAATGTCCCTAGTCTCATTGCTTGAATGCCCCAATACAAACCTTTTCACCAATAGATGCTGTGGAGTCCCCCTCCATTATGCTGGATGCTGCATTGCTCTATTCTTCCCCACAGAGAAGGAAAAAAAAAAAAAGATCGAGGAAGTTTTTGTCCTTTTCGTTAATTATATGCTTAGGTAAAACAAGCACACAGTTTTCCTGTTGTTATTATCAAAAGATCAAAGTGAAGCTCACCAGCCACAGCATATGAAATGGAAGGATATCTCAACTCCTTTCTGCCACCACCAGGGACCTCATGGTACCAGTGGGATGGCATTTTGGTATGTTTGGCTGAGAGATCATGACTGTTTCAAGAATACCCAGGTGGAATGGGGATTTGAACCTGGGTCGCCCCAGTCCAGCATTCCACAGTGCGAGCCAAATTCACGCCATACATTTAAAGCACAGTGATACAATTTTGAACAACCATGGCTTCCCCAAAGAATTCTGGGACCTGTAGTTTGTTAACCTCAGAGAGCTACGATTCTCAGAATTCGCTGGGAAGAGGCATTGATTCTTAATCCCCACTGGGAAGTGTAGCTCTGGGAGAGGAATACAAGCAGAGGCATACTTTGGCTCCCTTGCACCCTTGGCAAGGAGCTGTATCAGCACCTCCAAAGCTGGGAGAGAGCACGGGCCAGAAAATCAAAAAACGTGTTGCCTTTTGTGCTCCTCCAGTGACTCCTTCTGTGGTCATCAGAGTCCTGTCTGCTCTGCTCCAACTCTTCCTCCTCCTTCTCCATTGATCCATCTGCCTGCCTGCCTGCCCGTCTTCCTGCCTCCCTCTCTCATTCCCTCCATTCACTGCTTTCCCTTCTCCCTCCCTCCCTTTTTCTTCTTCCTGAAACTCTCACTGCCCCACCTCTGTTCTCCCCCCCCCCCAAGCCACAATGGATGCTCTGCTCACACTACTAATAGCATCCTTAGCCAACTGGGAAGGGGCCCCTGCAGGGCTACTGTGATGGCCCACACCAGTGACCAAATTCTTCCACCAAGGCACTCCCTGAATACAAGTCTCACCACCCTTAAGAAACTTCACCTCCCAGAATGATCACAGTCAGAGTTCAGTTCCAGAAACACCCCTCTCCCCACCATAATAGGTAAACAGATGAATGCCTACTCTGCAAAAGGCTTAAATGTGGTCCTTAATCCCAGGGCCGGCTCTAGGTATAGTCCCAGTGGCGCGGGGCGCTGTGCGGCAAGGGCAGGGGCGCCGGAGCGATCTCCGCGCCTCAGCGCCAGGGCGCCCGACCTGCTCAAGACTGCCCTGCTTAATCCTGAAGTCTATAGCCTCGTAGAGTTGGAAGGGATCCAACAGGTCATCTAGTCCAACCCCCTGCAAGGCAGGAATCACATCTAAGCACATACTTCTATCAAGACTCTGGTCTTCTGGTAGCCCAAACTTGTTCATTTGACCCTGCAGACCTTCTCTTGCTTTCCCATTCATGCAGTTTTTACAGATGTTGCAATAGGTCAGAGGAGCAGTCTAAGTAGTTTAAGCAGAAGTATGATTTCTTTACCAGACCAGTACGCTCTGGTTTTTCTATGCCTTCCCATTATGTCTCCAGCCCTGCAGAGTGCATGTTGCGGTTCAGCTTCACAGAGAAGCAACTCTGCTCCATTTGCAGAGTTTGCCAACTCCTGTCACAGCTGTTTCATCACTGCTTGAAGTCAAGGGTGTAATTTTACGTGGGAGAAAGCTTGGGAGACTATGGAACGACTTGCGTTCTCTGAAAAGGCTTTATTTACCATTTCTCCCAAACAGTAATTCATCTATTCAGAGAATATCGAGATCTTATTATATGGAATCATGTCAGCATTTAGAAAATTAGAGGTTTCTTTTTAAAACCTGGAACGAACTGATTTATATATATATATATATATAAAATCTTTTTAAAGATGATCAGACTCACAATTTCTCATTGCTCAAGCTGGTTGTCTGGAAGAAAATTGTTAGTTGAGCAGAGGAGAGGGAAGCCTGAGCTTAGAATGTGCCTGAACAGATTGTACTGAGAGCAAAGGTCTGGGTAAGAAACATTTGCAAGGCCAGGTGGAATCCCATTGGCCCCTTCTGTCACCTGATCCCTGCAGCGCTGGTAGATGCATTGCCACCTCTGGGCCAAATGCGGTTCTGAATGCAAGTCAGATGCACCTGATGCTCTGAAAAAAGCTACACAGATGCATTGTGGACACTGGTTGGACACAACCAGTTACTGCCATGGTCCCCAGATGGAGACCCTCGGAGCCTTCAACTTGTTGGCATTACATTATTTTAAAATACTGTAATATAATAATAATAAATCCTTCCAGTAGCACCTTAGAGACCAACCAAGTTTGTCATTGATATGAGCTTTCGTGTGCATGCATCGTGTTTCGACTATGGCAGACCAACATGGCTACCTACCTATAACTAGAATTATTTTAAAATGTAAAGCATTTGGATATTGCTTTTCCAGCCCTGAGGGCCTCTCATTTAGGTAAATTCTTGGCATCCGATTTCCTCTCTGCATCAGCACCATAGCAGCAGGACATATTCCTGGAGGAGAAGGATAATAATGACTACTAGACATGATGGCCATGCTCTGCCTCCATGGTCAAAAGCAGAAATGCTTCTGAATACCAGTTTCTGTGAGCCACAGAAGGAGAGAGTGCTCTTGTGCTCGGGTTGTGCATGGGATTTCCCACCAGCATCTTGTTACTCACTATGGGATAAGGATGCTGGACTGGATCCATCAGGGCTCTTCCGATGTTCTTATGGCTGGCATGCCCAATAACCCTTGGCATCTCTGCTGAGGTATTAGGAAAAAGGAAAGAGGAAGATCTCTATCCCATACCTTTTGGGATGGGGTGTTATTGCCAGTCAGACTGTGCCAGATAGGGATAGACTATAGACCCAAGTTGGTGAATACCCTCTTGATCAGGCATCCCCAAACTTCAGCCCTCCAGATGTTTTGGACTACAGTTCCCATCTTCCCTGGCCACTGGTCCTGTTAGCTAGGGATCATGGGAGTTGTAGGCCAAAACATCTGGAGGGCCGCAGTTTGGGGATGCCTGCTCTTGATCATCCTCCGTTCATGCAACAAGTTCAAATGGCATTGGGAACTGGAGAGGTGCTTCCAATGTGAAACCCATTTCTGCCACAGATTTACCTTAGGAACTTAAGAAGAACCAAAGGCCCATCTAGTCAACCATTCTCTTCTTG
The DNA here is from genome assembly GCF_965207765.1 of Zootoca vivipara. Classification (NCBI taxonomy): domain Eukaryota; kingdom Metazoa; phylum Chordata; class Lepidosauria; order Squamata; family Lacertidae; genus Zootoca; species Zootoca vivipara. The sequence continues at coordinate 55,859,008 of NC_142593.1, forward strand.
CAGTGATCAACCAGATGTCCAGATAGGAGGCTCACAAAGAGAAGCTAAACACAACAGCCACCTCAAGCCATCTCAGAACCATTGGAGCCAGCTCTCCGTGCATTTGTGAACACACCTGCCCTTCAGTCTGATTTTCAAGTGGATATTTGATGTATATAATCCGCTCTGAGCCTGAAATACATTGACTGAAGTTTGGTGGCTGAAGCTGGGATTTGTTTCCATTCCTTATCTCGCTCTTCATTTGTTTTTGGCCGTTCTCCTTTTCTACTGCCAGAGGGGTTTTTTGTCAAACTGAGAGGCCGTGGCATGGATAAATATCTAACCAATTCTTTGCCAACAGAGAAAAGAGTTTAATAATTTGCTCCCACTGAGCCACTTTTATGGGGTAATTGCTACTCATTCCATTGAATTTCATCAGCTAAGCAGGATTCCACTGGCTTGTGATGTCTAAATGAGACCTCTTTGCAGGTCAGAACAGGGAGGGAGGGGAAAATCTTGTAGAAAATAGCATTTAATCTATATTGATCTAAAAGTGCTTTATGGTGTTAGAGGTCACCATATTGCTGTTGTCATGGGCTTGTCTCCGGAGAAATAAAACAAGGTCATTTTGATCAGCGATGGCCTTTAAGAACATAATGGTACCTCTCTGAGATCAGTAGGTGAACTGGACAATAAGGCTCCACCGCCCTGCTGCCTAGCTGCATTTCCGCAGCAACCATCTGAAATGGAGCTCTTTAATTTGCCCCAGAGGGAGACAGAGGTTGCGACTGGTACAACCAGAGGCCAAAATCAGTTTTGGGGGAAACGAACCACATATATTTATAATATATATATCAGCAGAAGACTGGTGAAAGCATTTCAGTTCATGAGAGATGCAAGCATGATTTACAAATAATATCAAAGGGGGAAAATCAAAAGCACTTTATACATTAATGAGTCTTGAGGAAGGGACAATATAAGTCTGTGCGAGGAGGAAAATGGGATACAGTGATTACACTGGAAAATAAAGTGTGAAATTAAATCAACTGATATTAAAGCATTAGGGGAGGGATTCAATGTAGGACTAATTTAAAATCTCTTTCTGGTGTATCAGCTGTGCTAGCGAAACAGCTTCAGCAAGAAAAGATGCAGGAAGCCAGCAAGGTTCCTGTGGCCAATTGTGCAACAAATCGCTGTAGCCCTGATACTTCCTGTTGCACAGTTGGTTGCACAACTGGTGGCTCTACAAGCTTCCAGTAGCACAACTGTTGCATTGGATTACAGATTCCACGATGCTGAATTACAACGTATTACCAAACTTAAAACCATGGAGAGACCTGGTCTGAATAGAGACATTGGATCCTTATCTCATTATACATGATAAAGCTACTTTTGGCCATCTCATCCCTTGCTTTTTCCTGTAAGACCAATTGCAGTCATTAACAGCTGTTAACAGGTTGACCACACCTATCAGCCAATCACCCATTCCCACCACCCTTCTGAGTAATACCCCTCCCCACCCTCTCACCATATATAAAGGTCTGGTGACTTCTGTTTCAATGTATCTGAAGAAGTGTGCATGCACACGAAAGCTCATACCAAGAACAAACTTACGACAGTTGGTCTCTAAGGTGCTACTGGACACACACACACACACACACTGCATCAGACCAACACGGCTACCTACCTGAATCTAGATTCCACAACCATCATTCTCATCCTTCTACTGGGTCTTATCCATGTACTCTCGACTCAGAGCCACTGGAATTGTGCAACTTCATTCTTTCTTCACACTAAGGGGCATTGTGGCATAGCTTGTACAAGCCCAAGTCACCACAGCAGCAATCTTTCCCCACTCTTCAGAATCTAGAGGTCCAGGCCAAGATTAATCTCGGTTCTCTCTTTTGCAGCAAGAAACAAGTGGATGGTTTATGAGTCTTTTAAGTTATGAGCCACAGTTTTCTTCTGCTCAGTAGCTCTGTTGGCATTGCCCTCAGTACCCAAGGCTCTGGAAATGCAAGTAACCCATTTTCTTCCATTGCTGCCCTTGTCCTAAATGGAAATAAATGCAGCTTGGCTCTTCTGCAGAGAAAAAGCAGCTTACAGATGCAAGGTGATTGAGACTGTTTTGTGTCTATATTATCCCACTAGTAATTGTGATGGACCTATTTTGGCCCATGGGGCAGTAATCCCTCATTGCTGCTCTCCTGAGAGTCTACAAAATGGGCAGTTGTTTGAGGAGGTTATAAAAAACCAACCTCAGCAGTTTCTCAGTTGATCTTCCCTGGCACCCCGCTTTCACTCCTGGAAATTTGTCAGTTAATTCTGCCTTATGTGAAGAAGTCCTTCTTTTCTTGCCTGCTCAAAATATCCTCCAGGTCTCCCAGGCACATCATGAGATGTGCAACCAAACTCCACCCTGTATGTGTATGTATGTATGTATGTATGTATGTATGTATGTATGTATGTGGAATGGCCAAGCTGGCGGAGCATTTTTTAATTTTAAAATTTCAATTTAGACAATGTGACATAATTTCCAGTCTTCCTTTTTTTTCCTGGATCATTTCTTGGAGCGTGGAGGGTTAACCGGCTGATCGAAAAGGTTACAGATGAACAAGATTAAACATTTATTGCCGTGTTAATAAATGATTGCACCTGCGGTGGAGGCAAATATAAATGTTAAGGGGCCTCATTATAAATTAATAGGAGCTCTGCAAGGATAACTGTTTAAAGAAGTCTCCCTCTGTCAGTCTGGATACCGAATTGTAGGCCAGGCTCTGTGGGGAACAGGGCCTGCCCAATACATTTCGCGGCCTGAGGTGAACCAGCAAATGGAGTCTCCCCTCAGAATGCTGGGAAGTGTAGTTTGTTAAAGGAGCTGGATGGATAGGGAATATAAGTCCCTGGGACCAGATGCAGCCTCTCAGACCTGTCTGTTTTGCATCATCCATGAGTGTTTTCGACTTAAATGTGTCTTTGAGTGCCTAATGCTTCTCGCTTGCCTGAATGGAGGACAGACAGTGATGCGCGAGTGTGAAGAAACTAACCTACTGTATAAAAATAAAGCAGGAAGCGCTAACTTCTAGCAGTGGGAAAGGCAGCTTATTCAGCAATCCTGAAGGTTTTCCTGTGCTCAGTTCATTAGAAGGAAAGCATATAAAACCAGCATCAAATAAACCTCCAGTCTCACCACAGAAAATGAGAAAAATCTGCCTTCCTTCCCACCTCTGCCACCGAAGCAGCTGCCTCATCGAGGCTCATAATAGTGCCAGTTCTGTTGGGCAAAACACACATGACAGGGAGTGTGGGCAAGTTTGGTTTGGTGGTGTTCCCCCCGAATGAGAGAAAAGGGGAGGAGTGTTGTATTTGCATCACTCCAAGAGTGCAATTTTTGTTTTGTTTAATATAATTATTATTTTCTTTAATAAAAAACATAAAATATAACAACCTTACAATAACAAATCAATTGCATTTGCTCCGCCGAGCTCGTGACTTCCCTCCCTCTCTTCAAATGATTTCCCATTTCCTAATGAATTATATGCACATTTCAGCTGTCAGTTTCTGTCCTTCAATATATATCAAGTCCTTTTATTATCCATGGTCAGATACTATTGTTACGTTATGTTGCAGGATTGATCTCAATGTCTGCTAGTGTCTTCACATTTTTACAATCATCTTTCAAGCACTCAATCAATTTACTCCAATCTCTTTGGAATTTCTGGTTGCCTTGGTTCCGGATCCTCACAGTCAGTCTGGCCAACTCCGCATAGTCCATCATCTTCATCTGCCACTCCTCAATAATTGGTAATTCTTGCAATTTCCACCTTTGGGTTAACAAAGTTCTTGCTGCTGTGGTAGCATATATAAATAGTCTTTGATCTACTTTTGCAATTTATTTTCCCATCAACCCAAGCAAAAATGCTTCTGGTTTTTGGAGGAAGGTGTATTATAAGTGTGACGTTTTAAGTGGGACATCCCAGATTGACAGGCCACCCCGATGGGGTCAGTGGGAGGGTGGGTTGTCTCGATTTGCCCTCTTAAAAGGTATGGGGATATGTCACTATTTGGGATGCACCTAGGCCTTAGCTTATAATCTGTGTCCCCAACCTCCCAGCTTTCTGCAGTGAAGCCAGATGGTGGTGCCAGGCTGTCTGGGTGGGGCGTTTTGTGAGCAGAACAATTGGGCCTGATCCCAGTGCACCAGCTCTGCAATGGCAGAGTGACCGGTTTGGGATTCTAGCAGATCCCTGACCATCTCAGCCCCAGGCTCATATTGCACCATTTCAGGACTTTCCTCTAGGCTCTGCCAGTGAATAGCCCACCACTGTGTCCCCTGTCCACAGGTACTGAGGAGGGTGCAGAGGGTACAGTCCACCCCAGGTATCACCCTGACGGGGGTGACAAAATGACAGGCGACACTCGTCACCGCAAGGCCTGGAGCGCGCATGAGCCACGCGTCTCAGCGCCTGCAGGCTCTGCGCTGTCCGCCTGTTTCCTCCCCCCAGCTGTAAGGCGGCTGAGGCCCCATCACACGCCCATCCCTATGGGCGCCGTGCTCCCATCTCATCCCTATGGGCGCCACACGCCCCGTAGTGTGCAATGCCCATAGGGGACGGGGTACATGACACCCATAGAGACGGGGAATGCCACAGCACCTATAGTGACGGGATGGGGCACCCATAGGGACATAATGGGGCGCACCTATGGGTGGTTCGCCCTGCCGCATGTGCCTGAGAGCCCTGCCCCATGGGCTTTTGCTTAGATCAGGCAAGGCTGTCTTCTTGTACTGTTAAGCAAAAACAAAATAAAGAGAGAAAATGACTGTCTGGTAGGAGGGCATGGCATTGATCTCTGTCTGCAGTTTGATACTATAGAAATAGACAAATCTGTTGCTGATGACATGCCTTTTGGTTTCATCAGAATATTAAAATCCTGTGCAAAACTGCACCTATGTATAAATTAGGGACACTTATCTCTGAATTATATATGCAGCAGAAGAGGCTGCTGTATTAAAATGAGGCTTTTAAATGAGAATGAGTAAATGAAATACATGGGTAAGTCTGGAATTGAAATAAATACATAAAGATGCGGAGGAGAACGACTGTAATAAATGGTATGTTTATTGTGCCAAAGGGAGAAAAAAGAATATTCCAATTGAATTGTTGTCATTAGTTCCTAAAATCTTGAATTGCAAGTCATCATATAGATATTTAATGAATATTTGATAAGGTTCTGAAGACCTCTCTGTTTCGAAGGCATGATTTAATTTCAAGCTGCTCAATAAGAATAGAAAGATAGTTGTTTTAGATGATTGGGGGACTTCTTTAACCCTTGTACTGCCAGTGATTTGCTGATTGTCTCAAATATCTGAAACATTTAGCTTACGCCCTTCAGATTCTGCAACAAGAACGCCACAAGTCTTCCATGCAAATGAGAGGAAGCATCCAGTATCACAAAAACAAAAACAAAAAAACTGTAGCGGTTTTTTTTTCAGTCCCATTCATTTGTGTGAACAACCTTTCCTCCTGTTGTACTGTAGGGTGGGTGGGGAATAACTCAGCAGTGAAACACATGCTAGGATAAATCCCCCAAATTCTTGGTTGTCACCAATTACAGAAGCACAATGCTCAATTTGTGCCTGTGGCAATTCCATGACACAGTGTGCAAGGAATTGCTGTTCCACGAAGTTGCAAAATATTGTGCTGCAAATGTGAAAGTCCAGCCATGTACGTTTTTACCTGTTAAGGAATTGTGTGTGAACTACCTGCAACAATCAGAATCTAAGCATCAATCTAATCCACCATCCTATTTTCAGGAGTAGTCTTCAAGTTGCCTTTGGGAAGCCCACATAAAGGGTGTGGAGACCCAGCCCATTATGTCCATAGTATTTGTTAATCAGGGATAGGATGCATGTGTCCATAAAGGTAAAGGGTAAAGGTCCAGTCATGTCCGACTCTGGGGTTGCGGTGCTCATCTTGCTCTATAGGCCGAGGGAGCCAGCGTTTGTCCGCAGACAGCTTCCGGGTCATGTGGCTAGCATGACAAAGCTGCTTCTGGCGAACCAGAGCAGCGCATGGAAACGCCGTTTACCTTCCCGCCGGAGCGGTCCCTATTTATGTACTTGCACTTTGATGTGCTTTCGAACTGCTAGGTGGGCATAGAGACATGCAAATGGGCTTCCAGAATGGTGTACGGTGTTCTGGATTTAGAATGTATAGATAAGAGTGAATGCACTCTTTTTGGGCAAAGCAACCCCCCACCCCTTGAAGAAATATCCTTAATAGGGTTATTTGGATCCATTATATCAGATTTTAATGGGGGAGAAACTAACACATTTTATTAGAATGGAAGAAAGAAATCAAAGATGGGATGAATTCACAGTAAATTGGTTGCATTTTAAAAAACATTCTAGTAGTGCATCAAATCAAAATATGCAATTTTGCAGCAAGCTATATTCATAATTTAATTAAAAATATATCAAAAGGGAGTTTAAAAATATATCAAAATCTAGTTTTTATGTTGTAGTAAGAATGGATCAACTTTCATTTTTGATGGTTACATTTTTCTTATATTTCTTTATATTAAAAAAGAAGAAGGGGAGAATGCTTTTTTGTGTGCAAATTAATGCTGATTGGGGAATATATGAGACAGGTCTTCTCAGTGGTGGTCCCATATTTGTGCTCCTCTCTCTCGAGGGAGTTACAGTTGCCTCTTGTACAGTTCAGGGATTTATTTATTCATTGCACTAGTCACCCTTTAGCCAAACAGCCTCTCAGTAGGGCTTACATAAACTAATTCTAAGGTTGTCGCTGCCTTCAGGCTCACCACCTAAGAAGAGAAGACACACAAGGAAATAGGGAATGAAGGGAGGAGGGGAAAGCAAGTTCAGGCACAACTGGTCTTAAAACAAAAACTTATAGCTCCACTCCTATGCCAACTTAGCCCTGTAGCCAGAGAAAGACAGGTTTTGTTTTTGCTGAACAAGTTTACTGGAACAACAGCCTCCTTGGTGGCCAAATTTCTTTTTCTGGCCCTTAAGCACCGTAAGGTTAAAATTGACAGCATTGACATGGGTCTAAATGTATAGCCTACTTCAAATTGCGTGCCGAGGTACCAAGACATCCCCCCCAATAACTCACACTTCACACAATATTTTAAGTTTAAGGCTTTTGGCATTAATTTGGCCACAACTTTATTTAAATACAACTGATGTGAGTGGTTGCTTAGGCATTGGTTCCAGCCATCTGTCCCCCGCCTGGGACAGATCTGACTCCCGCTAGCCTAGTAGGGAAGCCAGTAGGTAAGCACCCTCTGGGAGAGGTTGGGGCAGGGGCCCACGCCCTTGACCTCATCCCTCAGATGCTCCCCTGGCCCCTACCAGGGATAAACAGACAAACCTGTGGAGCCCCAGGATTCCTTTAACGGAATACCCTTAAAGGCAGCAGCAACCATGAGTGCTCGCTTAAGCATATAGGGCTAAAGCTGTCACTCATTCAATTGCTACATGCAAAATTCCCCAGCAACAGCACACCCACCAAACACACATGTTTGCCATCCAAACTGACCCGCCTCACCAACCCTAGGCTGTCTTGTTCACCCTTTCGCAACCCATGTTCTCCTTTAAGGGGAAAACCTGCTTTGTAGGTTTAAGTTTTAATTTCCTTTAGATGTTTAGATGTTTTAATTTTGGTATGGATAAATGTTTGTTTCTGTCTGATGGTTGAATAAAGTCTGATTGATTGATTGATTGATTGGTCTTAAAGTTACATCCAGTGGCCAGTGATGGTACTGGTTGTTTTCCCTTGAGAAAGAACAACAACTCTTCTCCTTCCCACCCCCAGATTAGATCCACTGGCAGAGCTGTGACAACGTCTAGGCCAAGAGGACAGGACAGTTATTCCTCAGACAGCTGCCTTCTTAGCTGTTAGAATCCCCACAGCTTTTAAACATCCCTCAAAAAGCCACTAGTTTTGAGTTACTTTCAGCTGTGAATTTCTGATTATTAAATGGCTATACAGTGGTACCTCTCAAGATGAATGCCTCGCGCAACGGAAAACTCGCAAGACGAAAGCAAGATGAAGTTTTGGTGACTCACAAGATGAAGTTTTCTATGGCTGTGGTTTGGAAGACGAATTATTATTTTTTGTGTGGTTATTTGTTTGTTTGTTTTCCGTGGCAAACCACGCTTTGCAAGACGAAATTATCGCAAGACGAAGCGACTCGTGGAACGAATTACTTTCGTCTTGCGAGGCACCACTGTATTATTACTGGTTTTTAATCACGTATTTCCTGATGGTTTAATTGGTTAAAAAACAACAACAACATTGTGCCCGATTACAGGATAGATGTTTTTTAACTGCCATTTAAAATTATGGTCTTTCATTGAACTGTATTTTACTGAATATTGCAGCTGCTTTTTGCTTGCTCTCCCTGCCCTGAAAGCCATATTGGGAGGGCTTTGCCCAGAAAAGCAGACTGGAAACATTAAAATAAAATAAAATAAATAAACTGTTCAAGCAAAAAAGAAAAAAATGCACAAAATGCTTTGGGATCCTGAGTGCTTTTGCCTCCTGGACACCAGAGCTTTGTGATCTTCTAAACAATCACAGCTACTGACTTCGGGGACACTCCTGGGTTGAAATCCCTGTTGCGTTCCCTTTTCTTTTAGAAAATGTATCAAATGTGCTCGTGGGCAGCCAGGTGGGAGTTCATACCTTAACTTTCTGATGGACTTCTCTGCAATTTGCGATGATTCTTCTCCTGCCCATTGATTTCCTATCAGAAAGACTTGGCGCAATAACCGTGTGCATATATATAATAAATGATGGCTACCAAAAGGCTGAACGACGCGCTCTTTGTGAGCACTCCATGCTACCTGGATTTTTATTGATTGCAAGGGGGCGGGTTGTGCTACAAGGGACAGCAATAAAGCTAAGAAGACAGATGAGATGCATTTTGAATGATGTGAGTAGGCAGCAATAGTCTTGTATATTCATAGTCTGCCCTCCTGGCATCTGAGGCATGCAGAGGAATGAATGAATGGTAGGTTCTCCGCAGTGATAGAATGGACTGTACCACACCAGTTGCAGGGGGGTGATTGGAATTTCTGTGCATTTGGAAAAATGGTGAAATTAACTAATACAGTAGTCCCTTGGTTCTCAAACTTAATCCGTTCCAGAAGTCCATTCCAAAACGAAAGCGTTCCAAAGCCAAGACACGCTTTCCCATAGAAAGCCATGCAAAACGGATTAGTCCGTTCCAGACTTTTAAAAACAACCCCCAAAACGGCAATTTAACATGAATTATACTATCTAACGAGACCATGGATCCATAAAATGAAAGCAATAAACAATATACTGCAGTCACACAATCAATCAAACTGGGTTACACAGTCACAAAAACAAAACAAAAAAGAGCCGCAAAAACAAAAACGCAAAATAAATAGCAAAAACAGGCAGACCTCAGCGTGACACTCAGATCGGAAGCGTAACACTCAAAACAGAGCACGTTCGGCTTCTGAAAAAAGTTTGCAAACTGGAACACTTCCAGGTTTGCAGTGTTTGGGTTCCAAGTTGTTTGAGTACCAAGGCATTTGAGAACCAAGGTACCACAGTATTTTAGTTAAGGGAAGGTAGACAAGTCAATAATATGCTTAGCAAAAACTGAATCTAAGAACATAAGAATAACACTTTTGAATTAGGCCAAAGGCCCATCTCACCAGGAAACAAAGTCATTGAAAAATAGACTATACTTGTTTTTCACTGTGACATCTATTGAAGGCAATATTTCTGCATCAGTCTATTTTTAAGGTTTTTAATTTATTATTGTTATAGTAACAAACCAAAACTATTAACAAACTGAAGAACTGGTGCTTTTCCAAATGCCATATGATGTTTGTTCTGCTAATGCAGAGAATCCAGCATGGCAGTATATACACTTTGGAACTCCCCGCCCATTGATATTAGGTTGGTGGCTTTTGGTGTTGACTATGCCCTCTGTGAGATCCCCCCCCCAACAGATTGCCTGAGTGAATAGGGGTTGGCAGGGGTTGGGGAGAAGGTTCTTTTCCTGTACTCTGGGGCCTGGGAAAGTTCTCAGTCCTAGAGTAATTATTCTCCTCCCATGGCGATTCCCACACCATCATACCCATCAGTCAGTTGAGCCAATCAGCTCCAGAGGTAGCATAACATCACTAGTCCAATATACAGTATTGTAGGTTACTGAAAACAGTTATGAGAAGCATTAGGCTGAGGATTTTGTCTTCCAACTTTCTTTCATTTCTAGTCTGGACAAGCATGAGATATGTTTGTGTGCTGGTCACTTTAGGAAAACAAATGTGTACAATAACAAATATATTACTAACAAGCTGAGCTGAGGAGGGAATATAACTCACTTCTTATCAAGGTCAAGGTGTGAGTCAGCATTTTTTTAAAAAAAAATTGCCATTGAGTTTTCCAAAAAAAAAAAATCCCATCCCTGCATAGGTGCTCTACATTTCAGAAATGCAAACTACTTGGTTTTGGTTTTACTGAGTTGCGTATCACAGCTGCTAATCACTGACTCATCATTTCCATCTCTTTCTGTCCCCCCAGCGATGACAATGCAGTTTATCAGCCACCGCTTCCCCGACTACCATGATCCCACCATAGGTAAGTTAAACCCTCTTTGTTACACCAGCACTTTGGGCCGTGGAGCAATGAGAAATTGGGCTTCCAACAGCTGAAAAGGTTTCTCATTGATTACATCCCCCTTTATCCAAGTAACCCATTAATTAACCAATTAAATGGAAATACATTTGCATATAAATCGGCACCTGAATATCATTTCCACGTTCGAAATTCTGATGGGAGCACAAGATTGCCTGCAGCATGATCAACCAAAGCTACTACATGTGGTTTGAAGAAGTGGCTCCCTTTAGGATTTCCTTGTTGTTTAGTACATCATGAACATACTGGAACTAGAATAGCCTTGAAAAATAGGGGAAGGGAACCATGATCATGACCTTGTTAGCCTATTGGTTTTATGAACTAAACTTTTAGTTGATTACTGCTAATGATGCAAATGAAAAGCTATAGCCCTGGTTGAAATGATTCATGCCCGGTGTGTTGGAATTAACTGCACAGTCCCCATGTGTATGAGCAAAGGCAGATCTAAGCTCCCTTGCACCCTTCTAAGCCAGGAGAGACCATGGGCCAGAAAGCTTGCTTTTCAACACCTTTTGTGCTCCACACGAGTGAACGGATTCCTCCGCAAAGGCACTCAGAGGAGCCTGTGCACATCACCCAGCTGTCCAGGGCAGTAGAGGAGCAGTCCAGGGTGGGCTCCTAGTCACTCTGAGCCAAAGTGGAAAGGCACGATTTTTGTGTACCTCCCAGGCCTGCGTCCTTGGCAGGGACAAACCTGGCCAACCCCTGGGTATGCTGCTGTGTGTGACTCAGGCTCCATGCTCTTCCTTCTCAGCGTGGACCTTCTTTTAGGGTCCTGCCAGGGAGCTGTATTACAGTTAAGTAAAGCAGTTTGTTACCAACAACTGTGTGCACCAGGGCTTACTGGCCAGGTTAGTCCTGCTAAGGCCAGCAAGGAGACCAGGGAATAATTTAAATGTGGGGACCGAGAAGGGTTTCTTCATAGAAAAAGGGAAGGGAAAAAGGAATGGAGGATCAGGCTAAATTGAAGGCCAGGCGGAATAGCTCTGTCTTACAGGCCCTGCAGAAGGAGATCAAGTCCTGCAGAGCCCTAGTCTCATGGGACAGAGCATTCCACCAGGTCGGTGCCATGACTGAAAAGGCCCTGGCCCTGGTGGAGGATAATCTGGCTTCTTTAGGGCCTGGGACCTTAAAGAATGGCAGTTACGTGGCTGGGGATTTCAGGAAATGCCTAACAGTAAGATTAGCTTTCAGGTTGGTGTTTCAGAATCCAGCATTTTTGTGTTCAGCAAGGGGAGGCAGGCTTTTTAGGCCTGTGGGCACATTTGGATTGTTGGGTGAGTGCCATTGGCATCACCTGCTCTGGCAATTTCTCTCCCTCTTCCCCTCAGATTTGCTCCCCCTCCAACAGAAAAAAGAGCTAGAGCACACCCATGCAAACACTTCACATGCCCTAAGGATCTATGTAAAAGTCAGATCTAGAAGAAGCCTTGAAAAGCACATGGGGCTTAAAGAGGAAGTTGGAAAAAGTGACACTCTTGCCACTTCCTTCTTCAGCTCTATGTACTTTTCAAAGGAGAACAGGGTAACCACGCTCACCACCTCATGCATGACCCGAGAGGCAGTGGTGTGGTGAGTCAGAGACGTTGTCGATACCAGGGGAAGACCTCAAGTACACCACTGCGCCCATGGGCTCCTTGAGAGCAACCGATGATGTACCTACTAAGTGTGAACTGGTAGCAAAAAAGATGAAACTTCTGTATACAGGCCAGCTCATAGTTTGTCCAACAGAAACACTGCAAGTCATTCATAAATGACTGAACAAAACAGTTTGAAATAGTCCTTCTCTGAGTATCTGAATCTCTTTTTTTAAGGCCCATTGATGGGTGTGGCAAAAATATGTTGTTGTTTTTATTTAAAGCTGTGGTCGAGGTAGTGTGTAATCTGTGCTAGCAAGTGGGGAGGGAGCTTATAGTTTTTCATGTAAACAATCTAGATCAGGGGTCCCCAGACTTACCGCGCAGCGGGCCGGAGGGTAGGGGAGTGCGCGCGCAGCGGGCCGGAGGGCGGGGGAGTGCGCGCCCGTGCGCATGCACACACGCACGCGGTCGGGAAAAAATCACCGAAAATCGCTTGTGTGCATGCGTATGGGCCTCCCCCGACCCGGAAGTGCATCGGAAATGACCTCTTCTGGGTCGGGAGAGGCCCATACGCATGCGCACAAAGGATTTTCGGCGATCTTTTGCCGATTTTGAAGATCGTCGCCGCGCAGCGCGCTGCAAGAGCAGGCGGCGGCAGCGGGCGGCGGGGGTCATCGCGGGCCGGATTGGGAGGCCAATTGGGCCGCATCCGGCCCGCGGGCCGTAGTTTGGGGACCCCTGATCTAGATCTTACCCTAAGAAAGCTGAATTCTCCAGCCTGCGTGTAATGTCTGCACTGAGAATTTAACTTCCATTCCATAACAGAAATTGTTTTTCTTTCTTTTATAAGTCATTAATTTATTCTAGCCAGGAGTTGTTGAGAGCACCAGAGCCCTATCCCCAAGCATCCAAATATAGTGGTACCTCGTAAGACGAATGCCTCGCGCAACGAAAAACTCGCTAGAGAAAAGCATCTTGCGATGTTTTCGGTGGCTCGCAAGATGAAGTTTTCAGTGGTCGCGCTTCGCCGCTTGTTTTTGTTTTGTTTTGTTTTTGCCACGGCAATCCGCGCTTCGCAAGACGAAATTATCGCTAGACGAAGCGACTCGCGGCACGAATTAATTTCGTCTTGCGAGGCACCACTATGTATTTGCAGCCATAATAAGGACTAGAAACCTGCTTGTTAAGATTCTCAGGAAGCTGGATCCTGTGCCATTTGCTATATTGTGTCTCCTTTCCCGCTCTGTGCTCCTATAGAAATGTGATATGTCTTTCCAGCCTTGCCCACAATGCTATCAAGGAAAGGCCAGACCAAATTGTAACCCCGTGTCTTTTGAGTCTTCTGAATTATTGGTTTGTACTTGCCGTCGCAACAGCATTCTGTGGCAACAGCAACATCGGATGTCACTGTCCATCAGGCCCTTTTGCTTGATCCCAGAGATGGCGGGCATTGTTATAAATTCCTAGTATCACCTTTAAAAGGGAAGAGTGAGTAATGACCCCAGAGGTACCCTTCTGGATGTCCACAGGGCACATCCATCACTTTGGATTAACATTGCTGAGCATTCAGTGCTGACAGATGGCTGAGAGCAAACATTTATCTGGCTATAAAAGGAGATGGTTTTAAGAGAACGAAAGACAGAAGTTTGCTGCACTCCATTTTCTTTGAGCTTTAACCATTTCCTCATCTTTCACACTTCAGATCTGCAGGAAAGAAAAGGTCCTCGAGAACAGAGCTCCCAGACAATGGGTGGGGTGCGGGTGGGAGGTTTTTCTTTTGTACCAGTTGACAGAAAAGTTGTTGTTGTTGTTTAGTCATTTAGTCGTGCCCGACTCTTCGTGACCCCATGGACCATAGCATGCCAGGCACTCCTGTCTTGCACTGCCTCCCGCAGTTTGGTCAAATTCATGTTCGTAGCTTTGAGAACACTGTCCAACCATCTCGTCCTCTGTCGTCCCCTTCTCCTAGTGCTCTCCATCTTTCCCAACATCAGGGTCTTTCCCAAGGATTCTTCTCTTCTCATGAGGTGGCCAAAGTATTGGAGCCTCAGCTTCATGGATCAATGCCTTGTCGTGGTGAAGGGGCTTGAATAACTCAGAGAAGCTATGAGCTATGCCATGCAGGGCCACCCAAGATGGACAGGTCATAGTGGAGAGTTTTGACTAAACGTGATCCACCTGGAGAAGGAACTGGCAAGCCACTCCAGTATCCCTGCCAAGAAAACTCCATGGGCAAAGACAACAGACAGAAAAGTAGAGAGGATCAGATATTCCCCTTAAGCCAGTTTTGGGCTCAGGAGCACAATACCTCAAGGACCACCTCTTTCCATATGAACCTACCTGAACCCTGTGGACATCCTCTGAGGCCCTTCTTCATGTGCCCACCATAGCTGCCAAGTTATCCCTTTTTTTAAGGGATTTTCCCTTATGCTGAATAGGCTTCCTCGCGAGAAAAGGGAAAACTTGGCAGCTACGGTGCCCACTCCTCGAGGGGTTGGGAGGGTGGCAACACAAGAATGGGCCTTTTCTGTGGTGGCTTCCCATTTTTGGAACGCTCTCACCTGAGAGGTTCGCTTGTCACCTTCATTATACACCTTTAGATGCCAGGCGAAATTATTCCGCTACAACCAGGCCTAACCTTTCAAATATGTTTGTGGGGTGGGGTGAGAGGAAGGGAGTTGTTGCTTGTGGTGGTTGTTATGTATTTTGTGTTTTTATCTTGTATTTTTATGTTGTGAATTGCCTTGAGAGCTACAGATGAAGGGCAGTATACAAATAATAATAATAATAATAATAATAATAATAATAATAATAATAATAATAATAATAATAATGCACAGCATTTAAAACTTCCAGCAGATGTCAAGGCAATAAGCAACTATTTTAGCTATGTTCAAATATATAAAAGGATGTCATACAGAGCAGGGAGAAAGATTGTTTTCTGCTGCTCCAGAGAAGCGGACACGGAGCAATGGATTCAAACTACAAGAAAGAAGATTCCACCTCAACATTAGGAAGAACTTCCTGACAGTAAGAGCTGTTCGGCAGTGGAATTTGCTGCCAAGGAGTGTGGTGGAGTCTCCTTCTTTGGAGGTCTTTAAGTAGAGGCTTGACATGCATATGTCAAGAATGCTTTGATGGTGTTTCCTGCTTGGCAGGGGGTTGGACTGGATGGCCCTCGTGGTCTCTTCCAACTCTATGATTCTACTTTTAGAAGACAACTGAAGGGGGCCCCGTTTAGGGAAGTTTATAATGTTTGATGCTGTACTGTTTTTAATATTCGGTTGGAAGCCGCCCATAGTGGCTGGGGTATAAATAATAATAATAATAATAATAATAATAATAATAATAATAATAATGATAATAATAATAAGATTAAAACATCATTAGGGCAGCATTCATGATGCAAAGGCCTCCTGAAATAAATTCATTTTAACCTGACATCTAAATCTGTGCAAGGATGATGACTGTCTTGTATTTTTAGGAAGGTAGTTCCATAAAGTGGGGGTCTACTAGGCTGGAGTCACAACTCTCACTGACACAAGTAATGCTTCTGGGCCATGGAGGACCAGTAATAGATCTCCCCCAGATGATCTCCGTGATCAGCTTGGGACATATAGGCCAAGGTGGTCTTTCAGATATCCTGGGCCTAAGTTGTTCAGCAGCTTAGACACAGGTGCAAGAGCCATGAACATGACCCACTTTCAGATGGGAATCCAGTGCAGATTATTTAACACTACTGTCACATGCTGGTGGTAGTCTGTTCCCATCACCAGTCTAGCCATGGCATTCGGCAGTAGCTGAAGCTTCCAGACCAGACCCTAGGGCAGCCCCACATAATGTGTGTTTCAGTAGTCCAGGCTATGCATGAGCTAATGTGATCAGGTCCCTGTCAAGGAGCTTTTGTTTACTTTAGGTGACTATATTTGTCCTGGGGTTAATCTCTTTGTTTGCTTCCAAATTCTAGGCTCTGCCTGCAAGTGTTCCAAATATTCCTAGGCTCTGCTTCTAGGCTCATAGCAAATTGCTGAAAACTCCTCCACTTCCACCCCTGTTCTGCTATAGGACTCAGACCGTCCATCCCAGCTCCTGCCCAGATACCAGAATTTTGTATGAGACGACAGCCTAATCTTAAAGTGTTTTCCCCACAAAGAAGAAATATGTTGACTTCTGTACGTTTATTTTTGCATATTTTTAAGGATCAGTGTATTTTCTGAAAGCAAATCAGATTGGTGGTGTTTATTTATTTTTAGTTTTCACTGCCAAAAACATGACTAATGCTTCCATCTACTGGTCCCCAGTTGCCCGCCTGCCTGTCTGCCTGTCTCTCAAATATAACCAGTAAGCCAACTCTCTGTAGAAAAACATCCAAAATTTGGGATCACAGACAAAAATCTGTGATTGGAATTATGCAAAGCAGGCTCATTTGCATAAGCTTCCTTTCCATGTTCTCTCCAATTTTGCATGGGGTTTTGAATACTGCATTACGGTTTATTTGCATAAATTCGGAAAAGATTGCTGGAACTCGTGTAACAGTCTGAGCCACTCTTGGAGATTAGGGGTATGTATTAACCTATGGCCACCAACTCTTCCTATCTACCAATGACAGCTCCAGTTTTTCTTATGCCTATCCCTGAGTCCTAGCCATGTCTACTCAGAAGTTAGTCCTGTTGCATTCCATAGGTGATATTGGTAAAGCGAGATTGCCTTACCCATCAGTGAAGGGCAATCAAATCAAGTTGTTGTTGTTGTTGTTGTTGTTGTTGTTATTAAATATGCCCACTCAAACATTTCAGTTTGAAGAACTGTCATCCTTTCAGGTTCCACATAATAATATGTCTTCCACATTACTAAGAAATAGATATTTTAGCGTGGCAGCACCTGCTTCCCCAGATGTTTAGAAAGTTGATGCGAGTTTCAATCTGCTTTTAGTCTATTGCAGGGGTCGGCAAACTTTTCCGCCGGCAGGCAGGATTGCTTGCCGCTCTTACCCCGCTGGCTTTCGGAGCCATGGAAGGCGGGGGGACATCTGCGGCTTCCTATTGTCCGTGGCTGCGTCCCGGAAGTCCTATCCTGCAGCCAATAGGAAGCCATTGCTGCCCCTCAGTCAGTCCCTGTGAGGAACTAAACAGGCGCACTGTATCCAGCCCACGGACGTAGTTTGCCAACCCCTGGTCTATTTTAACTATCAGAAAGTCTTAAATTATTGTTAATTTTTCTTATTATCAATTATATTATTTTATCTTATTTGTAAGCTGTTTTGAGGGTCTTTTTTAACAATCAAGTGATGTTTAAAAGTTATGAAATGAATAAAATTGGGGGGGCAATGTATTTCTTGAATTTCTTTGAGGAAAGGTAGTGATGTTATTCTCTTTTGGCCTATTACCCAGTAGCAACTACGCTTGTTAGAGTCAACAATATTGTTAGATGGGCCATTGTTTTTACCCAAATAAGCATGTATTTTCAGAACAGATTTTCAATGATGAGCCTCATTAAGAATCCCTGGCCCGACTGCATCATTGAGCAGAATCATAATTTTGAAGGAGGGGTGGTCTTGGAAGAAGCACGTCCCTTGCTTGACTTTCTAAACCATATGTGACGACAATTCCAGAGGACATCCCTGGAAGAAAATGAAATGATTTCCATCGGACATTTCCTATTTAATAGCAATGGGGAAACAATTTCCCAGCACCGGCAGAAACCATTTTCTTCCCGAACAAATGGAAAACTAATGATTTTGCACTCAAAGCAGTTTCTTGGCAATCTTGCTGGGCGTTAGTGTAGCTAGAGAGATAGGGAGGAGGAAAAGGAGGAAAAGGAGGAGGAGGGAACAAACTGGGCGGGTGCCAAGATACTCAACAGCCATGTAACTGATCTCAAACAAATCCATGAAAATCAGGTGGCATGCAGATTAGACAGCAAAGCAGCCAGCTAATTTTAAGCAACAATAACATGTCAGGAGGTTCTGCCTCTTGAGGAGCACTTGGAGTCAAGGTCATGAGAAGAATGGTATCAGGGGCCATCTTCAAAGACTTTTGGAATCTGAAACATGGAAATGATGTGCTCTCAGTATTCCTCTGGGATGCGTTCCAGTTCTCCAGAAGCTGGAAGAATGGATTATGCCAGAAGGGGGGAAAACTGCTTTGGGAGGGGGTGAATACAGATGTCCAAGTGGTGGATGTTTTTATTACTGTATTCTGTATTCACAGGGACATTCTGTGAGCCACCCTTTAACACAATGACACAGGGATGGATAGCCTGTGACCCTCTGGATGTTGCTAGACTGCAGCTTCCCCCATTCCTGATTATTGGTCATGCCAGATGGGGCTGATAGCACCCAATGACATTTAGCGGGCTTGGAAGAGAACAAGTTTTCTGAGTGGTAGGGATGGCAGAGGAATGTGATTCGGTCTGCATTTAAAGACAGACCTGATTCAAAACAATATGCAAACCAAAACGAAGCCATCCTTCACAATGTTGACTTCTCCAAATTTTGCAATGCCAAGTGTTGTGTACAGAAATGTACCAGTTAAATTAACGGGAAATTAGTGAAAACAACATACAGTGGTGCCTCGCTAGAGGAATTTAATTCGTTCCATGGGTCTTTTCTTATAATGAAAAATTTGTCTAGCGAATCCCATAGGAATGCATTGAAAACAATTTTTGATTATTTTTTTTTGCCCATAGGAACGTATTAATTGAATTTCAATGCATTCCTATGGGAAACCGTGATTTGCTAGAAATTTTTTCGCAAAATGAATTCGTCTAGCAAGGCAACCTCCACTAGAAAAAAACCTTTCGTTAAGCGGAAATTTCGTTAAGCAGGGCATTCGTTAAGTGAGGCACCACTGTACACAAATGCATGATAGAATCATAGAATTGTAGAGTTGGAAGGGGCCATGACAAATGACCCTCCAATCTCTGCTTTAAAACCAAACCTCCACATCTGAGGAGTATGAAACAAATTTTGTTTCATACTTTCTTAACCGGTATGCGGACCAAAATACAGCCCCTCTTAGAAATTCACATTGATCCAAATTTTGCACTGCAATTCTGCAGTAACGTGTACAAAAATTCATATGCTAGGGTAAAGCATGCGTAAAATGCATGCGTTTGTGAAAAGAGCATACAAAGATGCATTATATTTGAGGAAATTGGTTTGCAAAAATGTGAATGTTAATTTAACATACAAACACGTGATTAGCACTAAAATGCTGGCGAATTTTCAGTCAGTCATGTTCAAATGTTGGTAAAGGGAGGGGGAAACGAGAAGCAGGGGACTATTAGATTCCCCCATCCCTACTTCTAAATAAACATTTATGAGATTGCGCTGGCAGTGAATTGGGGGCAGGGAGAGAGAATGCACATTACTGTTAGGATGGAACAAAGTGGAGTGTTTTGTCCTTGTGAACCAGCTGATCATCTCTCCACCGCCCAGATAATTGTCCTGAATTATCAATGCAATGTCACCTTTTGACAACAGGGAAATATTTGTGGAAACAATAGAGGAGGATTTGCACATTCCCCCCCCCTCTCTCTCTCTCTCTCTCCAGCTCTCTATCTTCCTCTCCTCCCTTACCAGACTCACTTCCAATACCACTACTCCAAGGTTAGGGGTTAATTGGTAACTTTCCTTTGGGGCACTTAGCCAGTCCCTCTTGGCTCAGAAATACAATTGCATGTCAGCACTGATCACTCATGCCTGAAGAGCTTAAGGAAAGGGAAAGCTAGTGGAGCGCAAGAGATACACACCATCAAGTGTCACTGTTAATCACAGGCACCAAGCTTTTTAATGCACAGGGTATTTTACATCAGTCGCCGCACTGCACACCTTCAAGGCGCACCTATGCAATTGCAAACACGAGGCATTCCAGTATTTCCCATTCTCCTCTCACGTGCATCGGCTCTGCATGCCTTTTCCTCAGATAAGGCTATGGACTGCACCTTGCTGGATCAGTCCAAATGCCCAGGATCCTGTTTCCAGCAGTGGCTGACAAAAAAATGTTCCTGGCAATTCCAATTATGCACCAAACTCTGTCAATACAAATTCTGTGCCAACTTGTAAATGCCTGCTAAAAGCTTTTCTATTCCGCCAGGCCTATACAGGCAATGAAGAGTACATCTCCAACAATGGCTTGTTGATGCTTGTTTTATTTTTTATTTTTATTTTTTTGCTTTTAATTTTTAATGGTTTTTTATTGTATGATTTTTATCTTTCCATGTTGTAGATGCATACATACATAATTTTATTTGTATGCTGCCTTTCCATAGTTCAAGCCATGCTCAAGACGGCTTACAATATTGGGGGGAAAAATTATATAATTACAAACGTAACCAAAGTAGTCATAAAAAATAAATAAAACATCAAAAACTACATAACCAATTAAACAATTTCCACATAAATCACAATAAGATCAAGAATTCAGAATTACTTGAATATGCAGATTAAAAGATTACAGTATGTGAATGGGAGATGCTGGCAATAAGCAAAGGAGAGAGGGCAGAGGCGTAGACAAGGTCAGGTGGTACCCGGTGCAATATATTTTTGGCACACCCCCGCCCCACATTGCAATTTTTGGGAACGTTGCTCAAAGCTGTTGAGCTTTTTTTTAAGGGAGGGTTGGCTGCAAAACAGATATGCCCGCGGATTTTGTCACCACCCCTAGGCATGACATCCGGGGCGGACGGCACCCCCGCACCCTCCTTGTGACCCCCTGAGAGAGGGCTGCTGCTTTTTCTGCCCTGCCTGTGTGCTATCTGGAGGCATCTGACTGGACCCAAAATTCTGCACTGGACTGGCACTTGACCTGGTCCAGTAGGTCACTTCTTGTATCATGTTCTTACCCAGAAAGTTTTTTTAGAAAGCAATCATTGTCACAGATGCTGTTGGAAGCACCCACATTGTCTCCCTACTGCTATAGAATCTTGTGGAGTTATTTGTGGTTCACACACACACACACACACACACACACACACACACACACAAACACACCCCTTTGATGCATATGACACCTTACAGTAGCAGAAGCAAATTAAAGGTCCCTGGTCTGAGGGGCTTCCAATCTAATTTCAACAGAAGAGAAGACAAGGGAGAAAGCGGAGAGGGGAGGGGAAGGAATACGAAAGTGCTGAAGGAAACTGGGTGAGAATCTATGAAAATAAATTGCCAC
Source organism: Zootoca vivipara (assembly GCF_965207765.1). Lineage (NCBI taxonomy): Eukaryota > Metazoa > Chordata > Lepidosauria > Squamata > Lacertidae > Zootoca > Zootoca vivipara. Next base: position 55,880,443 of record NC_142593.1, read on the forward strand.
ATTGCCAGGCTCTGTTTCTGTGAGAACTAAAGAACTGAGCCAAAGTATTTTGATTTTGAGCGATAAAAGCATTGCAAAGAAAGGAAGGAAGGAAGGAAGGAAGAAGGAAAATGTATATTAGGCAAAACCGCATACAAGAACGGGTGTATTAGGGAAGCAATTGCAACCCAAGGCTATGTACTTCCTCCTCCTCCGACCCATCCCCAAACTCGGCCCTCCAGATGTTTTGGGACTATAATTCCCATCATCCCTGACCACTGGTCCTGTTAGCTAGGGTTGGTGGGAGTTGTAGTCCCAAAACAACTGGAGGGTCGAGTTGGGGGGTGCCTGTTGTAGAATAAGGACACCATACAACAGGCATCCCCAAACTCGGTCCTCCAGATGTTTTGGGACTACAATTCCCATCATCCCTGACCACTGGTACTGTTAGCTAGGGATGGTGGGAGTTGTAGTCCCAAAACATCTGGAGGGCCGAGTTTGGGGGTGCCTACCATACAATGACTTTGAATTGATACAGGCCACAACTTTATTGATTACAGATGAAAGAGGTTTGGATAATCATTAACTTCCGGCCCACTTGCCGGAAGTTGCACCATGGGTCAATCTGACAGCAGGGTTTCCTAAAACTTCCATTAAATAGGGGGACCCCCGCAGGGATCTGTTGCTCAGGGCATGCTATTGGTCCCGGGCCCCGACAGGGCATAGGCAACTTGACGAGGAAGAAATAGGTAAAGGGTCCAGGTCTAGGCTGCTTAAATGCACCTGAGGGAAGCCTACCTGCTCTGTCAGTCCTGCCCCCAAGGTCTGCCACAATTGGCCAATCAGGCAGGAAGGCTTGGATCTGGCACCTGATAGGTAGAGGGAGCACTGTGCGGCCTCTGCCTACTCCAATCCCTGGAACTACCTTGTCAGGTCCGTAGGAAGCATAGCTGCCAAGTTATCCCCTTTTTAAAGGGATTTTCCCTTATGCTGAATAGGCTTCCTCGCGAGAAAAGGGAAAACTTGGCAGCTATGGTAGGAAGCCTCCGCCATCCCACAATGCCACCCCACCTAGGCGGTGAGTGACCTTGCACTAAAACAATGGTGAATTTTCAGGAGGTCTTTTTTCGGGGAAATGTGGAGAACTGAAAATCGGGGGGGGGGGAATAGAAGGCGAAATGAACCAAAACTGACTGTCTCACCCAATCCTAGTCATGACTCCCCACCCACAATTTTCACTTTTCTGAGCTAAACAGATCCCTTTCTTTCAACCTTTCCTTATAGGACCATTCCCCCCATACCCTGGACCATTTTTGTAGTCGTCCTATGAACCTGCTACAATTTGTCGACACCCATAGCAAGCAGAAGGGATCTAAGCTTGTTGGAAGGCACTCTTTAAAGCAAAACGAGAGACTTCAGAAGGCACCCCCTTCCGCATAAAACATGAGTCATTTCTAACATACACAGTATGAACCCACTTGCCACGCAGGCATTAATAATAATAATTAATCTTTCCAGAGCTGCATTTCCGCTGAAGCAGGGGAGGGGGGGGGGAAGTGTCACTTACTTCAAAGGTGTGTGTGTGTGAGAGCAAGGCTTTTCTAGTTAATCAGAACCAGTTCCCCCTCTGCACCAAAATAGCAGGTAGCAATTTCTTTCCACTTTCGACCCTGTGATTTTGCTACTGAGTGGAGATTAAGGTGGCAATGATTCACTTACTATCATTTCAGGGAGATCAATTAAAGCCTACGCTTACACTGAGAGGTGTTTCCAGCTTATGTGATAATAAAAAGTAAATAGACATTTCTCTGCTTTCTCCCCGAAGACCAGGGCTGTCTTAAGTATATGCGGCACTGGGGTGCAAAGATCTGCCTGGCACCCCCCCCCAGGTTGCCCAGTCCCAGGCATGCAGGAGGGCGGAGCTGGCCAGCTGCCTCAATGTTTCGCTGGCTCGGTCGCCCCCAAACATGTGGCGCAGAGCCGCCCGCAGCAGAAGAGCCCACCATGGTGCTCCGACCAATGGATGGGCTCCATAGCTGCCAAGTTATCCCTTTTTTTTTTAGGGAAATTCTCTTATGCTGAATAGGCTTCCTCGTGAGAAAAGGGAAAACTTGGCAGCTATGATGGGCTCTTCCCTGGACTCAACTCTTGGGCCCCGGACTCTTGGCCTGGCACCCCTGATTGCCCAGCGCCCGGGTGCCCCACACCCCTGGTGCTTATGGGTAAGACAGCCGTGCCGAAGATGACCTATCCAATGAGGCAGATGTGGAATCTACACACATATTAAAAAAAAAAAGTTCTGGAAATTCTTGTTTTAAAAGCTTTTTAAAAAATACGTTGAATTTTCCATAAAGCTTACCATCGCCATCTAGTGTCACATTGTATATTGCACTTAAACACACTTAAAACGTTTTATTAGCAGCTCTTATAGCTGAGTCCAGAGAGAGAGAAAAGGAAACAAAATTTTGGGAGATGCCAGCCTCAGCTATTGAAATGTCTAGGGGAGAGAGCATGGTGGTGGCCAAAGAGGGGCCCTTCTTTCATAGGGTTGCCTCTGATCCTTTCTTTAATTTTTAGTTTCATTTTTTAAAGATACAGCTGAGCTCATTTAAGAATTCAAGGCTTGAATTTTTCTTTTGGGAGAGATCAACTGCAGATTTGCATTCTGGTACCCACTGTTATTGAGGAAAACACAAAACAGTGCTAAGTTAAAGTCCCTTAGGTGCACTAGTGGAATGAATGGAGCATGCAACAGGAGGCGCAGGAAGCCAGAATGGCCCAATGATTCAAAATCAGGGCTGGCTCCAGGTACAGTCCCGATGGCGCGGGGTGCTAGGACGCCGGGCCGGCAGGCGGGGCGCTGCGTGCTGTGAGGGCAGGGGCGGGGGCGCCGGGAGTGATCTCCGCGCCTTAGCGCCAGGGCGCCCGACCTCCTCGAGACTGCCCTGTTCAAAATATTGCTGTAGATCTGATACTTTCTTGTTACACAGTCTGTTCCACAACAAACTTCCACAACCGCAACTGTTGTGTTGGATCTCACATTGCACCGCTTCCTTTTTAAAAAGGGGGGAATTCAAGGTATCTCATGACAATTAAAATCCACAGAGCTTAAAAACAAAGCAACAGAGCATTAAAACAAAACTCCCTTCCTCATAGAATGACAAATCATCAGGAATAATCAATTAGGATAATGCTGTATTTAGAAAACCAGCCAGTTACATCCCATCAAATGCATGCGAGTAGAAGAACATTTTAACTTGGTGCAGAAAATATGATCATGGTGCCAGTCAGGCCTTATCAGGGAGAGTATTCCACAGATGGGGTACAGATGAAAAGAGCATCTCCCTTCCCACAACTCTCTTGACAAGGACTTCATACGTTGATCTTGGGAGATGGGTAGATTCATGACGAGAGATTCCTTCCATCAACGACTGAGGTCCTGAGCTGCATAAGTCTTTATGGGTTAAGACCAGCACTGAAACCACAACTGAAACTCTCTAGAAAATGTGCTTCAAATGCGTGAAATCTGCTTGACACATTTAGAAAGAAAACAGAATTGGAGAATGTCTTGCAAGGCCTACTGAAAGAAGTTGAGCATGCCAGACCTCTGCAATATAGGGGGAAGATTTAGAATTAGAGCAGTGTCAGTATTTTATTTTATTTTATTACTCTGGATACCGCTTGGTAATTTGTTTTCTTTATTTGCATGTGTATTGTTTCCTTATCGGTGACTTAAGTACTTCAGCTGTGTGTAACACCTATTGAATTTCAAGGACTTAATTAATTTTAATATAATATCCAATGGTACAATTTGCTTTTCAAAGGGAATTAACTTCTGATCCATTGAGCAGTAAAAGTAAATACAAAAATACAGATACCATAGCAGAGAGAAAGACATTCCCATGCCAAGCTTGATTTGCATTTATATAGTTGCCATAACAGTAATGAGGATCAATTTGCTTAATGATTCAAGATATATTGGAATAAATCGCAAGGGCTGTTGGAAATTATTAGAGGCCAATTCAAAGAGACTTGGTCATTTACTGCATCGCCACATCCAAACCACTCCTTCCCAAAGATTATGAACTGATCTAGCATATGAATAGCCTTCTTTGGCCAACCAGATGCCTCTGGGAAGTTCAAAAGTAGGGCTCCCCTCACCCCTTGTGGTTTCCAGCAACTGGTATTCAGAAACATATTGCCTCTCGCTGTGGAGGCAGAGGATAGGTGTCAGAATTAGTGGCCATCAATGGCCTTATCTTCCACAAATTTGGCCCATGCTCTTTAAAGCCATCTAAGTTGGCCTTCACTGTTTCCTGTAGGAGCATGTTCCATAGTTTTAACTCTGTGCTGTGTAGCTGTCCCAAATCACCCAACCTTCAGCTTCATTGCATGTCCACAAGTACCAGTGTTATGAATGAAAGAGAGAGAGAAGTTTTTTCTCTCTCTTTCATTCATAACACTGGAACTTCCTCCACTTCCTCCATGTAAACTTCTCTCATGTTGCCTCTAATTCACATTTTCTCTAAACTGAAATGTCCCAGATGCTGTAAACTTTTTTTTTCATGAAACCAGGAACATAGGATACAAGTCTGGTCCATCTAGCTTGTTATTATTTGTCCTGACTTGCAGTAGCTCCCCAAGTTCTCAAGCAGAGCTTTCTTCCATTCTCTGCTACCTGATCCTTTGCTTGGAGACGCCAGAGATTAAACCCCAGATCTTCTGCATGCAAAGCAGGTTTTATGGTCTCTCCCGGTGGTGCCTGACAGAAACCTTCATGTAACATGACACTTGCCTGAATGTGCCACAGCGGGAAGATGGCCCAACCTGGCTCCTAGGAGATTTTTAAGATGTGGCTAATCAAAGCTCAACGCCAAGAATTCTAATTAACCAATTAAACGCTGTATAGACTAAAGAGCAGGGACACTGAGCAAATGAAGACGGGCTGTTTTGCTCCATCAACATCTTCGAGGGATTGCGCTTTGGAATGCTAATGTGTGTCAAAGAAAAATCAATAGCGAAAAGAATATTGTATAACAGGCGCCACTTGGTCCTAATTGACTGCCACTGCTGGGTGATTTCAAAGGGAGGGGGGATTTTTGCAGGTGTGATAGAACCTGGCGTAAGATTGATTTCCCCCTGGGGAGGTGCTGGGATGAGGGGTGGGGGGCTTCAATGAGAAAAAGGACTGTCTCCTCCGTCCTACTACACCAAACTGCGGGAGGCAGTGCAAGACAGGAGTGCCTGGCGTGCTATGGTCCATGGGGTCACGACTAAATGACTAAACAACAACAACAAACTAGTCTCACTCCTTTGATCTCTAAGAGGATAGATAAAGACAACTTCTCATATTTAAGTCTGAGAGGTGTGTGAGCAGGATAGATTAAAGGTGCAGGGGCAGTCTGGGGGTACCAAATATCAGGCAGCCCAAGTGATGGGCTCTTGGGTGCAGAGGGCTAGTTTGGATTGTAACATAGGACCTGACTGTCCATATGTTCCCGCTGATAAATGGTCTTTCTCAGGCACGTTGCTGAGAACTCCTGGCCCTTCTCCTCGCCTCACAGCTCACTGCACAAGGGAGGCATACCATCCATCACCATAAACACACCGCCTGTCTTGCATTGTTGTTTAATTAAACAACAGAGATAATTTGCAGCCCATGTTGCAGTATAAATATTGTCCAGCGCTTCAGCTCCATTTAACCTTAACAAGAAAATATGAATAACAAGACGGGGCGTGAAATATACAGTGGAGCAAAATAATCTATACAAATATTAGCTGGTGCTTATTTTCCACTTGGTTTCAGGGGAAGGAAGACAGAAGCCTGCCACTATTGGGGAGGGGGGCAACAGTTTGTGTAGTTTTTTTAAAAAAAATGTTATGCATGTATAAAAGCCAATTTGCTAAACCGAAAAAGTAACAGAGTGAGGAAGTAAACTTTTAAAGGTTTTCTTTAAATAATAATAACCAAAGCTGACCCCTCACCAAGCTGCTTTTCAACCGATGAGACATGAAGCACACCTTCCTCCTCTCCACGGATCAAATGTTCAGCCTTCACCAGCTGCTTAGGAAAGGGCCGTAGCTCATTGGTGGAGCATCCAGTTTGCATGCAGATGGCTCCAGATTCAATGTCTGGTATCTTCAGGTAGGGCTGGGAATATACCCAGTCTAGGAATCACGGAGAGCCTCTGCCAGCCACTTTAGCCAATATGGAACAAATTGGGACAATAGTGTGACTCAAGGCAGCTTTCTAGGTTCCTAGAGTTCTGTGAAAACTACAACACCCCCAGCAGTTAAAATATCAGATATAATCAAACTAGAACATATCATCACATCAAACATTTCAAATAGAGCAGTATCTTGGCTCCAGGATTATTGGTTTGTTCTTGTGCTTCTTCTTGTTTTTATTATGCATTCCGTCTTCTCATTTTGTATACTATAGAATACTGTGGCTGTGTAGCACATATAAACCATAGCTGCCAAGTTTTCCCTTTTCTCGCGAGGAAGCCTATTCAGCATTAGGGAAAATCCCTGTAAAAAAGGGATAACTTGGCAGCTATGATATAAACCCCCACCCCCCACCCCCGTTAGCATAACAAGAATGAACTATGCAAAGTAATTTCCATGATTCATGCATGTTGCAGAATTATTCCTTTCTCGTTGCGGAAATTAACGTTGCATTGCTGCCCAACTTTGTCTTTTTTTTTCTTCCTTTAGCTTAGAATGCCTGCAGCCTTGCTTATATGGTTTATTTTCTTTCTCTTACGCTTGTCCCCTCCCAGAGGATGCTTATAAAACACAAGTCCGTATAGATGATGAACCTGCTTATTTGGACATTCTGGACACTGCTGGACAAGTGAGTAGTTTCTCTGCCTGGACAATTTGAGCTGCCAGTGAAAGTTGGCCGGAGGATACTGTGAAAAATAAGGGAAGGGGAGAGAGAGAGAGAGAGAGAGAGAGAGAGAGAGAGAGAGAGAGAGAGAGAGAGAAAGAGAAAGAGAGAGGCATTTAAAAACCAGGGCAGAGAGAAAGATCCTTAAGGTGATAACTCCCCCTATTCTAAAACAAGAGTGGGAAACTTTATTCCTTGTGGAGAACTTTCCAACAAAGGGTGGAGCAATGGACAAGACTCTTACTTTTGTATAGTAGTCTAGACTCCAACCACACAGAAGTCAGAGATCTCTACACACACCTCTCTCTACCATCTATTCTGCTAAACAAGAGGCATTATTCCATGCCAATAATGCATTCCAGCCAGGTAAAAGCATTCAAGGAGGTAATGGGAGCAGAGCTGTTGAGGGTGTGTGGCCTTGGGAGAAGAGGTGTGGCCTGTGGAGGGGTGTGGCCTAGGGCAGTGATTGCCAACGTGGTGCCTGTGGACAAATGTGCCCCCAAATAGGTCTTCCCTGGTGCTCCTAGGATCCACGCCTCCTGCTCTTAGGTCTGAAAGATGCTTTCTGCTGTAGCCAATAGTGTTTGCTTGGTTGCAATATGTGAGAATAGGTTATTCACAGAACAGAAAAAGACAGTGACAGAATGGCTAACTTACAGAATACACAGAGACCGGTAAGGGTTGCTCCTGTTTAGATGAAGCAGTTGCCCAGATTGGCTTGACACTCCCCCCCCCCACGTCTAACCCTCTGTGTCAGCCCCCCCCCCTCTGTCCACAGGAGCCTCAAGGGATCCTCTCTGTTTCTGCCTGGCTCTCTGCTCTGTGACATGCAGTAAATTCCAGGGGGGGGGAGTTTGCAGACTGTTAGCAGAGAAGCTGTCAGGGTGGCTCTGTAGTAGAGTGGTCAAAACTACTTCCTATGGGCTGGTGCACCTGCCTATTCATCTTTCTCCAAGCTCCCAGCCTCCAGTTCTTCCCAGTTTTTCCCCTCCTCTGGGGGTGTAGCCAGTTTCCCACCACCAGGAGCCAGGATCCAATTCATCTCCCCCTGTGTTTCCAGGGGGGGGGGCTCTTGGTCAGGCAGCTTCCACCACTCTTCTGCACCCAACTAGTCCCTGACGTTGTGTGTGTGTTGTGCCTGCAACAGTTTCTCTTGTTTGTAAATGTGCCATTTGCATCCCAAAAGTTGTTGGGAGAACTCAGGGGAGGCCCAGTCAGAAATAGCTGGAGGGCAGCAGTCAGACCCTGAGCATGAGACTCAACACCCATTTTTGAAAGGCTTTGACCACCTGGCTGCCACATTGGTTTCCCACCACCACCACCACCTCTGTAGGTGAGAACTCCAGTCTGAACACAGAGCCACATTCCCCCAAACTGCCAGGTTTTGCTTGATAGCATCAATGGGTGTTGGCTAGACAATGCCTTGGCAATCACCAAAGTGCAGTCAGCAAAGTGTGCTGTGTGACTGTGTTTAGGGAGGTACATTTAGAAAAGGAACAGGAGATCAAGAGGCTGTTTGAAAATGTACCTAACAGTTGTGGAGGATCTGTTCCAAGGTACAGAGACTCCCATTTGCTTTTGTTATTGTTGTCAGAGGAATGGGAAACAGAAGGTAGATCTTATTAACTCACTGGCAGGAAGCTAGGATGCCTTTTTTTCCTTTGAAGCATCATATTCCCTGAGACTGAACATTGATAATGGCAATCATTGCATCTGTCCTGCACTGCCTCTGTGGACTCTTGTTTATTGAAGCTAATTAATGTTTTGCATTCCAGCATTCAAAGATGTTATAGAAAGTAAATGCATTTGATGTTTATCTTAATGGATATCTAGTGAGTTAAGCCTGTATGATGATATTGAACATTTTGGCAATCTACAAGGGTTAAGGGTCCCCTAGTTGCTAAGTGCAATCAGGACACTTTTAATAGAGGTAAAAGTCCCATTTGCATGACTACCTGAAGAACAAAAGATCCCAGTTCTCCCCCCCCCAAAAAAAAACACCCAAAGATGTGTACAATCTACAGTATTTACAAGAAAACATATACCCTGTAAATCATATTTCAAACCTTCTTACAGCTTTCCACAAAATTATATTCTGGGCAATAGTTATATTTTAAAATGCCTTCTTCTAATAAAATAAAAATAATTTTCATAAACTGTTTTCCCACCTGTTGCATTATTGCTTCAAAATAAGTATTTCTTCCCAAGGTCGGTGATTGGGGGAAATGTCAGTTCAGTGATGCAATGAAAACGATATCAGCTGTTGAGTGTGGGTGTTTATTTACAGGCAAATTATGCCAAAAGAAAACTATTATTTAATCATTGCAAATAATTAGATTATATCTATCTATCTATCTATCTATCTATCTATCTATCTATCTGTCTATCTAGCTATACATCATAGGCTTGGGAGGGGTAAATCCTCACTCAGTACCTACATTTCCAACATTGGATGGTAATAATTGCAATATGTTATTTTAATTGGAATTTTACACGGCACACCACATATCGCTCATTGATAGGTTACAGTCAGGAGTCTTTCACAGCCCTAAAGGGGATACCAGAGATTGAACCAGGGATCTTCTGCATGCAAATTGCTGTACCATGGAGCTAAGGTCTTTCACTACACTGAAATAGACCATTCATCCATCTAGCTCAGTATTGTACACCTTGACTAGCAATGTCTCACCAGGGTTTCAAGCAAG